>NC_138537.1:39360703-40075395 GCF_964234715.1 Podarcis melisellensis
TTACAGGAAACAAATATTAGTACCCTATTTGAGGGTAGTCAGTCTAAGGAAATACAATGGTGCCTGTCTCCCTGAGTTGAGTAAAATCGTTCCTATTCCTGTAGGATTAGACCTACTAGCTTCCCATGCACAAAACTGAGGAACTGCATGTGGGCATTTGCTTCTGGCGCTAACAATTGTCTCTGATAATATAACCAGCCTACCTATGTGCCACACCTGGGACTTTGAATATATATGTATTGGTCCCTTCTCCTGCCCCCAAACAAAATAATATAGGACAGTATTCAGCTAAATAGTTGCATTAGTGTAGTGGGACCCCACCCCTCTCCTCCCCCTGTGACTCCCCTCCAAATCTGCTCCAGAGGGTTGGGTGAACCCCCATAACAGATTCAGCGTTACACAGGGGGAGAATGTTCTGCTGTGCAAGGAGATGTTCTTGCACCAACAGAATATTCACCTTAGTACTATGGCGTATACAATCCATCCTGACTAAATTACTATTTTATAATACCTATCAAGGCTGCAGCAATCCAGGGACCCCAGATAAGTTCTGAAGGTGCTAACCAAAAGGAGGGAGGATCTGAACTCTGCTTGCCTTGCCACTCTTCTGTCCTTGCCCCACCCCCTTCTCCAGTTCCCTCCTTTGTAACAAAAGTACTGGCTCTTTCATGCTAGAAAAGAGAGCACCCTGCAACACAGTGTTTAGCACAGAGATGGACTATGGTAGCTTAATGTGCTAACTTGCTTATATAAGTGAGAAGGCATAACCTTCATCCTTCCCTTCACTCTCCATGCTACAAAACACAGTGCCTGCAGTGGCAACTGCATAATATGCTGCACAGGTCAAGATGGCAGACCTTTAGGTATTTGAAAATGGCTGCCATATCTCCTCTCAATCTCCTCTTTTCTGGGCTAAACATACTCAGCTCCCTCAACAATTCCTCTTCTGCACATGTTCTAAGCTTGTGATCTACTAAGACCCCTAGATCATTTTCACAACTACTACTGGCAAGCCAGGTGTCCCCCATTCCTGCCTAAGTGCAGAACCTTACATTTCATAGGATTATAGAGTTGGAAGGGATTCTTAATGTCATCTAGCCCAACTCCCTATTGAAATTTTGTTAGTTTGGGCCAATTCTCCAATCTGTTAAGGTCATCTTGAATCCAAATTTTGTGTTTTGCAGCATTAGGTACCTCTCCAAGTTTAGTGTCATCTGAAAATTTGACTGTCACCCTCTCAATTCCTTCATGCAATTCATTTATAAAGATGTTGAACAGCAATGGGGCCAGGACAGAACTCCGCAGCACCCGACTTGTCACTTTTTCCCATTACTGAACACTCTTTGGATTTGGGAGCTACAAATCCATCTAACAATAACCTTGTCCAGCACACATTTTACCAGCTTCTCCGTAAGAATCTCATGGGGGACTTCGTCGAAGGTCTTTGTGAAATCAAGCTACACTACATCCACAGCATCCCCTTGATTCACCAGGCTTGTAACTTTCTCTCTATATATAAAATGAAAAAATCCCCCATCATATTCTTGCATATAGATGCCTCCTTCTCACAGACAAGGCAAGCAGTTATAGCAATGGGTCCATGTAGTACCTGTCCTTCCCTGCAGGGGGAAACTCACTGTAAGAGCAACCCCTGCCATGCATCCTGACAAGGAAGATCAGGGTTTTCAGAATGCCTTGTAGGCAAGACAAAGAGCAGCAGAAGAGAACTGCCTGGAAAGCCAGAATTCTCCCCACCACCTGTTCTTATGGGAAAGAAAACCATTGCCAGTCAGATCCTTGCTGTTGGCTTGATCAAGATCCAAGCCAGCTGGGCAGGCAATGACAAGAGAACCAGCATGCAGTTGTCTACCATTTGCTGATGGGAAATGATTGCTATGCTGGCTCTCTTGACATCACCTGCCCCATCGTTAGAGTGTTTCTCCATTTAGGGTAAACCAGCAGCAACAGCTACAACCAGGATCTGTTGTTGCAAGAGCTACGTGAGGAGATGACAGCTATGATCGATTTCCTCCTTTTGGCGACCAGGGCAGATAGTAGCAGTAACAATTCCTGGTCCAAATCCCCCACCATCACCATTGCCATTTCCAGTAGGATTCTTTTCATAACTTAAATAGCCCTTTAGCACTAGGGGGATCATCCACACTTCTACTTGTGCAGTGCCTAGAAAGTATGACTTCTGAGGGGGTTTCTGCTTGACCCACTCCTTTGCAAGGGAAAACCCGCTCTTTAGCAACAAATCAGAACAAATAGCAATCTGGGAAAAACCCAAATTGCCATTTGCTCTGATTGAGTGCTAAAGAGCAGTTTTCTCTAGAAAAAGCAGCAGGACAATGGAAGTGTGGATAAGCCCTAGGTTAGAGAGGTTGGTATCTATGCAGCCTTCATAACACAAAACACAGCAATGTGAAATGAAAGTTTCTCTCTTTCTCTTTCTCTTTCTCTCTCTCTTCAGCTCTAGAAGAATGCACATTCTAGTCCCACTGCACATCTCAATGCTAAACACAGTGCAATACTACAGCAGCTACAACCTGTTGCTGCAGCAAGAAGAAATATTCATGTTCCTTCAGTGTTTATATAGAGGGCAACTGCTTTTCATTCCTGGTAAGGAATACCCCAGAAGGGTGGCATCAAAAGAGTGGCTGTTTCCAGGTACCAAGGCAAGCTCCCAATTTTTCAATATTTTGGGATTCACCTGTCCATTCAAACCATAATATTTAGGCTTGTTTCCTGAACCCACACAAAAACCTCAATCATAGTTCTAAACATCCAACTAGAAATGTTTACCCACTTCAATGAGTAAAATCTGCTGGCAGAGCCTGCTCAGCATAGTGACTACATTCAGGGAGCACTGATTTCTGGCCTGCTGTATTCAAGGGCTGGGGAATCACTAGAGATTATTCAACAATAATTCAGTGGCCAGAAGCTGACTAGAATGTTATCTAGCCTCATTCTGTTAAATGTAAGTAGCACCTAGAGCAATGGGAAATTAGGGTCAGGTAAGCTCAATTCCTGGTTTCAGAGGGCAAAACTGTCTCACTAGGTGACTGAAAATCTGGCCTATTGTAGCTGAGCCACAGCCTGCTTCAGATCTTCCACAATCAGGTCCACATCCTCCTTGCTGGTAGCACGACCCACACTGAGACGCAAGGCGTTCTGTGCCACGTCATAAGGAATTCCGCAGCTAAGCAGGATAGAGGATGGCCTGGTGAACAAAGATAAAGTAAGTCAAGTTTAACCTCCTAAAATTCCCTACAGTGGTTCCAAGAAGTGAACAGAGGAAGGAAACAAAAATTATGCAGTCCTATACTTATTTCTAAGTCTCATTAGTTTCCAATATGAGCCGCAAAGAACTCTGCCTCTGCAGTGCCCATTCACATCACTGTTCTTCCTAAGAATGCTGCAGTCACCCCAGCTTAGGTGCAGATCCACTGCAGTGTTGGCTTTAAATGATAGGCAACACTTTTCTCTTGCAGGCAGCCTCTGAAATATTGCCCAGGAGGGAATGTGGCTAAAAAAGGTTCCCCATCTACTGGTACGTAGAGTGGTTAGAGTGTCAGATAACAACTGGAGAGAGCCTAGGTCCCGGCTCAGACATAATTAACTGACCTTGAGCTAGTGACTAGCTAACCTCCTCACAGGTTTGGTGTCAAAAGAGAGTCAAAGAACTGTGTATGCTGCTCTGAAATCATCAAAGAATGAGAAAGAAATGTAAAAAGCAAACAAATAAATCTGACTTAAGCCCAAACTAGATGCAACACCATCTAGTGTTAGCAAGAAGAGCTAGATGGGGACCCTGGCATGGAGGTACTGTAAGGGAGCTTTGACCCTGCTGTGGACCCCTGCCCCTATTAATCACATTGGGGGGAAATGTTTCTATCTTCTCCAGTGGAAGCTTTCCCCCCATGCATATAGTAGGCACAGGCAGCTCCATCCAGATTGGGACCACCATGGCAGGGGAGGAGTGGTTCAGTTCTCTCCCCCAATAACAGGGTGCCAGTCCAGACTTGCCCCTCATTCCTGCAGTTGTTACTTGTGTGAATGGCATCTGAATTTTGTTTGGCCCTTCACGCTTGCTATTCAGGAACCTGCTTTTGAACGTGATCCTGTGCGCATCCATGTGGAAACATGGAACTGAAATGTATTATCTCTGGAGCAGGTATGTGAGCAAAAGCCTCGATTCTAGCACATTCTGTTCTCAGATTTGGCTTCAGCATTATGTAGCTAATCAATTGGTACACAAGGCTTGTCATATGTTGAATTCCACCCTATGACAGTAACGACAGCCCTTACATCTTACGGTATTCCCTCTTGGCCTTGCTCATATGATTTTGCATATGATTTTGAACCAATATGCTTATATGATTTTGCAGGTCTCAGACATAAAATTGAACCACAAGCATTCTAGGAAAATCTTTAGATGAAAGAAATACAATACAAGGCACTTAGGTTTCCACCGCTCTCTCCAGTATTTGAAACAAACAGCGCACAACAGCAGGGGAGCAAGTTGCTGCTCAGACACATGATCTGTCACACTACACTGCTCTCTCTATTCAAAGGAACACCACTTGATGATATCCTAATCCTAGGCACTTAGCTGATCACCTACTTCCCTGCCCAGCTGGAACCATCCCCTGTGAGTTCCAAAAGAGTGGGTGCCAAGGTACAAAGGCCACAGCTTATGCAAATGTTGCCTTGTACAAAAGTGCAAAGAAAACACTTTCCACTAAGATACAAATACATTAACCAGCTTATGAACTTAAAGCAGATTGACCAGCTTCCATAATAAGCTCAGCTCCTGAATAAGCGGTAACAGTCTGCAACACTATCTCAGTAACCCCCTACTGCTAGCACCCTTTCCTGTGCTGCCCTTATCACCTGGGGAAAAAGTGGGACTGGCACTGTGGCAACTATACAACCCCTTCCAGTAGCTCTTTAAGGCCAGGTGAAGGGCAGATCACACAGCTAAGTGGAGGGACAGGATTGGTCTGCCCATTGTCCAGAGGCAAATGGCATGGCCTGGATGCAGGGTGAGAGACTGTGGGAGGCGGTGTCACATGCCTCTGGCAGTCTTCTCCTAAAGCAGGAGGATTTGAAGTTTGAAAATGGAAAACGTTCCTTTTGTACATCTTTGGGGGGCAGGAGGGAAGACTGTAAGATGTAAGGGCTGGCGTTACTGTCATAGGGTGGAATTCAACATTCTGCTCTTCCAATCATTCTGCCTGCACAAGCATTTCAGCTTGCCAGATGAAACGATCCCACCATCTCCACCCACTGTTGTGGGGTTCTCCTGACTGCCCTCCCCGAGCCAATTTTGGGGCAAGCGGTGGGAAACGGGAAAGTTTCATTGTGCAAGTGCAAGTCCTTGTGCAGGGCTGCTGCTGACAGGATAGGTTGGGTGAATCCTACTATTGTCACACACACACACTATTACTACCATTAAGAAGCAGAGTTCCCCGAGGAGGTGGGTGAGTACAGGTGTTGCATCCTTTGCTTTCACTTTTCTACATCAGATGGATCTGTTCCCTCCAGCCACAGAATACCCAGTTTCCCAACATGGTTCCTTACCGGTCACCCTTCTCGGAGTGGCATGCAGCACCAACACTGGCAAGCAAAGTCCTACAGTGAGATAGCACCAGCCGACCTGCAGAAAACACAAGACATAGGCATGCCATGAAATACCCAAGGACCTGGTGGAGGAAGGAACCCACAAAATGCTTATCCCACCTACACTTTTGCTAGAACTGGCTTCTCACTAAAGCTGGAGGGGGGGGGGAATAAACAAATGCAAAAGTTAATGCACATCATACATACAAAATTGTCAAATGCAGATCTGAACAGGCAAAGTAGGGTTTTAATGACAAAAAGGTTTAAGAGATAAAATCAGGATGTGGGTTTTACAATTAGAATCCCTCCTGAGATAAATATGAAATTCATGCTGAAATTATAAAAAGCCAAAGCTTAAAACTCATTTCCTTTGTTTACAATGGTACCTCCAGTTACGAACTTCATTTGTTCTGGAGGTCCATTCTTAACATGAAACTGTTCTTAACCTGAAGCGTGTTTTCGCTAATGGGACTGCTGCCGCGCCGCCGCCACCGCGCAACTTCCGTTCGCATCCCAGGGCAAAGTTTGCTACCAGGAGTATCTACAGTGGTACCTCGGGTTACAAACACTTCCGGTTACAGACTCCACTAACCAGGAAGTAGTACCCCGGATTAAGAACTTTGTCCCACGATGAGAAGAGAAATCATGCGGTGGTGGCGCAGTGGCTGTGGGAAGCCCAATTAGCTAAAGTGGTCCCTCAGGTTAAGAACAGTTTCAGGTTAAGAACGGACCTCCGGAACGAATTAAGTTCATAACCAGAGGTACCACTGTACTTCCAGGTTTGCGGAACTCGTTACCCGAAGCGTTCATAAGGGGGACAGTACGTAACCCGAGATTCCACTGAATTTCAAAATTTCACAATTTGTAATTTTTTTGAGCAACTAGAAAACCAATTTCCAATACCATTTTTTAGCATCTCCCCACTCTCCCTCACACAGCAGCAGTCTGGTTTTCATCTGCTCTGAAACTATCTTAAGAGCAATGCAGTCTTGAGATCTATAGACAGGATTAACACATGTGTTGGTCACCGAGGAAGCTGTAGGCAAAAAAACCCCAACAACACCTAACGTAGACTGACAGCAGCCATATAGGAATGGTGAAAATTTAGAGCCATAGGCGATACCTTTTAGTCCTGAGCCCATGACAGAAAAGTTACAGGTGTTGCACAGTCTCCTTGAGCCTTTCAGCCTGCAGTTAAAATAAACTCCTTGCTCTTCAAACACGGCCTAAAATGTGCAAAAATAATACTTTCAAGAAATGTTTGTTAATGATTGGCCTCACTTCACTATCCCCCAACTTAGCGTTCCTACAAAGGAAGGCAGCAAGAAGAAAGTGCCATGCAATTCTATCTACAAACAGGGGTCAATCCTCCCTTCCCTATGCAAAGGTTGCAGGTGAAACCAGAAAACAATCACCCAAAGAACTCACTTCAAGTCTCTCTTCCAGGTAATCCCGGACCTTCCTCATGTGAGCTTCATAAACCTCACAGTGCCTGCTCACCAAGTCTGCTGCCTGCAAAAGAAGACAATCAGCATACCATGTTTCTCAGTGGCTACAACAAGAGACATAACCATGAAGGGAATGATGATTCCCATAGAATGTTCCCATCCAGACAGATGAAAACAGATCATGGGTAGGAAATCTGAATGGAATCACCTTTTGTGCCTATTCATAATGTGATTCCTTTGGTCTGACAGTGATTTGTCAGAGACCAAGGAAAGTCTACATGGCACAATTTTGCACGAGCCTCTCTCTCTAGAGCACACCTGCAAGGTACCCACCACTCTCTAGCAACTAAAAGAAAACCCATTAATCATATAACAATAAGCTCTCTTCATAAGTTTACTCACCTGATCTACCAGGGTTCTAAACTGCATTGGCAGCCTACACAGACAGCAAAGGCTCCCTGCTTTAAAACCTATTCCTCTATGGTGCATTTTGTTTTAATATACTGTTTGCTACTTGGGGAGGGGGGAGGCATTTGGCCAAAAAGCAGGAGCTGGGAGGAGCTACACAACCTTGGACATGGGGCTAAAGATGCTGACCCACAGCTCCTGGTATCTATGTTGTCCCTTTGTGAAAGCAGCACATGAAGAGGGCTACTAGAGAAAATCTAAACATATTCTCCAACAGACCCTAAAACAGTGGCTTTCCCCTCACCCCACCCCAGTGTATATATAGGCCAACTTGATGTATCTTTCTTGTTCTGGCATGCTATTCACATAGAGCCACAGGGAAGAAGAAGAAGAGGAGTTTGGATTTGATATCCCGCTTTATCACTACCCGAAGGAGTCTCAAAGCGGCTAACATTCTCCTTTCCCTTCCTCCCCCACAACAAATACTCTGTGAGGTGAATGGGGCTGAGAGACTTCAGAGAAGTGTGACTAGTCCAAGGTCACCCAGCAGCTGCATGTGGAGGAGCGGAGACGCGAACCCGGTTCACCAGATTACGAGTCTACCGCTCTTAACCACTACACCACACTGGCTCTGTGGTAAAGATTAGCTATTTGCTCTGAAAAAACATGCCTAGAAGAACAACTTCTAGTATTTCAACAAGTCCTCAGTAACCAGATCCTCACAATGATGGGAAACAACCAGAGTTTACAGTAAAGCATTTTTAAGCATCCTTGTCTCCTATCAGTGTCCCACTGTGCACAGATTTAGAACTTTTGCTCCATAGGTCAAATAGCAACTCCACCTCTGGCATGAGAGCACAAGGGTGTGAGGGAAGAGACGCACCAGCACAGATAAGCAAACCCAGGGAAATCTGTTGCACTGCTTCTGCCTTTAAATTATTGTAAAAAGAATGCTGGGTTGAAATCTGAGCCTTGCTACCAGGACAGCATCTCATGTTGAATCCATAACTGTCATTATTAGCCCTCATCAGCTTACCTTGCCAAGGCCAGCAATCATTGGTGTATTCTCAGTCCTAGAACAGAGAAGTGCAGTGTGTATTTATTCCTAAAGCATAATAAAAGTGACACAAGCATAGGGGCTATATCTACTTGGGTAACTAGCATAATGCAGGGACTGAAAATGGCGCTACTGCATGATAGGAGCTACTGCTCCTGAGTTACACAGTTGTGGGGGGAGGAGATCTGGTCTTTCTTGTTATCTGAATGTGACTTAGGAAGCTCAGATGCTGCCTTATACCAAGTCAGACCACTGGTCCATTGAGCTCAGTATTACTGACCAGCAGTAGCATTCCAAGGTTTCAGGCAATGGTCTTTCCCAACCCTTCCTGGAGATGTTGGGGATTGAACCTAGAATCTTTTTGCATGCAAAGTGTGTGTGTGCTAGCACTCAGCTACAGCCCATGATGCAAACCCTACACTGCATTTCCCAGCTGCTTATCCTGAAACTCTTCACACTTTGCCAAATGAGAAACATGATACGAAAGGGAAAGGTTTTCAAAAGCTGAGCCTTTCACTCACTAATCTATGCATCCTTGGAGTCTCAGAGAAAACTATCTTTTAAAAAAAAAACTGCTTGGTGTCTTCTCTTGCAGCCCCTCACCCGCGTGAAGAAGAGGAACATGGGCTACCCACATATTGCTTCCACATCCAAGAGAGGTCCCCACCTTACTTGGTCTCTCACTGGATTAACTGGCTCCCTCTGTGCCCTCATCCTTCTTACCCAGGGCGGAAGTTCCGTTCCTGCCCACCTCCAAACAGCATGGGATGGAGAGGAGTGGTGACACCAGGGCCTCGCACATACAGCGCTCCAATACGCGGGGCATAGAACTGCAACGATAAAGCACAAAGCTAATGCCTCCAGACAAGAACTAAGTGGTGTGTCCAACAGGAAACTGAGGTGCTTTGACCACAGAGAAGTAAGGCTGACAAGAGCAGAGAAGCAAACATTAATCCTTGGGGAAACCATGGTTGCCCGTGGGAGAGAAGTATGGGTGAATCCTATGCTCACTGCTACCCATCCCCTGGACTATCTCAGTGCTATTTCACACATAACAGAAGAGTTTCCTGTGTTTTCTCCCCCTGTTCTGTATCACTTGACAGGCATTTGTGTGCTTCAAAAAATACATGACAAACATGTTCCCAGATGCCACAGTTATTAAACTAATTATGCCTGGAGATTAACTTGAATCATTACTTGGCTACTGGCAAAATAAATAAAAAAATGAAAAGCTGTTTTTGAATACTGTAATGGAAAGTGACGTTGACACACTGGACATCTCCTGCTGTGTGTCATGCTCTCCTGCGCAATGTGAAAATGTGGACAAATTCGCTCAACATTGTTCCCAGATTGCCATCTGGTGGAGAAGCTGTTGAGTTGCATTGCATCCTAAGAAGTGAGTTATCGACTATCCACTATGTTTTTAGGTGTTCCAAGAGTTCATGATGAAAATAAAAGACAATATAAACAATACTTTCTGCATTCCTGTGCAACCATGCTAGATTCATGGGCTGCAGAGAAGAGGGTCAAGATACTATTCAGGGCAGAGTTTACATTACAGTCACCATATGACAACCTGCATGGCAGCTGTAGCAAAATACAATTGTCAGCAGCAAGCAAATCAACAATGGTTCTCAATTTAAAAAAAACCTGAGAAACTGCTGCTCTAGCACATGGAACCTCCCAAAGTTCACAAAAGGCCAAAGTGAGATGGCCTCATTGTTTATTCTTTGTGTGTACATATTGTGCACTGTTTTTACAAACTTTCAAATGAAAAAAAGGTTTTGGAAACCAGGATGTAGATAGCATTAGACACATTTATTAAACAACATAAGAAAAACACCTTTCGTCCTAATAGAGTCAGTCTACAATGCTGCACAATGAGAACTGTGAGTGAGAGAACCAATCATGAACACCAAACGTTTTTACTGCCAGCTTCCTGTCACACAAAGCACCTCTGGATTATGGTCACTGTCTGGTTCTCAGAATGATGGCTGGTGTTCAGGGAGCCCTGGTATGTTCTTTATTTTTCTCTCTAAATGTTTTATCAACAATAAAGGATGACTCTGTGGGCTGACAGCAACTCTCTGCTCAATGGGTATTGGATTTACCATGTTGGGAGATGACCTAGATGCATGGATATCTTTTACTCTGCGTGTAGAAACTACATTGTAGACAGAAGAGAGAAGCACCATACCTTGTGCCCCACAATAGTGAGGTAATCCACTCCCAGATCCTGCACGTCCACTTGACCTTTCCCAATCATCTGTGCTGCATCTGTGTGTACCAAGATCCGTGGCAGACCAGATGCTGTTCTCTTCCGATTGAGAGCTTGAATCCGTTGGCTGAGTTCGGAGACAGGCTGATAGAAGAAAGCACCATGAGGAGGCATCATCTCACCAGGAACACAAGCGTTCTGGCTCTCTCTTTTGCTACTGCCCTACTGATTGGCATATGATGCCTTCATGGAATTACTTGCATGGAAAGCTGATGGTTGCCTTTGAACTTTTATTGATGGTATTATATGGCTTTGTTGTTATATAGTACAACTGCCCCGCCTTGGTGATCAAGGTAGAAAATAGCATTTGGTGTAACTCAGCATCCAAACAAAGGACACCACATATAAACTCCACAGAACACATAACCCAACACAGGGAGACCATGGTTCACGGCATAGGGCTATGTCTCTGTGTCTCCAGAGAGCAAAACCTGTAATTCCAAACTAGATTGGGTGAGCAATGAGGTGACAAAAATTGTAGAACTAAAGGTTTTACTATACAGTAGACCTGTGATTTATGTACATTTAACATGTGCGCATTCTGCTTTAGGCACTTGGCAAAAACAAAAAATTAAAAGGAGGGCAGAAAGAGGAGCAGGCATCTGGGGGGAAAACTTTGGCAATCCCACCTGGTGTTGTATCCAGTGTGCTTTGACTATACATAATTTTGGCTTTAAGCATTATCCCCAGAACTTACCGTAAACACCTGTGTAAGTTGTGAGGCTTAAAAAGGTAAAGGGACCCCTGACCATTAGGTCCAGTTGTGGCCGACTCTGGGATTGCAGCGCTCATCTTGCTTTACTGGCCGAGGGAGCCAGCGCACAGCTTCCAGGTCATGTGGACAGCAGGACTAAGCCGCTTCTGGCAAACCAGAGCAGCGCACGGAAACGCCGTTTATCTTCCCGCCGGAGCAGTACCTATTTATCTACTTGCACTTTGATGTGTTTTTGAACTGCTAGGTTGGCAGGAGGAGTTGTAGGGCTTACTGTACCTAAAACATACTGAGACTGAAAGTTGGTGGAGTGAAAGGAGAGTGGAAATATTTTGGGGAGCATCAGCTCCCTCTCATTGGCTCTTGGGATCATCTGACCACATATATCAACCTCATTTCCTTAAACATGTAATAAGAACTGAAGGCACAACTCACCATGATAACCCCAGTTTCATTATTGGCCAGCATAATGGAAACTAGACATGTAGTTGGACGGATTGCTGCAACAACTTCATCTACTTCCACCTGTCCTGTCACTTTCGACACGGGTACAAAAGTGGCTTCTGTAAATCAGAATGCAAAACAGATGTTGATCCCATAGCTCAGTGTGTTCATCAGCAGTTACTATGTATCTGGCAGCAGTGGAGAAAGTCACAGGGAATAGCAGACCTATTGCTAGGCAACAGGCAAGCGCTCCTTAGTCTTGAAAGATTAAGATATAGCTGTCATAAGGGAATTTGGGAGGAAGTGGCTGTTGGCTTAGAAGCAGCATTTAATGAAAGAGGCAGCTGAGCAAAAATGGATTTTCCTGGAGCTTAGCTGGATACTTAGAAGATAAGAGAGTAGGAAGCTGAGGGGAAATGCTGCATGCTGTTTAAGTCTCTTCAGTTTGCAAAAGCCCCCACTAAGAGCTCTGAGTCTCATACTGAGTTCTGCCATGATCCTGCCCAATTGGAGAAGCACCAGAGATTAAACCTATGACCGTTTGAACACAAGCTATATATTCCCCCCTCCCTACGCAGTAATAAGACCACTTATCAGCCAGGTTAGGAATGCCATCTCTGACTCCATGTGTTGGTCACTTTTTGACAGGCGAGAAGGATAGGATAGGATAGGTTAGGAAAAGGAAATGATGCAAAGAAATGAATTTGAATTAAAGGTTCAGAACTGCCCCCAATTCTGGACCATTAGCACCACAGTGAAAGTACTGCTGAGCCAGCTTTAGACAGCTCACATTTGGAGTAAACAATAAAGAGACAGTATACAAAAAAAAACCCCTTCATGGATCACTGCCTTGTTGTGGTGAAGGGGTTTGAATAACTCCAAGAAGCTCTGAGTCATGCTGTGCAGGGCCACCCAAGACAGCCAGGTCATAGCCGAGAGTTTAGACTAAATGTGATCCACCTGGAGAAGGAACTGGCAAACCACTCCAGTATTTTGCCAAGAAAACTCCATGGACGTAAAAAAGGAGAAGCTTTGAGAAGAAAGTGAGAGCTTCCAAGGCATGCTCATGAGATCACAGAGAGTCGAACACGACTAAGACAACAGAACAACAATACCAAAAAAAGTAGTATTTGCTACTCAGAAACTAAAATTGCTATGAAAAGAGCTTTTGCCAAAGCAGAATCTGGCAAGTGTGTATAATTTATCAGCAATCTCTGGCTATCCACTACAGTATACTCACCAGCCTCATGATCTTTCACTAGGTGCTCCACAGGGAGACGGACTGAGTCATGCTCAATGCAAGATGTAATTAAATGTGGACACAGCCCCAGAGTCTTTTGTTTATCTTCTCTTGGTCCATCAGAACTTTGCTTGTTGCTTTCCTTAAAATGCTTCACTGCAGTGTGGATCACTAAATTGTTTGCCTGAATGGAAAAAGGAGGGATACAAATCCCAATCTCATATGTTCATATTAATATCCAGATTTACCAGTGCAGTCCTCTGGAGTAGACAATGCTGAATTTCTTACCCAAAAACTAGTTCACTGGCAGACTTGTCTTTCAGTCTCAGAAAGATCAGAGGCAGAGGACTGATTTGTAGTCATTACCTCCATGTGAGTGAATCAAATTGCAATACATGCTCCTTTGCAGGTTTTAAATAAAAGATAGAGCCATTCAACAGAAGAGGGATAGACTTTCTTTTTATCTGATGGGTGTTTGTTGGGTCTTACTTGGCACTAATTAAGAATGGAGTCACCAATGCTATGAGAAGCAAATAAAGTCAGACTCCATTTAGGAAAAAAAGACAGCTAGCATGTTATGGGTTGATCTCGACTACCAGGTCAAAACAGTGCTAGCAGCATCTCATATCTCACCTCTGTCCCACCAGAAGTGAAGACGATGTCCTGGGGTCGTCCCCCTACCATTCTAGCCAGACTTTCACGGGCTCCATCTATAATATTTTTAGCCCTTCGACCTGTGAAATCAAAGGCACATTTATCTTATTATCAAGGCAAGGTGGGGGGAAGTCTCCAAAGGGTGGCGTTAGGGGAAGACTACCACCTTGAGTTCCAGGATGTAATAAAGTGATAAATAAACAAATTATTAAGTCCACCCAAATTCTGGAAGAGTTTAGTTGTTTTGATACAGAATAATTAACCTGGGAGAGGAAGCAGTGGAAGAGGACTGGAAGAAATTTAAGGACTATTTACAAAAACATTGTAAACTGTATGAGTGCTAAGAAGGGTGCGAGACTGAAAATATCATGGCGCCATTAAGCTAGTGGAAAAGAATTTGAGAATGAGTGAAGCTTAAAAGAAAGATAAATTTTGAATAAATATCATGTTTAAATTAGGGATCTAAGACTTAGATAAAAGTATTCAAAGTTAGGGACACAATATTGGAAATTTATAGAATAAGAATTGAAACAAGGTGATAAATTGCTGGTTAAAATTGTATAAATTTGGAACGCAGGAGTGAGAGATGTGAGGAAGTCCAAAAAGTGAAGAAAATATGGTTACTAAAAGATGATAATTCTATTTTATTTTTTCTTGTTCTTGTTCTGTTTTGTGTTTTCTGTTCTTTCTGTTATTCTTTCTATTGTATTTATAAAACCTTTAATAATTATTTTTTTTAAAAAAAGATACAGAATAATTATTTCTGGTAACAAGAAGTGCCAGATTTGGCTCTGTGTTCCTTGCATGAGCATTTATTTCAGCGAGTGCTAGAGAGTGGATCACATGCAGTAATACATTCCTTTAAGGCCATTTCAATGCAGTAACTTGAATTTAAAAAGGCAAGATGAATATAAAAATGAGATGGATGCTTTCATAGAATGTTTCCATCCAGGCTTGCTCTCACCTTCTGTATAAGAGCTGCTCGGATTGCCCCATGCTTCATGCATGGCTTCTGTAACTGTCTCAATCACCTCCGGAGCCAGAGGGGTGGTTGCATTGTAATCTAGGTATATCTTCCTGAAGGGAACAGAATGCAAGAATAGTTACAACAGAAAAAGGAATAAGATAAGATAGGAATAACACTAGCACTCTTTGGGCCAAAGTTGCATCAATGGTTATGAAAAATGCTGCCCTAACCAAACCACTTCTGAAGTCATCATTGCCACAGCCTCTCCAAAATGATGATACTGAGGTTTTGAAATAAAACATCACTATCTCTCCCCAAGCTTTAAAATGTGGTGCCAGTTTTGATGAATACATCATATGACACACTCACATGAATGTGACAAAGTGGGCCCAGGCCCATGAAAGCATATGCCACAATGTATTTGCTAATCTTTAAAGTGATTTTGCTGAAAACCACAGCTTTCTAGCACTTAAAGAGTGGATTGCTGTAATAATCTTTCAGTTCCTAGAGCTCAACCCTAGGATTTTTTTACTTGCTTGGAGTTTTGTAATCCAATCTACACACATTTACTTGGAAGTAAGTTCCACTCAATTCAACAGGACTCATTCCCAAGGTATATTGTGGGTAAAATAGCAAAATCTCAGCACCATTGTAAAAATATTGTCTCCATTTTTAAAAAATCAAGAGAAGCTACAAACCTGTTTGATGAGTTGTTCTCTTCCCCATCAAAGTCAATTTTCTCTCTGTTCTCATTTCCTTTGTTCACTAATACTTTCTTCATTTGGTTCTCTTCCATTCTCCACCAACCTATTTTAAGAAAAACACAACCCACTTTGTTCCATGAAACATTAGACTTCAAATAGCACACAAATAAATTATGACATGCCTTTGCCCAATAATCAAAAAGACACCACTACTCGTTCCGCTGTATCTTCAGGAATCAGAGGCACTGACTTGCACCCCAGATTGGAGCGGCCCAGCACTGCACGCAAGCGCAACGTGATATCATGACATCACACATGTGAGACCGATGGGTACGCAATGAAGCCCAACACCACTGCCCCCTGCTTGCAACTGCAGCCCAGAACACCACCACCCATGTACCACCTTACTTCCACTGGTTCTCCACAGCCACTGCAGCAGCTAGGCCAAGGTCTCTGCCGCAAGGCCTCCAGCAGAGGTTAGGCACCTGTTTCAG
This sequence comes from Podarcis melisellensis, assembly GCF_964234715.1. NCBI lineage: Eukaryota > Metazoa > Chordata > Lepidosauria > Squamata > Lacertidae > Podarcis > Podarcis melisellensis. The sequence goes on from NC_138537.1 coordinate 39,376,735, forward strand.
GTGGTCAAGGCTGCATTTGTAGACAGGATGGTGGTGGTGGGAGGAGCCCAAGGAGTAGACACACATCACTGGGAGGCTTCCTCCACCCCTTTGACATTGGGGGGGGGGGGGCTTGGCCTGCCTACAAATATTGAGGGGGTCCAATCCTATAGAGATGGCACCTATGTCAGGAATATTGCATTACCATTCTGTAGAGGTACCTCCAAAGATGGAGATAAATTAGAAGAAATATTTCCCATCTCTCAGATTCCCTATCTTCCTAGGATTGATATGCTATCCTCCCTGGTTTCCAGCTGGGAGGCAGTCAAAGGAAGAGTCACACACATTGTCAAAAGATTTGTATATGGGAGATATGTTTTAGGACTGACAGTGGCTCTCCAGAATCCCCGCCCCCAAAAAAATCCTACCTGGAAATGCCAAAGACTGAAAGTGAATCTGGACCTTTTGCATGCAAAGCATGTGCTTTACACTACCAAGCTACAACTCTTCCTCAGAGGTGAATTGCCTAATGTCCCCAAGGAAGCTCATAGTAGAGGGGAAATTATCATTATTTATTAAATTTCTATACCGCCCTTCATCCAGAGGGTGGTTGACAATATAAAAACACAAAAATACATACCATACAAGTAAACTAAACAATACTCCCCACAGTTTAAAAAGCCATAGAAAGCCAAAAATTCTAATTTGTAGTTCAATCTGCAGTGATGGTAGTTATTCTGTTACAATTTTCACCTGCTACTCCATTTTCTCTCACAGGCTCAATGCATAGGCACTGTTTATGGGCAAAGACCTGCTTCTAGCTTCAGACACTTCCAACACATTACCAGAATAAAATTTTGTTGTGTAGCTAATCACTCAACAACGGAGGGTTGTTGAGTGGAATGGGAGAGCCTCACACTATATGAAAGACCCTTAGATGTCTTGCAGTCCTATCCACAATTGTTATCGTTCCTCTCCGTTTGCAATTATCATTGCTTTGTTTTTGCACCAAAACCCCGCCCTTTCTATTAAGATTTTAGCACAACCTTCTAATCCCAATGGCCTACTGTAATTAACCCTAAATACGTGTACCTGAAATAACTGCTTATCTAAGCCTTGTCTCTGCTTCCCTCCCGTTTCTGTCATTGCCTATTTCTGGATTGTGAATCCCTTGGGGCAGGGACCTATCAGCTCCTTCTTTTTTTTTGCAAAGCCTCATGAACATGGATGGCACCATACTACCATTAATACAAAACCCCCCCAAAAAAAAACAATTTATATGAGTCACCAAGTTGGTTCCTTTTATTTTATTTACATTGATATGTTTTTTACTGCTGAAATTGTGCTGAACAAAATGGAGAACTGTTCTCCTCAGCTCTTGCCCACAAGACATAAACTGAACCTCCCTTTGGACTAGGGAGCGTATATCTTAATAGAGACAAAGCAAAGATACGACTACTCCCGCCCCCCGGGTGAGAAAGATGCCTACCCAAGAACAGCTAAAAACAGAATGCTGGACTGCACAACCTTCCGCCTCAACGCGACCATTTTTATACAAACTTCGCGGCGCACCTATTGGCTACTACGGCATAATTTCAGCTACGAACCAATCCGCGTCCTCCAACTCACCAGGTAGCTATTGGCTGCTGAGGCTGCTTAACACTCCAGCCACCGACGAATCAGATCCGCGCCACACAATTCGGACTGACAGTGGCAAGGCGGGTTGACGCGTAGTAGATACGCAGGAGCCGGGGCATCCGCTGACTCTCTCTTCCCACTCTCACTATCATTAGTAATATGACGACAGTCTCCCGAAAGAGGGCATTGGTCTATGGTCGAGTCTGGTACTGGTGCGGCTTCAGCTTCCGCCCAAGAAAGGCTATTAGTTTAATAGCGACCAGGCGGGTCGACTCCTCAAGGACCAATCAGCTTCCTCCTCCGCCAGTGGCTAAGCGGGGCACGGCTGCGTTAGTTAACCAATCGGTTGTCTCGCACTGACGATAACCTGCCTCCGACCTTCCCCTTAAGAAGCAAGACCCCTTCGTCCATTTGCCTTGGCTTCGCTTACTGGTTCTGCTCACCTGACGGTAGTTGGCGACTGGGTCTTTTTTTTTTTTTTTGCCGTCGTCGTTACTTGTTCGTCCTTTTTTTCTTCCACAAGGAGGCCTCACAGGCCCGGTTTTCGCCTTAGCTGCAAAAACGGGACCATATATTAGCTACCAACGCCCAGTTTATTTTTTCAAAGCAACTCGGTGAATGACAGTTGAGATCATAGAGACGTCGGCATGAGAGACCACCACAGGAGAAGGGTTGCCCGCGCTGCCCTTCCTCAAGATGGCGGCGGCGGCACCGCTTTCCCTTTTCCCGCTGCGTAGGGCTCGCTCGCTCGCTCTCACTTACCAAGATGGCGAAGGATGGGCCGCGGGCTTTTAATTGACGCTTTACCTCTTCTGGCTGCTTCTGCTGATCGAAGGCAGGTTTTGGGGATAACGGGATAGGCGGGATTAGAGCCGGCCAGGCCGGGCTATTCAACGGTTGGCCGGCCGGGCAGGGGAAACGGCGCCTGGGCCTCAGGCGGCTTCGGCCTGGGAGTGGGGAGGAACTTGCTGGGGCTGAGGGAGGGCGGCCGGGCCCCACCCCCATCCGCCTCATGGCGCCTGTGGCGGCTTTCGCCTCATTGGCGTTGTTTTCCAGGCAGGAATAAGGGCTGGCAACTGCCGTACGTGGAGTGCCTGGTCCCTGCTTTGCAGACGGGCAGTGGGGCGCGCAGGTGTTCTCTGGTGCTCTTGACAGCCCCGTGGTTTGAGGCGGTGCAGGGTTGGTCCGCTTGACAGGTTTTAGAAAGATCCCTTCCTTCTCGGTGGGCTGTTTTAATCCCCCCTGTTGATCTCCAGAACGTGATCCCCGGACGCTATGCTCTCAAGCCTCTTTGGTTTAGTGCACTACCTGCGCTCATAGTTTCCAGGACCTAGCGCGGACTTTCATAAATTCCGTGATTGCATCGCCTTAAAAATCCAAGTTTTGAGCCCTTCAGTTGAGAATTTGCTTACAGTTTGAAAATAGGAAATTGCCTGAAGGCTAAAACTTGGAAGCATAATTGTATATATGCTGACAGGTGCTATTTGTATTTATTTGCCTGTTTCCATTCTGGGATTCGGGTTTCCTTTAGAAAAATACTCTGTTCCATTTCAGATTGCAACACTATGCACATCTGGGAGGAAATGCTGTAGTCAACTCATTAGGACTTGCTTGTGAATATATATGCATCAGGTTGCACTGACAGGAAGATTAATGTAATTATACCAGGGCACTTATTGCAGCAGGCAGCTTTGAAAAAGCAAGGTTGAGGAAAAGGTACAGCTACTTGGAACTGTTGCAGTGCAATCTGTTAAAGGCTACCTGTGTGATAGGAGAGATGTTGTAAATAAATATTTTTTAAGATTTGAAGGTAACTTGGCCACCACAGATTTCTGAGTTATAATGGACAGAATACAAGTATTAAGACTGCTTGTTGAGGTGATTTGTAGTTAATCGGAGAAACACCTGTGCCATTGCTAGAAGGCTTTTTGTGAATTCCCTAATAGGGTTTAATAGATGGTATCTAATGTTAATCGTGCTCAAAGGAGACCCACTGAAATCAACGGACAAGTACTGTGGGTCTACCTTGTATGCTATTGCACTTTATTTTTAAATATTAAAATATAAGAACATACTGAATTATATATGAATGATTTAGCTGTGCCAATGACAGATCATGGGGGAAATTCAGACTGCAGCTAACATGAATAAAATACTTTATTGATGCTTTACTGCTCAACAAGTCAGTTTTGTTTTTCAGATAGGAGCATACTTAGTACAAATGGGTAGAACTAAGTAATGCTCTCTCCATAAATTACTTGATTGTCTATGTTGGCTGCAGTCCTGAACACTTTGACCACCTTGACTTACATATTCTTAGCTTCACATAATTAAGTTTTTCTTTTCATTCTTGTTGCTACTCTATTTCAGCTGTCTAATATCTCTTTTATTTCAGCTTTTGCTATAAAGAGACACTGGAAAGGAATGATGGCGGCTTTGGATACTAAAGCAAAAGCAAAAAAAACTCTGGGAACAGTTGATTATGTGGAGTCATCAGAATTTGCACAAGGAATTTTGCCTACCAAGAAGGATGTCATTCAAAACATGCTATATCTTTTGCACCCGAAAAGGGCTGGGCAAGCCCAGCGATCCAAAGAAGATGCTGCCCAGTTGCTTGCTGAACTTCTGCAGGAGCACTGGTTGTTTTGCAACTTGTATACCATAGCAACACAAAGCATAAAGAAGCATATTCTTAAGGTATATGAGGAATTTTCAAAATTATATCAGTCCAGAAAGCGAAGAAAAAATGAGTTGTTTACACAGAAAGCAGATGATTTCAACAGGAGTTCAGAGCAGCTTTTTGACATATTTTGTACAGACACAGGAACAAGAGAGAAATTGGAGCAATACAGTGGTGTGAAGATGACTGACATTGAATGGAAGTTTCTTGAAGATCAGAGGAGTGAAAGAAAAATGTACTTTGAGGACTTCGTGGACAAGAAACAAATGGAAACAATAGAAAGACGAAGAAAAGTAGAATCACTGGAGCACTTCAGGAAGATTGCAGAAGAAGAGAAAGATGCATGTAAGCGTAAAGGAATGACTTCCAATAGAGATGAGCAGCCAGTTGAAGATGTCAGCAGTAGGAAGAAAGATGACCCTTGCCTTGGACGCAGCAAAGGAATTGGGAACTTTTCACATAAGGCAAAAAGAAAGCGCCTATCTTCTGGCTGGATTACTGGGACAGCATCTTCAACTAGCTATAGCGAGTCAGTTGCACCTGAATGTCAACATATACGTATGAGCATCAGAAAAGTCAGACCAGGGTTCTATGAGACTTTTGACAAATATGAAAACTGCTAGCCCAACATTCAAAATCTGTTTCTGTTGAAGTTTTGGGAGGTCTTAATACCCTGACTAATTGGAAGTTGATGTAGATAATTTTGTTGGGCTCCATTAATGTACAGCAACACCACCAAAGCAATGGCACCAGTAGAAATGGGCTTTTAGCTTACTGAGAGAGTAAGATTTGTTTAGGCCTGTACTGATACTTTCACAAGGTGAAAGTACTGTATACTAAAAAGCTATAGTGTAGCGAAGAAAAACCAATGTTTGGATGTTAAAGCAAACCAAATGCACAATAGTAGGTTATGTTATATAATAACAATTTAACCACTGGAACAGACTTCTTAGGAAGGTGGTGCATTCTCCATTTTATACAGTCTTCATGTTGGGCTGGACACTCCTAAAAAAACATTTTGCTGAAATGTTGTATAGTGACCTGAAATAGAAGTGTGAGGAGAAAATGCAGACTCTCCTGCAGGAGAGTCATATTATATAACCTGTTGCCCATTCCAACCTCAGTGTCTCCCAAGACTGGAAGACCATGTACAATTAAAATAAAAAATTGTTGCTAGTGAGATGGCAGCTAAAAGGGGAACATGGTTATGGGGCTGTGTGTCACAATGCAGGATCTTTTTGAGACTCACAATAGACTGCTAACTTCCTGCCTGTTAAAACAGTAAGTAAGTAAGTAAGTAAGTAAGTAAACACACCTGAAGGGAAAACAGTAATTGGCTAAATTATCTAAAAAGTACAATAGTTTCCTGTAATGCCCACCTCCATACCTTGATAATACTTGTATGGTCTTAAGAGACTGACCATATACAATTTGCCATTACTTCATTGAGACTTTGCAGGCGAAAGAAAATAGGTTTCCTCTGTTCGATCTTGCAGATATTTAGTTCCTAAAATACCTATACAGTTCTGAAAAGCAGCTTTTGATAGATAGCATTGGCTCATGTGAGAAGAAGGAAAAAGGGTCAGGAAATTTTAAAAATGGCTTTTGGTATAAATGTGGTGGTAACAACTATTTGTATATTTTCTGCATTCTTAGCAATTAAATACCAGTGGTGAGAAATATATGTGGAAAAGTAGAATTTGTAATTGAAAATATTTGAGACATAAACATGTATAATGCACTGAACATAGCATTGGGTTGGAACTGCCTTACAAATTATTTTAAAGGTGTTTAATTCTTCTTTTCATTGAGTAAGGATTGGAAATGAATGCACTGCAATGTTTGCTACAGTGGAAGGACGTAGCTGCACTGCAGTTATAATGTCCACTGAAACAGAAGCAAGTCCTTCCATCTTGAGAAATTTGTAGCTCTGCCTGCAGTGAGCGTTGGTAGTACAGATTGCAGCCCTTTCAAAGCTAGGCAAAACTTCTGTTTTCATACCTCACTGGTTTTTCCCCAGCATATAGATGGCTAGTTTTCACAGTCTCAGATCCAGACATATTGTATGCATGATGGTCTGTGCATGTACATTACATGACCTCTGGATCACATGGTGTATACACAGACATCCACATATGGAATTGCTGTAATCTTATCTCTGGAAAGTCACAAACACCCGGCAACACACCCATACCCATGTTTCCCATCATGTTTGGAAGAGTATATTCCTCAGTACACTGCCCCATTGGCTGTATAGTAGTTAAATCCTAGAAATCATGGGGTAATGGGAATGGTTTATAGATATATGTACATCACTTGATCTATCACCACCTAATGGTTCTTGGCTGAAGATGTGAACTGTGCACCAAAATGCTGTATGGTGGAATTAACGTTGAGCGATAAAACTGGCCTGTTAAAGTTAGCATAATCTTTTAAATTCTGCTCACATAATTTCCATAAATACAGGTACTTCAGAATATTAAATGGTTACTTTTAGGCAAAGGGCACCTGTTTAGCCCAAAATCCTAATAACAAATTGCCATCATTTATTTTGTTACCCTTTGCCAGAAATAGTTTTATTTCAATTGTTGCCTTTTTTCATATGGACCAAAAATGTAACTTTATGCAGCATTATATGCATGTTGTGTCAAGCTAAGGAACAGTGATTTATTACTACATCTGCCCTTGCTTATACATTTGATTTCCCATATGAGAAGTAGCCCTGCTCTAAAACCATGTCAAAAAGGCTGACTGGAGAGACGATTAATGCAATTAATTGTAATGTAATTGGGTGATGTGCATTATGTCAGTAATACAAGCAGTTTTACTGGATCTTTGAAGCAATAAAAGCACCCTCTTTTTTTCGGGAAAACAAGTGAGCCATCACTAATGCTTCCATTAAAATTTGTCTTCTTTAAAGTTTTTAGATGAGTATCTCCAAATGTTTGCATTCAGTAAGTAAAGGTAAAGGTACCCCTGCCCGTGAGGGCCAGTCTTGACAGACTCTGGGGTTGTGCGCCCATCTCACTTAAGAGGCCAGGGGCCAGCGCTGTCCGGATACACTTCCGGGTCACGTGGCCAGCATGACAAAGCTGCATCTGGCGAGCCAGAGCCGCACACGGAAACACCGTTTACCTTCCCGCTGGTAAGCGGTCCCTATTTATCTACTTGCACCTGGGGGTGCTTTCGAACTGCTAGGTTGGCAGGCGCTGGGACCGAGCAGCGGGAGCGCATCCCGCCGCAGGGATTCGAACCGCCAACCTTTCGATCGGCAAGTCCTAGGCACTGAGGCTTTAACCCACAGCGCCATCTGCGTCCCTTGCATTCAGTAGTCATAGTTAATTTTGAAGTTGTGTTACCATTCCCAGTCAATATAAGCTAACCATATATCTAAAATTATCATTCCTCGTTGGTCCTAATATTAAATGCCTTCCCAAATTGCAATATATTTTCTGCACAGGCAATTTTTGATGAACCTTTGAACGAAGGAAATTGTCAGAATGAGGTTCAGTCACTCTGAGTTTAATGTTTTAGGGATCAAAAAACTTTTTTGTTTCTTGGAAGGGGTAATTCAAATGATATCTGTTCTGTAGCATACATACAAATGCCTCACTCCATACATTGCAAAAAAAAAGCTAATTTTTCTTTTTCCATGTGTTCATATTGATTGGTTAGGTTCATTTAAAACTCGAAGTAATGGGGGGGGGGGATATATGATTTAGTAGTAAGTGTGTGATTGAATTAATCCTACTTTTTTTAAAAAAAAAGTATGAATAATCACGCCCAGTGCTAAAGGTTTCTGGAATTTGTTGATGACAGGCCTGCCAAAAGATCATGTTGATTTTCTTGATAGAAAGAAGCAGCAAAAGAGAAAGTGTTGATTGGTTCTGCTTCTGAAAATTTTGACATTTTGTGTTCTCTGATGACATAAAATGTCAGATGCTTCTGCATGTATAGGAGTGTCTGATTACCAAGACTGCATTTCTAAACAGACTAGTAAGCCTCTTGCTCTGCCTGAGGGTTTTTCATCAAATCTGTCCACTCTTCCTACTTTCATACTCGAAAGACTTGATTTATTTACAATATATACTATTTTCCAACAAGAGCTTCTCCTAGAAGGAGAGCAATTAAATTATTCTCAAGCACAGTCATGCAGCACTTTCACCTGCGTCTTGTAGGCCTCAGTGGGCAGATGATAGCTGCAGCTTCTGCTTTCAGAACTCTCGGTGGAGGTGCTGGGGGACCAGAACTATAAGAAGTCCTCTCCCCAGCCCTCTTGTTGCCGTTGCTGCCTCACTCGGCTTAAGAGGTGCACAGGGGAATAGCCCCACTGCCTTGAAAGTGTTGCCAAGCACCAGGCCTAGGTAACACAAGGTGTTAATGTCCTTGATCCTTGGCAGCAATAACGTTCTTTAACAACCACTTGGAAATCTACTCTGCTGCAAAATGTGGTGCCTTGCTTCTTGCAGCAGGCGATATCTTGTACCAAAGTCACAGTATGCTTGTGGCTATCTGTCGTCTTCCAGGTATAGCATGCTCCTGTTACCCAATAAAGTTTTAAAAAATTGAATCCTACATGGCTTGAGAAAAGCTCGCAATGATCTGCTCAGAGACTTACAATTGGCTGTCTACATCATCTTGATGGTGTAATCTGTGCACCATGGGAGTGGGGCTTTTTTGGGGGGGGGGGAGTAGTGCCTAGAAAAAGATTGTTGGATGACCAAAACTTTTCAACAATAATTACAATTTTAGCTAGGAACCTTCTGCTGTAAGCATATGAATGACTATCTTTTGATCTCTTAGCTAAAACTGCAGCTCACTGTGGCTTCCATGGAGAATTCCATATACTCATTTGGAGCCTTTCCTCACAAATAGAAACATCAAGGGTGTGCATAAATACCGAGTCAAACCATTGGTTCTAGGATTTCAGATGGGAGTCTTAACTAGCCTTACCTGGAGATAACTGGGGATTAAACCTGGGAGCTTCTTTGCACAGTCTCCAATGCAAAAACTGGAGATGTGGCTGAATGCCTCGCTCTATGGACACTGCTCTGTTCCTTGTCTTCAGGGGCATGTGATAGCATTGGCACCACTTTCTCCACAGGTGGACTATGGCAGTGTTTCCCAACCTTGTGCCTCCAGCTGTTTTTGGACTACAGTTCCCATCATCCCTTGCCACTGGTCTTGCTAGTCAGGGATGATGGGAGTTGTAGTTCAAAAACAGCTGGAGGCACAAGGTTGAGAAACACTGGACTATGGAGCCAAACAGCCATACTGTGGTTTATCCTATCTCACTCACCTTGGCCCCCGTGATCTCCCCTTGGGAAATGCTGATTGGGGTGGGACTAGGGCACTGAATGCAGCCGTCTGAAGGCACCCTACATTGTATGTTTCCTCTGGAGCTCCAGCCATCCAACAGGTACAGAGGCGGAAATCTGGCATGTCTCTGCTGCTGCCCATTGGCTTCAGACTTTAGAAGAATAGTAGAGGCACTCCCTGTTATCCCTGACTTCATGCTGCACTTCACAGATGCTGTGCGAGATCTGGGGCAAGGCAAGAAGACCTCTTGGGGCAGGGGCATGTTCTGGTGATTAGAAGAAAGAGAAAAGTGGGTGGCAGGAAGAGATGGCTCCACCCAACATAGGCTCAGACCCCAAATGACACTTGTGAGTCAGTGGCCCTCCATAGAAATCAGCTTTAACACCTACTATGTATGATTTTCAATACAGTGGTACCTCCGGTTAAGAACTTAATTCGTTCTGGAAGTCAGTTCTTAACCTGAAACTGTTCTTAACCTGAAGCACCACTTTAGCTAATGGGGCCTCCTGCTGCTGCTGCTGTGCCACCGCTGCACGATTTCTGTTCTCATCCTGAAGCAAAGTTCTTAACCCGAGGTAATATTTCTGGGTTAGCAGAGTCTGTAACCTGAGGTGTATGTAACCCAAGGTACCACTATAGTAAAGAGCAGGGGTAAGCAAACTTTTTCAGCAGGGGGATGGTGCACTGTCCCTCAGACCTTGGGGTGGGGGGGAATGAACAAGTTCCTATGCCCCACAAATAACCCAGAAATGCATTTTAAATAAAAGCACACATTCTACTCATGTAAAAACACGCTAAGTCCTGGACCATGCGCGGGCCAGATTTAGAAGGCAATTGGGCCAGATCCAGCCCCTGGGCCTTAGTTTGCCTACCCATGGTAAAGAGAATAGGGGCAGACATAGAATTAGTTGGTTCTGGCTCCATCTCCACTTGGTCTCTCAGCTTTTTGCTCTGCCAGTTCCATGGGCCATGGAGAAGAAAAGGTGGTTAAACGAGTATGACGTTTTTAAAGGGGGAGGGTTTAAATTTGCCCCCCCCCAAAGTGACCACAGAGGAATTGGAGTTGTGTACCCCTATTTTAGGTGACTATAAATAAGCCTTGTCCTTTTCAGTAGGTGACTATAAATAAGCCTTGTCCTTTTCAGTAGGAAGAGTTCCATGCAGTTAAGAGATAATAGCTAGGTATCAAACTTTATAAATCCTGCCACTGACAGCAATGTTTCAAGGTGCTTTGAAGCCAGTGGTATGCTTGGGAGTTTGCATGAGTTTTCATCTCTGAACTTGTTCTCCCAGATTTAGCATGTAAAAAGTAAACAAACCCACCCACTGCTTGTAATTAACTGCTGCCAGCCATCCTGAATTACACTGGAGAACAATTAAGAGAAGTGTTTGGTTTCTAAAATAATTCTGGGAAGTCCATTGAAGTTTGGAAGGGTGGGGCAACACACAGATCTTACTAGGAGCATCATAACCAGCAATCCTTAGCTACTTGCAGAAACGATTTGGAGAAGCAACTCTTATTTGTGGACCTAAGGATTTCTTCCCTATCAATCTGCAATAAAGGATCCCTTCATTTGACTTAAAGATGGAAAATATTATGGGCTGCCAGCCAGTCAACAATGTACTTGTTTGCCTAGTAGAACCATGTTCCACCAGAAAACTGATATCAGGCTCTCAATGGACCATATAATCTGGGTTTTCCCAAATTTCTGCAAATCAAGATCCACCCACAATAATGCCAATCATGATCCAGTGGATTTCACGCTGGTTGCACCCATGACATTGACCTGCTAGATTATATTAGGGCTGCATCCCTGATCACCCCAGATTCACCCACCCAAGGGGTTCTTTAATTTGGAATTTGGAAATTGACAAATGTAACAATATCTTCTGACAAGATGAATCTAGGGTTTATTTCTCAGGGTGGTTATGTAATGGATTGTTGTCACCTCTGAATACATTGTATTTTTAAAAAAAAAACAACAACACTAACATAGCCCCAACACCGAGCCTATAGAGCCCAATCCATGTCTTAATTGTTTTGAAAAGTACCTCCCATAATCCTTCCATTTTCCAGTCCTGTAAGTGTTTGCAGATGGTGTAGGGTGGAGTGAAAATCTCTCAAGCATTTTCAGAAAACGAAGCAAGCCAAATAGACTTAATTGGAGATAGCTTCAGCTTCCCAGATCTATCAGAGGGTCATCACTGCGATTCTATTGGTTCACCAACAGGGTTATTTGGTGGTGGTTTTTTTTCATTACACCCCCACTCCATGCTCCACAGGCTGAGCATATAAAAAGCACAGGGAATTATAGAAAACAGGTTCATGTGAAATACAGATACCAAATAACATCTCCTTTTGACAGGTGAGGCCAATAAGACCACCTTCCTCCTTTGTTTAGCAAAGACAGAGCAAGCAAAACAAATCTAATCTGGATGTTCAGCAGTCATTGAAGAAGTGAAAGACAATGAGTACCGGTAATAGAAAAGGAGTGATATAAATATGAGTTTCTTTTTACAAGCTATACTTGCAAATCTGAATTTCCACAGGCAGGTGGTCTTGAGAGTGAGGTTTCTAAAATAAGCCAGGATCTGACTGCTTACCCTAGCCTGTACCGTCACTTCTACCCTAGATGCATGTTCCTTCACAGCGTCTGCCATGACCCAAGCAAGTGTACATTAGAATTAAGGTATCTTTTAGTAAGGGTTTATAGCTGCACCGTGACCAGAAATGGGCATGGAAGATGCATGCTTCTAACAATCCTGTAAATGTTACCCTGTCTCAGGATGTTCGGTTCTGATAACAAACCTTTAGGAGAAGGAGACCTGCGGAAATTACTTAAACTTTATCGCACAGAGATCTCCATGGCAGTCGACGATGTGTTCCCATTGCTCCACGGACTGGCAGATCATGACATTGTCACGGAAAAGATGTTCAAGGTGAGAGATGATATATACTTCATGTTTCCCTACTAACTATTAAAACAATCTCTTTTGTGGCATGCATATAATTTGTATAGAGGATAAGTTATGTATACCTGCCCTTTTTTTGTTTGTGTACTGCTGGACTATGACTCATTCCTGGCCTTCATTTCTTTTATTTTTCTCTAAAATTTTAATCTGGTAGTTCGTTTTCTCTGGACCCAGTTAGGGAGGTCAGGTAGAAAGAGAGAGGTTTCTATTTTTGGTTGATGCTGCGTGTATCATAGCACCGATTTGTAGTCATGAATCTCAGTGTACATCGTATATTATTTTATACACCAAAGATCATGAGTGTTGTATGAAAATCCTTGCAAATGGCACAAAATCCTAAGGGCTGCGAACAATCAGAGCACACCAAATAAAAATTAATGAGCATTACTAATTTAGTTTTATTAATGTCAATGGGTCTACTCTAAGTAGCACTAGCATTGGCTATAATATTAAGCCTTGTGAAGCACTATCGTTTTGTAGACCTTCAAAGTGAGCAGTTCATGAGATGAGCAGTTCTGGAGTGCTTGTGTGAGGGCCCATGTTTAATTCATTGGTTTCCCCTTTTTTCAACATTACTGGCACTTCACAGTTGTTGTTCTTCAGTCTATAATATGTCCCCGGGACTTTACCTGCAGTGCCAGAATTTGAGACACTTGCTGTAACTGCAGAAGACAGATTTGACTGCAGTGTACCTAAGCAATTTAGGGGAGCAGTTAAATCTACCAGTATTTGGAAAGTAGACTAGCCTTGCTTTTTCTTTCTCCCCGAAGGACACTCTCCATCTGAAGGAAAAGGATGGCTGCCACAAGGCCTTCCATGCCATGTTAACGTGGCTGTTGAGCCAGGACTCCTCTTCCATCCGGGACTTCTGGAGGGTTCTCTTCAAGGATTATAACCTAGAGAGATATTCCAAGCTCCAGTCCATTCGAAGCAGCTTTCCTAAAGGTATTTGCTGAAGTCATCATAGCCATGAAGAAATTGAAGATGAGTGAAATATAAGTGGAAATAGATTTAGAAACGCCTCTCTCATGTTTAAAAGCTGGGAATCGTTTATTTATTCACCTTTCTTGTTTAGCTTGTTTATTTTACTGCATAATATAATGTGTTCTCCTGCTCCAGAGACAATTTCCCCCACCCTGAAGCACAATTTCTATAATCAGGCGAGAATCCCACAAAACAGACTTATGGATGGGTGTTTATTGTGGATCCATGCTCCTTATGCATACACATTTATTTGCAGTGTCCACATATCTTTGGCATCAAAATGCCAGCCTATATTTCCCATTGCATCATACCTTGTTTAATCTGTATTTACCGTTTATGGGGGGAAATACAAGAATAAGGAAAGCTTGTTGCTAGCAATCCATTGTTGCCTCATTTACAATATTAAGCCCTGTCTAGACATGCCTCCAGTCTCAGAATTTGCTTTTTTTCCAGACCTGGATCTCAGTAGGTATTGCAGCAGGGCAAGGAAGCTCGCAGCCAGTCCTAAGGTATTGACTCAGCACAAATCCCAAGGGAAGAGGAAAGCGACAGATGAAAAAGATGCTTTGCACCCACCTCAACTTTCAGCAAAAGGCGACCCACACCTTGGTATAGAACTATTTGCTGGGGTTCTGCTGTGCGTTTTGTGGATGCAAGAGTTGATATTAAACATGCCAAAGAGCATTAGGAATGGATTTCCTCCAGGAAGAAATAAGGACCTGGAATGAGAATTTTCAGTTTCAAGAACATCAGCACAAGCCATTCTCTTTTTTGGTAGTATTTCACTACCTTGATTTGTTTTATTGAAGATATTGATATACCAGTTTTCAGGCGAGCTTTGCAAAGCAGTTTCGATGCAATGCTAACAAACTGAGCATCAGTTTAAAAATATATTTTCTAAGAAACAGCCAAGGCAAGAACTTTCTGAAAACTAGATCTCCTTCTTCTCAGAGCTACAGCTCTCCTTCTCCTCATTCAGGGTGGTGGTGGTTAGGGAGGGAGAGGCCACCTCGGTTGCAATACTAGGAGCTAGGTCATGGGTAGGCAAACTAAGCCCTGGGGGCCGGATCTGGCCCAATCGCCTTCTAAATCCAGCCTGCAGATGGTTCAGGAATCAGCGTGTTTTTACATGAGTAGAATGTGTGCTTTTATTTAAAATGCATCTCTGGGTTATTTGTGGGGCATAGGAATTCGTTCATTCCCCTCCCCCCAAAAAATATAGTCTGGCCCCCCACAAGGTCTGAGGAACAGTGGACAAGCCCCCTGCTGAAAAAGTTTGCTGACACATACTTGTTTTCAGTATTGTAATGCCTTGTTTTCAGTATTGTAATGCGTGTCCTATAAATCAACAGGATCCCTTCCAAAGGCAAAATCTGTGAAGAAGTCAGAAAATGTTGAGACCCAGCATTATCCCCTTTCGCATGGTGGTATGTGCAGCACTTTGCCGTTCTTTGTATCTATCCAGCACTGACCTAACACGGTACCTTCACTTATTTCACTCAGAAGTGACCAAACTTTGTTTCTTCTTACTTAGATTCTAGATCAGGGATGAGGATCCTGTGGCCCTCCATATTTTGTTGGACTACATCTCCCATTATTGTGGCCTACTGGCTACACTGGCTGGGGCTGATGGGAGCTGGAGTCCCAACAATATCAGGAGAGGCAAAGGTTCATCACCCTGTTCTACATCAAAACGAAGGCAATTAAGCTGATATAAAAATTTAGACTGTATAAATTCTGTGTCCCTGCTTTGGTGAGATAAACCCAGTGTGATCTTCCATTTTCCAGGTGACACTAAGAAATGCATCAAAACTGGTGGTGAGTTTTATTCAGCAGACAAACTGGAAGAGAGGAACAAAGCTCAGGATCTGAAGCCCAACGGGAAAGCTAAAGAATCCCAGGTCCGTAAATACATATGCCACACAATATACTTCTAATCCTTTCACATTTTCTCTGCCTCTTTTGCTTTGAAGTTACTAGCAAGCTTTGGGGGCCACAGAGTCCTTCAGACCACAGTGCCAGGTGAGTGGATCGGTTTTGCCAAGGGCAGACACTGCCAGTTTTTGTTTATGCAGCACCTGCAGTCAGGTGCTTCACAATTACTTCTGTGTGCAATTACCAACCTCTCTATTAAGGGGCAAACCCGGCAGCTTCGGCTCATGGCAAGCGAATCACATGACCCACCCACCCACCTCACTCAGGGAATTTACTGGTAGAACAGAACAAGCAGTTGCGTAAGTGAAGCCTTAGTCTAATACTGCACCTGAGAGTCAGACAGAAACAAGGAGGACTGGGCTCCTGCACTTTTAACATAGCTGCTTAGAAGAGGGAATTGCAACAAGAGTAGTAGGTTAAATGGTAGCTACAACGGCTGAAATTCCTTCTTCTGCACAACTACTGAAGATGCAGGAGTCCTATTCAGCTGAACACTCCAAACAACACCCTTCCTTCAGGTGTGGCTTGTGCCTCTTTGCCTCACAACTCAGCTTGACCCTTTTACCTGTGGGGAAGCTTGTGTGAGTTTTCTGTACATTCCAGTCAAAGTTCAAAGGCTACGGAGGAGAAATTTATAGCTGATCCAGTGTTGTTAGGTTCTGGATCAGCTGTGTTTTAATGTATGTCTGTTGCAAGGCCTTTATGACGCTCTTTTATTGTTTTAACAATAATAATAATAATAATAATAATAATAATAATAATAATAATAATAATAATTTTTATTTATACCCCGCCCTCCCCATCCAAGGCCGGGCTCAGAGCGGCTTACAAGCAATAATAAAAACAAGTTGAATGAATACAACTTAAAAACAAAATTAAAATACAACATTAAAATAATGAAACATTAAAATATTAAAATGTAGCGTCATCGCAGGAGGAGAAGGAAAAGAATAAAGAAAGAGAGGGAGGGAATCAAATTGGCTCCAAGCCAAAGGCCAGGCGGAACAACTCTGTCTTACAGGCCCTGCGGAAAGAAATCAGATCCTGCAGGGCCCTGGTCTCATGAGGCAGAGTGTTCCACCAGGCCGGAGCCAGTGTTGAAAAGGCCCTGGCTCTGGTTGAAGCCAATCTAACTTCCTTAGGGCCTGGGACCACTAGGGTGTTGCTATTTATGGACCTTGAGGCTCTCCGTGGGGCATACCGGGAGAGAATTTTATGTGTACTGCTTAGAGATTTTTTAAAAATATTAAGTTGTTTAGAGAAGCTTTTAAATAATAAATGAACTTGTGCGTTATCATCACAGCTGCTGCAAAAGGCAGCATCAGATAGAACAACATTAATTAATAACTTTACTACAAGACCCATGGATGACCCATACCTGTCAGTTTTCTTAGGGAGACAGAAGAACATCTCCAGTGGCATTGGGGAGGAGCTGGAGAGGAGCATCATTTTAGCTTTTCAAAGTACAAACACACTGAAGCACCAACACTATGCATTGTGACCCTCATGACCTGGTGCCTCCTTAAAGATGTTTCTGACTACAATTCCCATCAGTCCATGCTGCATCTAGAGTGCATCAGGTTAGGGAAGGCAGGTCTGGGACAGTCCTACTTGGAATAACTGCTATGATCAGTGGGGCGGACTTACTCCTTGGTTCATAATTCTTCTCTTGATTTTCAGAATGGAGATCAAAAAGCAAACTTGCAGAATAGTTGCCCTACCATCCCTTTCCACACTGTGGATCCAGCCCCCCAGCAGGTAACAAAAAGAATGTCATTTTCCTTTCCCTGTGCTAAAGGTATGTCAGCTTCCCTCTGCCAGTGCTCTTCATATATGGCTATGTTTTTCATGGAGGAGGTTTCTCCTGTTCTTCATATATTTCCACCTCTTTGTATAGTGGGATTTCTTGCTGGTTTGTTTTTTTTAGTAACATGGAAAACTGTTCACACAACGTTGTTTTATTTTGTTATTCAGGTGGTTTACGTAGGATTATTTATCCTACTTTATCTTCATCAGAACCCTGTGATTGGTTGGGCAGAGAGATAAAAGCCGACTTTTCCTAAAGTCTCCCAGTTAGCTTTGTGGCCGAGTGGGGATTTGAACTCGGGTCTACCCAGTCCAGTTCAAGTGTGCTATCCACTCAAACACTTTTTTAGCGTGCAAATAGAAGTAAGTGGAGTTTCCACCCTTATGGGATTTAGAACTCATGGGCTGGGTGTGGCGTTCGTACGGAGCCCCCGGTCGTCTCACAGACTATTGACCCATACACCACTAATCCACTGCCACCAATCAAGTCCTCTCTGGTAAAATCACTTAGTCTCAGTCAGGTTCTCAAGGTAACAAAGAAGAGTGTAGTTTACTGTAGACACAAACAAACTTTAACTGCATTCCAAACGTTGTTACTCTTTACGTTCTTAGTCTTATTTTATCCTCTCTCTATCTCTTCTACCTCCCCTCACACAAGAACCCACTGCACTGTCTCTCTATTTCTAACTGCTTTTCCAACTGCCTTTCCCAACCAACCAACCAACCCACTAAAACCAACCAACAACCCACCATCAACTAACTCAAACCTCGTGCTAAACCCTTTTATAAATACCGTATTTTTCGCTCTATAACACGCACCTGACCATAACACGCACGCAGTTTTTAGAGGAGGAAAACAAGAAAGAAATATTCTAAATGAAACAGTGGATGTATGATTTTTGTGGTTCATGCTGTGGCCACAGACATGTGATCTGACAGTGAGTTTGGGGTAGCCCAATACAAAAATCCTGAGGATCCATGTGGATCCGTGCTTTGTAACCACGTTTTAAGTGGGGAGGGAAGGAAAAACACTCAAGGGACAAGGAGCACACGTGGGGGGGTGTGGAGAA
This sequence comes from Podarcis melisellensis, assembly GCF_964234715.1. Lineage (NCBI taxonomy): Eukaryota > Metazoa > Chordata > Lepidosauria > Squamata > Lacertidae > Podarcis > Podarcis melisellensis. The sequence goes on from NC_138537.1 coordinate 39,395,119, forward strand.
GGATGCTGCGAATAATGCAGGAGAGGCTCCTCTCCGGCTTTGCTCCTTTAAAACAAGCAGGCTCTGCTTCTATCCCTCCTCCCCGGCAAGGAAACCATGATAGTAACCATTCTGAGACAAATCAAGAAAAATTGCGACCAACACTCCTCCCCAACAAGCGCAGTGAGGTCAAAACACACACACACACAGAGAGAGAGAGAGAGAACTGGCCCTAAAGTCGCAGGGCGCTGGGAGAGTGCAGGGGCGCAGGGAGAGTGAATGGAAGCAAGAGAAGGAGAAGGAGCCCTCACACACACACAGACACACACAGACACACAGTGTCAATCCTAAAGTCGCAGGGGCGTGCAGGGGCGCTGGGAGAGTGAACAGGAAGCAAGAGAAGGAGAACGATGCCTCACACACACACAGACACACAGTGTCAATCCTAAAGTCGGAGGGAGAGCGCATGGGTGCTGGGAGAGTGAAGGGGAAGCAGGAGGAGGAGCCCTCACACACACAGAGACACACAGTGTCAATCCTAAAGTCGCAGGGGCGTGCAGGGGCGCTGGGAGAGTGAATGGGAAGCAAGAGAAGGAGCCCTCACACAGACACACAGAGTGTCAATTCTAAAGTCGGAGGGAGAGCGCAGGGGGCTGGGAGAGTGAAGGGGAAGCAGGAGGAGGAGCCCTCACACACACGGAGACACACACAGTGTCAATCCTACAGTCGGAGGGAGAGCGCAGGGGGCTGGGAGAGTGAAGGGGAAGCAGGAGGAGGAGCCCTCACACACACGGAGACACACACAGTGTCAATCCTAAAGTCGGAGGGAGAGCGCAGGGGGCTGGGAGAGTGAAGGGGAAGCAGGAGGAGGAGCCCTCACACACACGCACAGCCCCTACAGTGGCTAATCCAAAATCGGACAGCAAAAAACTGCAGGCAGGGACAGAGAGCATGAGGTTGTTTTAAAGCAGCCAACTCCCGCTCTGCTTCTCTCCCTCCTCCCCGGCTCTGCTAGCTGACAGGAGCCGCTTACGCCCGCTTTGCTGTTTCAAAGCGAGCCACGGACTGCTCATGACTGCAGCAAATTCCCCCGCCATCTGTAGGCATTCGCTCCATAACACGCACAGACATTTCCCCTTACTTTCTAGGAGAAAAAAACTGCGTGTTATGGAGCGAAATTTACGCTAGGTAGGCTCCGCCTCCAGCTTTCCTATTGGTCTACATTTTTAACCCTTTATCACCCCCCTGTACAGACATTTTCTAAACAAACAGCCAAACGCCACACTGGGTATTTGTCAGGAAGGGGGAAAACCTGAGATTAAACATAATCAAATGTGCATGCACACACATATGAAATGGGACAGATTTGCAGGTATTTTTAGCACCTGTGTTTTCAGCATTATGCTTAATTTAAAGAGAGAAAAAAGAAAATGTAGAAGGAGGGTAGTCGGGCAGTTTGTCTGTTCAAACAAGTTGAAGGCATAAGCAACTTTTAAGGAGAGATGCCTTGTGCTTTTGTGCTGCAGGTGTATTTCCCAAGTAGCCACTCCACATATAAGCAGTCAGCACTGTAGCTTTTGGAAAATACATCTGGAAACCTGCAAACGAGGCAGCCCATGGTAACTCCCTGGTGCATCACCTCAGGGGATTACAGACACACTTCCCCATGTGGTTACTGCAGGCAAACATTATGATGTTTGTTGTGAGATGCACACAGTGGCACCTGGAAACACATCTGCCAGAGAAAATATGAAATGGTCTTCGCTTTTTTAAATGTAAAAGCCACAGAAATTGGACACCGATTAAGACTGGACGGAGTGAGAGTCACAGACTGTGCAAGCCCCTTGCTGCAGTACAGTCAGGTCACATCCACGCCGTATATTTAAAGCACATTGTTTTCCCCTGGAGAATCCTGGGGAATGTAGTTTAAGGTTACTGGATATTGTAGCTCTGAGAGGGGTAAACTACAGTTCCCAGGATTCCTTGGGGGAAGCCTTGTGTTTTAAATGAATGGTGTAGTTGTCACCACATTCACAAATCATGCCTAAAACCGAAGCCAGTCTTTTGGCCTGAAAACTAGTGTTTCTTTATAGAGAAGATGTGCTGAGCATCCCAGCTGTCCTAGACAGAGGCACATCTGACACAGGCATGTTGAGTGCTACCCTTTGTCTTGCATTTCTTTCTTTCTTTTTTATTGATACAGCAACAAAAAAGAAAAAGCACAAATACCAAATAACACACAGGAATAACCATAGCCACATAGTTTTCTTAACAAACAATAAAACATATATTGATCTTAACACTAAAGACCCAACCTCCCATCTATTCCATATTTCGATTTCATATTACTTATTGCCAATACACACTTTTATCATAATTAAACTTTTTCTTACTATATCTAATTTCTTATATTTACCTTGCAACTATTACTGAAGTTCCCCGAATGCTGCAACAGAGTTTAAACTACTATATTTATTTTTCAAATATTCTTTGAAAACCTCCTATTTTGAAACAAATTCCTGTTTTGATTTATTCTTTATTTTTTCTGATAGACCGTCTAATTCGGCATATTCTGTCAGCTTTTGGATCCAATCTTGTATAGAGGGGATTTCATTACTCTTCCATTTTGCCTCAATCAGAACTCTTGCTGCCGCCGTCACATATAAAAAGATACCCCTCCTCTTTTCCCTTTGCATTTCTGATGCTCTTAAGCAGAAAATGAATCTCCACCAAGCCACATAGTTCATTATGTCTTCAAAGTTTCACCCCACTTGGGAAGTCCCAGGTTTCCTCAGCTTCTTAGACTGGTGCCAGATTCACCCTTGGGACAAGGTCTCACCATGAGAATCATTTCTCCTTGGCAGAGCTTAGTGCCGCTCCTGCCAGAATGGAATTCCCCAAAGATTTCACAGTTAAAGGCTATTGCACAGCAAGGAACACCTTGCACATCAAGGCCAGTATTGGTCCTCACTTTCCCCTGCTCAGTTGGGCTTTGCTTCTGAAGCCATCTCTCTTAATAAGGGCAGATTAGCAAAACTTGCAGAGGCTCAGTTACAATGTCCATTGCATGCCCTCTGTGCCTCCCACCAAGGCTCTCAAGTTTTGGAAAAGCAGTATTTGAAGAAAGCAGCAAAGCGCAAAGGACAGAACAAGCCCTTTTTCCTACAGGAAGCAGCACTGTACTTTATTACTGTCAAGCATTCCTGCTGCATCAGACTCTGCTGCACAAATGACCAAAGTTCTGGCGCTGTTTTCTTGGATGTTCTATCTCAAAGCAGAGTTCAATAAAAGAGCCAGAGCAAGGGCAAACCTCCCTTTAATTCCGTCTGCTTCATGTATTTCCAGTGTTACAATTAAATCACCCATTTCTAGGGATCTTGCCTGCCAGAAAGAGCTCTCTGCTCCAACTCCCTGATGCCCTGAGACTGCAGAGCTGTAAGGCAGCCTTTCTAAACCTGTGGGTCAGCAGATGTTGTTGAACTACAACTCCCATCACCCCTAGCTAGCAAGACCAGAGCTCAGGGATGATGGGAGTTGTAGTCAAACAACATCTGGGGACCCACAGGTTGAGAACTGCTGCCAGTGCAAGGGAAGTGGGATTAGAGCGGCTGGGTTGTGGTTGTGGATGTGTGCACTTGAGATTATGCAACTTCATAGTTGCCTGGACTTTCTTGCATTCCTCTTCCCTCCCCATTCCTTTTTCCTTTTGTGTTGTGTCCAATCCTGGAGTCTCACAATCCCTTTAAAAAAAAAAACCTGTGTAGAGCATTTAATCAATTTTATGCACTTTAAGTGTTGATGATGAAAGTAGCAGAGGCTGGTGATCTGGGTAGGTGGCTGTAGGTGTGCTGCTCCCTAGCCATGTAGAGAGAATCCGTCTGAAAATGGAGTCTTTATTCTATTTCAATTCTCCCAAATTTTGCTGGGCCAGAAGAACGATGACGAATGTGCCGTCTGCAGGGATGGTGGGGAGCTGATCTGCTGTGATGGATGCCCCAAGGCCTTTCATCTCACCTGCCTGGTGCCACCACTGACAGAGATTCCCAGGTAATGACAGTTCTGCTGGTATTTCCGTAGCCCCCTGGAATCACATCAAGATCTGGGTGCAGAACAGGTTTTATTTTGATTATAAGCCACCTTAAATGCTTGCTTGCTAGAAATCCAGGATATAATGGTTTGAAACAAGTATCTGGACCAGAATCAGACAGTTTTTACAGCTGATCTTCCTTGTGCATGTTCAGAGGGCATATTGGCCTAACCCCAACCACAGTTCTCACAGCAGATGAGGATGATTACCGAACTTGGGCAGAGCCTCTTCTCGTCTAGGAATAGAGAGTGGCCTAAGGGAGGAAAGCACCCATCCTTTTATTGGAGCCAGTGTGGTGTAGTGGTTAAGAGCGGTAGTCTCGTAATCTGGTGAACTGGGTTCACATCTCCGCTCCTCCACATGCAGCTGCTGGGTGACCTTGGGCCAGTCACACTTCTTTGAAGTCTCTCAGCCCCACTCACCTCATAGAGTGTTTGTTGTGGGGGAGGAAGGGAAAGGAGAATGTTAGCCGCTTTGAGACTCCTTAAAGGGAATGAAAGGTGGGATATCAAATCCAAACTCCTCCTCCTCTTCTTCTTCTTCTTCTTCTTCTTCTTCTTCTTCTTCTTCTTCTTCTTCTTCTTCTTCTTCTTCTATTTCTCATGTTCTTTCCTGTGTGCAATTTGTTTATGTCTTCCTGCCCTCACTTACAATAGTGTGTCTGAGACTGGTGGTAGCACTCTGATACGCCATTTCCCACTGGGTGGATGGGGGACTGTTTTTGTTTACATTTGCTTAACTTGTTTCATCCATTTCTTCATCTCTTTCTCTACTTGCTATTCACGATCATGCTCCTGTCTTTTTCCCCTCGGGACACTGAGCAGCGGGACATGGAGGTGCGATTCCTGCTCCTCCGGGCAATCGAAACAATACCGGTGCAATGGAGAAGAGAACAGCAGGAATGCACTTTCTCAAACACAGGTATAATTATGATCCTTGATTTCTCTGTGTCTCTTCACAAGCCTCTCTTTTCCTCTGCCATGCGGGAAAATGTCCTACATGAAGCAACTCTAAGAAACTGCTCTTTTGCTCTTGTCTCCTTCAACAGCTGTTTATGGTCTTTTTGTGCTCATTTATTACAGTCCACTTTTCCTTTGTGAGAAAAGGGAGAATAAATGGCCCGGGCCTTTGGAGTACAAAAATCTTTCATATGAACAAAATTGCAGTCTCTGAAGGTGTTTTAAGACCTTCACATGACCACCACCCTAAAACGCTGCTGAAAAATAAATTGTATCCTGCAGTGACCCCTTGTGGCTGTTTTCCATTACTGCTGAGTGACATTTCTCTCTTTATTTTATTTTTTAATAATTCGTTTGTAGGACAATGTATCATATTTATTATTGCAATAGAAGTCAAATGGTAAAAATGAAGTTCAGTGTGTTCATTATTACACTTAGTCACTTTTTTTAACACAAAAAGCATTTAAATCTTCTTATGCAAGTAATGTGATATATTCTATCAATATAATATATTTATTTTGCATACCTGCTTAGGGAGCTGTATATGTCCAGAGGACAACAGAAGATGGAAGGAGGGTTCTCATCAAGGAACCTGTGTGTGCCTCCCTCAGGCAGCCTTTGCCCTCTGTGACCCCAGTGTCTGGGGTGGCACCGCCAGCAGTTCAGAATGTGGGAACAGAGAAACAGCTGGTCAGTATCTCACCTCCTGTGGAACTTTCCACTGTTCACTGGGCTTAGCCATTTCAAATGCTTTAAAGAAGAACAGTGGGCTGCAAAACATTTTGTTGCCTTATTTCTCCTACCCCACCCTACGCTTGGGCTGGTAGTCTTGGCGGAGTCTGTTAGGTCTCAAATTAAGTATCCGCTTGATCCTAACATTGCTGTGATGAAACTATACTCTGCTTAGTTCATTTTTCTGAGGCCCTGAAGAATCTTACAATGGCCCCAATGGAAGTGGTAAGTTAGAAATCAAAGCAACTGCAGTGGACCAGACAAGCATAAGACGGGATGGTCACATGCAGCGCATGGTAGCTCTGAAGAAGAAAAAGAGGAGAAACCTGACTCCAAATTTTTATTTTTTCCCCTTTACAGAAGCTGACTATTGGGGAGAAGTGTGGAGTATGCAGGAAAGGAGGAGACCTGATCTACTGCAATAAGTGTTTCCGGGCTTTCCACTGGCCTTGCCATTTTCCTGCCCATGCAGATCAAATCAGGTGACATTTACATCCAAGAATTAAGCCATCCATAGCTCCCCAGACTTTATAGTTCTTGTTTGTGAGAGTGTGTCCAGATGGTGGCTTACTAAGCCTGGTTTAATGTCATAGTAAAGGTAAAGGGACCCCGAGGGAGCCGGCGTACAGTTTCCGGGTCATGTGGCCAGCATGACTAAGCCACTTCTGATGAACCACAGCAGCGCACAGAAACGCCGTTTACCTTCCTGCCAGAGCGGTACCTATTTATCTACTTGCACTTTGACGTGCTTTCGAACTGCTAGGTTGGCAGGAGCAGGGACTGAGCAACAGGAGCTCACCCCGTCGCGGGGATTCGAACCGCCTACCTTCTGATCGGCAAGTCCTAGGCTCTGTGGTTTAACCCACAGTGCCACCTGCGTCCCAATGTCATAGTACCAGATCAGAAATGCAGGACAGGCACCACAAGATGGGGAATTTTGTTTATGTAAGTGCTGCTCTTCTGAATAGTGCTACCCTGTAACAGGATGAACATGGAGAGTGGCCTATTTATTGTTTGAACAGGTGTCAGGTGTGCCAGAATGGTGATTCTTACGTGGGGGGGGGGACACACTTTACCTGAAGCCACCACCCTAAGTCCTTCACAGATAGATGTTCTAGTATTTTACTCAAAGCAACATCTTGATCTCAAAGTAGGCAAAATCCAGTGTTTTGTAAATGAATCCATGCATTTTACCACGTTTATATCCTGGAGTGTCCAGTGTGGACTTCAACTAGCTACTCTCCAACAAAAGGTGATGTTGAAGTCCTTATATTACTTTTTAAATAGGCTCTCTCTGCTAGCAAGTCTGATTCATACAACTGGAAGCTCGGCCTGGTTGCATAATGAGCTTAATGTTAGCAAAACTGATGTCTCATGGGTCACTCATACAGTTGGACGGTCAACATCAATTGTACGAATCAGCCTTGAGTTTTATCAGGCAACCTTGTGTGGCTTCTCCTTCCTGTCCTCTTAGGGCTTTTTCTCACTGCAGAATAGTTGAGTAGCTAATCATGTGCCTGGTCTGTACCAATACAGGTGGGGGCTCACATGATTATCTCAACCTCCATACAAAAAGGAATCCATGCATATGAAAAACTAGGTTTCAGGAAGAAAGGTTCTAGCCTAACTTTCTTCCTTTCTATGTGGGTGTAATGTTTTTGTATGGAAGAGCATTCAACCATGCGAGGCCCCTCTTCGACCTGAAGTAGTCCAGTCCAGCTTTAACCCATTATCTGTGCTTTCTGAAATATAGGTTTGTGACTTCAAAGGGTAAGATCCTTTGTGTGTTTTGTTCTAGTGGAATCTTAATGTGCAAATCCTGCACTAGCAACCACCCCATGACCATCAGCTTGGATGGAGCTACAAACTCAAATACCCCAACACTACGAGCGGTAAAGGTCTGGATTTTCCGAAATCTTTTCAACTTTATAGTAGCTAGTGAGTTTAATCTTTGCAGCTCCCCTGTGGAGGTCCATTAGGATGAGAGATAACTGGTTGTGTGGAGACTTGAACTTCGGTCTTCCCAAAGTCCAACAATCAGGCGTACACTATACGGGTTCTCATTGTTAATGTTAATACCTGTTAATTTTCTATAACATCAGTGTGTTAATAATACAGTGGAAGGAAGCAGAAACAGGCAGGAAGGGGGTGTGAATGTGAGCAAATAGTTACATTCAAAAAACTTGGTTACCCTCAATAGATGAGGATTAAAAGTTGCCAAAGGAAGAAGCAAGGGAGAATGGATCAGGGAAACTGCAGTATAAAAGGTAAAGGTAAAGGTACCCCTGCCCGTACGGGCCAGTCTTGACAGACTCTGGGGTTGTGCGCCCATCTCACTCAAGAGGCCAAGGGCCAGCGCTGTCCGGAGACACTTCCGGGTCACGTGGCCAGCGTGACATCGCTGCTCTGGCGAGCCAGAGCCGCACACGGAAACGCCGTTTACCTTCCCGCTATAAAGCGGTCCCTATTTATCTACTTGCACCCGGAGGTGCTTTCGAACTGCTAGGTTGGCAGGCGCTGGGACTGAGCAGCGGGAGCGCACCCCGCCGCAGGGATTCGAACCACCGACCTTTCGATCGGCAAGTCCTAGGTGCTGAGGCTTTAACCCACAGCGCGCATACATGAGTTGAATTTGATATTGTTGTGCATCTCATGGTATTTATCCTTTGAATGACGAAGACAGCAATAATATAAAAAGAAAGTTATTAGATTTGTCCTTCAGTTGCAAATTGAACATCACTTGCTTTTAACTTTGCAACTGAAATGATTAAAGTATGTAAAATCCATCCATCTATCATTTTTAAGAAGTGCTCCACGGATGGAAGAGCCATTTTTAGGGACAACACTGGGAGTCAGTTACCATCAAACCAACCCCCTCCCCTGCAAAAGAAAGCTGCATTATTATACCTGAGGTACCTCAGTATACCTCCAGCCCCATCGTTTTGCCCAGACACCGAGGTCCAGCGCCAAGGGCCTTCTTGCAGTTCCCTCACTGCAAGAAGCCACGTTACTGGGAACCAGGCAGAGGGCCTTTTTGGTAGTGGCACCCACCCTGTGGAACGCTCTCCCCCCAGATGTCAAAGAGAAAAACAACTATCTGACTTTTAGAAGACATCTGAAGGGAAGCTTTTAATGTTTAGCAGACTATTGTATTATTATATTATGTTGGAAGCTGCCCAGAGTGGCTGGGGAAACCCAGCCAGATGGGCAGGGTATAAATAAATTGTTGTTGTTGTTGTTGTTGTTGTCTTCACCCTGATTGTAGGCTACATACATCCTGCAGAAGGGATCTGCCTTTTCCTAGTTGGCTAGGTTAAAAAGGTAAAGGTACCCCTGTCCGTACGGGCCAGTCGTGTCCGACTCTAGGGTTGTGCACTCATCTCACTTAAGAGGCCGGGAGCCAGTGCTGTCCGCAGACACTTCCGGGTCACGTGGCCAGCGCGACGAAACTGCTCTGGCGAGCCAGCACCAGCACAGCACATGGAAACGCCGTTTACCTTCCCGCTATAAAGCGGTACCTATTTATCTACTTGCACTTAGGGGTGCTTTCGAGCTGCTAGGTGGGCAGGAGCTGGGACCGAAAGATGGGAGCTCACCCTGCCACGGGGATTCGAACCGCCGACCATGCGATCAGCAAGTCCTAGGCACTGAGGTTTTACCCACAGTGCCACCCGCGTCCCTAGCATTTATATAATGGAGAATTACTAAGGCTGCAATTCAATAAATGGGTAAATCCCATTGAACAAATTGAGTCTTACCCTATCTCTATGCATAGGTTTGCACTGTTGAGATGAGATTTTGAATCCTAGGTGGTGGAAGAATCTGCTGGGACTGAACCCCTTCTGAACAAGGATGATCTGGACTCTCTCTTGGGGGAGGTAATGGAAAACAAATCTTCTTGTGCTATAATTTGTCCAGTGCTGAACAGGTCTGTGGATTCTGGAATTGTCCATCGCAATGCTTGGGATAATTCGGAAGATTTTAGGTCCCCCTTGATATTAATTTGTTCTTAATTTCAATACTTTGCACTTTCAAGTTGCAAGTAGTTGTAACTTGAGAGTACTTTCATCACATCCAGTAACACAGCAGAAACTCCTCCAGGCTGCTAGAAAGGATGGCAGATCAGTTATGCCTGGTGGACCTGTGCAGTCTGTGTACTTCAAAACAGGAGAGCAGCTCTGTATTTGTCTGCTGCCTTCATTTTGCTCCTATGAATTGCTACTCTTATTTCAGTACTGTTGACCTGGTGAACAAATAGAAATGCCTCTTTTCTCTCTAATCCTACAGAATACCTTTGATGGGATCTTGCACTGGGCATTCCAGAGCGTGCCTCGTCCACTGTCAGACACTCAAGGATTTTTCTGATAGGACTCTGGATTTGGCACCGTTTTGCTATTGTGTCAAACATGTTCCTATTGTCTCTTGCTGAAACACTGGCACCCAAAACTACTTGCTTTCATGTAGTCTATATTACTGCAATGATATAGTTCTGTTAAATTGATACTTCTCTGTTCATCTCCAATTGAGAGAATTGATATTTTCAGTCTGTACCTGAGTAGATTATCGTAATCACCCTTCAAATAATTGAGTGATGGGGTAGTAATTGAATTGTAGGATAGTCTTTTTTCCACAGATTTTTTTGGTGAGGGTTTCAAAATCAAAGTCCCTCTGAACATTCTTCCTGGACAAGTTCCATGCTTCCTTTGTCAATGAGATTACTTTATGCCATTCCTATAGTGTGCTACAGCCTAGATTTAACCAGAAGCTTTTCCCTATCACTCTGCAAATTAAATTATCAGACACTTTTGAGGTTCTACAGGCGCCATTGCTATGGTTCCAGTTCTCAGGCAGCATGAAGAGGGAACTATGTAAAAACCATGTAACAAGCAGACAAAGCACAGCAGAATTTCCCAGATGCTCTGAAATGTGGGGACTCCAAGCTGCCTAACGGGACATTATAGAACCAAAAGTATTCAAGAGGGCAGGGACTCAAACTGCCGTCAGCGCCAGCCAGCATGGCCGCTTGTAAGGGATGACGGGGATTGCTGTCCTACAATATCCAAAAACCCACAGGTTACCAGCCATGTCTGGTATATAAGAAATCTCCTTCAGGCTTAAAAGTTTATAACAACTGATGAGTTTACTAATATGAGTTAATATGTGTTGCTTATGATTATGTGATATTGTAGGTGTTTGTGGACTGCTCTTGAGTGAGTCTGCTTGTCCCTTATAGCTTGTCTCTCACAGCTACTAATGGCAGAGCACCTTGCAGCAGTTCATGTCATATGCTGAGTTAAAACATTAAAGGTGTCGTGGCTGCTCCTAAATGATAAAATTGTTCTCCTGGAAGCTTTCCCAAAGTCAACTTGAAACAGTAAGAACCATTTGGGCTGCATTTGGAGGGTAAGGCGAAACTAGCAAATATTTTATTGCTTTCTAGTGCATGAATATCATGGACATTTTATTTTAATATTGTTGTTTTTAACTTTCGTTAGTTACTTGGGGAATCCCCTTTGGGAGACAATGGGTTGCAGTTTAAACAAATGAATCATTGCTTCTTAATTAGCAAAATATGTAAAATGTATAGTTTTTGCCATATTTTACCAGTGAAATAGGAAATCCAACCTCTTTTAGAATTGGTTTACTAATCTGGACCAATAAATCAGTGAATGGTAAAACACTGCATGGAACATCTCTTCAGTTCATGGGAATACAGTTTGATAATAGCTAAGATAGAACTAGAGATGAGGAGGAAGAAAGCAAAATCACATCTTATGAAGATTGAAAGGAGCTCCAAGTAGTGAATTGGCAACAAAATGACAAGTGAGACTTAACATTTCACAATTTTCCGTTCTTTTTCTACAGGGGAGGGGTGGGTGGGAACCATCCCTTACGGCTAGGACCTTTCCACACCCAGTGTTGTCAGGATCTTCAGCACTAATGTTTCCAGTCGCATCTGGTGCTCAATGATGCTGTTCATTTGCTTCTGCAATGTCAAAACATCCAGGGCTGCATCAAGCCGACTGCATCGGTCCAGGGCTTTCTTTAGGTCTGCATGTTGATGCCGCAAGCCAATTAGGTGGCCATTGATATCTTGGAGCTTCACCTGCAAGGCTTTGCGATTTCCCAAGGTGTTTTGGAATAGTCGTTTCATTTCATGCACAGAACGCAGGATGGCACATCCTAGGCTGGATGCTGTGGGAAAAAGAAACAAAGACCAGACCATGGGGAGGATTGAGACAATAATGACATGTTTACGTCTTGACGTGAGGACCTAGCAGAGTCAATGCCCATCTGACATTCATTCCAGTGGGTGGAGGGAATCCTAGCTGTCTAGCCCTACAGCCACTCCCATTCCACCTCCTGTGCCAGTGAGAAAATCTGCCATCCCACCCAAGACAGCTCCCTCTGCCGGCCACCTCCCCCAAATCCCCATGCCCACCAAAAATCAAGGCATAGAGGATGCAGCAACTGTAGCCCCGTGGTGTAGGGCCTGGGGCTATCAGACTCACACATGGTATGGGGCTTCATGCTCCGGCGCCAATGGCATCTCCGATGTGGTCTCCTCAGCACAGGTGGTGGGTTCGCCTGTGGTGAATCTGGTGGGCTCGCCTGTGGTGAATCCAGTGGGCTTGTGTGTGGTGAATCCAGAGGGTTGGGGAACTCCCTGGGGAGTTCAGATGGTGAGAGACGCTGCAGCTTCACTCGAAGTTGCTTGTGTGGGGTCCTGCCTGGTGACTGAGGTGCCACTGGAATAGTTTCTTCTGATGGCCCGGGCATGACCTCTTCTGATGGCCCTGGCGTGGCCTCTTCTGATGGCCCTGGCGTGGCCTCTTCTGATGGCCCTGGCGTGGCATCTTCTGATGGCCCTGGCGTGGCCTCTTCTGGGCCATCATGACAGACCACAGCTAGGGTTGGGAGATGATGAAGCTCAGTAACTGACTGTCTCTATTCTTCACAGTAGCCATGTCATTCCCCAAAGAATCAAAGCTTCAATGACGTTCGCATATGTGGGCATCCAGGAAATCCATGTCCTGAATTATGGTAGCATTCTAATGGGAACAGGGAATGACTTTGCCTATCTCTGTGAGAGGCACATCAAAGATTCACCCAGCAAAGGGCATACATCACAATACCACAATACAAAATTGGGCATTCCAGGCAACCTTTGGTGCAACCACATTATAAAGCCAGCCTTGGAGCCAAAGGCATGAATTTGATCCTGGGCTTCCCACATATAACCCAACACTCTCGCTGCTTTGTAATACATACCTCACGGTAAGTTTTCACTGACCTGATGACTGGAACTGGGCTGATTCGCAAAATGTTATTGATGGATTCTTTACCTGCCAAATAAAAATAGGCACAGATGATTCAACAGGCATAGACAAACTGTGTGTCATTCAGCAAAACAGCACCTGCAGTCTAGAAAGACAAGTCTTGCATTTTTTATAATAGAATCCTAGAGTTCTAGAGTTGGATGGGTCCCCGAGGATCATCCAATCACAGAAGCTATTAGTAAGAAAAATCTCAGCCAGATGTGTTTGGCACTGCCTGTGCCAACTACCTTTTCTCAGTTTAGCTTTTGCCTATCCCCATTTTGTTTATACTCTTTCCTAGTTTATCAAGCTCTTGTTTGGGGCAAATACAGTAAAAGGCCATCTCATCTGCTGTCAAGAATCTCAGCTTGCCTTACTGTTTTCTGGCCCATAAATCATTCTTTGGTTATCAGTCATGGTCCCTGGATCCTGCTCTTCATCTGACCCATTCTCTGGTGGCCTCACCAGACATCCTTTTATAATGATATTTATTAAATTTTCCATTTTAACAATCCAATAAAACCACATTAAAAACATTCCAAATCATACAATAATCAAACAGTCCAAATACTATGCCAAATTATAAATCTTTGGTTGGCTTCCCATGCTCTGAGGTCGGGGAGTGCTGATCATCTCACATTTGTGCTGCTTTTCATAGTACTTCCAGGTAGTTCCCATAAGTCAATCCGATGTTAATCCTTCATTTGTTTTTAACAGCCTCCAAGTTCGTCTGGCAAGCGAGTTAAATCAATACAGTATATTTCTGTGTGGGTGTTTATATTCCTTTTCTCTCTCTTTATATTCTTTGTACTCTGAATCTGATCGTGGCATTTCACTTTCACTTCCTCACGCCTGTGATTATCCACTGCGACACATCCCAAAATGGAGGAAATTTGGCTGCCAGTTGTACCAGGCATATGTTCAAACTTCTCCATTTTATCTCATTCCAAAGCAATTAAGTCTGTACTTTAGCTAGAAACCTTGATTTCCACAATTGCAAATTCATAAATCTTTTCCAAACTGTTAATAATTAGACCAAAATTATTTCAATGAATACAATACTCTCCAGTCCCGCTTGCGTAGATAAACAATCCAGTAGTCAGTCCTTCCAGGGAGATTTGCCAAGTAAAATAGCAAATACAAAGTATATCAAAAAGAAACAAAGGAGGCTCACCTCTTCCGTTCCGACATACCAGTCCCGTACTGATGATAATCCTTCTTCCACTCAAATCTTTTGGCACCTCAGTGGCTGAATCAATTAGCAGAGTAGTTTATCTCCCCTCACTCAAAGCATGCCCATTAATTAAGTCCGAATTTTCATCTTAAAAAACAGAATTTTGTTGCTCATGGCGGTGACTTTGGAAAGTTGCCAAAGAGACGCATGGTGTTTTCCACCTAGCGCTCCCTGCCCCCCCATTCCTCCCGGATTGGGAGCAGGTGTTGGGTGATCTGCGGGTGAAGCTCCTCCCCCCCCCCCCCAGGCCTGGGGCGATTGGGAGGATGATTACTCCCATCTCATCCTCAAAATATTCCGTGCAAAATGGCTCCGAAGTAATGGGCAGTCGCCATCATGGCAAGCCAAACAGGAAGCCCTCACCAGACATCCTTTTAACTGTGCCTTCAGGAATGCTTGTGCTCATGATGTTATTAGGGCAGCTCTACACAACCCTGGACGCGGGTGGCACTGTGGGTAAAACCTCAGTGCCTAAGACTTGCCGATCGTATGGTCGGTGGTTTGAATCCCCACAGCGGGGTGAGCTCCCGTCTTTCGGTCCCAGCTCCTGCTCCCAGCTTGAAAGCACCCCCAAGTGCAAGTAGATAAATAGGTACCGCTTTATAGCGGGAAGGTAAACGGCGTTTCAGTGTGCTGCGCTGGTGCTGGCTTGCCAGAGCAGCTTCATCACGCTGGCCACGTGACCCAGAAGTGTCTTCGGACAGCGCTGGCTCCCGGCCTCTTAAACGAGATGAGCGCGTAACCCTAGAGTCGGACATGACTGGCCCGTACAGGCAGGGGTACCTTTACCTTTTACCTTTACACAACCCTACTTCCGATACTGTTTGTACCTGCAAAAGTTTCAGTGTGGAACATACTTCCTTGCTTCCAATTGGTGATGGCTACTATTGCCTGGCCATCATGCCTGCCCCACAGTTAGGCCACAGTTATTGCAGCACGTCTCTTAATTATGTGTAGAAGTCCCTAGATTTTCCAGAGACAACACTTTTTTCCAGTTCCATTCACAACAGGCCTACTAGCATTGACAGGGAGGTGGTGGTGGGCTCAACCATTTCATCTTTCTAGGGCTCACAGGCAGCACCCATAGTCTGAGGGGTTTTTTTTTCATGCTGATAGTGCAGTTCCTTTTTTATATATATTTTAAAATGTCAGCTGCTTTGAGCACAGGTGTATTTGTGGAAAATATAATATACGAATAAATTGACAATATCTATGGCTGTCACACACCAATATGGTAAAACTGTTGATAAACTGTTACCTTTTTCCTCCTGCCGTATATTCGTTTTGGATTAGGAAGATATCCACTCTGGAATAAGCATGACATAATTAGTTACTCTGATGCATTAGCGGGATCCCAAAATAGTATTTGAAATGAGGAAATCCACACAAAGAAGTGGGAACTATTTTTGAAACATCTATTTTTTGACATCAGTATATAAGAAGTTGGCTCTATTAGCACAGATACCGCTCACATCACTCCCATATATATTTATATGCGTTATTGTCATAGGTGCTTGAAAATGTTAATACATCTTTGCTCCAGGAAATACACCTCTTGCCATTAACTGGCACACACCTGAGCAACATACAGTGGTACCTCGGGTTAAGAACTTAATTCGTTCTGGAGGTCCATTCTTAACCTGATGTACCACTTTAACTAAAGGGGCTTCCTGCTACCACCGCGCCACCACCGCACGATTTCTGTTCTCATCCTGAAGCAAAGTTCTTAACCCAAGGTACTATTTCAGGGTTAGCGGAGTCTGTAACCTGAAGCATCTGTAACCCGAGGTACCACTGTATAAGAATAAAAAGTAGCAGAAAATGCAAGCAAAAGGAATTCCTTTGTTTCCAATTCTTTTAGTCTAATTTTGTGTCTATCTCACCACCAACACCTCCCATTGTTGTAGCAGGTACAAGGAAGGTACAACAATACTATATTATTACATAAGGACAGGATATTGTATTTGTGATTATAAGAAGGAAAGGCGTGACTGTCTGAAAGTATCATCTGATACTTCTTTCAGATCACATGTAGAAAATAAGGCAATAAAATTACAGGCATTACAAGTGAACTGCATACCACTATTAATTTTTCTAAAGGAAGCCCTTTATGGCGGATACTTCTTTTCCAGGATTTCCAGCTTTCACATCCTCCTTCAGCCTCAAATTCTGGTGGCGTGAACCACTTTCCATCAGAACCCTTGATGGACTTCTGCGAAATTCCTATGACAAATGGAGAAGTCACATGAATGTTACACACCTATCCCAATCAGCAAAGTTCACTGAATCATGTAAGAAATCTGTCAACAATTTATCCAATATATACTTTAGAAAACGGCATTTCCGTGCACTGCTCTGGTTTGCCAGAAGCAGCTTAGTCGTGCTGGCCACATGACCCAGACGCTGTACCCCAGGTCCCTCGGCCAATAAAGCGAGATGAGCGCCGCAACCCCAGAGTCATCCGTGACTGGACCTAATGGTCAGGGGTCCATTTACCTTTTTACTTTAGAAAAAAACCATATGAACAGAGATTCTGATACAAGCACTACAATAAATTTCTGCATGGGGCTTGGTGTTTCTGACTAAAACTATTTAGTGTTTGATTTTGTTGTAAATAGGTATGCAATAAGAATCACTGATCAGGGAACACGTCTGTCTTGATACTTCAGCAGCTCCTCTGCTGAACTCTTCCACTAATTGCTTACGGTTTTTTTACCCCTCCAAAAATGAAGGGGAAATGTGTGTGCGTCCTATGGGATGAATGCAGGCTTTCGCTGAAGCCTGGAGAGCGAGAGGGGTCAGTGCGCACCGACCCCTCTCGCTCTCCAGGCTTCGCGCAGATCTCCACAAGCCGTGGGAGCCCGCGCAGGGCTCCCACAGCTTGCAGAGAGTTGCCTGCATGCCGAAGACTTCACGCAGCTCTCCGCAAGGCACGCGAGCCCTGCGCCAAGCTCCCGCGGGTTGCGGAGAGTTGCCTGCATGCCGAAGGCTGGGCGCGCCAAGCTCAGCGCACCCAGGCTTCGTGCAGCTCTCCGCAAGGCGCGGGAGCCCGGCGCTGGGCTCCCGCAGCTTGCACAGGGTTGCCTGTTCTGGGGGCTGGGGTCAGGGGAAGCTCGGGCTTCCCCCGCCCCAGCCCCGCGCCTGGGGGGGAAATATATTTATTTCCTTTATTTCCCCCCCAAAAAACTAGGTGTGCCTTATGGGACGGTGCGTCCTATAGGGCGAAAAATACTGTACATGCTGGGTATATAAAATTGTTTGATTGCTTATTTTTAAGATGAATCAGGCATAGCCTCATTTTTTAATGGTACAGCATGGCAATCTGGCTTTGATTAAATCTAAGATACCTTGAGTAATTTTTCAGTCTACATTATTTGGCTATGTTGCTGAGCAGTGTCTGAGGAAAGGTGCCTTCTATTTGCTGTATTACTCAGCTACAAATGATCGCCAAAGGAGAAGCAGCAGCAGCAGCAGCTACAGCAACCGTCTCATGGCTAGCCATTGTAAAATTGCAGGTTGAAGAGTCAATCCATCTGAAAACTCTACAATCACATTTCTGCACACTTTTGGTTCTGACAATAGAGAAGTACTGGTATTTCTTTTCACTTCACAGTATATGGAACGTGAAAACTATAAAAAAAATTAGTCAAATTCATAAATTGCATGCTGAAATACTTAAAACTGACGAAATCACTTGTGCTTTTAAGAGGGATTCAAATGACTGAAAATCTCATTATGATACTGAAGTAATTGCTGTAAGCTACCCTGGTTCCGTAAGCAGAATGGGATATGTATAATATATAAAATAAACTGTCTTCTGGGGAAAATTTGGGGGCTTCTATATACACTTACCTAGGAACCTTCCAACTGGACTAGTATAATGCACTCTATGTGGGAGTTCCCTTGGGATTGGCAAGAAGCTGAAGCTGGTGAAGAATACTGTGGCCAGATTTTGAGTGAACACCGATGTCATGTAAAGATATAGCTTTTTGCCCAAGCTTTCCCTGACCCATAAGACCAGACCCTGCTTTGTGTGTTTGAATGCACTGAATTTATGCTTTTAAATGAACAAATAAATGAAATGGGACTTATTTCTGTTTTGAGAAGATATGTAGAAGAAAGTGTTCTTCCCCAAATGCAAATGGTAGTCATATACTAACTACATGATGGCTTCCTTCCCATCCCAATTTTTAAATCTGCCATTAGTATTATACGCCTTGTACATATTTAATACACACAGATATACTCTTCAAAACCAACAGTTTACCTGCTGCCAATTTCTTCTTATACAAAACACCTTTAACTTGTCCACAGTGCACAGGAAGGGTGGAGCCCTGCAAATCCTCTTCTTGAATTTTAATCTGCCTTCGTTTTACTAGATGAGATCAAGAAATCGAAGTCAAATAGTTAAAATTCCTATATTTTGGGCTTCTAGAAAATAAATCTGATACCAAACTCCAGACCCCCAACATGTAGCACAGAATATTTCATATCACCTGAAAGTAATTCAGATCACTTATAGTAAGAGTAAATTTTAATCTGAGAGAGAAGTGAAAATTATATTCATCTAGTCAACAGAATTTATATACTGCTTGGTTGTAATGAAACCTCTAAGCAGTTTACAGTCTGCTAGTCCACTCCAGTGAAGTTCTAGAACAGAGTGATGGAATGAATTACTTAACTATTAACACTAAGGCATGAGTGGCAGGCTAAATGAAGAAAACAGTGAGGAAAAGGATGGGCTTCGCCAGCAGAAAACTGCAAGCTTATTTCGTAATTTTACAACATTATGAAAAGTTTGTGACATTCTACAGCATTTAACTTTTTACCTTTTCGAATTCTTCTACCATTCCATCTTTCAGTATATTGCATTCGATGCTTTCTTTTTCTCTTTTTCTTTACTGCATTTGTTGTTCCTTAAGAAAATGTTTCCAATTAATTACGCACACTTATTTCTAGTTCCTTCTTCACTGCATTAAAGACAGTGTCCAGTGCTAGATGAAATCCATGAAGTCTTTGAACTGTTCTGGAAACCCTACCACATTTTAAATCCTAATTTGGTGAAACATTATCCAAATTTCAATTAAATGGAACTTCTCTCATCACCTAAACCAGAAAACAGCACTTAAGAGCTTTGGAACAAGCCAGGATATTAAGCAATGCCTTAATATTCTGCTTGTTTCAAAGCTTTTCACTATAGTTTCCTGGTTCAGATGAAATGGAAATATAAATAATGAAAGACTTTATGGTTTGTTTGCTGGCTCTTTGCATGACCAACCTCTCATCCCTGAACTATATGCCTTAAACTCCCCTACATATCCATGTTGGTACTCACGGCCATTTCCTAAGGAGTAATCAGGATCACGTTCATCTGTGGAAGTTGATAATTCACTGCTGTTCGCTTCTGAAGTAGAGTTATTTCCAGCATTCTGGGTAACTAAAAATGTATTATTATTATTAATTAAAATTGCATACTGCCCTTCATCCAAAGATCACAGGGCAGTTTACAATATAAAAATATAAAATGAGAACACAAAATACATAACAAAAGAACAGACATACACCAATAACCATCCTCGCATAAACACATTTTAAAAGCCATAGATTACATAATCAGCTGAAGGCCTGGCTATAGAAAAACATTTTAGCATGGCATCTAATGTATGTTGAATATCTGTAAAACTATGTCTGCCTATTCATCATAATTGTGAAGCCTTTATTGCTTTCTCTCATCACCTGTGCAGCAGCTTTCTTAGCATAAAATTTGGCGAATCTGGCAAGAAAATGGGAGTAATAAAAGAAAGTTCACTCCCATTCTGGGTGCTGTGAGCACCAAATACATACAAGCGAAGTGTGGATGAAATTTACTTTGGGAGATAAGTTAACTAATAAGTGATTAGACTAAAAGGAATACGCATAGCTTTTGTTCATACCAATCTCAAGACTTTTCAAACAAGATATTGACTTGAACTTAATCTGGATCCTATGGTGAGACTGAACTTGATGTAGAATGCAGGATAAATCTGAGAAGGATTACAATGTTTCTTGAAGGAAGAAAACTGCATTTTTTATTTTTTTTTAAGATTAGCACTTGGGAAATCATATAACTTTGAGAGAGAAACTTATGTTCTATAAAATTGCTGAAGACGTCTAACCTAATGGAATTATAACTGAGATTTAATTTATTAAAAGGCACTTGCTGGCTAAAATCAAGATCAAAAGAAGAGGACTAGAACATCCATTATTAATACTGGACTAAATTAGAATCAGGTCAGCGGTTCGAATCCCCGCAAGGGAGTGAGCTCCCGTTGCTTGGTCCCTGCTCCTGCCAACCTAGCAGTTCGAAAGCACGTCAAAGTGCAAATAGGTACCGCTCCGACGGGAAGGTAAACGGTGTTTCCGTGCACTGCTCTGGAAGCTGTATGCTGGCTCCCTCGGCCAGTAAAGCCAGATGAGCGCCGCAACCCCAGTCAGCCACGGCTGGACCTAATGGTCAGGGGTCCCTTTACCTCTACCTAAATTAGAATCAAAATTTAATTGTACAGGCTTATTATATTGAATATATAGAAATGATTTGGATGTGAATGGATGTAAAGATTTGAATATATAACTCTTATAAATTATATTTGTGAGTAAGGTGGGAGAGGGAAGGGATAAAGTTGGAAGCACTGGTTTCCTCTTTTGAACCTAATGAAATGTCCTTGGCAAAGTATTGACAAAGCTAAAAATAACACTATTAGTGGTGGGAAAGGACTTTTTGTTTTGAAAGTAAACCCTAGAGAAAGCTGGGAAACAGGGATTTAGCCCCCCCTTACTCCAAACTAGAAACGGCAGAGGAAAACATCCAGATGTTAAAACAAACTAACCAGGCCATAATGCAAAAGAACCTAAGAGATGAATTGTATGGTTTTCTTTTAGTCATGAAAAGAGAACTGTTTGATCAGATAAAAGATGTTAATAAGGCAGCTTCTCAAATCTGTAAAAGTAATAATGTACGGTACTTTCAGAGGCTGTGAGACAATTAAAAGAGGCAAACATACAAATCACCAACGTGAAAATGGTAGAGAGACAAGGTATGAGGAAGATACAAAGGAAAGTAAGAGTAGTTCAAGACAAAAATGATATTACAGTCGTAACTCATGTTGCGTCTGCTTCAGGTTATGTCTTTTCAAGTTGCGTCCCGTGGCAACCTGGAAGTACCAGAACGGTTACTTCCCAGTTCCCCCGCTTGTGCATGCGCAGAAACGCTACGCGTTCTGGATAAGAATGCTTCGAGCTGCGGATGTGCCTCCGGGAGGGTTTACGTCCGCAACTCGAGATTTGGGAGACTTTGACTGTGATAGAGAAGAAGCAGGAAGGGAGGGTAAAATGCATAATTATTAAAAAGGCCTGGGAAAAGACATATAAAGACTTGAAGATTATGTGGGAAATGATTAATGTTAAAAAAAAACCTGAAATCACCACCAGGGAAAATTAAATGCAATTCAAATCGGGGGAAATAAATACAGTGAATTTCTTCTCCTGCATGGGTCCTTCCAATTCCTGGATCCAGCAATCTAATGGAGGATTCTTTTGTTGAAGTAGCCAGGCAGGGGCCACACTAGCCCCAAAGTACTGCATGGGTTGTTAGTACAGTGGTACCTCTGGTTGTGAACGGGATGAAAGGAACACAACCTGCAGCAGCGTGTCTGTGCATGCGCAGGTTGCGATTCGCCGCTTCTGCGCATGACGTCATTTTGCAAGTGGGTGGTAAGAAGGACAAAAGTCAGCATGGTATGTGAGAGCAGGATTTAGAAGCAGGCTGCAGGCAGAAGCCTGAGAGGGAGAGCCATGCTTGGTTTCAGCTTGAATCCAAGGCTGTGGCAATGGGAGAAGCAAGACCATCTGGGCATGACTGTAGCGGGGGGGGGGACAGCCGCCCCCCTTAAATCAAGTAAATAAATAAATGAACTGACAGTGTCGCAGATAGCTCGGTTCTGCCCCCCCCCCAACATAAATCCTGGCTACACCCATCTGAGCTGTTACTACTTTGAGTCCCACCCCCCAGGAGGTTGTAAATATGACAAATGCTTACCACTTTAGCTAATGGGGCTTCCCGCTGCCACCGCACAATTTCTGTTCTCATCCTGAAGCAAAGTTCTTACTATTTCTGGGTTAGTGGAGTCTGTAACCTGAAGCATCTGTAACCCGAAGTACCACTGTACTGTACATATGTGTATGGGGGGGTTTACTGTGTGACACGGATTCAAATCTGATCATTATTTTCAAAAGAAGCCAACGTCCCCATGTTTTGGAGGAAACACATTAGCAGCGTGTGACCAGCCCTTTCTACTATTGTTCGCTCACCACTTGTAAGGAGAATCTTCACTTTCCGGGTCTGATAATATTAAGCAAATAACTGTGACGTGGCTGTTAATGAAGCACATCCTCTGGAGGCTGGCATTTTGAGAAGGGCTGCTTTACTTCCTTCGCTCCTGCCCACACAGTTCCCCGCTCAAACTCGAATTTCCCGCTCAATCCCTCCCGGGCCTCCCAGGCTTCCCCGGCGGGCGCTCCCGCCTCGCTTAGGACGCGGATGGTGGGCGCACAAGGGCCAGGGAGCCCCTTATAAGGGGCTTCCAATCAGGTTACAAAACAACGGCCTATGGGACGGGGCGGGGACCCCGCCAACACCGTCTGAGACTGAAGCAGCAACTCCTTCCCCTGTATGGAAATGAGCCGGGCACTTACTTCCCTCTTTCTCCCTGGCGCTGGTCGGAGCAGAGGCGTGAGGCGCCGAGGGACCAGCGCCACCTTCCATGAAAACAGCCGAGCGCCGCCAGACTACCCGAACTGTCTTTCTCGGCCGATGGATTCAGCAGAAACGAAAGTGAAGACATCACTTCCGCAATGAATTTGAACGAGGATTGCTATTTGTTTCTTGCGGGCTCGTTTAGCGCGGGAAGGCGGAGAACTAGTCGCTTTGCCTCTCAGGAGATGAAATGCCCATTCCCTCGCTCTCCCACACCTGTCGCAATAGGTGTTGCCCATAAAGCGTGTCTCCCTCGATGAAACGTTATGAACTCTCTTGTCACACACGCACACGTGTCGTTCTAGCAGAGCTCTGCTCTGCCTCCACCCCTCGTAATCCGCCAGGGCTTTCCAGGACACGTGAACTGAACATACACTCCAGTGCGTGCGCATCGTCTGTATAGAGGACTCGCACGAATTCCTTCGCCAAAGTGCCTGCCTCCTTGCAATACATCAAAGCGGTGCTGCAGCCTTGAGAATCATGACGCGGATAATTCCTATCTCTTCTATAAACTGTTTTAGTTTATGCAGTCCCGCTACTGGGTTGTCGATGGATGTTAGCACGCTGTATGGGAGCTCAGTGAAGACGCTTGATCCACGATCGGAGTATAGAGAGGCTTGGCAGGGCGCAAGACTTTGGCGGAGAGAATGGTTTGTTTGGTTGGTTGATTGTGGATTCAGTCTCTTTCGCGTGTTCAACTTTCACATGGGGCTGGCAAGTTAATGGACTTGTTGCTTTTCAGTGGAAGGCCTTTTGGGCTGGGGGCAAAGATGCTGAGCTTTTTTTAGTTTTGCCCAGATATTTTTTCAGCAAAAATGCAAAAAATGCTGTTTATTTTTATGGAAGATAGGCCAAAACGGCACTGCCAACATGGGCTGCCATACATCCGTATTTTCCCGGACATTTACCGGATTTCCACCAGGACACTGCTAGAGACAGCTATATTCCATATATGTCCTGGAAATTCCAGATGGATTGCAGCCCTACAATAGTCCAATGACAGCATATTCTTCAGGCAGTGAGAAAGCCAACAAGCACTCTCCCCTTCCCATATTTTCACTTCAACTGCTCTCATACATATATTCAAGATGTCAAGTTGGTAGGAAGACTGGAAGGTGTCTCAATGCAGATGCTTCTTTTTTGCCTCTGAACCTGTGCCTAAAAAGAATAATTAAGCAGGGGATGTTCTTCCTGCCACTTATCTTTACCACTGAGAAAGCATGTGTCAATTTTTTGCTGCTAAAGAAGTAGAAGGGCCAAGAAAAGAAGAGTCATCTAGAGTTGTGCAAAGCCAGCTATTTTATTTCCATGAAGTATTCTATATTTCCCATCTTCACATGCACAAATGTATGTGCCTTATTGCAGGTTGCTCACCCAATTCACATTTTCAACAAAAAATACATTTTATAGTCCTAATGCAAAAGCTAGTGATTAAACTTAGCAAAATCCCCTTTCTCTTGAGCGTCGTTCATTTCTTTGTTGCAGAGAGGGGGCTTCTCCCACTCCCTGCAGCAGTGTAGAAAGCTTGATACATCAAACAGTACAGTTCATATGAAAAAATTAGCCATCTTTTATCTGCTTCAAAGTACAGCTGCACTAAAGAAAAGTGGAGCCATTGATTTGAGACGATTAATGCAGATGTGTATTAGGAATAAAACGGAAGCTGGCCCAACAATTCATTTTTTTTTAAGTGACCTGGGCTGCTTTGGTATCACATCCTTTTCCATTTTCCTTTTCAACAAATATTTTATCTGTTTTCAGAACTGTGATGAAAAAATAATGAAACAAGGACAAACACTTAACATGTGTGGACTGTAATTTCCTTTCTGGGCCCGCCTCCCTCCTCGTTCGTTCCCCTTGAAAGAGTGCAATCCAAACTTCTCAGAGCCCTTCTACAAGTTCCTAGATGTGTTTCAAATGCATGGGTCAGGCTAGAAACAGGGATGATGAAAGTCAAAGCTCATATTAGTCGAACCTCAATATATAAGTGGCTAACTCTGAAATTGTTCCCCCGAGGGATAGCCCCATTGATTCTGAGCAACCAGTTTCCGTCTGGCTGGCAGACAGCAGTCTTAAACACTCTTCAGAAACTGGGCCTTTCTCCCCAAACCCTCATAACTATGGGCCTGGGCCAAGCTAGATCCATGGTTAGGCAAAGAATCATGGACATAGAGAGACAACAGGACTGTACAAGGGTCCCTGATTATAAAATAATAGAAAATAGGAGATACATAGCCACTCCAGCAACATATCTCTATTTCCTCACATCCAGAAATGCAAGAAGGACTTTCACTCTTGCTAGAAGCTGGGCCCTGCCCTCACCGGTTCTGGAAGGCTCCTACAGAAGAGTCCCGTACGCACAGAGACTTTGCGCCTGACCATTAGGGGAAATAGGAAGCCCCAAACATGTATTTTTTAGATGTCCTTTTTATGTTGAGATTCGTAGAGACACCATTGATCCTTTGCTGAAGAGGCTCACTGATCTTTCAGACAGGTCTAAACTTAATTCTCTCCTCTTAGGCAAAGATCACAAGGCTACCTGGCTGGTAGCCAGATTCTGCGCCCAGATTTGTAGGCACAAATAATCCTCTAGAATAAAATAGCTTACTAGGGACATGCTGAAGTCGCCCTTTGGGGTGCCCAGGGTCAATTTTTATGGTAGCCCAAATCTCAGTTGTACAGGTGTATGTATATATCTCAATTTTAACTCTTGAGCTATTGCTGCAATCTGCTCTGATTGTATATTTTATCTTTATGAACGCTGTTTTTATTGTGTTATGTGAGATGGTCTTTGACCGTAATAAATTATCTATAACATGTGTGGACTGTAATTTCCCAAATACCTACAAACAATACATGGTTGAAAACAGTGAGTCAGGCATTTAAGCTGAGTGTATTTCACTCAGTGGAGTAGATAATAAACCATCCCACATATAAATGGAAACCTTAGTCTGTCAAATTGGTCATGTTTTGTGACATATCTGATGATTCTTTTATGCTGTGTTTTGTGTTTCTGAAAGTGCTATTGCTTGTCAAGCAAACCACTTATCATGAGTGCCCCCGAATCTTTTTCATATGAGCTCCCATGGGCATGAAGGCCAAATCTTTATGTAGCACTGAAAGGTTTGGGTCAGCTTGGTTTACAATGAAGCTAAGACCAGACGTCACATCCTCTGATATGAAAGCCGTGTCCTTAATTACTGGTGGGTTAGTGAGAAGTCTGACTGTTTTGACTTAGGGCTCATCCACACTTCCACGTACCATTTACCCTGCTGCTTACCACTGAATCGGAGCATCAGTCCCGTGGATGGATGTTTGCTCTGATTCAGTGGGAGAGAGTGGGTTTCCCCAGGGAAAGTAGAAGGGCTCAGTCCCGTGCCTAGAAAGCAGAAAACTCTCAGACCCATGATTTCTAGATGTGGGGCAAGCGAAGAATGGATGAGCCCTTAGTGTTGAGCAACTGGCTTGAAGTGATACCACCTGAAGGTCATTTTGCTAGACTCAACCAACTCCAAGTATTTATTTCAGAAGCTGCCTGGCCAGAGAGATGAGCAGTTGGCTTGGAGATAAGGTGCTTGACCTGCTACCCCTGGATAAATCATCTAGTGAATAACTTGAGCCATGATGGCCACAGGAGCTTATGAGTAGCAAATAGGCTTTTGTAACACCTGCTCCTGGTTCCTCGTTCTTGCTGTGGTGGAGGTGAGCAGAGAGCGGGATTGACAGATGGAACAGCTCTAGACTAAGCAGCTTCCTCCCATGGACATGAACATCTGGCTTCAAGGTGGCTTCTGTGGGGAATTTTGTGATGCTGTTCTCCAACCAAAGAAATTTTACAAAAATGCATATACTAGGGGCAACTGCATTAAAATGGATATAGTATTGCAAATAACATACAAAAAATACATTATGGCTTGCAAAAATATGCGCTTCGGTCAAAACTGCATACAAAGATGTGTTGATTTTGCACTAGAATGCTGTAGAATTCTCATGAGATTTAAAAAAATAAAATTCTCAAATTGCTACAGAAATGTGGAGAACTGAAGTTATGAATGGAAAAATGACAAAAAGAGAACCGAAAATGACAAATCCCTCCACTCCTAATGAGAACATTTAGGCCAAAACTCATTTCACTGAGTTCTTGTGTTGTATAGATTGCATTTGAGACTGTGTTGACATGAATTTAAATTAGACTTGTTTTATATTTTGATCTAGGCTATGTTTTGTTACTGGACGGAGACTTCGTGTTGAGTTTCTCTTACTATTTTGTTTAGTAAATCTGGGCTGCCCTCAAGCAGCTAATTACAAATAAAAAAAGCTTCCCGGAAGCTCTTTTCAAATTCATTTTGCAGTTTTCTTCCATCTTCTGCAACATCCTGGCCCTGTAGGGGAAATATAATAGAACATTAGCTTTGATATGTGTGTGACTTGTTGCTTAATTTATTTAGATTTTACCATTGCTCTTCAAAATGTCTACAGCAGGTGGAAACGTTTAAATATTTCTGTTGTCCAAGCCATTTCAGGCTATCGTGGCAGTTTATGTACAAGTACAATGAGATTATCACAATGAGATAGTGGGACTTCAATGACAGCTGTCTAGCTTCTGCTTCAAGACCTTCAGAAGAGAACTCCTTCTCCACAAGTAATATATTGAGATCTTCCCACACATAGGTTTGCAGCTATCCAAGCATTCAAAGACAAGAAGGGAGCCAGGTGGGTTTTCTTAGGGACACATGAGGATTGCTTAGATGGTTTAGCACTGAGTGACTGTGGTCATTATGAGAGTTATTTGTTTGAGTACAAGGGAGAGGGACAGAGACAGAGAGAAATTGAGTCACACTAAATCATATTTTACTTTT
Source organism: Podarcis melisellensis (assembly GCF_964234715.1). Taxonomy (NCBI): domain Eukaryota; kingdom Metazoa; phylum Chordata; class Lepidosauria; order Squamata; family Lacertidae; genus Podarcis; species Podarcis melisellensis. Next base: position 39,423,079 of record NC_138537.1, read on the forward strand.
TCCTCACCCTTATTCTTTTGGGGGTTTTAATTTCAATGTATAACAGAAACCTAACTTGACCTCCTCACTCACATGTGTTTATCATTCACAGGCAACAAACTGAAGGGAAGGGAAAGACTGATGCTTACTTGATGAAACTTCAGAAAATTGCTGAACATCAGACGCATATCACCAATGAAATCCCCCACTGTTTCGTAGTGGTTTAAATGCAGCTTCTCTTTAATCCTCTTGAGCCACATGGGGTTATTTGGATAGTTATCATCATGTGTTTGGATCTGTTAAATCAGCACCACCAGAAAGCAATATTAGTATAAGTACTGGAAATATTTCTACAATCTCAGCAATAGTGCTCCAGGATTGTGTTATTTTACTCTTGCCCTCATGACTTACTGTGACTGGTTCATCAGCAAAAACAGCACCTTCAGGCTCACACCAGGTCTTTAGGAGCAAGAACTCACATGTCTATAAAACAAAAGAAACCAATGTTCAAGGGCCTCAAATGAAATCAGGAGCCCACGCCGATAGACATAAATTGATTATATTTATTTAGAAACAGGTCCCAGCTATTTGAATGAAACTTTCACCAAATTCACCAAAATAGATTATTATGGGTTCCTTTAGAGATTTTACTTAGGAATTAAGAAATTGTAATTAGTAACTATTGTTGGTTACTTAATTGATTAAATTTGCATGTGTATAAAACAAACAAAATAAAGTGAAAAAATCAATTTTATTTTATTCATCTGAATGAGTTCTAGTAAGGAAAAAGAAGAATTTAAAGAAAAAAATATGAAGCAACACAGTATTAACAAGTTAGCTGCCATGCAACTAGGATTTCCAGCACCCTCTTTTCTAACGTATCTAGCTATCTATTTACAACCTTTCATTGTAGATCTCAGAAACAAAAAATTAAAAATACAGCTGCCGAATGTGAGATGGGAGGGAAATAAGGCGTGAGTTGCAATCACTATGTATTCCTAGTGTGCATAGTGTACACCTAGCAGTGGCCAGTCATTAGCAATTCCCCCACCTCCATCCTCCACACAAAGATAACTGGTTCTTCCTGACTTCTAAGATCCTCAAGACAGTAGTCAGCTATATTTCCTCTTTCCCCCAAATAAAAGGACACTGTCCATTCAATAAATTATTCAACCAGTGGCTAATCCTATACAACACCCTTCCCTGTTAATTATAGCTTAAATATTTAATATGGCATTCTTGCTCTGTAGAATGGCCAGCCAGATGCAATGCCTTGACTCCCAATACAGATGAAACAAACTGCCCATCCAACAAATAGTAGCAGCCACACAGTGTAGCTGACCAAGTACTCAAGCTGTTTGATAACCAAGTCCAATGAAGAACTGGATGGAGAAACTGGAAAATGAAGCCTTGTGAAGCTCTTTAAAGCTGCCACAGCACTGCTTTTAAATATGCCAGGGGTTCCTCCCACATTTGGGTCACAAATTTTGGGTGTCACAAGGAGAGGTAGAGCTGCCTTGGTGGTAAAAATATTGGGAAGTTTATGACAGAGGTGGCTGGCCTTGCTAAAAGGACACTTTTTATTTAGAATTTTAAAGCAATTGATGTTACAGCCCTAATTTTACTACTTTGCTCATCATTAAATTGAAATAGGAAAAGGTTTTACGTTACCCACATTTTTTTGCTTGGCACCCATTTTCGACTTTAAAACCTGGTCTTCTTTGTAGTAAAGGTTACCTTTCCATTTGCAAAAGGTGCATTTCCAAAACCTATAAAAATGCAGTACAAAGCATGATGGTAATGTTAGATGCAATTTGCAGACAATACTGCCATAGTAGAAATTTATTCATTTCTGAAGGTTTGCCATAACCATGACTTTCTTAAACTAACATTCCTTAGAAAAATACTTAGCACCAGAACTAACACGATGACAAGGCTAATCATAATAGTCATTTTTATTAAACACTATCTTGAACTGGAACAAAAAGAAGTAGTGGTATAACATATCACTTGGCCATAACATATTACTTATAGTTTAGCTTCAACAGGACTAATATGCATTAAATAGGAGAGATGAAATATCATTACAAGATTTTATAAACAGTGTAGTTTTGGTTTTATAGACTTGTACCTTATTTAATGTGAGAAAAATAGTGAAATTGATTTGCAATACAAAGTGCACTATTGTCTATATTAATACAAAAGTTCACAGCTGAGCTAGCCTACATCTTGCTAGCCTACAGTTTAGCAAGTTATTGCTGGGCTTTACAGAGTGATGTTGTCAACACCTGTTTTTCTTGACTATTTCACCTTACTCTAGAACTCAGATTAGGAAAGCAAATACCTTTTCACAGCCAATTCTTCTGGAACATGGCAAGAAAGATGAAATGATTTATTGCATGAACTGCAGCATATATCAGATCCTTCTTCCATACACACATCACATATGCCATCTGTTGGCTAAAGTAAAAAAAAGAAGTTTGTTGAAACGGTAGAGCGAGAGGGTTTTTTTTAATCTGTGGTGTTGCTAGTACACCACCTTGTGAGCACAATGGGCCCTGAATGGTGGTTTTAAAAGACTTTAACAAAGGATTTTCAGTTGGCAGGCATATCATAAAATATCTTCAACAACCACATATACACCTGTGTGCAGTAAAAACTTAAAACTAACTTGGTTTGTTTTTGCTGCAACAGATAACTTGTAGAAGTTATCTTTGGTTTATGTAGAGGTCATTGGAGGTATCCAATTAATATGTCAATATCCACTTGGTATCTTCCTGTTTTCTCAGGTCTGGCAAAACAGAAGTCTAGGAAGCTGGCAAACAGGTAATATTTCTTGGACCCTGAAAGCATCACATCTTGCTGTGCTAAGGAGAAGGTGTGTAGACAAAGGTGTCCTTGTAAAATTACTCACTACTACCAGTAGTAGCACTATAAAGTCATGGCTAACATTTCAGCTTCTAAGTAAAGAACATTTTTGAATGTCTTCATTTTATATTTTCTCCCTTTATGCATTGCACACATGAAGAAGAGCTTGTTTCTTCAGGCTGCTTTGCCTGTATTCTTGATCAACCTTCCCCTTCCCACACACATATTTTTATACTACTGCTACAGGCTTGTCTGGAAGTCTCCTATGTGCGCTGAAGGAAAGGGGGGATAGAAAACTGAGCTGGTGAGGGCCAAAACAGGTCCAAGGGGAAGCCGTCACCATGTTTAGGAGAAATTGGGATTTGTAGAAGAAGAAAAGATATTTAAGGAACAAACACACAAACTCCCAAAAGCCCAATGAGGACTCAGCATGCAGAGCAGCTGCACCATGTTGAGCATCAGGTGAAAAAGAAAAATGGAAAAGAGGGAGGGATAGTGGAATTGCCTTGTCTGAGAGCCTTAGAGCAGCGGTAGGCAACGTAGTGCCCTCCAATCGTTGGGACTATAACTTCCATGACTCAAAACCATTGGCTATGTTGGTTGGGGCTGATGGGAGTTACGAGTCCAACATTTGGAGGCCACAGAAGGGCTGGAGGACCGACCTCTGGCTCACAAGCCAGGCCTCTCCATTTGGCCTTCCAGTCCATTTTGGGGAAGCCACACTCACTTGCCCTACACCTGATGTCATACAGGTGGGGCTTCAAAGAAACAATTGGGAGATTAAAGTGGGCTTCCAATTTATCCTTTGCTGGAACAAGGCATGCTCCCAGCTGCCCACCAGCTGATTCGTGGTAGAATAACACCTTGTTCTAGGAGGATCAGGACAGGGCAGGCTTTGCTGCCACCCCAGCTGCCACTGCTTGAGGCGGAGAAGAAAGATAAAGGGGAGAAATTCTTCTCTTTGTTTGCCCCCATACACTGCCACCAGCAGCCGTAGTGGGGGTGGGGAAGGATAAAGGGGAGCATGAAGTTATTCTTTCCCCTTTGCTCACCCTGCTGCTGCCAGCGTGGCAAGTACATGAAAGAAGCTGCTTATTTCTTAAAACGCAGGCTTGTTTCTCATGCTTCCCACAGCTGCAGGAGAAGCTTAAGAACCTCGCAACAGATTTTGACAGGTGGGTGAAATAATAATGACACCCTGCGATTGACAGGTGGGCAGCCCCACCTACCTGTCTGATTTGGCACTTGAAGATGCTGCTGGAACTGTTCAAGAGGCAAGTCACTGCTCAGTTTAAAGCAGTAGTTTCAGTTTAAAGTTAATGAACCTCTGGCTCATGACACGGGCATAGCCCATTGAGGCTCCCAATCCGGCCTGTCAGCAAATTGCCAGTGGAAGAAGAGATCTGTCTTCTTTCATTGACAGTTCACTGTGTATCTGTACTGGGTGTTGAGAAAGGGATGGGTTGGGCTGAATTAAGGTAAAGGTAAAGGGACCATTAGGTCCAGTTGTGGCCGACTCTGGGGTTGCAGCGCTCATCTCGCTTTATTGGCCAAGGGAGCCGGCGTACACCTTCCGGGTCATGTGGCCAGCATGACTAAGCCGCAAACCAGGGCCGTGCATGGAAATGCTGTTTACCTTCCCGCCAGAGCGGTACCTATTTATCTACTTGCACTTGCATGCTTTCAAACTGCTAGGTTGGCAGGAGCAGGGACTGAGCAACGGGAGCTCACCCCATTGAGGGGATTCGAACCGCCGACCTTCTGATCAGCAAGTCCTAGGCTCTGTGGTTTAACCCATAGCACCACCCACATCCCTTTTTGAATTAGGGTTGAATTAGGGTATGAAAATTATATTGAACCAGATATAAAGGAGGAAAAGGTTTCATGGGATAGCAGATATTTTCCTTCAGCATTTCCTCACACAAATATATGATCAGATTCTGAGTAAAAGACAGAGAACAATATTGTTTAAAGTACAGTATACATTTATATAGATAGTACATTAACCGACATGCATCCTATGAAATCTGAAGAAATCAATTAATAAATTGATTTTGGTGGTGGCTCTGCATCTGTAGAATAACCTTTCTACTAAGGTGAGTCTTACCACCTTATTATATTCATATGGATACCAGGTACAAACTCAGCATTTTTGTCAGGCTATTTATGAAGTACTGCTTTAATGTTTTTGTTGATTATGTTTTGTACCTCCTTATTCTGAAGTAAATATTAATTTTTTTGGAGAGGATCAAGACAGAAATGTCTTAATGCATAAATGGACAAATAAAACGTGTAGATGCCCATTTAGATTGATTGTAGACAATGCACCAATCTAGTAAAAGTGTTCACAATTTGTTTACCTTATTTTTCACTGGGGAAGGTCGTGCTGGCTCAGGTAGCATGCCATCCTGAAACAAACATCACATTTATTAGGTTTGTTCTGAGGAACTAACAGAATCCCCAAACATAATCTGAATTAGATGGTGGAAATGAGACATATTCTGACACCTCACGATTTATATTTGTTTAAAATCCAGTAGGAAAATATTTCATTCTGCTGGAACACTCTACTACTAACCTTAAATTCGCCATGTTTGAGCAAACGAACGTCAAAGATAGGCTCTCATGTGAAAAGCTGAATTACTTCCATTTTGGTCTGAAGAGATACAGGGGTTTCTTACCCCACCACAGATAATAAATTCAGCATTACTAATGTATTCTGCATGAGATGGATTGTTACTGAGTTTCATGAATGGGCACAGCGATTGCAAAGCATCACAGTGCTCATTTGGCACACCTGTTGTCTTGTAGATTATGATTTTTATGCTTGCAGTATTTTGTGTTTTAGTATGCTGAAAGTCACCTTAAGAAAGATAACCTTGAAAGGTGGCCGATAAGTAATGACATATATAACAATCCTAGCTCTAATAGAATTATCATGGTCTGTACTTTTTGCATTTAATTTCCCACTGACCTCACTGCCTACAATCCCTCCCACTGAGAATTCTGTTCCTACTCTACCCTACAACTGAGGATTGAACTTCACGTATCTAACGGTGGGGCCTCCGATTTAGAAAAGCTGATACTATAATCAATCTGTGCCATCAGATTTTTTGTTATTTTTATAATAAATATCACATAGTCTTTATTGTAATCATAAAACTTCCATAGATCATGGTTCCGTGGAATACAGATCTTGCCTTTAGCTGGCACAATCCTTATGTCTGCTCAGTTCTACATTGTGTTAGGGCAGGAGTCACCAACCTTTCTGAATCAGTGGGTACATTTCAAATTTTGTGACAATGCTGCGGGCACAAAATACTTGCCATTGTGGGTGGGGTGGAGTGGGATAAAACAAAATAAGAAAGATGGCTATCCCCAGCAACCTGATGGAATACCATAGGAAGTTAGCTATGTCCCACTGGTTCTGATTGTGAAGATCACAGAATTTTTATTTTACCTACATATGGATGCTGTTGTTGTCTAATAGCAACAGAGACCATCCCTCAGCAACAGGAAATATATACAAGGTAGTCACACCACACTCAAAATATTTCACTGAAATTGCTTTGAAGGTATCTGCACATTTTGTTCCATAACTAATTTTCTAGAAAAGCTGGAGCCTTACTGTTCAAAAAATGAAAAGTCAACACTTAGCAGTGTCTGTTCAAGGAAACCAGTGGTAGTCTTTGCAGGTAACCTATCACCTGTCTGTGGTCAGGTGTCCTGTCAAGACCTATCACCTGTCTTGTGTTAGGGCATTCTAGAATCTAGACAATGGCTTTTTCATAAAACAATTTGTGCTGCTATTCACTTGCAATACAGGAACAGGAACAGGAACAATATGTGTGGATAAATATTTGGAAAGCCTTGGTGGCATCATTTGAAATTACTTTGTAATTACAAGTAAAGAACGAGGCATTAAAATTATAGCCAATAGAAGTGAACTGCATACCTTTATTAATGTTTCTAAAGGAGCCCCCAGATAGCGGATACTTCTTCTCCAGTTTGTACCTCCAATTTCTCCTTCAATTAGAAATTCTTGTGGTGTGAACCATGTCCCCTTAAAATTCTTGATACATTTCTGTGTAGCTCCTGTAACAGAGAAGTCACACCAGTGCTGTAAGCTTGTCCCATTCAGCAAAGTTCAATAGAGGGAGAAAGAGATTGCCACCAGCAGCTCCTTTTACAATATTTACATTGGAAAAAATCAATACTAGAAATGTATTTCAGCACGGGACCTGCTCAGGGCCAACACCAGACTACAGGGAAGCGGGGTCTCTACTCCTGTCCCAGTCCTTCTCTTTGTGGCAACAGCAACACTATCCTCTTCCAGTCCCAGTGTGGTGTAGTGGCTAAGAGCGGTGGACTCATAATCTGGTGAACTGGGTTCGCTTCCCCGCTCCTCCACATGCAGCTGCTGGGTGACCTTGGGCCAGTCACACTTCTCTGAAGTCTCTTAGCCTCACTCACCTCACAGAGTGTTTGTTGTTGGGGAGGAAGGGAAAGGAGAATGTTGGCCACTTTGAAACTCTTTTGGGTAGTGATAAAGCGGGATATCAAATCCAAACTCTTCTTCTTCTTTCCCTCTTGCTACCCCCATCCCTCCTGCTTCCTTCCCTGTCCCCTGAAGTAGCATAAGTGGTGGTGGATTATCTATCATCTCCTCCACATCTGAGATCTGAGAAAGGGCCAATGGTGGCTACAAATACTTTAAAAGATTTTCTAGCTGCAGTGGCAAACTACTGTAACAGTGCAGCCATTTTCTCGGACACCTCGCACAGAACACTCCTCTGAGCAGTGAGGTGAGTGTCTAGCAAGTCACTGTAGATGGGGACAACCTTGGCTGTAAGCAGTGCGCACATACCACTACCTGAGCATGGAGGTGAGTATTTGGGCAAAAGGCTGGTCTGGTCAGAGGCCCTGGAGTCTTTGGCCAGTGCCCAACACTGGGCCTGATAATACCACCAGTAAAAAATAGCATTAATTACATGAAGTGTAAAATATGTTTCTCTTCCAATGTTCATTTGGTATAATTATAATTTATGTGGGGGGCAAATTTTCTCCGCCCAATTAGAATGATCCTGAAAACTGTAGCACCAAATGGTTATATACGTTGAGTTGTCTTTTTTCTTTTTTAAAATATGGAGGAATTGCCAATTATTTTCAATTCACAATTTATGGGTTGATGTAACTGTAGTGCATTAATGCAGTCTAACTTTGGCCCTCCAGATGTTATTGAAGTACAACTTCCATCAGCCCCAGCAAGCGTGATCAGGGCTAACAGCACCCAGAGGGCCAATGTTTTCCCACACATAGTCTAATACACAAATGATATGCTGCACCAATTAAAGTGGAAGAATACAATACTGTTTTGTGATAAAAAATTTTAAGCTGAAAAAATCATTTAAGCATGCATTTCTGAACTGTAATTTGAAGGATTTAAAAGTACTGAAAATCCCATTGTGATATAGATAGAATTACTCCCAGTTACCCAGGATTCAGTGGGAAATAAAAAACCAATTTCCTACAAGACTATTTAAGTGTTCCCAAACATACAATTACACCCACATACTGCCACATGGATGCATCTTTCTCCCAACACACTCATGGGCACAAACACAAAGATTTTAACTTCTTATTGCTATAACATTCTCTTAAAATATGTAATTACACATACAATTAAACTGTTTTGAAACAATGTTTACCTGCTGCCAATTTTTCCTTATATAAAACACCTCTAGTTTTTCCACAAGTAACAATCACTGTTGAGCCCTGGACAATCGGCTTGTCTTTTTTAATATTTTGTATCCCTTTTCCTAGAGGAAATCAAGAAATTGATGTCAAATGCTGCAATTTCCATATTTTAGGTTTCCAGAAAATGACAGCAGTCTTATCAAGTTACAGATCCTGCTGATAAGATGTGGCATGAAGTAGCATTTCATATTACCTGAAAATGGTTTAGAATTGGGACACAATTCTAAACCAAAGATACTGTCAGGTATGTTGGCAGGCAAGGGAGTTTCCCCTCCCTCCAATCGCTTCTGATAAAAAGTAATGAGCCTCTGGCAGGTTTATAGTCCGTTTTATTTATAACGACATATTGAGAGCAGCATCAAACCACCCTCCCCATGGATGGCAGTTGCTCACTCTGAATCCACTCTTCTTCTGCAGCAAGAAGCACACTACCGGTCACCTGTCCCGCCCCTGCGCTTCCGTTCTTCCTGGACCCTTTTAGTCCTCCGAGTTCAGGGGGGATGGACTTCCCCACCACTCGATTGAAGAATCTCCTAAATGCTCCCTCCCTCCTGGTTGCCTAGCTACGATCTCAAAGCTGTCCAGCTCTTCCCCCGACTGTGCAGCCTCTGAATCTTCTGGTCTCTCTGCTTCTGGGAACATGGAAGGCGGGTGGGGCGAATCCTCCCCCTCCTCCTCTGTTAGAGGCTGCTCTGTCTGTGACTGCATTCCCCCATCTTCGGAGTCAGACCAGTCTCTGGCATCATATTCAGACCAGCCCCCGACAGATACAATGGCTGGAAAGCTACAGGATATGGTGGAAGCTCCACATTGCCAGCATAACTCAAATTATGACTCCGCCATGGAGATATACTGGCACATCTGCGCAGATGCCCTGGTGCAACTCTATGTGTGCCAACTCTTAAGAGAACTGGGACTGAGAAGTCAGGTTGCAGAATATAACCACAATGTGAAGCAAGTTCCTTGAACTCACATAGGGTCAAGGGGTCAGGTTTCAAGACATAGCAAGAATAGAGCTCCATAGTCATCATAACAGGATTCTGTAACTATTGGTAATGGCTAACATTGCATGCATGCAGTTAAAACAACAACAAAAACAGGGAACTGGGTAATGGAGGCAGGCATTTAAAAAGAAGTGGGCAAAATGGCAGCTAGGAACCAGGGTGCAGGTAAAGGACATATGGACAACGCCCACGCCCAGTTTATAGGGTGTATGCCAAAGCTGCTTTTGGAGAACTGTGGAAGGGGTTAGTTTGGAGAACCTATGAGGAATCTATATACCATTGCACCTTCTTTACCTTTCGGAGTACCACCCATTTTCAAACAGGTGTTAGTTGGTCCTGGAGACATTTTTGCCATGCTTTCTGTCGCATCAGCAACTTTCAGTCCTGAAGAAAAAGAAGAAGCCATTTAGTAGAGAATTGTTATCCTTTTTCACTCATTTTAAAAAGAGGAACCAAGGACTCAGCTATACAGCTGCAAATAAAACGTTTTAAGTGTGTTGTAAAGCACATTGTACAAATGTGACATTAGATGGTGATGGTGAGCTATGGAAAATTCAACACATTTTTCAAAAAAAAAAATTTTTTTTAATCATTTTCACATTTTTAATATGTGGCTAGATTCCACCCAGGGACGCGGGTGGCGCTGTGGGTAAAACCTCGGCACATAGGACTTGCCGATCGCATGGTCGGCGGTTCGAATCCCTGTGGCGGGGTGAGCTCCCGTCGTTCGGTCCTAGCTCCTGCCCACCTAGCAGTTCGAAAGCACAATTAAGTGCAAGTAGATAAAAAGGTACCACTTTCTAGCGGGAAGGTAAACGGCGTTCCGTGTGCTGCTCTGGTGCCGGTTCACCGGAGCAGCTTCGTCACGCTGGCCACGTGACCCGGAAGTGTCTGCGGACAGCGCTGGCTCCCGGCCTCTAGAGTGAGGTGAGCGCACAACCCTAGAGTCTGTCAAGACTGGCCCGTACGGGCAGGGGTATCTTTACCTTTACCTAGATTCCACCCAAATACCATGGAATGCCTTCATAGTGCCAGGCCAGCAGTGCAGTTGTGTATTAAGCATTTAAAAATAGCATTTTTAAATTACAAAAACAATGAAAGGAAACACAATACAGGGAACAACGGGAAAAGAGAAATCTGGAAAAACCCATACATTGCTTCATAAAGTTCATACATACTACATATAAGCATCCCATACTAAAAGCATCAGTCAGTGTCAAGTTTCACCAAGTAGTACAAAGTCACTGGGTTTTCAATACCTTTCAATACTCTTAAATGGTATGTTCGCTTCTCCGATATGACTATATTCCAAATGTTATTATACCAAAGAGAAATATTTAGGTCTTTCAAGGCTTCCCACAACTGTGTGATAGACAGCCTAGCTGCAACTAGCAGAAAGATTAGCAAAATGTTTGGTTTTATGTTCATCTTAAATGTCCTAAAAATAGTTACAATTGGGGTGTAATTTGTATTGGATCCTGATTAATACTACTGATTTCCTAATATATGTCAGACTAAAAGTTTTTGACAATCAGGCATTCCCATCAAAGATTGAAATATGTTACCGAGTGACCACAGCTCAGCCAAAACACTACAGCTAGACAAAGGGTAATATATGATAGCTAGCAAACTGGAGCCTTGTACCACCTATGGGAGACTCTGGTGTGGTATTCTGCACTATGCAGGCAGCAATAGACCCTGCTGGTTTTAATGGTTCACATGCTTTTCTGTTTTATATAATTTATTTCACATCCTATGTCTGCCTCCCAGATAGTTTTCGGGCTTCTTAATGGGCTGGATGAAATTTCCGACAATTCTCCACAAATCTCTTATATCAATACTTTACCTTCAGATCCTTGGTTTAACAGAACATTTTCAAATCTGGTAAGGGATCTGGTGCCTAGATACCCTTATTTAGCAGGATTTAACTCAACTTATGTAAGTGAAGCCATCCCATACATACCCAAATCTCCTGTGTCCAGTCTTAGTTGATCCTGGGAAACTGGATTACCATTTTTATTTTTAAAATGGCATTATCTAAGTATCCTTTTTCCTCCCAAGACAATAATACCTTCCACAAATTTAACATATTCTTGTCTAATTTTATCCAATGCTTATATACCGTCATTGCCATGAAACATGAATATCAAAACTGAAAAACCTCTTCATATAAAATTATGTTCAGAAGTGCCCACCCTGCTCCATCTATTTTTATGCAATACCTTGATAGCTAGTTGAGGCTTCTCCCTCTGAAAAATATATTTTTTTATAAGGTTCTGCCATTTCTTGATCAAACTTGGGTGTAAGGAGAAAGGGAAAACCTGAAACAAAAAAGGGAAATTTTGAACAACCTTCTAACTTAGTTCTTATGGGTCAGCAAATTCTGCCTAAAATGAGAATACTAGTCACAATACCTCATGAGAAAATGGCTGTAATGTACTTGTCTTGGGGAAAGGTGGAATATGGAACTCCTTCCCATAAGGAAAATGGTGTTTTCAATTTCCAAAGTTGGATTAGGTATAAGTTGAAAATGATGTCAGCAACTGGCAGCTGATTATGCCAACTCTGTTTCCATTTGGCAGCATTTTGAGACTAGTGAGCCTCAGTAAGGGCCCCTCAAGACAGATGTTTTATTGTGGGTGTATTCTGCAACACGTTCTTGACACAATAATAGTCCATTAGTGGTGGATTTATTCTGCTTTAGCTTGCTGTGTGATGTTTCCTTAATGCTACCACGTTATTGCTGTCCAAAGGTGCTATAGCGCAACAAAGGCATCACAAAAATATAGCAGAACATTTGTGACATTAAAAGTTATAGAACTTCAGAAGGAAGTTACAGGCTATGCACTGACTTAAAATAAAACAGTGCAACTGTTCAAGCTTCAGCAAGCGCAAACAATATTGACAGCAGGAACACACATGACTGTCCCAATAGCCCTATTAGCACAAATCATCAGGAATCATCAATAAAAAGGCTACCTGGAGGGTCTCTAATTTTCATCCATCTCAGGTAGGTCCTGTAGGTGGAAGGTTTGGGGAGTTCTGCCTTATATTATTCTATTTTTCTCTTCCCACAGTCTATGCCTCAGAAACATTTAGAGACCCATGTCAAATTCACCTTTCGGTGCAGAGAATTCAGAATTGTTCTTCTTTGTTTGGAGTATGTTCTTGCTCCCAGGTCCTGTGGCAAAGCTATTTGTAGCACGCTGGAGAACTGAAAAGAAAGTGTGTGAAGAAAACAAGGGCATTAGCACCTTACTATTAAATTAAATGGATAAAATGTGTTGTGAACATCTAACCCAGGGGTCAGCAACATGGCATGGCACCTGGGAAGGCGCCCCGGGGAAAGGTCCTCTGACTTTGAGCTTTCATTGCTCTTGTTTTAAGTAAGTTTCTAGTCCTCTTAAAAAAAGGTTATGCAACAAAATGTGCAGGTGCTTTCTAAGCAAACAAGACTGGTGGGGCTACCTTGTATATTTTTCATGATACTATGGACAGCAACAGCATCAGTATATGTAAAATCAATAATCATAATCAGTACCAGCAGGAGACAGCTGACTTTCCATTGTAAGCAGGTCCAGCCTGCCAATGAGGTAAGGTGAGGCAAATGCATCAGGCGGTATATCCAGCCTCCACTCCTGCCCTCTGCTTCCTCCTCCTCCTCACCTGCCCATTGTGACACCCTCACCCACCACCTCCATGCCTGCTCTCCGCTGCCCACTCCTCTCCTCTACGGCCTTCTGCTTGGGGTGTGTGTGTGGCATATAGGGGAGGAGCAGGTGACAAGAGTTCTGACAAAGAGTAGGGGCTAGTGACATTTCCTGTTTTGCCCAAAGCTGCAAAATGCTCCGAGCCAGTCCTGATTTTAAGCATGAGGTTATTGGGGGTGGTTGTCTCTCTGTGTGTTATGCCATGTTCCCCTTGACAGCCATTTTGTGACCAGTGCCCCTAGCACTCTCATAATTGAAAATGTATCCAGTAGTTGACAAAGATTCGAGATCGCTGATCTAATCATTTATGGTTTATAAGAAACTGCAGCTGGTGCAAAACGCTTAGTAGCTTAGTACAGTGGTACCTCGGGTTACATACACTTCAGGTTACATATGCTTTAGGTTACAGACTCCGCTAACCCAGAAATAGTGCTTCAGGTTAAGAACTTTGCTTCGGGATGAGAACAGAAATTGTGCTCTGGCGGCGCAGTGGCAGCAGGAGACCCCATTAGCTAAAGTGGTGCTTCAGGTTAAGAACAGTTTCAGGTTAAGTACAGACCTCCGGAACAAATTAAGTACTTAACCCGAGGTACCACTGTACAGCATCCTTCCATGTATACACATCACAGAGGCTGGATGGCCATCTGACTTGAGATTCCTGAATTGCAGGGCATTGGACGAAGTGATCATTGGGACCCTTCCACCTCTATGATTCTATATCAACAGTGCTGGAGGAACAGCACTGATTGCCTAATTGCTACTGAACTGTGTTTGAGGTGATGATGTTGACATGTAAGGCTCTGAACACATTAGGACCACTGGCGGAGGAAGGGGAGTGTGGGGGGAGCACCCCGCCCCTGGCAGCACAATCCCAGTGTGGTGCCATTGTGGCCCCGCCCCCCACAGGCGGCACACCACACCCCCAGGACACACGCCAGCCCCGCCCCCGCCTGCTCTCTGCCCCCCCCCCCCCCGGTGCTGGAGCATGAAGCTCCGCCACTGTTTAGGACAAAGCCTCCTTTCACATATTCCAACCCATTCACTGTCAAAGTTGGATGCCCCTCGAGTAAGGAGGATATTCTAGACATGCCATATCAAGCAGACATACGTCTTATGATGACTAGGATACAGCACCATATTCTGACACAGTCAAATAACCTTACCTTAGAGACAAAATGAGCACTTATGGGGAAAGTTGGTAAAAACCTACAATTTAAATAGGCATTCCTGGGCACTGATCCTTAGTAATGGTATTACTTAACTTTAAATATTCTGGTTTATGTTTTCTTGTTGTTTTAGTGTACTGGTTTTATTTTGTAAACCACCATATTATTTTTCACTGTAAAAAACAGACAATAAGTACTTTCAAATAAACAGAATAATAATAAATTCACCAGCAGATGGCAGGCAGAGGGCTGAGACAAAGGGAATGCATAGTTGGGAATATTCCGTGGCTCAAACACTCACTACTACACCATTTCTCAATAAAATCGGATGATTTTCCTTTCCTTTTGACTATTTATCTTTTATGTTTGCCAGGTAGATTTAGCACAACCAACAAGATAACTTACCATTTTCTAGGCTTTCATATATTGGCTTTAAATTTTGATATGCTTCCAGGTTCTCTGGGCAGAAAATCTCCTTTACTGCTGACACATTGTTTGCAATGCTTTCAAGTACACTGTATACCACTCTTTGAAG
The DNA here is from genome assembly GCF_964234715.1 of Podarcis melisellensis. Taxonomy (NCBI): domain Eukaryota; kingdom Metazoa; phylum Chordata; class Lepidosauria; order Squamata; family Lacertidae; genus Podarcis; species Podarcis melisellensis. Next base: position 39,438,098 of record NC_138537.1, read on the forward strand.
AGTATTTGCGTTTGACGATACCTGCTCAGAACAAATCTAGAAAAAACAACAACAACACAAGCATTTTTAAAACTCATATATAGTAAGTATCCCATTTCCCATCATATCCAAGATGGTAAACCTAGCTTAAGCAAAGAAATCAAATCTAATTCAAATTCCAAGGCCCAGCACAGCTAAAACCTGTCTCCGATATTTTGTATTAATGGCAAAGAATGCTTCAGGGCATGTGACCTCTTGTTTTTCAGAAACAAGCCACAACCTGCTGCTGTTAAGGAGTGCGTCTTCTTCACTTTTTCGCTGGGTCATATCCCACACTAACTTTCAAGGTTCCTCCTCCTGTGCAATGGTTGCTGTTGTATCCCAACCTCTCCTAAAGGCTCTCAGGATGGAGAGGGGAAGTTATGCTGGGAGAGGACCACTGGCGTAGGTTCACTCTGTGGACACTATGACTGAATGGAGTTTCAGCCCAGATCTTGGCATCCAAGTCTAACACACTGTTCACTACACTTGGTTGTCTCTCATGCTATGTTCCTCCTGCTACCCTGAAAACCTTTCCAGTTATGAGTCACGTATAACATTTCCCTATGTCACAGCTGCACCCATTTGCCCTGTGCCATATGGGTAAGGTAAAGGTAAAGGGACCCCTGACCATTAGGTCCAGCCCTGACTGACTCTGGGGTTGCGGTGCTCATTTCGCTTTACTGGCCGAGGGAGCCGGCATACAGCTTCCAGGTCATGTGGCCAGCATGACTAAGCTGCTTCTGGCGAACCAGAGCAGTGCACAGAAACGCCGTTTACCTTCCCGCCGGAGCGGTATCTATTTATCTACTTGCACTTTGACGTGCTTTCGAACTGCTAGGTTGGCAGGAGCAGGGACCGAGCAATGGGAGCTCACCCCGTCGCGGGGATTCGAACCGCCGACCTTCTGATTGGCAAGTCCTAGGCTCTGTGGTTTAACCCACAGCCCCACCCGTGTCCCTGCCACATGGGTACTTCAGCATTAAAAGCAGCACATGGGAGAAGACTGCTGCAACTTTCCACCTCTTGTTTCCTTCCTTCCCTTCAGCTATTTTCCTCCCCTATTGGCTGGAAAAGGAAAAAGTAACCGATTTCAAGGAGCTAAAAAACAGGCAGTGAGAGTTGAACACCCCCTTTCTTATACATTGCTGATGGTTAAATTAAGATGTCTCCCACCCCTTGCTTTATATACTAGCTGGGCAGACATATGAACAATGGTCCTATAATGTCAGGTTTTGCTCCAGGAAAAGCTCAGACAGATGTGGGGAATCTTTGGCCCTTCAGATGTTGCTGAACTAGAATTCCCATCACCCCTGGCCATTGACCATACTTGCTAGGGCTGATGGGAGTTGCAGTTCATCAACTTCTGGGAAGCCAAAGATTCCTCATTCCTGGCTTAGATGAACTCCGAAAACCTAGGCACATCTTAAAAAACAAATTCAATGTCTAGAATAGTCACCTTAAACTGCTCCTCAGATATTATTTTCTTGTCTCGCAGGATAAAGAAAAAGGGAAATGAGTCCTTGATAGCAGCAGAAATCTGCATTTTATTGGCTCTGAACCATTCCAAAATTTCACCCGAAGTACCTAGAGCAGACATGCTATAAACAAAGCAAGATGTATCAGATACCTTCAAAAGCTCGATGAAAGCAAGAGAAGTGATGGCTATTTGAAGAAAAAGTTCTAGCATTACCGTGGCAACCAAAATCTAGAATTACATGGAATTAAAATAGGCAGATCCCATTTCTGAAAGGGGAAATCTATATTTAAAGTGTCCATGGCAGGTGGCCATCCAGCCTCTGCTCAAAAACCTCCAAGGAAGGAGAAGGCCCTTGGAATAGAGCTGAAGAGAATATTTTCTTGTCCAATTCCTGATGAGGAGGGAAAACATACTATGGGAAGCAAGATCATTACAGCGGTCTACTCAATCCTACACGCCTCTACTCAGAAGTAAGCCCAACTGAGTTCTATGGGGCTTACTCCCAGGTAAGCGTGTATAGGACTGCAGCCTTAGCACTCCAAGACCCCCTGAGGAAACGCATCAGTCCGATCCTGCTGCAGGCGACCTGTTTCTTGGGCATTCCTCCCTCATCCCCCTTCGCTTGCCGAAACTCAGGCAGCGCTTCGAGTCTCCTCGATCTCTTGAATGAGCACAGGATTTCTTTGCTGCGACGCCAAGCCCGTCGGAGGCTCCTTCTTCCTTGCAGAGATCAACCGCTCGCGACACTTACCTTTCTGCTTTTCCTTCGCAAAGTGGAGGCTGCACGAACAGGCACCAGGTTAAATAGAAGGATCGACCTTGAAATTTCGCCAGGTGGGAAAAAAAGTGAGGGCGAGAGGGAAATGAAAGTCAAAACATTCCTTCTTCAGTACGTCGGACCTCCCACTGGGTCCATGACTGGCTGTTGGGAGACGGATTTGGGTGGAACCTCTAAATTGGCCAATTTCTAGGAAGAAAGGCAGAATCGAAAGTTAAAAAAAAACTAGGAAATCAGAACTTCCCTCTCCCTGTGAATCATGTTAGAAACTGTGCATAATGTATTGCTTTTTAAAACAATTACCCTTGTCACAATCTCTTCCTTTGGAGACCCCACCCTTTGTCTCACACACAGATTGTGACTACTGCCTGAGTCCTGATATGACCTAAGAGTTCCCCTCTAGTTCCTTTCAGTGCCTGTATGAACAGATTTTGAGATTATGTTTTTGTGGGTCTTGAATGACTGTGTGTCTGAGGTGCAGTGGCGTAGCGTGGGTTGTCAGCACCCGGGGCAAGGCAAGTAATTTGCGCCCCTAACCCGTGGAATTGCGCCCCCTAACCCTAACCCCCAGATGTTGCGCCCGGTGCGGCCAGCCCCCCCTGCACCCCCCACGCTACGCCACTGCTGAGGTGTGAATGTAAAGGGATGGTTGTGCGGAGTCAAGGATTTGAGCAGGAATGTACATGTTGCTGAAAGGCCGAGGAGAGCCACTAGTGTGCCTGGTTCATTTAAATGGTTTCCTGATGCAAAATCTCTCTGCTTGGAATGTGAAAGCCACAAATCCCATCTTGCTTCAAATCCAGACACATAAATGAATGTTTATCTGCAACAAACATTGTATGCTGGAATTATTTCCCTTGTCTGAAAAAAAATGTGGCTGAGTCAGAGCTTTCCAATACAAATGTTTGCTGCTGGCAATTCAGACTGCCAGCGTGCCATCAATGGGCACAGACAGTTTTTAGCATCTCCAAGACATTGAGGGATCTGGTGGTGTGATCAGAATGTTGGACGGCTACTGGGGTGGAGTCAGGTTGAAACCCCGACTCAGACATGAAGGCAATCTTGGGCCAGTCTCTTTTATCTTGACTTAACCTACCTCACAGGGTTGTTGTATGGATAAAATAAATGGTAGTGGAGAGCCTGGTATGCTACCCTTTGCTCGTTGGAGGAAGGGTGCAATTGAAATGAAACGCATGATCATTCATTCTTTCTGAACACTGTTCACCCCCACCCCAGTTTATTTATGACTCTTCATAATCTAAGTTAAACATCCATGCTCCTAAATTCACATTGGAATCTCACTTTGGCTACAGCTGGGTGCTCAAAGTAAATATAGAAGGATACCCATATGAGTTACTAATAGTCACACAGAACACCTAAAGCTGAGTAGAAGTAGGAAGGGTAAGATAGCAGCACAGTTCTGCAGCCTAATCTGACATTACAGGTTTATTAAGCCTCAGACATTTTAATTTCTTTTAACGGGAGCTTTCCGTTTATATGTTCTACAGTTCTTTACTTTGTGCTTGAAATTCTTCTTTAAATAGCCATGTCATTTATTATTTAAATAGCCATGTCATTTATTGCTTTCATTGACTTTTGTGTGTTGTGATCCTTCTTGCTTTGTTTATAGCATGTCTGCTCCAGGTACTTCAGATGAAATTTTTCAGTGGTTCAGAGGCTATAAAGTACAGATTTATTTGACGATCAAAGAACATTAGTAGTACTTTGTCTTGTGTATCCACAAGACCTGTGAGTGCATGACTATACACAGTCCAGGGACAAAAATGTGTTGCCTTAAAAACTTTTGTCAGTGTTCTCTTGGAGTGGTGAAGTTGATATTTGAAGACAAGTACCAGTACAATGAATTAAGTACTTAACCCGAGGTACCACTGTAAATGCAAGCAGAATAAACAGGCTACATTGGCTCACTCTCTGGGATGTGAGAAAGTATTATGATACAATTTACCCTAAATTCTGCATCACTGAAAGGTGCTTCCATTCTTCAGCTAATCTCAGTTTTGCCTGGATGTCATTCACACTTTGCCCCAAGGAGGTATTTCCCCTTTAATTTAGACAATGGATTGAGGCCAGGGGACTCGTTGTGGCCCTCTATGCCTTTCAGTCTGGCCCTCTGGACTTTCCCCAGCCACACCCCTTCTCCCTAGGTGACACTGCCACCACACCCTTTTAGTGTTGTACAATGGAAGTCCAAAATCTGGACTCTTGTGTAGGAAAAAATACTTTTAAAAACATTACTGCTCCAAAAAAATCAGTCTTAAGCACTTAAATATTAAAAAGTAACAGAAAGAACAAGCAGTGGTTCAGTTCTTTAAAACATTCTCCCTCTAATCCTCATCCCAGACAGAATTTAAACATAGTTTTTATTGCTAAATTCAAAATGCATCTCTCTCGTTCTCTGCATGCTGGCATCTCACAGCATCTGTGTCTCTCTCTGTGATGTAAGCAGCCCTATTTACATATCTACATAGGAAGGTACTCAGATTTCAGATCTCCTGTTAAATCAGGAGGCTTATAGCTCCAGATGCAGTGACCACCACACCCAGTGGAAAAACACCAGTTCTGTCCCCATACAAAAAAACAACAACCCACAACGGACATTAAACATATAACCAGGGCTTTTTTCAGACAGAACTCGCTGGAATTCTCAGGTGGGGACCATTGCCATTATAAGAGAAGAAGAAAGGCATTGGCTCTCTGTGGAATGCTCTCCCCAGGGAAGTTCACCTGGTACCTTCCTTTCACACCTTTAGGCGTTCCTTTTTAACCAGGCCTTTGTCTGATTGACATCCTATACTGCCAACCTAGCAGTTCAAAAGCACGCACTGCAAGTAGATAAATAGGTACCGCTCCGGTGGGAAGGTAAATGGCATTTCCATGCATTGCGCTGCCTTCGCCAGAAGCGGCTTATTCATGCTGGCCACATGACCCGGAAAAACTGTCTGCGGAAGTGGACAAACGCCGGCTCTCTTGGTCTGTAAAGCGAGATGAGCGCCGTAACCCCAGAGTCGTCCGCGACTGGACTTAAACTGTCAGGGGTCCCTTTACCTTACTCTTTTAAAATGTGGCTCTTTTATGGAGGGTGTTATTGGGTTGTTGTTTTTATTTTGATTATAGATACTGTGGTTTTTATGTTGATCTTTTCTGTGAACTGCCCTGAGATCTCTGGGTGTAGGGTGGTATATAAATTCCAGCCACCCATCAATCAATCAATCAATCAATCAATCAATAAAGGCTCTGCTCAACCATCGCTTTAAGTTCACACCACAGAGATCACCCACAGTCATTCAGAGGCACTGAAGGAACTAGTCAGAAATCCCTGGACTGGATCCCACACAAGTCTTTACCTGCAGGCTGTGGTCATGATCTGTGATGGAGGACGGGAGGGGCCTCTCAAGTCAGAGACTGACAAGAGTAATATTTTTTTAACGTAAGAAATGTCTTATGCACAGTTTTTGACTCACGGGGCAGGGGGAAAACTCATAGCTTCTCATCAAGCGTTCCTACAGTGATGATTTCCTTTCCATGAAACGGGCAGAGTTCCTCACTTCTCCCCGAGCGCAGCTCCGAGCAGGCAGCGCCAGTCCTCGACGGGAAGACGTTGAGTTTCCTTTCGTTTTCTCTCGCTCTTCTGGACGGGGAATTCCTCCTCCTGCTTTCTTCAGCCCCTTCCTCACAGCCCCATCTCCGCTCAGTCAAAGCAGAAAGGTAAGTCAAGGGACAGGTCGGTCTCCCCCACAAGGAAAAGGCGCTCCGGGGGAACCGCCCTTCCCGTCTGCGCTAGACTCCCTCTCGCAAAAGAGCGACAGACTCCGGAGGGACCCCCCTTCTGGCACAGCTGGGGACTCAGATTAAATGCAGAAGAAAACCAGGGTAATTTAACCCGGGTTGGTGTTAGTTGCAAGGGACACCTAAAGCTGCGTCGAAGTGGAAAGAGGAAATCGCAACACAATTAATTCCACAGCCTGATCTAAAGCTAAGGATTCCCTGATAGGGTTTCTCATTTTTGGAAACGGAATCATTCTAGATAAACGCTAGATAATGCTTAATTTTGCTTGTTTAAAAACCACATGATTTCCAAGGTCTTTAAAACATAGTTTGGTGTTGTTTGTAGTATGTCTGCTCCAGGTACTTCAGCTGAAATTTTGGACTGGTTCAGAGCCCATAAAATGGAGATTTCTCTTGCAATTAGAGACCCGTTTCCTTTTCTCTGTGGGCTGCGAGACAAGAATATAATCTCTGATGAAGATTTTCAGGTGACTATTGTATCTAACTGATGCAATTATTTTCTGCTTAAATTCCTACTTTGTTGCTCAATTCATTTTTTAACATACTTTTTAATGCATTGTAAATTTGCTGTTTTTAATTGATTATAATTTAGTAATGATTTATTGCTATCGTTGAGAGTGAATTTCGGTTTAATTATTATTTGTTGATACTTTGGGAGTGTCGTGCTTTATTCTAACTGATTATCACATATTCCTTTATTTCATATAAGATATTTATTTTAAGTCACATTTTTATTATGACTAGTTTGTTTTGCACGGGATTGTTATGTGTGTCCTTGTATATTTTGTTGTTTCTTTATATTGTAAACTGTCTTCTGTATAGCAATATAGAAAGATGGTATACAAATTAAAAGTGAAATGAAATGAAATAGCAGCAGCCTGGATAGCTAAGTTGGTTAGAACATGGTGCTGATAACACCAAGACTGCAGGTTTGATCCCCGCACAGGACAGCTGCATATTCATCCATTGCAGAGGGTTGGACTCAATCATTCTCGGGGTCCTTTCCAATTGCACAATTCTACGATAATAATAATAATAATTTATTATTTATACTCCACCCATCTGGCTTGGTTTCACCAACCACTCCCAAAAACACAATACAGCATTTAACATTAAAAACTTCCCTAAACAGGGCTGCCTTCCGATGTCTTCTAAGAGTTGGGTAGTTGTTTATTTCCTTGACATCTGATGGGAGAGCGTTCCACACGGCGGGCACTGCTATTGAAAAGGCCCTCTGCCTGGTTCCCTGTAATCTCACTTCTTGCAGTGAGGGAACTGCCAGAATGCCCTTGGTGCTGGTTCTACAATTCATCCAGGTTATGGCTTGTTTCTGAAAAAGTGGCCTTGACTCTTTCTCTGCCATTGGTAAAAGGCATAGGATAGGAGATTAGTGTTCAGAGACATGTAAGCTGCCCAAGGTATTTGAACCTGGCAAAGGAGGATACTGTAAAATTACATTGACAATTTCTGCTTCCTTTGATTGTGCTGGGATGATTATCCAAACAATCTGCTGTTAGATCTTGTGGGAAATGGGAAAGTTACTCAGTATTTTCAGTCTAAAAGAAATTTTGAAGACAGAGATTTAAAAACCCTGTATTGTTTCTTTCTAGAATTTGCAAGATTGGGTAACTGCAAATCCAAATGATATTCAAAGAGTGGTGTACCATGTCCTTGAGAGCATTCAGGGCAATCTGTCAGCAATAGAGAAGATCTTCTGCAGCAGTAACCTGGCAGCATATCAAGACTTACGGCCACTATATGAAAGCCTAGAAAATGGTAAATCATCTTGTATTGGGGACTAAACCTACCAGTTGAGCCTTAAAGATATATAGCCGAAAAGAAACAAAAATCATTAGCATCTGAGAAATAGTATAGTCAGTGTTTGAGCCACAAAGCCTTGTTCAAGTCTTTTCCCAGCCATGCATTTACTTTGTTTCAGTCCTCTGCCTGCCACCACAAATGACATACTTGTGCATTAATTTATGTATTGAAAATTATTGATAGGCTGGTATTTATTTTGAAATATAACAATGTGGTTTACAAAATAAAACCAGTTTGCCAGAATAATGATAAAACATAAACCAGCATATTCAAAGTTCAGTAAAGCTGGTCCTAAGGATCATTGCCCAGGAGTGCCTATGCAAATAAGTAAGTTTTCACCAGCCGGTAGAGCAGCTGCATTCCCCTGTAATGTGGGGGCCACAGTAGAGAAGGCCCTTCTCTGGGCCCCATAAGATGCACATTTTCTGGATGCAGCACGACTAGTAGGTCCTCTTTTGAGTTGCCGTAAGACACATCATGATTAGAAAGCTTCCAGAAATGTCAGTGAGCAGGTTGCCTTAAGACTGCTGTCATTTGTTGGCAGCCCAACATATGGGAACTGTAACCTTTGACATCCGTTTCTTCATTTCATCTTGGAAAAGGGACACAAGAGCAAAGTCTGGATTTCCAGGGCACGACACTGCCCGTAACCTGTGGAACAGCACAAGGCGTTTTACATACGGATATATTTGCAACAGGTAATCATTTGGAAGAGTAAATGTATAATTACATCTGTTTAAGTAATATGATACCAATAGCAAAAATTGGTGTTTGCATAAATGTGTGGTGTTGGGAGGAGGAGGCATCAATGTGGGTGGTCTGTGAGTATCTTTTATTTTCTGGGAATACTTCAAATACTGATATCCTATAAAGCTCTTTAATTATATTCCACTGTATCCTGTGAACCTGGGCAAGCCTAAAATAATTCCATCAGTACCACAATGGGATTTTCAGTGCTTTTGAAATCTTTCCCTATTTATTAATGCATGCTTAAATGATTTTATTTAGCTTTAAATGTTTTGTTTTTGTAACAGAACAGTGTCATGTCGATTCTCTTTATTAATGCATTAATCTACATTTATATGTGGCAGTTATCACAACCCATAAATCTGAATGAAAAGTAATTGGCGATTGCTCCCATTTTTTCAAAAAATATAGAAACAATTTATTGTGACCGTGTACAGGAGGAAGGGGGACAGGGAGGAAAGCAGGTGTCAGGGAGTCTAGCTGTGGTGATGGGCTGGTTCATTCTGAGGGGCTCTGAAGTTTGGCATTAGCCATGAACAGCCTGAAGTTTCTTTCCGACTTCCACACCACCATCTCGGCTTCTTTCTCTCTTCAGTGAAGTCTGCTGAATGAGAAAGGTCAGGCATAGGCAACCTCGGCCCACCAGATGTTTTGGGACAACATTTCCAATCATCCCTGACCACTAGTCCTGTTCACTAGGGATCATGGGAGTTGTAGTCCTAAAATATCTGGCAGGCTGAGGTTGCCTATGCCTGATATAGGTGCATAACATTAATGAGACTGTTCTGTTTGTCAAAGGAGTTTCAAGAAAAAGTATTGAGGGTCCCAATGGAAAGTGGCTCACACCATCACAATTTGAGAGTGAAGGAGGACGTAAACACTGGAAATGGTGGAGAAGAAGTATTCTGTGTGGGACGACTTCATTAGACACATTAATAAAGGTATGCAGTTCACTTGTAACAGCTGCAATTTTAATGCCTCATTTTCTTTCCTGCAACTCTAAAGGAATTTCAGATGATACCATTAAGGTTTTACAGATAATTATCCACACATTTTGTTCTCAAAATGAGTATGTTATTTTAAACTGACTTGAGTCCCCGAGGGGGGAAAGTGGTGTGTGTGTGTGTGTGTGTGTGTGTGTGTGTGTGTGTGTGTGTGTAATGACGAAAACAACAACAATGGTGATGATATTCACAATGAATTCTACACTATGTAACTATATAACTGGAGTTACCTTCATAACATCCTCATTCAATAAAGAGGGAGAAGAAAAAAGAGTGAGCAAGAGGAACAGACGGAGCTCGGGTGTTTCATCAGAAACCACAAAGTGTACTTTCCCTGACTATCTGTTATTCCCAACCCCACCCTTGTTGACAGGAGTCAAGCAAGGTTGCTTCCTTGTACCCAACAGTGAGGTCAGAGGAAAATGAAATGTAAAACCTACAGACTGGTGATTTAATTAGAGCTGGGATTTTTATTTATTTCATTATTCATAGGCTACCTTCCATTGTGAATACCAACATATTAAAACATAAAACACTCCAAATATAAAATCATAATACAAGACAACAAGTGTGCAAAATAAGCACTGTGATGCTTTTCAACAGCCGTGCCCATTGAGAAACCTTAGACAGTAACAATGCATTCCCTGCAGAATACATTGTTGTGGGTATTTAAAAGAAGAGCACATGCCTAGAAAGCAGGGGCCAGGAGGTTTTGCCTTTGCCCCACTGCTTTCCCCAGAGAAACCCACTCTTTACCGTTAAACTAGAGCAAACAGCAATCCACAGGAATCCCAATTGCCATTTGTTCCAATTCAACCCCAAGGAGCAGGTTTTCCCTGGGGAAAGCGGTGGGACAAATAAGTGTGGATGAGCCCTTAGTAATACTGAGTCAATTAACATCTGCAGTGGGGTAAGAAACGACTGTCTCTCTTCAGGCTCAAATGAATGTAATTCAGCAGTTTCACATGGTTTTTACATACCATTGTTCAAGCATGGCAACTTTAAGGTTAGCAGCAGAATTTCCCAGCGGAATGAAATATTCTCCTACTAGATTATAAACATATATCCATAGTAAGGTGTGTAATTTCTTATGAGTTCATTCCCTAAATTCAGGTGATGTTTGGGGATTCTGATTATGCCTCACAGTAACCCTAATAAATGTGATGTTTATTTCAGAGGGGACTGCTACCTGAGCCACCACAAAATTACAACAGGACAACGATGGTAAACATTTCCTTAATAATTTTACTTGATTTAAACTGGCATGTGCACATTTTATTTATTCACTTATGTATTTAGATATTTCCGAACCTCCCCTCACCCAAAATGGTTGTACCACAGTTTACACCTAAATAAGGCAATACAAAACATAATATATAACAAAGAAAAACAAAACAACTTGCATCAATACATAACCTAAGTAACTTTGTTTCCTCTTGTGAATGCATATAGCCTTGTCTCGCTCCCCCCCCCCAAGCTTCATGTGTGAGTGAGAGTTGCAGTTCAATAGGCATTGTGGTGGGAGGCTCTTTGTCCAGCTTGCTTGCCCCACAAAATGATGGTGGCACACATGAAGGACAAAATCTAGTGCCAATGATGGCAACGAGGGCTCAATCCCTTAGCCAATGATTTATTACAAAACTCTTATTGAGACATGACACGAGAGTATAATCTTAGTCAAAGGCAAGGATCCTGCTCACAGTTTCTTTGAAATTTCCACTACAAATGCTCACACTGCCAAAGAAGTAAGCTATGCTTTAAATTAAGTACAGTCGTACCCTTGGTTCTCAAATGGAATCTGTTCTGGAAGTCTGTTCGACTTCCAAAAACATTTGAAAACCAATGGGCTACAGGAGCTCCCTGCACTCAATCGGAAGCAGCGGAAACCATGTCGGACGTTTGGCTTCCAAAAAATGTTCTCAAACCGGAACACTCACTTCCAGGTTTGCAGCGTTCAGGAGCCAAAATGTTCGTCACAAGGCTTTCGAGAACCAAGGTACGATTGTAATGGGGTACCTTTCTGGCCATTTTTATCTGGCCTCTCCATGCGGGCCAACTTTGGCAGGCAGATGGGACAAACCACATGATGTCATTATGTCAAAACATTATTGGCAGGTGGGTTGTCTCATCCCACTGCCAAAATCCCTTGACCTTCCACTCGCGGCTGCGGTAACGGCGGGGCGATCCTTTGCACACAGCTGCAGAATAATAAATAAATAAAACAGGGGCAGGACCTGAAAAGTCAGTCATGGCCATTTATTAGTGTTACCAGTGGTAGTCTAATCAATAGTGAGTCATTTTACAAGGGAACCTTATCTAAACACTCTCTCTGCTTATTTTAGGGTCCAATAAATGTTACCTGTGTTAGCTTCCTGCTCTTCAGGTTGTCTCATATGTACGAAACTGAGAAAATAGGAAGATGCTGAGTATATATCATGTAATAAACTGAATATATTTAAAGAATACTACCAGAGGATATTTGTTGCATTAAAAATAACAAAATCTGTTTTCAAAAAAAAAATCTTTTCCACACCATTGTTTATTTAGATAATGATGATGTGTCTGCCGGCTGAATATCCTTTTAAACCACAATTCAGGGCTTTTGCCCTCACAAGGTGGTGTACAAGAAACACCACATATTAAAACTCACCCACCCCCCATGCATTTTGATAAATTTATTTTTTACAGTCACTGTTTTTTCCTCTTCAGTCTGAACATGATGGTGTATGTATTGTAAGTAAGAAAGAAGATTCACGGATATGCTGCAGTTCATTTCCCAGATGCCCTCATGAAGATTGTCATATTCCGAAAATATCTGCTGAGAAAAGGTAGTTTTTCCACCTCAGTTTCTGTATTAAGGTGATCTATGAAATATGCTATACAGTTTCTTTCTGTTTATATGCTATACAGTTCTTTGTGCTCGAAATACTTCTTTAAATAGCCATGTCATTTATTGCTTTCATTGACTTTTTTGTGTTGTGATACCTCTTGCTTTGTTTATAGCATGTCTGCTCCAGGTACTTCAGATGAAATTTTTTGGTGGTTCAGATCCCATAAAGTACAGATTTCTTTGGCAATCAAAGATACTTTTCCTTTTCTCTATCTCCTGCGAGACAAGAAAAGAATCTCCGAAAAAGATTTTAAGGTGATTATTATAGGCATTGAATTAATTTTTTTTAAATCCCACCTGGACATGTGAAGTTCATCTAAACTAAGAGTGTGAAATCTTTGTCCCTACAACCAGAAAGGTTATAGCATGAGAGGCAGTGCAGTATGATGAACAGGGAGTCAGACTTGGATGCAAAGATCTGGATTCCAACTTCACTCAGTCAGGGTTGGACTAGATGATCCTCAGGTCCCTTCCAACTTTATGATTGTATGATGAAGTTCACTGGGTGAACATAGGCCATTTGCACTTTCCCAGCCTAACCTTCCCCACAGGATTCTGAGTAGCCTCCACTCATCACTCCTGAGTTTCTTTAGGAGCAGTTGGTATCAAAATATTCTAGTAACAACAAAAAACATTGCACGGAAGGAGAAACCTTACAAGTTAGTTACAGGTAGGTAGCCGTGTTGGTCTGCCATAGTCGAAACAAAATAATTTCCCCCCCTTCCAGTAGCACCTTAGAGACCAACTAAGTTTGTTATTGGTATGAGCTTTCGTGTGCATGCACACTTCTTCAGATACACTGAAACAGAAGTCACCTTATATATAGTGAGAGGGTGGGGAGGGGTATTACTCAGAAGGGTGGTGGGAATGGGTGATTGGCTGATAGGTGTGGTAAACCTGTTGACGACTGTTAACGACTGCAATTGGTCTTACAGGAAAAAGCAAGGCATGAGATGGCTGAAAATAGCTTTATCATGTATAATGAGATAAGAATCCAATGTCTCTATTCAGACCAGATCTCTCCATGGTTTTAAGTTTGGTAATAAGTTGTAATTCAGCAACTTCTCTTTCCAGTCTATTTCTGAAATTGTTTTGTAATAAGACAGCTGCTTCCTAACTAGTTAGTGGGGGATGTGAGCCACAGGAAAAAACAAAGAAGACTAACCCCATAACAGCAGCAGATTGTGGCTTTTTTCTGAAGAACAAGTGGCCAAATGCCTTGAGGCTTTCTCTGGCATTGATAAAAAGCATAGGAAAGGACATTAGCTGGTCTGAGGGATGCTAAGTGTGCAGGGTATTTGAATCTGGCAAAGGAAGTTAAAACTGCCTTGACAGTTTTTGCTTCCTTTGATTGTGCTGGGATAACCATCCAAATAATTTGCTGTTAGATCTGGTGGGAAATGGAAAAGCTACTTTGCATTTTCGTTCTAAATATGTTTACAAAGTCTTTATTGTTTCTTTCTAGAATTGGTGTGATAAGGTAACTGCAAAACCAAATGATATTTGTAAAGTGGTATGCGATGTCCTTGAGAGCATTCAGACCAATGTGTCAGCAATAGAGGAAATCTTCTGCAAGGAGAACCTGGAAGCATATCAAAATTTACAGCCATTATACAAAAGCCTAGAAAATGGTACGTTATCTTGTTGGCTCTGCTAAACCAATCAAATAAGCCTTAAAGATAGAAAAGTCATCAGCATTTACTGAGAAATGGTAGTCAGACAGTCTTTGGGCCACAAAATCCTGTAGAAGCCATGCATTCACTTTGCCTCAACTCTCTGCCTGTCTCCTGGGATATAATAATAATAATAATAATAATAATAATAATAATAATAATAATAATAATAATAATGTATTTTGTTTACTTTTTCCAATAGATTGCCTTTTATTGTGAAGAATAGCAAGCTGGTTTGCAAAGTAAAATGAGTACACTAAAATAATTAAACATGAACCAGAATATTCAAAACTCAGTAAAGTCAATAGTAAGAATTAGTGTCTAGGAATGTCTGTAGTTTTTACCAGCAGGTGGAACACCTGCACCATAGGTGCCCATTGTGTCTGCAAGGGGAGATAATTCCATAATGTGGAGGCCATAGTGGAGAGGGTCCTTCCAGCCACCAGAAGGTGTATGCTTGCAGGATATACAATGATTAGAAAAGGCCTTCAGCGATGACAGTGAATGGGCAGGCCCATATTAAAGGCAACACACTTTCAGGTCACCTATGTCAACAATAAAACCTCAACTCCGTAGCAAATAGGCAACCAATGTATGTATATTTTTATGAGTTGAATAGAGTGAAACATTATCAATAACTGGGGTGTGGACAGTGTGTGCATGAACTTAACAGTGATTAGTTTACTTTTTGGTTGCTTTTTCTTAATGCTGTTAATATTATTTTATAGGTTATGTGTCACAGAGCAACTAGTGTGTGTGATAAGTAATGTCCCTGGAAAGAGTTTATACTTGAGATGGATAAGTAGCTTTTTACAAGAGTGGATTGAAGTAGATGTCAGTAATAAGAGGCCCTGGGCCAAAGTAGACTTCTGAAGAGCTGCTACCTGGGTCTCTCAGTAGTTCAGAAAATAGCATTTGCGGTAACAGACCTTGCTAGATCAAACATCGTCCTCTATGGGCGTACAATATCCTTTTACTAGTATAGCTGGTGATGCCACCTTAGAAGAACTAAGGACACTGTTTAGATTGTGCAAACCTTACATATGAACTTTACTTGAGCCTCTCAGCTCTTTCATAAGCTACAAATAATTTACAATTCATTTTAGCCATTTAATTTAACATTAAGGTGGCAATGCCCTTGTTTTCCTAACACGTGTCCTCTTCAGTTCTCCAGCATGCTCAGAATAGTTCTGCCACAGTACCTGGGAGCAGCAAAGAATTCCAGGGAGAAATGAAGAAACCTGCGTCCCCTGGGGAGCAACAGAGTGAGTTCAACAAAAGTCTGTGAATGAGGGACAGAGCATCCTGTTTCACTACTGCATTCTTGATTATTTGTGTTAATAAAGCTATCAGGACAGTCACATGTAATCTTGCTTTCAGTGAGTTTGTGCCTGCAAAGGTTTGGGGCAGTCACAGTGTTTTGTTTCCACTCTGACATGAATGCACACTTCGTACCACATCCTCTTAGCAGGATCAATAATCTGGTAAGACCACTGTCATTCTCTGGAAGGCCAAAACATGGGTGTTGTAACAGCTGACATACATTTCTTGATTTCATCTAGGAAAAGGCATGCAGAATAATGAAATACAAGATTTGAGTGTTGAGGTCCGAACACTGAAAGTACGCTGTGGAAGAAGTAGAGGTGTTTTCTATAAGAATAGATTCACAGCAGGTAACCATTGTGTTGGAATAATATAATTATACAAGGGATTGCATCTGCTGAAGGAATGTGATACCAACAGCAGATGAAAATATTTTGGTTGTGCAATAGCACAAGGCCTGGCCATTATGCCCAGAATGCCTGTCTTTGAGAAGAAGGAGCCTCTTGGCCTTTTCTCCGTGTCCAAGTGCAAAGGAGATGTTGGAGAAGCCCTGCTTAAGCCCTATGCTGAAATTCCTTTCCAGCATTCATTCTAGGGCTGTGCCCCTCTGATCTGCCCCATAGTTCTCATTTGGGAGGAGGGTGTCAGGTTGACCCACCTTGGATCAACATTGGAACCACCACCCCACCTAGCATTTAAGCTGCTTACAGAGACTCCAATCCTGCCTGGTCTATGCTATTGCTTTGCAAGCAGTTTCTCTGCCAGGAAGCCTCCAGCAAAAGAGTTCTCTGCAGCACACAGGATAGGTGCTTCCACTGAATAACTGCTCAACAGAGGTGCTAATCCTGCTCCTTTGCAAGTGGCTTCACTCAGGAAGCAGGCTCCTTCCTAATCCCAGAAGTCAGGGTAAGTCAGGGTCTTTCATTGTGATTTTCCTGCATGATGTCCACCTTTCCCTTCGGCCTAATGCCCCACCCCTTGACAACCACCGATTGCTCTAGGCCATCCAACCTGACCTCTAGTGATCTGTGTTTGTTGGTATCTGATTCGTCTGATGCCAGAGTCCCTCCTAATATGCCAATTTTGGCCCGCGACTTGGTCAACTCTGGTGCACAGCCCTAGTTCATGACACAATCTTTGTTCATATCTTTTTTCCTAAGTAGATATTAGAAAAGAATCTCCTGTTGGCAGGACTTCTTTCTCTCTTCAGTGAAATTTGCCAGATGGGATAAGTGAGACACATTGATGTGAATTATCTGTTTGTCATAGGAGTTTCAAGGAAATGCATCAAGGGTTCCGATGGAAGATGGTTCACACCATTAGAATTTAAGGCTAAAGGAGGATATAAAAGTTCAAAAGGCTGGAGAAGATGTATCCGCTATGGCGGGATTTCCTTAGAAGCATTAATCAAGGTATGCAGTTCACATATAAAAATCTGTTTAAAAATCAGTTTTTACTTGTAATGCCAAAGAATTTCAGGTGATAACATCAAGGCTTTCCAGTTATCCACACATTGTATTTTTATGGCTGGTATAATATCCTGCATCACGTGTGAATAATTTTCATGCACCGTTGTTGCATGAAAAAAACATTATTCAAGTATGGCCACCTTAAGACCAGTAGCAAAGTGTCCTGGCAGAATGACATGTCCTCCTACTGACTTTTAAACAATGATTTATAGTAAGGTGCTACTTATGGATCTAATTTATTTTGAGTTCATTTTGAGTGCCTCAGAGTAAACCCAATACATGTGATTGTTTCAGTGGGGAGAAATACTGAAGCCACAACCGGAATCCTCAAGAATGTAGAAGGTAAATAATTACTAAACATTCTTACCAGATGGTTGTGTTTTCCACATATATAGCACACACATTATTCCTTAAGATATTTCTGTGCCTCCCTGTTGCACAACAGTGGGTTAGGCGGTCAGGTTTGCCGCCCAAGGCAAATGGCTTGACCTGACCTCATGGATGGGCTTCACACATGCAACATATGAGGGGAGGAAATCCAAAACAGGCAACAGAGAGATCTTCTTTACTCAGAAGCTGAAATGCCAACCATGGCCATTACTAGTGCTACCAATGGTGGTCTATCAGTGGTGAGAGCATTTACAAGGGCACACTTGATTACCCACCCTCACCTTAGGGCCCAAGAAACGTTGCATGCATTAGCTTCCTGCACCTCTCGTTTCCACATAAATATTGAATTGAGAAAAGAGAAAAGATCACCTTTAAAGGAAACTACTAGAGGTTATCAGTTGAAGCAAAAATAAAAAAGTCTGTTTCAAATTATTTTTTCTTCCTCACATGTAAATGTTTTGATGATGTTGATATACCTGCCAACTGACTATTCTTTATTAAAGTATTTTTAAACCTCCTTTCGGGGAATATTGACAAGAAATACCACATATTACAACCTCTGTCTCTCTCTTATGCTTTCAATATTTTTATTTTTCACAGTGACAGGTGTTGTATTTTTTTCTTCTCCATTTCAGCCAGATGACCTGTGTGCTGTGTGCTGTGAGGAGAGAGGTCACTGATACACTGCAATTCATGTCCCAGATCTTTTCAGGAAGATTGTTGAGAAAAAGTAGTTCACTTCATGTCACATTAGCAGACATCTTTATAATGCAAAGTTGGTTGTTGATAGGCGATGGTAAAATAGAACTAAATCAAGCAATGATCTCCATTTTTTCAAAGTGAATGTTCTAATATCTTCTCCCTTTAGGTTTTGGTAATTTCAGTAGATGGAAAAGTAGTGGAAGATAAATGTGTTAAGAAATTTTGGGAAGTGTTTTCTGTTCTGTAAGCAATTACTTACGTTCCGTCTTCACACTTGTGAGCCATCCATCCCAAAAGGTGCTAACTTGCTTGCTGTTTTTAAAACCTCTTAACTTTACCCTATGCTTTCATTTTAAAGTTAATGCCTATTACCCAGATAGACTGAAAACTTAGCAGTAACCTTGATACCAAGCCAAAATGTCCTTAGCAACTCTGTTTAGTGACAGCATAATTGAAAGGATGTGTATATGTGTATGCATTTGGAGGGGTTTTTTGTTTGTTTCCACGGGCTAAGAACGAAAAATTGAGCTTGGGGCTGGTAAATGAGAGGTGTGAAGAATCAAGCTGGAACTCTGAGGCAAGCAAATCTGGACTTTGCTGCTTGCACTGGTCTCATGAAACGAGGAGAGGACAACATTAGGACAACCCTGGATTTGGCCAATGGATTTTGCTGCTTTTGCAACATTATGGCATTCTGGATCCTTTTCGAGAGGATTTTGCTTCCCATCTTTGTCTATGTAAAACTTCTGTCTCAGTGCCATTTGGGAGAAGGCAACCCAGCAAACCTCTATAGACAGGACCAGGTCTAGACACCTGAGGCAAACCACCAAATGGTACCCCCCACCCCCCGGCCAGGGAAGAAGGGGTGAGTGAAGATGTACACCAGGAACAAGTGGGGAATAAATATTGACATTGGGATCTGCTACGCCTGTGGATCCTACCGCCTGAGGCAGTCATCTCACCTGACCTCGTGGCCTTGTCCATAGCGGCAAATGTGTCTGCAACACCTTCTCATGCCTCAGTCTTTTTCTATTTTTCCTTGTTGCAAGGATCACTGGCTGGGATCCTTTGTATGTATAAGTATCACGCCATCCTTGGTATGTGTATGGATTAGGGGTAGTCGGCTTAGATGGGATGATTCCTTCACTCCAATTTTTATTTACCCTTTTCCACAGTAAATCTCCACAACAGAAAGGATGCCCAGTCTGTAAATGTTTGATCAGGAAATAAAGCTTTTCAACTTTAGTCTGGCTTTTTGTCTATATACTTCCTTGCAAAGAGAGATCCTGGATTGTGTGTCTGAGGCCTGGTCACCTTGGCACACATAGCAATGCTGTTGTTTTAATGTTCACAGTCCAGTTCTGACCCCCAAACTGGGTCATAACAATATGAGCCCAAGGCAGGCTCTTATGCACCACCTTCTGCAGCTTAATCTACACTTATGTCTTCAACCCACAGGTTGAAGGACCCATATCTGGGTTGTGAGGCCACATCAGGTGGGTCACGACAAAGCTCACCACACCACCATGCAAACCTGCAGCCTTCTCTTCTCTTTCCTATGTGAGGGTTTCCTCCTCACTTTGGACTGCTCCAGCTTTGCCAACCTCTGTTGGAACCATGCCGCTTGGCTTTGAAAGGGCTATCCATCCAATTTCAGCAGCCTCACTGAAACAGTGTCATGGAGAGCAAGCTGTGGTGGGAAGCTGAGAAGCCACAGGTCACTTTTCTTCTCCATTGGTAAAAGCAGCTGGAATCAAAGAGAGGATGCAACTATTAAAAAGGGTAAAGGTTTGACAATAATACATGAAATAGTGGCTCCCATCTACTGAAAAAAACTATGTACCAACCACATATGTGATGAGGCGCTAGCATTATTAGGCACATTATAAACAACAAATTATGTTCCTGGAGGAGCAAAGAAGAACATTATTAGTAGTCTGTCTTGTGTATCCACAAGACCTGTGGGTGCCTGACTATACACAGTCCAGGGACAAGAACGTGTTGTCTTAAAAAACTTTTGTCAGTGTTGCATGTGGAGAGGTGAATTTGACATTTGAAGACAAGTAAACGCAAACAGAATAAACAGGCTACATTGGCTCACTCTCTGGGATGTGAGAAAGGATTATGATACAATTTACCCTAAATTCTGCATCACTAAAAGGTGCTCCCATTCTTCAGCTAATCTCAGTTTTGCCTGGATGTCATTCACACTTTGCCCTAAGGAGGTATTTCCCCTCAATTTAGACAATGGATGGGGAACTTGAGGCCAGGGGACTGGTTGTGGCCCTCTATGCCTTTCCGTCTGGCCCTCTGGACTTTCCCCAGCCACACCCCTTCTCCCTAGACGACACTGCCTCCACACCCTTTTAGAGTTAAACATATAACTCCGTTTAAACATATAACCAAGTACAGTTAAACACAATTTAGCACTGTAACCCCAGAAGTAAGTGTTCCAGTTTGTGAACTTTTTTGGGAAGCCGAACATTACACTTTAAATATATATATATTTAAAACAAGTTTAATAACTTCATCTGACAATTAATTAACCTCAACAAGTCAACATACACATACACATCCGTCGAGTTCAGTTTTGTTGCGTTTGTTGACTTGAACTAAAATGTTTAAATAAGTATTATGTTGTTTTTTCAAAAAGTGTTGCGAGCCCAATTTGTTTTATTTTAAAGACACATATTTTTGCCATTTTGTCACCCCCCTCAGTGATGACACCCAGGGCAGTCCGTACCCACTACACCCCACTTCCTACGCCACTGGTGGAACTCAAATCAGAAGCATAACACTCAAAACGAAGCATGTTCAGCTTCCGAATCAAGTTTGCAAACCGGAACATTTACTTCCAAGTTTGCAGTGTTTGGGTTCAAACGGTAGGATGCTGTTGTGCAAGCAAATACATAAGCAAGATGCTGGTAACTTTGCGGTAAAACAGATTGCAGAATCAGTTGCACAACAAGTTTCCACTAGTGCAGCTGTTGCGTTGGATTCCTCTGTTAGGCAACATTAAAACTCAGCAGTCCATTACAGCAAGATCCCTTGATCTAGTGGACAGAGAATCATGGATGCAGCCCAATAAGTGGAGTTTAGCTCCTCATTAATTTTTCAGAGTACCAAAAAATAGCATCATTTCCAAATACGTGCTTCAGTATCACAGCTATTCAGCCATGCGACTTTAGTGTGTTTTGGGTGTCAGAAGTGACTTAAAATAAAATCATCAATGTCTAATCAGCTGATACCCAGATGTTGCTCTCTCTGTTTAGATGGATGGAACTCCATATCTTCATCTTCCTCACAACTCCTATTGTGGCGTGTGTAGGATGTTGAAGGGCAAACTTGAGCTTGGCTGGCACTGTTGTAGGCTTAAAACTCAAGTTAAGGACAATAATGGTAATGGTAGTAATTATGCTACCCAGCATAACTTGATCTGGTATTTCAACTGTACGGAATGATTTAAAATAAAAGATGACGGAGAAACAAGAACTGTTCTGTCATAGGATGTGTGCAACAAAAGAATATATTCCACATAATAGTGCTGTGCAAGTGTACCGTACCTTTAGCTATGCATATTCTCTCACCACCATTTGGGATATTTTTCCTTTGAGTGGTTCTACAGAGATAGAGCTCAACCACAGGAAAGGGAAAGGCCACAGCTGTGTGGTACAGTCTCTGCTTTACATACAGATGATCCCAGGCACTCAAAACGGAAGCGTGGATCTCAAATCAGAAGCGTAACACTCAAAATGGAGCACGTTCGGCTTCCGGAAAAAGTTCGCAAACTGGGACACTTACTTCTGGGTTTGCAATGTTTGGGTTCCAAGTTGTTTGAATACCAAGTCGTTTGAGAATCAAGGTACCACAGTATGTGTTTAAGGTGCTACATCCTTGGGAATCATGATACAGAACCAATTCCTAAGTCTTTAATCTCTCTCACTTTATCTGTCTTACAGTGCTGGTTTGTCAGTACTGTAGATGATCCCACTATAGAAGAACTTGCTGAAGAAGCTTGACACAGACAAGATTGACATACTGGTGCTTGTCAAAACGTTTGACTGTGATGGAAAGAATGGGACACAGTTATCACTGGCTGCACATTCAACCTCTTCTGTTTGTCCACACTCAGGGTAAAGGTAAAGGGACCCCTGACCATTAGGTCCAGTTACAGACGACTCTGGGGTTGCAGCACACATCTCACTTTACTGGCCGAGGGAGCCAGCGTACAACTTCCGGTGTGATGGCCTGGGACTCAGGGTCGGACTCAGAGGAGTCTCAGTCCACACCGGATCCTTTGCCTCAGGCAGCAGCTGAGGGCCTGATTCTGGGGCCTGATTCTGGAGAGCCCCAGTCTGCACAGGTTCCCCTGCAACAAGCACCAGCTGGGCCGAGTCAGGGGCCTGAGCCTGCCTTGGCTCCAGATGTGGGGATTACCTTGTTGCCTTCAGCTGGGCAATCACTTACAGCTGCTCCACTACCAGTCGGATCAGGAGAGGCTGAGGTGGCTTCTGGGTCTAATAACCCACCGACATCTCCCGAGCTGCAGCGACTAAGGTCTGAGAGAAGGAGAGACCTGAGTACCCGCAGGAGGAGCGCTTGCCTTCGGGCAAGAGAGGGAGGGGAGTCACCGGGAGATCAGGACCGTCCATTACCCCAACAGAGATAAAAGGCTGCTGGATCCCACCCCAGGTTGCAAGAGCAACATTGCTGTTTACCAGAACCTGCCTGTGATCCTGTGCCTGACTTTGCCTGGTTTCCTGCCTCGTGTCCTGCCTTGGTCCTGTCGGACTGACTCCTCGCGGAACCCTTGGATTTGGGACCGGACCTGTACCATATTACTCGGGTTACCCCTGGGCCCAGCACATCTGGGTCATGTGGCCAGCATGACTAAGCTGCTTCTGGCGAACCAGAGCAGTCCACGGAAACGCCATTTACCTTCCCGTCGGAGCGGTACCTATTTATCTACTTGCACTGCATGCTTTTGAACTGCTAGGTTGGCAGGAGCAGGGACTGGGCAACGGGAGCTCACCCCAACGTGGGGATTTGAACCACCGACCTTCTGATCGGCAAGCCCTGGGCTCTGTGGTTTAACCCACAGTGCCACCCGCGTCCCTCACAGTCAGGGTACTAGCATGTTAATGGATTCACTGCTGTATTGGCACATTCTTCAGCCAGTGAGAAAGCTGAGAAGACTTCCCCACACCCTATTTCCCAGATTTTCAATTACTTGCACTCACACATGTATTTGGCATCTGATGTTGGAAGGACTGTAGTGTGTTCTAATGCTGATGCCTTTGGGGGGGGGTCCCTACCTCTGTGGCTGAAAAGAAATTAAGCAGGTGAAGTGAAGCTGCTCCTACCATTTAGGTTAATGTCTGAAAGAGCTTCACTAGTTAATTTTTTGCATGAGCCTGTTAGGATGTGCAAAACTAGCTTCTTTATTTTAACGACCTTTTCTGTATTTCCTGACTATATTATTGGATAACTATAGGAAGGTAGCAGAATGGCTTTAATATTCTTGCTATTCTGAAAAAGGCTGTTGTGCATATATAATATTTGCTTTCCAGACCTTAGAACAGCCGATCCGCATCATAACAGAAAGCCAGCACATTCATGACTGCATCTTGCATGCATAAAGGCACGTACAATACATAGCTGTCAAGCGTCCCTTATTTGGTGGGACAGTCCCTTATCCCAGCGCTATGTCCCGCTGCTGTCCCTTATTGATGAAGCTTTGTTTGGCTGCTGGCTGGGCTTTCTGCCTTTAGCTCGGAGGGGCTCAGAAGCTGAACATACCTGTGCCCGGAAAATCCCTTATTTTGGCTGCTGATCCCTTATTTTCAAGGCTGCTGGTCCTTTATTTTCAAATCTGTAAGTTGACAGCTATGGTACAATATCACTGGCTGACCAACAATTGCATTCTCTAGTCCTCATTGCATTCTCTAGTCCCCATATGAAAAGCAGTAGTGAAAGCTGAAATGAATTCCTTCTGTTCCTTGAGCTTTGTCTGTTTCCTGATGACACTTCCTGCAAGCGATGTTTGTATAGAAAGTCTGCTAGTTTCGTTCCACCCCTTTGCAGTTTTGCAAAACAGTGATTACGGTAAATTTAACACATTCTCTCTCTCTCTTTCGCCTTTTCCTCATTACAGGGAAGGACTCTTCCACTCAGGTGTGTTTTTGTGTAGAAAGCTTGCTAGTCTCATCCCAACTTTTTGAAGTGATGCATATCATTATCTGAGCTTGTGCATATTATGGCATATCAAACCACATCTGTTTTTGTTTTTTTTTAAATCTGACCATCCTACACGCATATATGCCTCCATATATATTTTCTCCAGCCAATGCCTAACATTTACACATCCTGCTGCTGATCATTTGTTTTTCAATGGAAATTTACTTTGATAAAGTTGGATGTAAGGATATTTGTCCACAGCAGTGGAAGAATAATAGTAACATCAGACCTACCCAGAATAGACTCATTGAAATGAATGAACACAAGTTAGTCATGCCCTTGGCTCTACTCAGAGTAGGACTAGCATTGAATACCATCCCTAGTTTCAGCTTATTTTTACTCTCCTTTATCATTTCAGAGGACTTTTGCTAATGGGAAAGTGCAGCAAGGTAAAGGACCACTGGACGCAACTGGCATACTGACAGAATCTGGTAATTGCGAAGACATTATTCCCAGGTGTCTGCCTGTTAGCCAGAAGTTTGGTGATTCAAGCCCATCCATGGTCGGACACCTGTGGGCAGGATTCAGGGGCCTGAACTAGTTGACCCTTGGGGTCCCGTCCAACTCTACAATTCTATGATTCTATTGTAAGATGTAAAGAAAAACCAGGTTACAAGGCAGACAATAGGTATTTACATTCTCTTATCCAGTGATCCATCTCCTACCTGCTCATTATATCAGAAGGGAAAAACATGCAGAATTAACCATAATAGAATTGCGGAATTGACGTGTATGTACTAGGCAACCTAGAATGCTGCACGCCAGTGCCAATAAAACATTACACCAGAAAGAAATGAAGTATTCTGCAGTGCAATACATGTTCTGGGAGTGGATTCACAAGAGTGCTTAAATATATTAGCAAAGCCTCACAATACTTCACCTGTCTTTTCCCTCACTGTCAGGGCATTTTTGTCCCTGGATTGTGTACCACCACATTCATAATTACACCACCACCTCAGCCCACGCCCCAGCCTTGTGTCTGAAGAGTGTTGGGTGAGATTCTAGCCCTGGATTGGAAAGTAGAGTTCTCAGTGAACAAAGTACAGCTCTCTATCCCCTGTCACCTGTCCCTTGTATTTTCCTTATATGGTGGTGTAATAAATATGGTGGTGCAACATTTTGGAGACCATTCTGAGATCTGGATTACAACAGATTGCTCCATATTTATGTGATTCAGATTGCACAGAGCTTTGTTTACCAAATTCAGGTCTGGCACAAATCAAATCAGTTCATTATTTAGTATTCAGAATGATCAGTTGCACAGCGCTAGCATTTATCCTACAATTAATTTTTGCAGGGAGGATGCTTTCAAGAATTCGGCAGTGGCTACAGATTTTTGGCACCTTAACTGGAAGCAATTCCATTTCCATTCCATGAAAGTACGTTGGAATTCATAGCTTGTGAATTTGCTAGTTCACTTATTGTAAAATGTCTGTTATTATCATTGTTACTTCGAATTGTAGACATGCATAATTCATTTTAAAATATTTTATTTATATCCCCCCCCCTGTAGGACTCCTAGGGGCATTATATACAGGAAATAAAAGGGAAAAAATTGTAATTATCAATTGGTGCAAGAAACACGGAATAAATGCATCACCCATATCACCTTTAATCTTTTCATATTTCTGAGACACCAATCAATAGGTGTCCTTGCATATTGATATTAGATGCATATAAAATAAAGTTTGTCCAGATAGCAAAAATTTATTTATTTATTTCAAGAATTTACATATGCTTAACTACAATAGTCTCTAAGTGGTTTACAAAGATGCAGTACAAAAAAATAAAATTCAATTGAAATTATAATTGCAACTTCAGTTAAAATGCCCACTGTTTCAAGTGGTGTTAATTATCGCTAAGGATCAGGCAGGGGTACTATAAAACAAAACAAAAAACCTTTATTTAAGCAAGTTTAAACTCTTAAGCCTCTCTCTATACTTTCTGTGCTGAATCGCTTTCTGGTAGCTGTTCCCTTAACTTTTGCCTTCCCTCTGTCACTAAGTCTCTCTCTGTCTGCTGTCCTAACTCTCTTACTTAGTTTCACATACTTTGATACACCCACTGGAATTTTTTTTAACAATGCAGTATGTGCTGGAAGTTCAAGAGAGGGGAGGTTGTCTGACCTCAACTGAAAGGGAGTTCCATAAAATTAGACCCAGAATACAAAATGCATGTTTCCTAGCAAATCCAAGCCATGCATCTCAGCCATGCCATAAACAGTGACTCCTGAAGACCACACTGATCAGGCAGAGATATAAGGGATTAGGTGGTCCTGGAGGTATCCTGAACCCAAATTGTTAAGGGCCTTGTAAATTTTAGGTTTCACCCCACTTATGTGGAGGTTATGTTCTGGGCCCTTGTGTAGTTAAGGTTGCCATATTTCAAGTAGTAAAAATCCGGACACCCCTATTTTCCCCTGCTCTCCTGCGCGCTCTCTCTCATGAATGATCGCCGGGTGTTGAACACACTTCTGCCCGCAGACAAAGCCACAGCTGTCTGAACATCATACCCTCTATATAACCTTTGCTCTCTTAGTGGTCTGCCGTGCCCTGTCTGTGACCTTTGTCTCCTTCATCATACATTGTTCAAGGGGGAAATGACGTGGTGGGAACAGGTGCCAAAATAACATTGTACCACCCCTCGATCTTGGGATTAGAAGATGTGTAAAGGTCACAGTCCAAAATGTATCTGACTAGTTATACATATTGTGCTAATAAAAGGAGCCTCTACAGAGCTAGCCGGCAGCTTGTCTTGAAGCATGCTTGCCAGCGTGCTTCTGCACAGCTCACCTGCATCCAACCTCCTGTCGTCCTCCGTTATTCCTACATCTCTCTCTCTCCCCAACTCTCTCTTCAGCTAGAGTTGGGACTGGCTGGAGACTGGAGGATAGGTTGGAGGCTGCAGGCAGCTGCTGTTAGGTAGCCTAAACAAAGCTCCACATCTTAACGTTCTTTGGGACTTCCTCCGCCTTCACTTATGTCCTCTTCAGGCTTCGGAGAGAGTCTTCTGTGAGCCACGAGGACTCCAGCTCTCTCGCATCCTTTCCTGGCATGATTCCATTTATTTCCCAGCATCACACATATACAAGGTCACATGTGAGTGGCACACACATAAGTGAGTGGGATGCCTGCATTATAAGAATATTGATCCTGACCTGCTAGCATATGGACAGCCACTGCAGACTTTTGAGCACTGCAGTTATGTGGGGGAGATAATCTGATCCCCTCAACAATCTAGCACTAGCTGCAATGTTTTGCAACAGCTGGAACCTCTGGACCTGATTTTCTTACCTTGACCACAGCTAGTGGTTGTGGGGAGAGGGTGGGATTAAGCCAGTGCATTTTTTCTGGGGGGACACAGGGGTATCCATACCCCTAAACATTTTGTGAATCTAAGTTTGGCCTCATTGAGGGGCAGTGTTTCAATATGAGTAGGAAAAGGAGAGTAGCCCTAACATTTTTAAGGGGGGGGGAAAGCACTGGTTTAAGCTAAGGAAATGGAAGAAACCATTGCTATGGCCATGTTATAAATCTGACTCTTTAGCCAAATAATTTTAATACATAGAATAAATTTTCCCTGTACTTCCTGCAAACCCACCTAAAATCCCCATGGCAATTCAATTTCTAAATCCTAAAAAATGCAGGTAGCATTATGTATCCTCCTGAGTAATAAAAATTAAGTTATACATATATAAAGCACCATTTTTAAAATTTGGCATGAAGTATTACTTATACAGATATCCAATTTTTACATAATGCATGGAAAGTTGGTTAGCTGAGAAACTGGCTCACATGTCTGAAAACCGATGAATTTAAGAAATTTGTTACGGAATAGAAAACACTTCCCGAAAGCTGTTTTCAAATTCAGCTTGCAGTTCTCTTCCATATTCCACCATGTCACTGCCCTAGGAAAAAAAATTAAAATGTTCACTTTGATATGTGTGGAGCTTGTTGCTTTATTTGTTTAAATTTTACCATTTTGCTTCAAACACTTAAAACAAGGGAAGCTATGTATTTAAATATTTCTGTTGCCCTACTCTACTAGACAATTCAGGTTCTTGTTGGCAACTTATGCACCAGTGCAATGAAATAGTAGATTCTCAGTTATTTATACAGATGACTCTCAGTTTACACCAGGGTTACATTCTGAGGACAGAGCGTGAAGCCAAAATCAAAACACGTATAGTCAAAACACATTGGGTTCAATGACAGGTGGGATTACCAAAGTATCTCCCCCCAGATGCCCACCTCCTATTAATTTCTTTGTATTATTTGTTATCAAGTACATAAAGCTTAATGCACACAAGTTACGAGTTACCTTTACTATAATAACCACAGACATCCGCCAAGCTTTTAAAGACAAAAGGGGTTCCAGGTGGCAGTGGTGGAGGAATGGGAGTGCGGTGGGGGCAGGCCGCCCCGGGTGTCACCACTGGGGGGTGACAAAATGCCGGGCAGCACTCACTGTGGGGCCTGCAGCATGCCCAAGCCACTCATCTCTCCTGGGAATGACGCAGTGGCTTGAGTGCCGCAGGCCCTGCCCAAACAGTCCGCCCGCTGCCTCCCTCTCAGCTGTAGGGCGGCTGAGTGAGAGGAGGCAGGCAGACTCCTCAGAGGCTCTGAGGAGTGTCCTGCTCCAGCTTGCGCCACCCTGGGCGCCCGATCGGTTTGCTCCGCCGCTGCCAGGTGGGATTATTGGGAAATGCATGAGGATAATAATAATAATAATAAATTTATACCCCGCCCATCTGCCTGAGTTTCCCCAGCCACTCTGAATGACTCCCAATCGAGTGTTAAAAACAATGCAGTGTTAAATATTAGAAACTTCCCTAAACAGGGCTGCCTTCAGATGTCTTTTAAAGAGAAGATAGCCGCTTATTTCCTTCACATCTGAAGGGAGGGTGTTCCACAGGGCGGGTGCCACTACCGAGAAGGTCCTCTTTCTGGTTCCCTGTAACCTCACTTCTCACAATGAGGGAACCGCCAGAAGGCCCTTGGCGCTGGATCTCAGTGTCCAGGCTGAACGATGGGAGTGGAAACGCTCATTCAGGTATACAGGACTGAGGCCGTTTAGGGCTTTAAAGGTCAGCACCAACACTTTGAATTGTGCTCGGAAACTTACTGGATTGCTGACTATGAGACACTGTGATCATTGTGAGAGAGGTTGTGAGTATGTGTGAGGGAGGAAGAAATGGAAAATGGACTAAATCACCTTTCGCTTTTCCCCACCCTAATTATTTTGTTTTTTATTTCAATTAGAATGGAAATATAACTTTACTTCCTCTACTCACTCCTGCATCTTTAAAATGCACTGGAAAGGAACTGTAGGGGAAAGAGAGACTGGAACTCACCTTATAAAACTTCTGGAAATTTTTGAACATCAGGCGCATATCTCTTACGAAATCTCCCACTGTGTTGTACTTTTCTTTATGCAACTTCTCTGCTATGCACTTGAGCCGCATGGGTCTCTTTATGACGGCATTACAATTTTGTATCTGTTAAATCAGCACATCAGGAAAGAATATTTGTAGAATTTCCTGCAATTTCAACTCAAGCACTTGTAACATTTTAAAGAACCATTTCTGCATCAATGTCCCAAATATTGTAGTCAACAAGACTTACTGTAGCTAGATTGTCAACAAAAAGAAAACTTTTAGGCTGACACCAGATCCTCAAAAGCAGGAACTCGCATTTCTATAAAACAAAAGGAACAGATTTTTAAGGGGACTCAGATAAAATAAGGATCCCATGCCAATAAATATGCATGTGTTATATTTACTTGGAAACAACTCCCAGAAATTTCAATGAAATTTGTATTCAAAGAAGTGTCCTTAATATATATCACAACCAATATAATGTTTCCTTGGTAATGAGACTTTAGTTATCAATTAAGAAATTGTAATTAATCATCAGGCTTTACTTGCTTAGTTCAGGCTTTACTTGCTTAGTGATTAAATGTGCATATGTACAAAACAAAATTTAACATAAAATTTGAATTTTATTTTATTCTGATGCATGTTTTTCTTTAGAACTTTGGTAAAAGCAATACAGTGGTACCTCGGGTTACATACGCTTCAGGTTACATACGCTTCAGGTTACAGACTCCACTAACCCAGAAATAGTACCTTGGGTTAAGAACATTGCTTCAGGATGAGAACAGAAATTGTGCTCTGGCGGCGCAGCAGCAGAGGGAGGCCCCATTAGCTAAAGTGGTGCTTCAGGTTAAGAACAGTTTCAGGTTAAGAACGAATTAAGTACTTAACCCGAGGTAACACTGTAATATCAACACTGAAAGAGCACATGACCAATTATTTCATGATGGTGCTAAAACCAAGATTTCCAAGACCCTCTTTTCTAGCAAGCCCATCATATTTGTTTTTTAATAGAGCAGTAACAATAACTTTGATAAGCAAAGCTAGCGATGTTGGTCTGTATTGCTGCTATTTAGTAATCTTAAGTAAATATTATGTACTTTTCTGTGTTGATTTGGAGCCTTGCCTTGGTCGAAACCCAGTGCCTCAGATCTCTTTAGTCACATCTGGCTTTTGTGTAAGTCAGTGGTTTTCAGTCAATGTGCTGGGCAACACTGGCCTCTGTCCCTCTTGCCTTCCCTCCCTTCCTCTGATGCCCTCTTGTGTCTCTGCCTCTCAAAGGCTTGCGCAGCTGTTTGTTGCAGCAGCCCTGGCTGCAAGCTCCTCAGGCAAATGGTGTCTTTGGGGCTGGCTGGTGGGGGGGCTTCCCAGGCCCCTGTGAGGCAGTGTGAGGAGGCACCTCTCTTTGAGGCGGGGGGGCAGCTCAGAGATCAGGAGTGGCGGCAGTGGCTGCCCGGAGGACTCCCAAGGAGAAGGGAGAGGAGACTGAGGGACCCCTCCAGAAGGGAGGGTGTTTGAAAAAGGATGAGATGCTGCTGGCTCTGAGGCAAGGGGTGACATAACTGGGCTCCTGAGCCCCACAGGGGTGCCACAGAAAGAGTACAATTGGTCAAGGGAGCCATGGACCCAAAAAGGTTGAAAACCTCTGATGTAAGTGTTTCATTTTGCTGGGGGCTTCAGGTAGTAGAAAGTGGTGATTTAGCTGTCACTTTTTGGAATCTCAGTGAGCCACAGGCATCCTCTGTAAGAAGGGGGTGGTAGCACCATTGAAATACTTTATTGTCACTTGTACAACTTGTATACAGTGAGATTATACAAGCACCCCCCACTCAGCTCTCTTAGTCTTAATTCCCCTCGCTTACTGATGCACACCCACCACACCTGAAGGTCAGTTGCCTTGTTGTTATCTTTTCATTCAGCAGCCTAACAGCCCACGGATAGAAGCTGTTCTTTATCCTGTTGTTGCTACCAATCATGCTTCTATATCTTCTGCCTGAGGGCAGGAGATCAAGAAAGTGACGGCCAGGGTGTAAATCATTCCTAAGAATTTTCCTCACTCTCTTGAGGCAACGTTCTTCCGCTATTTCATCCAGTGGATTCACAGAACAGCCCATAATATCTTGTGCTGTATTCACCACCCTCTGTAGGCACTTCCTATCAGTTGATGTCAAACCAGCGTACCACACCATGATGCAGTATGAAAGGACACTTTCTATTGTTGACAGGTAGAAGGAGATCATCAAATGTTGATTGACATCATCCTTCCGCAGTACTCTGAGGAGATGGAGTCTCTGTTGGGCTTACTTGTTGGGGGACTTGGATTGACTCTGAACCCATAAACCCTGACAGATGGTCTTTTAGATATTTGGTTCCTAAGCCATTTAGGGCTTTTATGCTAGTGTTAATACCTTGAGTTATATATATTTGATAGCAGTTTCCTCTAAGGCTTAATGAATGGGAAAAAAGGTTTCGATCATCCCAGATTTTTAAGCAATTAATGTCACAGCCCTCTTTTTGCTATGTTTCCTGTCATTTAACTGAAGCAGAAAAAGGTTGATGTAGCTCACCACAATTGTCCTGCCACGCATCTTCCATCTCAGAACCAGGTGCTCTTCACGGGGACGGCCGCTTGCTGGTTTGGGGCATTGGCAAAAGGTGCATTTCCACCTATTTCTGGAAAGCAGAACAAAGTGTGATAATACCATTGAATGCAATTTGCATTTAACACTGCCAAACTGGTAGCTGTTGATTATAATGTTTTATGATTAATTCTGCAAGTTTGCCATACAACCAGGTCGTTCTTAAACAAACAATGCTTTCAGACAAAAAGACATAGGATAACAGATCCTTGGCTGAATAAGCATCAGAACAAATAAAAAGAAAAGGCCTTAGTCACAGGACCAGTCCAATACATCTTGGCACCTGAGGGATGAGTGAATATCTACATTGGGAACTAGGAGGGAATCAAATCAACCGTACCTGATACTTGAAATAGAATACCTGATAGGAATCAAAGGAAATCAATCTTACCTGTTGGTTGAAGCAGAAATCAAAAGCTGTCATGGGGCAGGGGGAAAAGGGCTCACTCTGGCTCATGACAGTTGGGTGCAGACCCCAGCAGACCCCAGAGGGCAGACCCTGTCGTTTCCTCCCTAGGTTTGGGAGGAGAGTAGCAGCATCTCCTGTTCACTGACTGCTGTGGAGGTGGTACAGGGTAGGCTGCCGAGGGGACGTAATAACCAGCCTTCAAAGAGCATTCCTTTGAAGCCAGATCAGCTGCCCCTGTGGATCCTGCTGTTGGCCCAATTGAATAAAATATGGGGGGAGGGTAAGCCCTGCCCCACATGATCGAACACATGATGCAGCGCACCCACACCATTTGAATGGCAATGCCCATCAATGTTTGGCCCATCAATTGAGGGGTGTGTGTGAAGGCAACTTGGCCCCTTGGGAGTTGCCTCACCTTGCCTCCTGGGTGGGCCAGCCCTGGTTAGTCATAATAATCACCGACCTTAGTGACTAACTTGTTTACCTTAGCTAATATTAATTTACCTGTTACAAGATATTTAAATCTGTGTGGCTTTCCTTATACAGACTTGCACCTTAACTCAACATGAGAATAATATGAAAACTGGTGTGAAATGCAAACCACACTACTGCCAACATTAATTCAGATGTCCACAGTCGAGATGCCCAGAGCTTAACAAGTTATTGTTGGGCTTCAAATAGATGCAGTTTTAGCCTGAGTCATGGGCTACAATTCATGTTGTATGACTTTGCACTACTTAGCAAATGTAGCAGATGCTTTAGTTGTAAGATATTGATGTTGTTATTTCATAGATTGAAAAAATAATACAGAAATTGAGGTGGAGAAACTACCTTTTCTCAGCAGATATTTTCGGAATATGGCAATCTTCATGAAAGCATCTGGGGCATGAACTGCAGCATATCAGTGAATCTTCTTTCTTACACACAATACATACATCATCATGCTCAGACTAAAGAGGAAAAAACAGTGACTGTAAAAAATAAATTTATCAGAATGCATGGGGGGGTGAGTTTTAATATGTGGTGTTTCTTGTACACCACCTTGTGAGGGCAAAAGCCCTGAATTGTGGTTTAAAAGGATATTCAGCTGGCAGACACATCACCATTATCAAAATAAACAACGGTGTGGAAAATAGGATTTTTTTTAAAAACAGATTTTGTTATTTTTTATGCAACAAATAACCTTTGGTAGTTTTCTTTAAATATATTCAGTTTATTACATGATATACTCAGCATCTTCCTATTTTCTTGGTTTAGTACTTATGTGACAACCTGAAGAGCAGGAAGCTAACACAAGTAACATTTATTGGACCCTAAAAGGTAAGCCGAGAGAGTGTTTATATAAGGTTCCCTTGTAAAATTACTCACTGTTGACTCACTGTTGATTAGACTACCACTGGTAACACTAATAAATGGCCATGACTGAGTTTTCAGGTTCTGCCCCTGTTTTATTTATTTATTTTATTCGTATGTTTATATTTTATTCATATGTGAAGCTGAGCTTATTTTATCAGGACATTCTTCATTTTCTTGATCCAACCTTCCCCAAACATTTTTGGCAGGAAGCTAACACAGGTAACATTTACTGGGCCCTATAATAAGCAGTGGACACGGGTGGCGCTGTGGGTTAAACCACAGAGCCTAGGACTTGCCGATCAGAAGGTTGGCAGTTAGAATCCCCGTGACGGGGTGAGCTCCCGTTGCTCGGTCCCAGCTTCTGCCAACCTAGCAGTTCAAAAGCACGTCAAAGTGCAAGTAGATAAATAGGTACCGCTCCAGCGGGAACGTAAACGGCGTTTCCGTGCGCTGCTCTGGTTCACCTGAAGTGGCTTAGTCATGCTGGCCACATGACCCGGAAGCTGTCTGCGGACAAACGCCGGCTCCCTCGGCCAATAAAGCGAGATGAGCGCCGCAACCCCAGAGTTGGTCATGACTGGACCTAATGGTCAGGGGTCCCTTTATAATAAGCAGAGAGGGTGTTTAGATAAGGTACCCTTGTAAGATTACTCACTGGCCATGGCTGACTTTTCAGCTTCTGAATAAAGATGATTCCTCTTTCTCCTGTTTTTGTTTTATTCCTTTTATAAGTTGCATATGTGAAACTGAGCTTATTTTATCAGGGAATTCTGCATTTTCTTGATCCAACCTTCCCCCAACCTTATTTGGACTGCTACCATAGGCTTGACCTTGATGGCTCCCATATCTCCTAGGGGAGAGCGAACTCAGGTAGTGAGTGCCAAAACATGGACACTGGGAAACAAGAGGAAGTCATCACCATGTTTAGGAAAACCTGGGATTTGCAGCAGTGCAAACAATATTTAGGGAACAACCCTAAAGGATCAAAACCTCCCCAAATCAGCTCAGTCAGGACTAAACATGAACATCAATTACAGAATGCTGAGTGCCATTTGGAAATATATAGAAAAGCCCCTTATACCATATAGGTGGGGCAGCCCCATTTGCTTCCAATGTCTGCAAAATACAGGCTTCTTTCTCTGCTTCTTTCACTAGATGCCCATTCTGAGCACAGGACTGGCAACATCGCTTGCACTCAGCAATATAGCAACTCCCACCAGGGCTTGGGGCAGACCAGAGTAGTTCAGCGTTTTTTAGGGCTGCCAATTTCAGGGAAGGGAAGTGGCTCCACTCAAAACACCTAGGAACTACCTTGCCACCCACAGGCTCCTCTGCCACCCAGAATCCCAAGACACCGTGCTGCCCTACAGACCCAGGTGCCACCCTACAGATACCCCCCACCGCCACTACCTGGCACAGACCACCATCCCCCATGCCTCTGGCTAGCTACACTAGTAACTAAGCTTGGTTGTCAAACACACAACTTTCAGCTGGTTTTTGAGCACTTCGGAACCCCATTCAAGGGGCTTTGGCAGTGGGATGAGACACCCCGCCTGCCAATCATGTTGTGACATAATGGCGCCATGTGGATTGTCCCATCTACCTGCCAAAGTTGGCCCACATGGAGAGGCCAGATAAAATTTGCCAGAAGGGTACCCCATTACTTAGCTTAAAGCATAGCTTACTTCTTTGGCAGTGTGAGCACTTGTAGTGGAAATTTCAAAGAAACTGTGAGCAGGATCCCTGCCTTTGACTAAGATTGCACTCTCGTGTCTTGTTTCAATACTGTAAGAGTTTTGTAAAAAATAATAATTGGCTAAGGGATTGAGCCCTCGTTGTCATCATTGGCACTAGATTTTGTCCTTCATGTGTGCCACCATCATTTTGTGGGGCAAGCAAGCTGGACAAAGAGTCTCTCACCACAATGCCTATTGACTTGCAAATCTCACTCACACATGAAGCTTCCTCTCTCTCCCTCTCTCTCTCTCTCTCTCTCTCTCTCTGTTTTTCTTTGTTATATATTATGTTTTGTATTGCCTTATTTAAATGTAAACTGTGGTACAACCATTTTGGGTGAGGGGAAGTTAGGAAATATCTAAATACATAAGTGAATAAATAAATTGTTCATATGCCAGTTTAAATCAAGTAAAACTGTTAAGGAAATGTTTACCATCATTGTTGTCCTGTTGGAATTTTGTGGTGGCTCAGGTAGCTGTCCCCTCTGAAATAAACATCACATTTATTAGGTTTACTGTGAGGCATAATCAGAATCCCAAAACATCACCTGAATTTAGGAAGTGAACTCATAAGAAATTAGACACCTTACTACAGATTATATGTTTATAATCTAGTAGGAGAATATTTCATTCCGCTGGGACATTCTGCTGCTAACCTTAAAGTTGCCATGCATGAACAATGATATGTAAAAGTTGGTTCCCTTGTGAAACGGCTGAATTACATTCATTTGAGCCTGAAGAGAGACAGTGGTTTCTTAGCCCACTGCAAATGTTAATTGACTCAGTACAGTGGTACCTCAGGTTAAGTACTTAATTCGTTCCGGAGGTCCATTCTTAACCTGAAACTGTTCTTAACCTGAAGCACCACCTTAGCTTACCTGAAGCACCACCTTAGCCACCTGCTGCTGCTGCGCCGCCAGAGCACGATTTCTGTTCTCATCCTGAAGCAAAGTTCTTAAAACCGAGGTACTATTTCTGGGTTAGCAGAGTCTGTAACCTGAAGCGTATGTAACCTGAAGCGTATTTAACCCAAGGTACCACTGTATTACTAAGGGCTCATCCACACTTATTTGTCCCACCGCTTTCCCCAGGGAAAACCTGCTGCTTGGGGTTGAATTGGAATAAATGGCAATTCATTTTCCTCTGACCTCACTGTCAGGTACAAGGAAACTACCTTGCATGCCTCCCTTCAGCAAGGGTGGGGTTGGGACTAAGAGATAGTAAGGGAAAGTACACTTTGTGGTTTTTGATGAAGCACCCGAGCTCCGTCTCTTCCTCTTGCTCACTCTTTATTCTCCTCCCTCTTTATTGCGTAAGGATGTTATGAAGGTAACTCCAGTTATATAGTATAGAATCTGAAGCTATCATTGTGAATATCATCATTGTTATCATCATCATCATATATAAATCTATTTATCCCCCATCTTTTCCCCTAGGGGACTCAAAGCAGCTTAAAAATAACGTACTCATTTTAAGAATAAAATATGTGGATTATTATCTGTAAAGCCTTAATGGTATCATCTGAAATTCCTTTGGAGTTGCAAGTAAGAAAATGAGGCATTAAAATTATGACTGTTACAAGTGAACTGCATACCTTTATTAATGTGTCTAATGAGGTTGTCCCATATTGGATACTTCTTCTCCACCATTTCCAGTGTTTACGTCCTCCTTCAGTCTGAAATTGTGATGGTGTGAACCACTTTCCATTGGAACCCTCAATACTTTTTCTTGAAACTCCTTTGACAAACAGAACAGTCTCATTAATGTTATGCACCTATACCAGGCAATAAGCAACCTCGGCCCCCCAGATGTTTTGGGACTACAACTCCCATGATCCCTAGTGAACAGGACTGGTGGTCTGGGATGATAGGAAATGTAGTCCCAAAACATCTGGCGGGCCGAGGTTGCCTATGCCTGACCTATCCCATTCAGCAGACTTCACTGAAGAGAGAAAGAAGCCGAGATGGTGGTGTGGAAGTCGGAAAGAAACTTCAGGCTGATGACGGCTATTGCCAAACTTCAGAGCCCCTCAGAATGAACTAGCCCATCACCACAGCTAGACTCCCTTCCCCCCCCCAAGAATATTTATTAAGGTTTTCAATAATAATACAATAAAAATCAAAAAGTAAAAAGACAAAAAAATACAAAAATACAAAAATAAAAATAATTAAAAACACATAAAGTTTCCATTACTTATTTTTCATTAACTTATTTCCCAGACCTCCTCATACCTCCCTTTTTTGTATTCCAATTCAAATTATTAGTTCAGCAAATCCTTATTAATAAATTTTAACTTATTTCTAAAACCTTCCCCCCCCCATATTCTCTTAAAGCATTACAGCTGGAAACCACTTAATTTCTATCCGACATCATTCTAACTTTCATTAATTTTGCAATATTTCTGTAGATAGTCTTTAAATTTCTTCCAATCTTCTTCCGCCAACTCTTCTCCCTGGTCACCACAGCTAGACTCCCTGACACCTGCTTTCCTCCCTGTCCCCCTTCCTCCTGTACACGGTCACAATAAATTGTTTCTTTATTTTTTGAAGAAATGGGAGCAATCGCCAATTACTTTTCATTCAGATTTATGGGTTGTGATAACTGCCACGTATAAATGTAAATGCATTAATGATAAAGAGAATCAACATGGCACTGTTCTGTTACAAAAACAAAACATTTAAAGCTAAATAAAATCATTTAAGCATGCATTAATAAATAGGGAAAGATTTCAAAAGCACTGAAAATCCCATTGTGGTACTGATGGAATTATTTTAGGCTTGCCCAGGTTCACAGGATACAGTGGAATATAATTAAAGAGCTTTATAGGATATCAGTATTCAAAGTATTCCCAGAAAATAAAAGATACTCACAGACCACCCACATTGATGCCTCCTCCTCCCAACACCACACATTTATGCAAACACCAATTTTTTAATTTGCTATTGGTATCATATTCCTTATGATTACCTGTTGCAAATATATCCGTATGTAAAATGCCTTGTGCTGTTCCACAGGTTACGGGCAGTGTCGTGCCCTGGAAATCCAGATTTTGCTCTTGTGTCCCTTTTCCGAGATGAAATGAAGAAACGGATGTCAAAGGTTACAGTTCCCATATGACAAATGACAGCAGTCTGAAGGCAACCTGCTCACTGACATTTCTGGAAGCTTTCTAATCATGATGTGTCTTACGGAAACTCAAAAGAGGACCTACTAGTCGTGCTGCACCCAGAAAATGTACATCTTATGGGGGCCCAGAGAAGGGCCTTCTCTACTGTGGCCCCCACATTACAGGGGAATGCAGCTGCTCTGCCTGCTGGTGAAAACCTAACTATTTGCATAGGCACTCCTGGGCAATGATCCTTAGGACCAGCTTTACTGAACTTTGAATATGCTGGTTTATGTTTTATTTAAGTATGTCATTTGGGATGCGGGTGGCGTCCCAAACCTCAGCGCCTAGGACTTGCCGATCGCATGGTCGGCGGTTCGAATCCCCGCGGCTCCCATTGTTTGGTCCCAGCTCCTGCCCACCTAGCAGTTCGAAAGCACCCTTAAGTGCAAGTACCGGTAGATAAATAGGTACCGCTTTATAGTGGGAAGGTAAACGGTGTTTCCGTGTGCTGCGTTGGTGCAGGCTTGCCAGAGCAGCTTCGTCACGCTGGCCACGTGACCCGGAAGTGTCTCCGGACAATGCTGGCCCCCGACCTCTTAAGTGAGATGGGCGCGCAACCCCAGAGTCGGACACGACTGGCCCGTATGGGCAGGGGTACCTTTACCTTTATGTCATTTGTGGTGGCAGGCAGAGGACTGAAACAAAGTAAATGCATGGCTGGGAAAAGACTTGAACAAGGCTTTGTGGCTCAAACACTGACTATACCATTTCTCAAATGCTAATGATTTTTTTTTCTTTTTGGCTATATATCTTTAAGGCTCAACTGGTAGGTTTAGTCCCCAATACAAGATGATTTACCAATTTCTAGGCTTTCATATAGTGGCCGTAAGTCTTGATATGCTGCCAGGTTACTGCTGCAAAAGATTTCCTTTATCGCTGACAGATCGCTCTGAATCCTCTCAAGGACATCGTATACCACTCTTTGAATATCATTTGGATTTGCAGTTACCCAATCATGCCAATTCTAGAAAGAAACAATACAAGGTTTTTCAGATCTCTGTCTTCAAAACATCTTTTAGACTGAAAATACAGAGTAACTTTCCCATTTCCTACCAGATCTAACAGCAGATTAGTTAGATATTTATCCTAGCACAATCAAAGGAAGCAGAAATTGTCATTTATCCTCCTTTGCCAAGTTCAAATACCTTGGGCAGCTTACATGTCTCTGAACACTAATATCCTATCCTATGCCTTTTACCAATGGCAGAGGAAGACTCAACGCCACTTTTTCAGAAACAAGCCACAACCTGGATGGAATCGTAGAATCAGTGCCAAGGGCCTTCTGGCAGTTTCCTCACTGCAAGAAGTGAGATTACAGGGAACCAGGCAGAGGGCCTTTTCAATAGCGGTGCCCGCCCTGTGGAACGCTCTCCCATCAGATGTCAAGGAAATAAACAACTATCCAACTCTTAGAAGACATCTGAAGGCAGCCCTGTTTATGGAAGTTTTTAATGTTAAATGCTGTATTGTGTTTTTGGGAGTGGTTGGTGAAACCAAGCCAGATGGGTGGAGTATAAATAATAAATTATTATTATTATCGTAGAATTGTGCAATTGGAAAGGACCCTGAGAATGATTGAGTCCAACCCTCTGCAATGGATGAATATGCAGCTCTCCTGTGCGGGGATCAAACCTGCAGTCTTGGTGTTATCAGCACCATGTTCTAACCAACTTAGCTATCCAGGCTGCTACTATTTCATTTCATTTTACTTTTAATTTGTATACCATCTTTCTATATTGCTATACACAAGACAGTTTACAATATGAAGAAACAACAAAATATACAAGGACACACATAACAATCCCGTGCAAAACAAACTAGTCATAATAAAAATATGACTTAAAAGAAATATCTTATATCAAATAAAGGAATATGTGATAATCAGAATAAAACACTACACTTCCAAAGTATCAATAAATAATAATTTAACAGAAATTCACTCTCAACAATAGAAAGAAATCATTACTAAATCATAATCAATTCAAAACAGCAAATTTACAATGCATTAAAAAGTATGTTAAAAAATTGAATTGAGCAGCAAAGTAGGAATTTAAGCAGAAAATAATTGCATCAGTTAGATACAATAGTCACCTTAAAATCTTCTTCAGAGATTATATTCTTGTCTCGTAGGCCATAGAGAAAAGGAAACAAATCTCTAATTGCAGCAGAAATCTCCATTTTATGGGCTCTGAACCACTCCAAAATTTCAGCTGAAGTACCTGGAGCAGACATACTACAAACAACACCAAACTATGTTTTAAAGACCTTGGAAATCATGTGGTTTTTAAACAAGCAAAATTAAGAGTTATCTAGCGTTTATCTAGAATGATTCCGTTTCCAAAAATGAGAAACCCTATCAGGGAATCCTTAGCTTTAGATCAGGCTGTGGAATTAATTGTGTTGCGATTTCCTCTTTCCACTTCGACGCAGCTTTAGGTGTCCCTTGCAACTAACACCAACCCGGGTTAAATTACCCTGGTTTTCTTCTGCATTTAATCTGAGTCCCCAGCTGTGCCAGAAGGGGGGTCCCTCCGGAGTCTGTCGCTCTTTTGCGAGAGGGAGTCTAGCGCAGACGGGAAGGGCGGTTCCCCCGGAGCGCCTTTTCCTTGTGGGGGAGACCGACCTGTCCCTTGACTTACCTTTCTGCTTTGACTGAGCGGAGATGGGGCTGTGAGGAAGGGGCTGAAGAAAGCAGGAGGAGGAATTCCCCGTCCAGAAGAGCGAGAGAAAACGAAAGGAAACTCAACGTCTTCCAGTCGAGGGCTGGCGCTGCCTGCTCGGAGCTGCGCTCGGGGAGAAGTGAGGAACTCTGCCCGTTTCATGGAAAGGAAATCATCACGGACACAGAAATCAGAAAAGGAAACCGAAACTGGAGGAACGCTTGACGATAAACCATGAGTTTTCCCCCTGCCCCGTGAGTCAAAACTATGAATAAGATATTTCTCACGTTAAAAAAAATATTATTCTTGTCAGTCTCTGACTTGAGAGGCGCCCCTCCCGTCCTCCATCACAGATCATGACCACAGCCTGCAGGTAAAGACTTGTGTGGGATCCAGTCCAGGGATTTCTGACTAGTTCCTTCAGTGCCTTTGAATGACTGTGGGTGATCTCTGTGGTGTGAACTTAAAGCGATGGTTGAGCAGAGCCATTAATACACAAACACATATACACATATATACATATACATACACACATATACATATTATTATATATTATATTATATATAAATAAAATTTATTATTATATACATAATAATAACTTTTATTTATATCCCGCCCTCCCCAGCCGAAGCCAGGCTCAGGGCGGCTAACAACAATCAAATAATCCAACATTCTAAAAACATTTCATTATAAAAATTAATTAAAAACAAATTGATGGCAAGCGTTAAGCAAAATTCTGTGCAGATTGCCAGAGGAGGGAGTCAGGCTGCGCCCTTACCAAAGGCCTGGTGGAACAGCTCTGTCTTGCAGGCCCTGTGGAAAGATGTCAGGTCCCGCAGGGCCCTAGTCTCTTGTAACAGAGCGTTCCACCAGATTGGAGCCGCAGCCGAGAAAGTCCTGGCTCTAGTTGAGGCCAGCCTAACCTCTCTGTGGCCTGGGACCTTCAGGATGTTTTTATTTGCAGACCGTAGCTTCCTCTGTGGGACATACCAGGAGAGGCGGTCCCATAGGTACGAGGGTCCTAGGCCGTATAGGGCTTTAAAGGTTAAAACCAGCACCTTAAACCTGATCCTGTACTCCACCGGGAGCCAGTGCAGCTGGTATAGTACCGGATGAATGTGATCTCGCAGCGAAGACCCCATAAGGAGTCTCGCTGCAGCATTCTGCACCCGCTGGAGTTTCTGGGTCAGTCTCAAGGGCAGCCCCACGTAGAACGAGTTACAATAATCCAGTCTGGAGGTGACCGTCGCGTGGATCACAGTGGCTAGGTCAGGGCGAGAGAGATAAGGAGCCAACTGCTTAGCTTGGCGGAGATGAAAAAATGCCGCCTTTGTTATAGCTGTAATCTGTGCCTCCATAGAGAGGAACGTATCGAAGATTACACCCAGACTCTTAACGGACGGTGCTGGCACTAATTGCACCCCCGCAAGAGATGGGAGTTGCCCCCCCCAATCCCATATCGTCCCGTCCCAGCCAGAGGACCTCTGTCTTCGAAGGATTTAACTTCAACCAGCTCCCACGTAGCCAGACATCTTGTCAGTGTGTCTGGGGCCGAGTCAAACATAATGCCATGTTTGTTGTGGGTTGTTGTTGTTGTTTTGTATGGGGACTAAACTGGTGTTTTTCCACTGGGTGTGGTGGTGACTGCATCTGGAGCTATAAGCCTCCTGATTTAACAGGAGGTCTGAAATCTGAGCACCCGC
This sequence comes from Podarcis melisellensis, assembly GCF_964234715.1. Lineage (NCBI taxonomy): Eukaryota > Metazoa > Chordata > Lepidosauria > Squamata > Lacertidae > Podarcis > Podarcis melisellensis. The sequence continues at coordinate 39,481,483 of NC_138537.1, forward strand.
CTATGTAAATGTGTAACTAGAGCTGCTTACAACACAGAGAGAGACAAAGGTGCTGTGAGATGCCAGCATGCAGAGAACATAGAGGTGCATTTTGAATTTAGCAATAAAAACTATGTTTAAATTCTCTCTGGGATGAGGATTAGAGGGAGAATGTTTTAACTGAACCACTGCTAGTTCTTTTTGTTACTTTGTAACATTTAAGTGTTTAAGACAGATGCTTTTCTGCAGTATAGCTTTTAAAAGTATTTTTTCCCCTACACAAGAGTCCAGATTTCAGACTTCCATTCTACAACTCTAAAAGGGTGTGGAGGCAGTGTCATCTAGGGAGAAGGGGTGTGGCTGGGGAAAGTCCAGAGGGCCAGATTGAAAGGTATAGAGGGCCACAACCAATCCCCTGGCCTCAAGTTAACCATTCACTGTCCAAATTGAGGGGAAATACCTCCTTGGGGCAAAGTGTGAATGAGATCCAGGCAAAACTGAGATTAGCTGAAGAATGGGAGCACCTTTCAGTGATGCAGAATTTAGCGTAAATTGTATCATAATACTTTCTCACATCCCAGAGAGTGAGCCAATGAAGCCTGTTTATTCTGCTTGCGTTTACTAGTCTTCAAATATCAACTTCACCTCTCCACATGCAACACTGTGAAAAGTTTTTAAGAGAACACATTTTTGTCCCTGGACTGTGTATAGTCATGCACCCACAAGTCTTGTAGATACACAAGACAAACTACTAATAATGTTCTTCTTTGTTCCTCCAGGAACATAAATTGTTGTTTATAATGTGCCTAATAATGCTAGCACTCATCACATATGTGCTTGGTACATAGTTTTTTTTTCAGTAGATGGGAGCCACTATTTCATGTATTGTTGGTCAAACATTTTTTCCCTTTTTAATACAGTGGTACCTCAAGGTTAAGAACTTAATTCGTTCCAGAGGCCCATTCTTAACCTGAAGTACCACTTTAGCTAATGGGGCCTCCTGCTGCTGCTGTGCCGCTGGAGCACGATTTCTGTTCTCATCCTGAAGCAAAGTTCTTAACCTGAGGTGGAGTCTGTAACCTAAAGCATATGTAACCTGAAGCGTATGTAACCCGAGGTACCACTGTAGTTGTATCCTCTTTTTGATTCCAGCTGCTTTTACCTATGGAGAAGAAAAGTGACCTGTGGCTTCTCAGCTTCCCACCACAGCCTGCTCTCCATGACACTGTTTCAGTGAGGCTGCTGAAATTGGATAGCCTCTTTCAAAGCCAAGCAGCATGGTTCCAACAGAGGTTGGCAAAGCTGGAGCAGTCCAAAGTGAGGAGGAAACCCTCACATAAGAAAGAGAACAGAAGGCTGCAGGTTTGCATGGTGGTGTGGTAAGTTTGGTTGTGACCCACCTGGTGTGGCCTCACAACCCAGCTGTGGGTCCTGATGACCCAGCTGTGGGTCCTTCAGCCTGTGGGTTGCAGACATAAGGTGTAGATTAAGCTGCAGAGGGTGGTGCATAAGAGCCTGCCTTGGGCTCATATTGTTATGACCCAGTTTGTGGGTCAGAACTGGATTGTGAACTTTAAAACAACAGCATTGCTGTGTGTGCCAAGGTGATCAGGCCTCAGACACACAATCCAGGATCTCTCTTTGCAAGGAAATATATAGACAAATAGCCAGACTAAAGTTGAAAAGCTTTATTTCCTGATCAGACATTTACAGACTGGGCATCCTTTCTGGAAAAGGGTAAATAAAAATTGGAGTGAAATAGTCATCCTATCTAAGCAGACTAACGCTAATCCATACACATACCAAGGATGGTGTGATACTTATACATACAAAGGATCCCGGCCAGTGATCCTTGCAACAAGCAAAAATAGAAAAAGACTGAGGCATGAGAAGGTGTTGCAGACACATTTGCCGCTATGGACAAGGCCAGCCCATCCACGAGGTCAGGTGAGATGACTGCCTCTGGCGGCAGGATCCACAGGCGTAGCAGATCCCAATGTCAATTTATTCCCCACTTGTTCCTGGTGTACATCTTCACTCACCCCTTCTTCCCTGGCCAGGGGGTGGGGGGCACCATTTGGTGGTTTACCTCAGGTTTACCTCAGGTCTAGCCCTGGTCCTGTCTATAGAGGTTTGCTGGGTAGCCTTCTCCCAAATGGCACTGAGACAGAAGTTTTACATAGACAAAGATGGGAAGCAACATCCTCTCCAACAGGATCTAGAATGCCATAATGTTGCAAAAGCAGCAAAATCCATTGGCCAAATCCGGGGCTGTCCTAATGTCCTCTCCTCGTTTCATGAGACCAGTGCAAGCAGCAAAGTCCAGATTTGCTTGCATCACAGTTCCAACTTGATTCTTCACACCTCTCATTTACCAGCCCCAAGCTCAGTTCTTTGTTCTTAGCCCGTGGAAACAAACAAAAAACCCCTCCAAATGCATACACATATACACATCCTTTCAATTATGCTGTCACTAAACAGAGTTGCTAAGGACATTTTGGCTTGGTATCAAGGTTACTGCTAAGTTTTCAGTCTATCTGGGTAATAGGCATTAACTTTAGAATGAAAGCATAGGGTAAAGTTAAGAGGTTTTAAAAACAGCAAGCAAGTTAGCACCTTTTGGGATGGATGGCTCACAAGTCTGAAGACGGAACGTAAGAAATTGCTTACAGAATAGAAAACACTTCCCAAAATTTCTTAACAAATTTATCTTCCACTACTTTTCCATCTACTGAAATTACCAAACCCTAAAGGGAGAAGATATCATAGCATTCACTTTGATATATATGGAGACCATTGCTTGATTTAGTTCTATTTTACCATCGCCTGTCAACTTTTTCTCAACAATCTTCCTGAAAAGATCTGGGACATGAATTGCAGTGTATCAGTGACCTCTCTCCTCACAGCACACAGCACACAGGTCATCTGGCTGAAATGGAGAAGAAAAAAATACAACACCTGTCACTGTGAAAAATAAAATTATTGAAAGCATAAGAGAGAGACAGAGGTTGTAATATGTGATATTTCTTGTCAATATTCCCCAAAAGGAGGTTTAAAAATACTTTAATATAGAATATTCAGTTGGCAGGTATATCAACATCATCAAAACATGTAATGGTGTAGGGAAGAAAATATAATTTGAAACAGACTTTTTTATTTTTGCTTCAACTGATAACCTCTAGCAGTTTCCTTTAAAGGTGATCCTTCTTCTTTTCTCAATTCAATATTTATGTGGAAACGAGAGGGGCAGGAAGCTAATGCATGCAACGTTTCTTGGGCCCTAAGGTGAGGGTGGGTAATCAAGTGTGCCCTTGTAAATGCTCTCACCACTGACAGACCACCATTGGTAGCACTAGTAATGGCCATGGTTGGCATTTCAGCTTCTGAGTAAAGAGGATCTCTCTGTTGCCTGTTTTGGATTTCCTCCCCTCATATGTTGCATGTGTGAAGCCCATCCATGAGGTCAGGTCAAGCCATTTGCCTTGGGTGGCAAATCTGACCGCTTAACCCACTGTTGTGTAACAGGGAGGCACAGAAATATCTTAAGGAATAATGTGTGTGCATGTGTGTGCCATATATGTGGAAAACACAACCATCTGGTAAGAATGTTTAGTAATTATTTACCTTCTAAATTCTTGAGGATTCCGGTTGTGGCTTCAGTATTTCTCCCCACTGAAACAATCACATGTATTGGGTTTACTCTGAGGCACTCAAAATGAACTCAAAATAAATTAGATCCATAAGTAGCACCTTACTATAAATCATTGTTTAAAAGTCAGTAGGAGGACATGTCATTCTGCCAGGACACTTTGCTACTGGTCTTAAGGTGGCCATACTTGAATAATGTTTTTTTCATGCAACAACAGTGCATGAAAATTATTCACACGTGATGCAGGATATTATACCAGCCATAAAAATACAATGTGTGGATAACTGGAAAGCCTTGATGCTATCACCTGAAATTCTTTGGCATTACAAGTAAAAACTGATTTTTTAACAGATTTTTATACCTGAACTGCATACCTTTATTAATGCTTCTAAGGAAATCCCGCCATAGCGGATACAGCTTCTCCAGCCTTTTGAACTTTTATATCCTCCTTTAGCCTTAAATTCTGATGGTGTGAACCATGTTCCATCGGAACCCTTGATACATTTCCGTGACTCTCCTATGACAAACAGATAAGTCACATCAATGTGACTCACTTATCCCATCTGGCAAATTTCACTGAAGAGAGAAAGAAATTTCGCCAACAGGAGATTCTTTTCCAATATGTACTTAGGGAAAAAGATATGAACAAAGATTGTGTCATGAACTAGGGCTGTGCACCAGAGTTGACCAAGTAGCAGGCCAAAACTGGCATATTAGGAGGGACTCTGGCATCAGACAAATTAGATACCAACAAACACAGATCACTAGAGGTCAGGTTGGATGGCCCAGAGCAATCAGTGGTTGTCAAGGGGTGGGGCATTAGGCAGAAGGGAAAGGTGGACATCATGCAGGAAAATCACAATGAAAGACCCTGACTTACCCTGACTTCTGGGATTAGGAAGGAGCCTGCTTCCTGAGTGAAGCCACTTGCAAAGGAGCAGGATTAGCACCTCTGTTGAGCAGTTATTCAGTGGAAGCACCTATCCTGTGTGCTGCAGGGCACTCCTTTGCTAGAGGCTTCCCGGCAGAGAAACTGCTTGCAAAGCAATAGCATAGACCAGGCAGGATTGGAGTCTCTGCTCACTGATCCTGCAGCTGCATTGTGCTTTTTGCAAGCAGCTTAAACGCTAGGTGGGGTGGGGATCCCTCCAGGGCTTCTCCAACATCTCCTTTGCACTTGGACACGGAGAAAAGGCCAAGAGGCTCCTTCTTCCCAAAGCCAAGCATTCTAGAGAACATGGTCAGCCAGGCCTTGTGCTATTGCACAACCAAAATATTTTCATCTGCTGTTGGTATCACATTCCTTTAGCAGATGCAATCCCATGTATAATTATATTATTCCAACACAATGGTTACCTGCTATGAATCTTTTCTTATACAAAACACCTTTACTTCTTCCACAGCGTACTTTCAGTGTTCGGACCTCAACACTCAAATCTTGTATTTCATTATTCTGCATGCCTTTTCCTAGATGAAATCAAGAAATGTACCATATTTTTCGCTCTATAAGATGCACCAGACCACAAGACGTACCTAGTTTTTGGAGGAGGAAAACAAGAAAAAAAATATTCTGAATCTCAGAAGCCAGAACAGCAAGAGGGATCGCTGCGCAGTGAAAGCAGCGATCCCTCTTGTTGTTCTGGCTTCTGGGATATCTGCGCAGCCTGCCTTCGCTCCATAAGACGCACACGCATTTCCCCTTACTTTTTAGGAGGGAAAAAGTGAGTCTTGTAGAGCAAAAAATACGGTATGTCAGCTGTTACAATACCCATGTTTTGGCCTTCCAGAGAATGACAGTGGTCTTACCAGATTAATGATCCTGCTAAGAGGATGTGGTACGAAGTGTGCATTCACGTCAGAGTGGAAACAAAACACTGTGACTGCCCCAAACCTTTGCAGGCACAAAGTCACTGAAAGCAAGATTACATGTGACTGTCCTGATAGCTTTATTAGCACAAATAATCAAGAATGCGGTAGTGAAACAGGATGCTCTGTCCCTCATTTACGGACTTCTGTTGAACTCACTTTGTTGCTCCCCAGGGGACGCAGGTTTCTTCATTTCTCCCTGGAATACTTTGCTGCTCCCAGGTTCTGCGGCAGGACTATTCTGAGCATGCTGGAGAACTGAAGAGGACATGTGTTAGGAAAACAAGGGCATTGCCACCTTAATGTTAAATTACCGGTAAGTGGCGAAAATGAAGTGTAAATTATTTGTAGCTTATGAAAGAGCTGAGAGGCTCAAGTAAAGTTCAGGTGTAAGGTTTGCACAATCTTAACAGTGTGCTTGGTTCTTCTAAGGTGGCATCACCAGCTTTGAAATGTTAAGTTCATGAACACACTCTCCACATCCCCATGGCTTTTAATCTTTCACTGTATTCAGCTCATAAAAATATACATATATTGGTTGCCTTTTTGCTACTGAGTTGAGGTTTTATTGTTGACATAGGTGACCTGAAAGTGTGTCGCCTTTAATATGGGCCTGCCCATTCCCTGTCATCACTGAAGGCCTTTTCTAATCATTGTATATCCTGCAAGCATACACCTTCTGGTGGCTGGAAGGACCCTCTCCACTATGGCCTCCACATTATGGAATTATCTCCCCTTGCAGACACAATGGGCACCTATGGTGCAGGTGTTCCACCTGTTGGTAAAAACTACAGACATTCCTAGACATTAATTCTTAGTATTGGCTTTACTGAGTTTTGAATATTCTGGTTCATGTTTAATTATTTAAGGGTACTCATTTTACTTTGCAAACCACCTTGCTATTCTTCACAATAAAAGGCAATCTATTGGAAAAAATAAACAAAATACATCATCATCATCATTATTATTATATCCCAAGAGACAGGCAGAGGGTTGAGGCAAAGTGAATGCATGGCTTCTACAGGATTTTGTGGCCCAAAGACTGACTGACTACCGTTTCTCAGTAAATGCTGATGACTTTTCTATCTTTAAGGCTTATTTGTTTGGTTTAGCACAGCCAACAAGATAACTTACCATTTTCTAGGCTTTCGTATAATGGCTGTAAATTTTGATATGCTTCCAGGTTCTCCTTGCAGAAGATCTCCTTTATTGCTAACACATTGGTCTGAATGCTGTCAAGGACATTGTATACCACTTTCGAAATATCATTTGGTTGTGCAATTACCATATCATACCATTTCTAGAAAGAAACAATACAGGCTTTTAAAACATTTTTAGAGAGAAAATGCAAAGTAGCTTTCCTATTTCCCACCAGATCTAACAGCAGATTACAGTACTTGGGTGGTTATCCTAGTACAATCAAAGGAAGCAAAAATTGTCAAGGCAGTTTTAACTTCCTTTGCCAGATTCAAATATGCTGCACACTTAGCATCCCTCAGACCAGCTAATGTCCTTTCCTATGCTTTTTATCAATGCCAGAGAAAGCCTCAAGGCATTTGGCCACTTGTTCTTCAGAAACAAGCCACAATCTGCTACTGTTATGGGGTTAGTCTTCTTTGTTTTTTCCTGTGGCTCACATCTCCCCACAAACTTGTAAGGTTTCTCCTTCCGTGCAAAGTTTTTTGTTGTTAGAACATTTTTATACCAACTGTTCCTAAAAAAACTCAGGAGCGATGAGTGGAGGATACTCCCTGAATCCTGTGGGGAAGGTTAGGCTGGGAGAATGCAAATGGCCTATGTTCACCCAGTGAACTTCATCATAGAATCATAAAGTTGGAAGGGACCTGAGGATCATCTAGTCCAACCCTGACTGAGTGAAGTTGGAATCCAGATCTTTGCATCCAAGTCTGACTCCCTGTTCATCATACTGCACTGCCTCTCATGCTGTGCTCCACCTATAACTCAGGAAACCTTTCTGGTTGTAGGGACAAAGATTTCACACTCTTAGTTTAGATGCACTTCACATGTCCAGGTGGAGTTTTAAAAAATAAATTAAATGCCTATAATAATCACCTTAAAATCTTCTTCGGATATTCTTTTCTTGTCTCGTAGGAGATAGAGAAAAGGGAAAGTATCTTTAATTGCATAAGAAATCTGTATTTTTTGGCCTCTGAACCACTGAAAAATTTCATCTGAAGTACCTGGCGCAGACATGCTATAAACAAAGCAAGAAGTATCACAACACAAAAAAGTCAATGAAAGCAATAAATGACGTGGCTATTTAAAGAAGAATTTCAAGCACAAAGTAAAGTACTGTAGAGCATACAAGCAGAAAGGTCCCATTAGAACAAGAAAAACATGTCTGAGGCTTGATAAATCTCTAACCTCAAATCAGGCTGTAGAATTGTGCTGCTATTTTCCTACTTCTACTCAGCTTTAGGTGTTCTGTGTGACTATTAGTAACTTATATGGGTATCCTTCTATATTTACTTTGAGTACCCAGCTGTAGCCAAAGTGAGATTCCAATGTGAATTTCGGAGCATGGATGGCTTCAGTTTAACTTAGATTAGCAAGAGTCACAAATAAACTAGGGGTGGGGGTGAACAGTGTTCAGAAAGAATGAAAGCTCATGAGTTTCATTTCAATTGCTCCCTTCCTCCAAGGAGCAAAGGGTAGCATACCAGGCTCTCCACCACTTATTTTATCCATACAACAACCCTGTGAGGTAGGTTAGGTCAAGATAAAAGAGACTGGCCCAAGATTGCCTTCATGTCTGAGTCGGGGTTTCAACCTGACTCCACCCCAGTAGCCAGCGAACATTCTGATCACACCACCAGATCCCTCAGGTCTTGGAGATGCTAAAAACTGTCTGTGCCCATTGATGGCACGCTGGCAGTCTGAATTGCCAGCGGCAAACAGAAGCTAGCCCTTTAGTCCAGTAAAATTAGTGTTTGACCAGATATCTGTAATAAAAAGCTGGGCGTTTCAGTTGGTAGCTCTGACAATGGTATCAAACCCCACCCCAACCCCTTACTCAAAATTATCTCCTGAGTTGTTCTGAACATTCTGGGTGCAAGGATATTCACTTCGCTTTGTTTCAGATGTGCCTTATTAGTTTCAGAGATACGGGTGTTTCTACTTCAGCAGCCACCGAACTTCTGGTACTCTCAGAGGCAGGAAATGAACACACCCTGCAGTTTTCAGTTTTAGGGTGTGTTCCTAAAAAGTTTGCTATCTTTATTCAGACTGCTTACCAGGGGAGGAAGAACTGATTTTATTGCTTGAGGAAAGTGAGCACAACTTGTTTCTTTAGATTTGAAACAGCTTGTGAGAGCTCTGGCCCCACATAAGTAAGAGCAGGAAGAGGAAATGGGGTTCAGGAGATGCGCGGTGCCCCTTTTTGCCCCTTCGTATTGGAGTGACGGGGGAGGAGTAGACGGACGGGAAGACATAAATCTTGCCCGCAACAGACGTGTCTTCATTTTGTTTTGCCCTTAGACCTGTTTATTGGGCGTTGCTTGCACGAAACTTAGGCAGAGGCTCGATTCTCCCCGATCTCTTGACGCAGCGCCGATTCGGATTTGTTTGCTGCGTTAAGAGGCGCTTCCGGAGTCTGTGGCAAGAGGGAGCCGAGCGCAGACTGGAAGCGCGTTTCCCCCGGCCTGCTTGTCTGCTTCATGGACAGAGAGATCAAGGGGGTTCTAGTGGGACTGTGCGCCCTCCGAGGAGACGGGGGACCTCCATGCCCACGAGCCGGAGATAACCAGGACTCTCCGGAGCAAGTGATACTTTACGCACTTGGCACGACACGCGCGCTTTAAAACAGATCGGTGGAATCAAGAAACGGTCCCTTCTATCAGGTACAAAATGGTGACCCGAGGAAGGCAACGCCCAGAGTTTTTCCTTTGCGCAGGAGATCAACCTGTCCCTTGACTTACCTTTCCCCTTTTTCCTCAACCACCAGGTTGAAGTAAACAGATGGACTCGGCCTCAGGATGTCGCCCAATAAAAGACAAAGAAGAGAGAATGAGGGAAAGTTCCTCCCCGTCGATTTTTGTCTCGAGGAAATGAAACTGAAAGTATTCCTCTTCCAAAAGTCGGCGCTTTTGTCGGGAGTCGCTGTTCCAAAAAACCTCTCGCTTAGCCGGTTTAAGAGAAAGGAAAGCACAATCAAGAATTAACATCCTCTCCTTTTTCATCCATGGCCCGTATTGTTAAAGCTATGGTTTTCCCAGTAGTGATGTATGGAAGTGAGAGCTGGACCATAAAGAAAGCTGATCGCCAAGAATTGATGCTTTTGAATTATGGAGGAGAAGAAGATCAGACCTATCCGTTCTTAAGGAAATCAGCCCTGAGTGCTCACTGGAAGGACAGACCCTGAAGCTGAGGCTCCAATACTTTGGCCACCTCATGAGAAGAGAAGACTCCTTGGAAAAGACCCTGATGTTGGGAAAGATGGAGGGCACAAGGAGAAGGGGACGACAGAGGACGAGATGGTTGGATAGTGTTCTCGAAGATACAAACATGAGTTTGACCAAACTGCGGGAGGCGGTGGAGGACAGGAGTGCCTGGTGTGCTCTGGTCCATGGGGTCACGAGGAGTCAGACATGACTAAATGACTAAACAACCTTTTTCATCAATGATTAGTATCCTCTCTATCCCTTCCCTGGGGGGTCATAAGAAGAACTGTACCATAGGAGCCAACTCCTAGGGGTCGTGGGGTTTTCAACCCCCTCAAAGTTGATAGGAATTGCCATTCAAATAGTGTGCATGCACCACACCGTATGATCAATTATGTGGGGCATGGCTTACCTGGCCCCCCACAATATTTCATTCAACTTGGCACCTCTGAACTGTATGCCTCTTATTTTTAAAAAAAATATTGTTCTAGTCACCATCTCTTAGAGTCCATTCTCTCCCTCACACATCATGAGGAAATGCTCACATAAGTTTTTGAATAATAGTATCTCTGTGGTTGAGCAGTCATGGAGTTGAGAAAGGGATGTGTGTGTTTCCTGAAGGGCTAAGTCAATCCAGTCAATGTGGGGGCTCATTGCCAGAAAATGGTTTCTTGATGCAAAATCACTGAAAGGCAAGCTATCAAAGTTCAAGGAGGGCTGGAAGGTGACAGTGATAGGGAACCCTTTTTTGGTCCAGAGCCACATTCTATGCAGAGGGCCTTTTCGGTAGTGGCGCCTGCCCTGTGGAATGCCCTTCCATCACATGTCAAGGAAATAAACAGCTATCTGACTTTTAGAAGGCATCTGAAGGCAGCCCTGTATTGAGAAATTATTGATGTGTGTTGTAAGCTGCCCAGAGTGGCTGGGGAAACCCAGTCAGATGGGTGGGGTATAAATAATAATAATAAATTATTATTATTATTGGTTAATCTTTCAGGGACTGCATGATTAAGGTCACCAGACGTCCTTCCCTGGGGACAGTCCCCGGATTTGCCAATCAGTCCCCTGGCAAAATCCATTGAAGTTGAAAAGTTTCCCCGGATTCATTGAAAAAAATCTGGTAACCTTATGCATGCTGGGCTGGGGGCCAGGAGGCAGAAGCAAAAGCGGATGGACATGAAAATATGATGAGCATGCTGAATCAGGCCATCAAGTCCAGCATTCAGTTTTCACAGTTGCCAACCAGATGCCTAAGAGAAACCCAAAAGCAAGACTCAACCACCAGAACACACATACCCATCCTGTGGATGGAGGAAGGTATGTGAATTTGCTCACACATCTCCTTCCAGGCAAGGAAAAAGCATAATCAGAGTAAAAATACTCAGGAGTAGGGGTGTGGCTTTGGAATGTCCAGAGGGCCTGGTTGAAAGACACAGAGGGCCACATTCAGCCCCAGGGCCTCTGATTCCCCACCCTTGTCTAAACTGAGGAGAAAGGTTTGTTGGGTGGGTGGAGAAATAAAACCTTTTGGGGAACAGAATGTGAAGGACAATCCAGACAGACTTGAGATTAGCTGAAGAATGGGAAGCATTTTTCAGTGGGGTGTGTTTTTTCTGGAAAGTTTTGAATTAGTGTAAATTGCATAGCCCAGAGAGTGATGCTTATTTATTTGCATTTAGTAAGTAAAGCTAAACCCTTTGAAACTACCAAGGTTTGCTTATTTATTTGCAGCTGACATCCATTCTTTTCAGAAATTGGAAATGTATGCCCCAGATCACTAGGTTCAAGGCATTTCTCTCTGTAGTTCTGATACCTGGTAGCAGATCTGATAGTGGCACATGTTTCTTGCCTTCACTGAAGCTCTATTTATATATTTGCAAATAAGCAAAATATTACACAAATGCCACAAGTCTTTAATACTGGGTTGTTCAGCCCTGGGACTTCTCACTAGTGGGAACCAGATAATACTATAAAGTGTTGCTGCCACCTTCAGTTAGTGGCTAGGCACATATTTCAGGCATTACAGTTTGGGGTTTTCTAAATATAGACATCACAAGCAGTCATACCTGCACAATCTGCAGATAGTATGATATACTGGAAGCCCAGAAGCAGACTCAGTTAGTTATATTGCATTTGGCGTGTGCCCAAAGGCTTTCTTTCCTTGTACCATGCAGGCAACTTCATGACTACATATCTTGGGGAGGGGCAAGGCACTCTGAGTATGCTCAAAGGCTGTCTGATCTAGTGCCATGCATGGCTAATTACTGACTGCACTGTCTGTTTTATTGCAAGGTACTTGTGGCATGGTTTGCTCAGAGTCTCCTTTCCTTGGCACAAGGCAGGCAGAGAACATCCTTCTCTTTGCATGCAATTGCACATCCAATCATATTCAACATTTCTCTGGCAAGCATGCGGATGTTTATATTGCCAACCTTTTTCTCCAACAGCATGGACAAGCATTTGCTCATCCAGTCACAGATAATCTTGCCCAATTGAAATTGAATCAGACAGAATTGGATATAAAGGGAGTTCAAGATGCTTGCCCGCTTCACTCTAATGGATCCGTATCAGAAAGCAAACGTTGCAGATTATTGGGGCATTCCTAGATCCAACTATTTTTGATGCCATTCATAATTACGAAGATGTTTCTTACTAATAAAAAAAAGCAACAGCTGGCCTGCTGACTGGGGATTGAGCACTGGGAACACATTTCTCTCATGCTCCAAAATATGTAGTGACTTCCTGCTTCCTCTCCGACACAGTTAAATTTGCTTGTTTGACCTTAAAATCTACTGCCCATGAGACAGCTTTAAAGTTGCCAAGCTGCAGCTCAGAGAAACATAGATATATCTTCACATTCCCCACTGCAGGAGAAAGCAAGGCTACTGTGTCTTGTCTTGACCATTCTTGATGGGCCATTGGCCTGACTCACAACCTGCTGTGGAGCCCTGCTTGTTATGTTAGGACAACAACACACAGGCAACAGAACTAAGGGAGGGGCGTGCAGAAGAAGCCATTGTGTCTTGTCTTCTGCAGAACCGAAGCAGATGTATGTTCTCTAAAACTGTGTTCACATTACTGCCCTAGAGAAGATAGTTCGAGAAACAGTGCATCAAACACTAGTATTTTATTTCAAAGTAGGGGGTGCATATGCATCGCAGATAACATGTGAACAGCAACAAAAACCAGCACTGCAAACACAGTGAATGCATAGCAAATAGGAGTGTGAACACAGCCTAAGTAACAGCCTGACAACCCCAAAAGCAGATACTTTATAGGCAGTACCAATATCTGCAGCAGAGAAGAGAGTCACCCTGCAGTGCAGACAAGACCTGAAACTGGATTCACAATATAAATTAATATTACTATTAAACTCTTTAAAAACTTGACGTGCCTTTGAATGCTGGTCATCAACCATAACAATAAAGATTTCATTCGATCTGCCTTTTTTAAATTTTCAATTAGGGACTTCCGGGTCGGCGCCATCGCCGAATGGCGGGCTCCCTCCGAGCTCCGGAGGGAGCCTGCTCGGCAGGGGCTGGGTCCTACCGCACCGGCGATGCGGGGACCCGTAAAAACCACGGCCACGGAGGCCGTGGACATGGAGACTCGGCTGGCACCGTTAGCGCCCTCCCGACTCGTGAAGAGCCTTTTTAAAGGCTGTGGATCGGGTGCCGGGGAGGAGCGTGGTGCTTTGAGTCCTCTGCTATCCCTGCCGAGCGCAGCCGCGAGCCATCCGGCGGAGAGCGCTGACTTCTTCTATTGAAAATTTGGACCTAAAAGAAGAACCCGTGAGTAATTGGAATATGGACTAAAAAGAGAGCTAAATTTTTTAAAAATTGGGAGCGAACGGGGGAGGTGGAAAAAAGGAAGTCAGCCCCCCCCTAAATTGTAGAAGAGCCAAAACAAAGGACTGGATAACTAAGATCGAGTGGAACTTTATCTTGCTGAATTTGCAACTTCGCGAGGGAAAATTATAAGATTGAGCTGGAGGAGAAAAGTGGAATTTGTATCAAAAAGCAACCCCCCCCCCGAACCCCTGGAGCGATCCGTGAAAGTGCCTGGAGAAGAGAAACGGAGGTTTTGACAGCTGTCAAGAGCTGTCAAAACGGAATAATAAAACTGAGACTTTGTTATGAGGACTTTGCCGGCTACATTTGCTATAAATTGAAGATAAATTGTTTCAAATAAGGATTTATAAGTTACTTGCACTGGTGGACGTGATCCGGAAGGGAACATTGTTACTGTAATCCATCTAGAGGAGCTGAGGGATATTGCATGTGTTTTCGACGGGAAACATGAACAGTTGAAGGGAACTTTTAATCTCCTGGGAAACTGCAGAAATGGAGCATTATTTTGTCTACAGAGGGTTTCACTCTACCGGGAACAATGGATCTATCTGTTCAAAACTGAAAGGAACATGACGTAATGTTTTGCTCTTGAACAACAAGCCTCTGTAGAGACACTAGAAGCTTTTGGAAAAAGAACATTTCTGTGAGGGAACAGGGAAGTAAAAAGGAAGAGAATGATTGACAAGAACAAGGAAGCAATAAGAATGGGACAGAGTTGGGGTGGGAACATTTGGGATATCCAGATTTGACAAGCTTATGGTTACAAATTTGGAGTTTTTACTCCTGGTTACAAAAATCTGGATAGAAGAAATGGGCCCCTTTTTGATAGACTCCTCCTAAGACTGGACTGACAAGAACAAGGAAACAACAAGAATGGGACAGAACGGGGGTGGGAACATTTGGGATATCCAGATTTGACAAGCTTATGGATATAAATTTGGAGATATTACTCCTGGTTATAAAAGTCTGGATAGAGGAAATGGGCCCCTTTTTTGACAGACCCCTTTTAAGATTGGACTGGCAAGAACAAAGAAATAACAAGAATAGGATAGAATTGGGGTGGGAACATTTGGGATATCCAGATTTGACAAGCTTATGGATATAAATTTGGGGTTTTTACTCCTGGTTATAAAAATCTGGATAGAAGAAATGGGCCCCCTTTTTATTGATAGACCCCTTTTATGATTGGACACTTGCAATTTAAAAAGGCCGGTAAAGGACCAGAGGGATGTGGATTTATTGAAATGTGGGATCTTCAGGAAGAAGTTAGAAGTGGAGGGATAGGAGGAATGCAACAGGGAAAGAGGGGAGGGAAATTTGGAATCCAAAGGTTGTAAAACTATTATTTGTTTTTATTTTATTATTATTTGTATTATATTTGAAAGGGGGGAACTCGTGGAAGGGAATAGATCGACCTTAGGGGATGGAAATTTGGATAAATTAAGTTAATGAGGATGAGTGTATTTTGGGAATAAGAATTTGTTGAATTTTATTGTTTTTTTGGAAGATTTGGAACACAAGAGGGGGTGGGGAGGGGAAGTCCTGGATATTGGAAAAAAGTTTATGAATTGGATGTTATTTGTTTTAATTTGGAAAATCTTAATAAAAATTATTTAAAAAAAAAAAATAAATTTTCAATTAGGATGGTTCATTGATAAAAGAGTAGATATTTTTTCAATGTGTGTTTAGGTGTGAGGTGGCAATCCTGAGAACAGAACCAAGGCATAGTTGTGTTCCAGACGGGCCGTGAATAAATACACTTTTCTGTATAGCGCCTTAAACTCTTGTTCTCCTTAACGTTTGCTGCCAGGCCATTATTAGAGGGTAGCTCAGAGAGGGGTCCTCAGCTCTCTTGCCCCTTCTCCTCTTTCCTTTTGAAAGTCAGCCTAAATTTGCATGTATACATATGACTTACCTTATGCAAATTGATGTCATAGGCCTACAACCGAAGTCCTTTAACTTTAGCAACAACTCAGGCTGCTGTTACTTGAAAAAGAAGTCCCCTCCCCATTATTATGTTTTCAGTGTTTATTTTGCATTCATCAAATTGAAAGCAGAAAAAATACTTTAAATAATTCATTGTTATACAACTTTAAGTGGAAGACACTTCTGCATAGGAATCCTCATGTATCTGCCTGTGTAGTGTGGCATTTGACTTTTCTAGTGGGAAAGGCCTTCGCTCTGGGAAGCAATGATTCTGCCTGTAGCACCGCACAAGAAAAACAACATTGTCATGGTATAAGGCATTATTCATGGCATAATGAATAAGCAGCATGATACTGCATGCTGCAAAATCACTCCCATTTTACTCTCCCCTTTCTTGAGCCAGGACCAATAAACAATAAGCATCGCCTTAACGTGATGTGGGAACCAGCACTCACTTTTTTTTATCCTAACACAAGAACAAGAAGAGACCTGCTGGATCAGGCCAATGGCCAATCTAGTTCAGCATCCTGCTCTCACATTAGCCAATCAGATGCCTGTTGGAAATCCGTAATGAGGGTATGAGCACTTTCCCTTCTTACAGTTTCTAGTTACTAGTATTAAGAAGCATTAATGCCTCAAACCACAATCAATATGCCAAGAACAAACCTTGTCTTACCACCCTAGTTTTTTCTGGAAAGAAACAAACCATGAGCATTGCTTCACACATCATTGTAAACCAAGGCTTGTGGTTTGTTGTTCCTGGCTTGAGTATGTGTGGAACAAAAAAGGGAGTCATTCAGCTGTGTGTGCACCGGTACATATTTTTCATCACAAGCCATGATTTATGGTTTTCCATGATGTGTGAATGTGGCATAAGATGAGTGTAATGTCTTAAGCAGGCTCTTAAGAATTAGCTATCCTTAAAATTTTGAATCGGAACTTGCATACAATATCCAGCAGAGGGCAAACCTACCCCACTCCAAATCCAGACATGAAATCTCAAAGATGAATGTATGTTGCCTGCAAATGAACACTGTATGTTGCAACTATTTCCTGTGTCTGCTAGACATTGTCAAAATTGCAGCTGAGCTGATGTAGTTTTAACAAATACATCAGAACAAAGTCTGCTTGTAACATCTTGTGTTTCATTTTAAACTTCTACTGCTATTTCACCATTGACAGCTGTGTTTACATATGGGTAAATCAGCATTCCTTTTGCAATTTAGCTTTGGCTCTCTTTCAGGGTTTCACATTTATCTGAAAACATGAGAAACTATACTGTTGTTTCCCACAGCCAATAAATAGTTGGCCCCTCACAGGCACTTCTATTAGCACGCATGTTAAATAGCTCTATTGATTTTTGTTTTTTAGCTTGGCTCTATGAGTTCTGCATTTTACACTAGAGGAAGGAAATACTGGCTCTGAGTTGATTAGACATAACTTTTCTTTTCTTAATTGCCCATTTACAGACTGTTTCTTGGCTATAAGAGCTATAACGTTTCAAGCATATTAAATTATCCTAAAACCACATTTTCTCATAAGGTCCCATTGAAGATTAATATGCATAAACCATTATTTTGTTCACATAATCTGGGTGGTAAAACTATAAACTTTCCCTACAATTTGAATTTGTTATCATAACACTACGGATCCTTGTCTAATAATTTATTAATAGCCAAAATGTTGTGATCTAGTGTTCTCGTGATAATCAATAATTGTCACTCATTCCTTTAGAAGCTCCTTAGAACTATCCAAGAATCCTACATTTTCCCCATATTGTGAAGCAATGGGGGATTTGTTGAAGAAGAGGAGTTAATAATTTTGTTTAGTGATTTTGTGTGAGTGCTCATGGCACTATACAAAACCAAGAGAGAATCTGCCAGGGTATTACTGTGGCTAGTTTCTGTAGCGTAGTGGTTATCATGTTCGCCTCACACGCGAAAGGTCCCCTGTTCGAAACTGGGCAGAAACACACACACACATTATTACTGAGGGTAATTTATAGAACTGGGATGTCTAAACTAGGTCATGTAGTCTCATAGGTTCTGCAAAGTTTGTGAAAGTAGATAATAAATAGAATTAGGACTTACCCCCATTTCTGCCAAAGATGAAAATATGTTCTGAATTAAAAAGCAGCAATTTCATTACCTTTATAATTGGGATGGGAAGCCTCAGAAGTGAAGGCAAAATGTCACCCTCCATCAAGGAGGTGTGTGTGATTCTGCTCTGTTGCTAGAGGACCAGGTGACCTCAGTGACTCATGGCTTTTTACAGCTACAGCTGGTTTGCCAGCTATGGCCATTCCTGGAGAGGGGGACACAGATAGCCTGGGCAAAGTTATCCACACCCTGTTATCATACGGGCTGGATTATTGCAACTAACTTCACATGGGGCTACCCTTGAAGACAGTCAGGCAACTGCAGCAAGAGTGAATTGACAAGTATGTCTGCAAGAGACAACATTACACTTGTTGTTAAATTGTCTTCACAATTTAGTCTATTAGTCACCAAGCTTAATTCAGGATTTTGGTAAGGTAAAGGTAAAGGTACCCCTGCCCGTACGGGCCAGTCTTGCCAGACTCTGGGGTTGTGCGCCCATCTCACTCAAGAGGCCAGGAGCCAGCGCTGTCCGAAGACACTTCCGGGTCACGTGGCCAGCGTGACATCGCTGCTCTGGCGAGCCAGAGCTGCACACGGAAACGCCGTTTACCTTCCCACTAGAAAGCGGTCCCTATTTATCTACTTGCACCCAGGGGTGCTTTCGAACTGCTAGGTTGGCAGGCGCTGGGACCGAGCAACGGGAGTGCACCCCACCGCGGGGACAAACTTAAATAAAGCTTGGAACCCAAGTATCTGAAGTAACACATTTCCCCATACAATCCTGCTTGACCCTCTTTAGGATGCCATCACTAGCAGAAGTAAAAAAACAATGTCCTGCCAAAGGACCTTCTCATCATTAGCATCATGGCTATGGAATATCCTCCCTTCCAAACTTCAGCACCAACTGAAGGGTGTTTTTGTTTTTTTAAAAAATACCTTTAAATAATTATAGGTCCAGCCTGGAGGACTGCAGGCTTTTCTAGCTATTAATTTGTATTTGTTTTCTCTGTTTATGTTGTTTGCTGTGACACACCCCAGGATAATATATAAAGAAGGGCAGGGTATAAATAAATACATAAAATTAAAAATGATTAACTCTTAAAAAACAAACAACTGCTGCTCAGCTAATAGGAACACCTTCAATCAAAATGTTTTTTAAATTTAACTGCATTTTAAAATAGTATTTAAAGAAGGGCTTTGATACAAATGGAATCTTAGAATGACTATCTAACCAAGATCTCTGTCATGAAGCAGAATGATCCGTACAAATCAGCGTACACAATCCTAGCCATTTTGCCTGATTGATACAAAGTACAGCTAGGTGTCCTGCAGAAGGATTTTACAGAGCAGTTAGTTTGAGATGACTTGTTCAAATGAACCTTAGGAATAAAATAGACTGGTTCAGTTATTAACTGGCAAAAATAAAACAAGCAAACCAACCAACCAACCAAGGGAAAGCCCCCAGGCTGCCTAGACACCACACCCTCTGTCTGAGGTAAAGGCCTTAATCACTGATGGGAATGGATAAGCCTGGTTGTTGCCAGGGGCAGTATCAGGTTGCTTTACATATTCCAGTTACAGATAGGTAGCCGTGTTGGTCTGCCATAGTCAAAACAAAATAAAAAAATTCCTTCCAGTAGCACCTTAAAGACCAACTAAGTTAGTTCTTGGTATGAGCTTTTGTGTGCATGCTGAATAAGTATCTGAAGAAGTGTGCATGCACACGAAAGCTCATACCAAGAACTAACTTAGTTGGTCTTTAAGGTGCTACTGGAAGGAATTTTTTTACATATTCCAGAGATAAGCCAAACACAAGAAAACCCCAAGTCTATTGCTAAGCCCTGGTGAAGGAATGCTCAGACTATGGCCTGGCCTGGTCCTTTTTGTATGCTTCTACACTTGTTTCTGCTACAGGAATGTGTTAGTAGTCTTTTAAGGTATACAAGACTTTCATGTTTTTCCTTCAGCCTAAAGTTCTGCTTTTACTTTATCTGGGATTATCACATATGATGAAAAGCAGTGTGGGAGGGTGTTAGGGGTGTTGGTAGTACCTCTGGTTGGGGACACATTGTTCTCCTTCTGGGGTAGTTTGTCCATCTTGGTCCCCACCCTGCCCTCACCTGTGGATCCTAGAAACTGTCAGCATGCGACAGCAGCCACATCCCAAGAACGGCTTCGACTAGCCGGCTAAACCAGGTGAGGGTAGCTGATGAGTATCAAAAGTTGGGGCTCTTCCACCTGGGAAGGTAACCTATCTAGAAGACAGAAACCTTTGATCCTAAATCTCTGCTGCTTTGCAGGATATTTGGGAGAAGGAAAGGCGAAGGAGTAAACCATACAAAAATCTGGAGTGTAGTCCCTAAAATAGTTGGATAGTGCCTTGTACACCTTTTTCTGACAACTCCTGTAGCTAAGCTGGTGTCAAACGTATTGCTCTGATTTCCTTTGGACCACATCAGCAAGGTGGAGAGGATAGATATTGTCCTCTGGGTAGCCCAGGACCTCCAAGGAGGTCACTTCAGTGCTGCTAATGCAGCAGTTTGACTTCAACCCCTCCCTACAGGTGCACTCCATTGTCTCTCAGACAGACTGATGCCAACAAGTGGTTTGGCACTAAGGCAGAGTAAAATAAAGTCAATAGAGATGTGAGCAGTGGTTGGAGATGGGAGAAAGCATTCAGGATGACTCAAGTCACAAAAAAATGTTGATCTTAGCCCTAAGGACGTTTGTTATATGTAGCCCTTAGATTTAGGATTTCTGAATATTATTTTAACTGCAGGAAAAGCCTGGCCAAGCTTCCCCATGACAGACACAAACAAGCATTTAGGATTTTAAACAAAGCCCTTTTGATCATGCAAATTGACTAGCTCCTGTTCTGACAAAAAATGCACTTAAGAAAATGAACACATAAATCACTTCTTATCAGACAGATCTCTTTGGGGAAATAGAACTTAAAAAGAGACTGACCACACCCACACAGAAAATAAAACCTCTGCTGGTTCCCTTTTGGAAAACAGAGAGCCAAAGCATAGCATTGTACTTGGGACTTGGTTCTAGTTTATTTTAGACCCCAGGAGATATGCGGGGAGGAGGCGTGCCACTGCAATTTTAAGGAGGCTCCTCTATGCTGGGATGGGCAAATTCCAAGACCTCATGCCTTGATGAGGGCGAGGAAACAAGACACCTTCTCTTAAGTATTAGAAGCAGATATTCCCAGCAAAAAGGAGGCCATAAAGGAGGGTCAGAGCTGGACAGTAGCTTGGGGCAAGATGTAAAGATGGATCACATCATTTTATTCTGAATTAACATGGAATAACTGGTCCCACAGCTTCTATAATCATAGCCCTAATGCCATACATAAATATACTTTGAAAGTGTGGGCTTTCTTTAATCATTTAATCAAATTAAATCTTGTATTTCCATCTTCAGCCTTAGAAGGTAGTCAAGCATGTTATTAAGGACGTAACTAATAAAGCTTGTTATATGCCATATTTTGGAGTAGATCATTTACTATTCATTTACCTCATAACTGCTTTAAGCGTTCATAATTTAAACATTTGGGAAATGCACAGATCTCTTTTCCTTCTTTGTTATTTCCCAGCCCTGTTAGAAATTGTATAAACATTATCATAATCATCATTTCCACCCTAGCTTTTATTCATTTAGGATGGCTTATATTTGAAAAAAGCTGCAGAACAAATAATATATCATAAATTGGTATTTAGATAAAATTGTAGAGGGTTGATTAGCAGGAAGCCTCACAGAGCTACAATTCCAGAACCCTTAACAGAATCCTTCGGGGGAAACAATGTGCTTCAAATGTAAGGTGCTATTGCTTCAACAGCTGAAATCAAAGCAAATAAACAAAAATTATTCAATGTGTTTTGATGCACCAAGAACTGGAAAGAGAAAATTTAGTTCAGTTCTAGGGTGAAATCACAGCCAGCGGTTTGATTTAGAAAAGGTAGGGCCACCAGGGAGCAGCTCCTCCACTGTTTGGATCAACATGTGATCCATGTATTGATGGAGTTTCTACTTGTGGCCAGTTCACAGTTCTGTGGGTACTGGGTGGCAGGTGTTGAAACTGCACACCTGTGCACACTTAAAGGGAAGCGGGTCGCACTGTGGTCTAAACCACAGAGCCTAGGGCTTGCTGATCAGAAGGTCGGCGGTTCGAATCCCCACAATGGGGTGAGCTCCCGTTGTTCGGTCCCTGCTCCTGCCCACCTAGCAGTTCTAAAGCATGTCAAAGTTCAAGTAAATAAATAGGTACTGCTCCAGCGGGAAGGTAAACAGCGTTTCTGTGCACTGTTCTGGCTTGGCTTAGTCATGCTGGCCATATGACCCGGAAGCTGTACGCCGGCTCCCTCGGGCAGAAAAGCGAGATGAGCACCACAACCCCAGAGTTGTCTAACCTAAGGGTCAGGGGTCCCTTTACCTTTATGCACACTTAAGTAAACCCCATTGAAAACTGCCAGATATACTTCCAAGTAGACACAGTCAAGTTCCTGTTGCACTGTTTACACTTTACCTGAATACCCAAAGTGCAGGTCCCTTCACTTCTGAGACAAAGTGCATGTCCTAATAGCCACAGCATACTGTTCTACAACCTTACATTTGAAGAACACCAGACGGGGGAACCTTTTACTATAAATCTTCCTTCTCTCTCACCATAATCTGAAATGACACTCCTGAACCCTCAACTAAATAGTACTCTGTTCACTTGGTGATTTAAAATGGGGTGGAGGGGGGTGGGAAGAAAGATCCAAAGCATGAGGTAAACAGGACCACTTTGTGTGAAATATAGAGTCCATTGACCCAGGGAAGTTTACCGTAAGTTTATGCTTTCAGCTAGAGGAGGTGCAGCTGCTTCCTTAGCTTGTGTGTATGTATCAGCGACTGATCCACTGTACAGTGGTACCTCGGGTTACATATGCTTCAGGTTACAGACTCCGCTAACCCAGAAATAGTGCTTCAGGTTAAGAACTTTGCTTCAGGATGAGAACAGAAATCGTGCTCTGGTGGCGCGACAACAGCAGGAGGCCCCATTAGCTAAAGTGGTGCTTCAGGTTAAGAACAGTTTCAGGTTAAGAACGGACCTCTGGAATGAATTAGTAAGTACTTAACCCGAGGTACCACTGTAAAACTAATACAGCTTAGGTTCAGGACCCCTAATCCCAGAGGGGCCCTAGAAGCGAATTTAGCGTATATTGCTTTGTTTATTTATTTTTACACGACTCAACTTGATTTTTGTGTGTGTGTGTTTATATTTCAACAAAGTCAGTAGCACAGATGTTGTAAAGGTGCGGTGATCTGTCCTGGGACAACCCCACTGAAGAGGATAACTTCATTGCTGGTTGCTAATATATATATATATATATATATATATATATATATATGCGCGTAAGTGCATAATGAATATTATGCGCTCTGGAATAATGAAAGTCGGCTTCCAGCCATGAAGAAATAAAGGCGAAACGTTGAGTCAGAGCGAACAGGTGCGGGGGAAGAGAAACTAATGGAGAACAACCTCCGGCTCCCCCGCAAGGCAGAGTCTCCGGAGGCCGAGCCTGGAGCGCGCCAATTCCCCGGCGCCTCCTTAAGTCCCGGCCCGGCCTCCCTCCGCCTCCCCGCCCCCTGGCCCTGACTCGCCTTCCCCGCCAATTCGCCCAAGTCTTAGAATAAAGTTCAGGGCCGGCAGACTTCTTTCCTCAGCGCAGGAGCGAAGTGGCCCCGCGGAGGTTTTTCTTCTCGCCGCCGCCGCCGCTCGTTCTTCGCCCCGCAACATGGCCTCGGCCGAGCTGGCCCAGAAGCTGCAGCGCCGGCTGCTGCGGGACGGCAGCACTTCGGAGGCTCCTCCCGAGGACGGCGACGAGCCCGCGGGGTCCGAGGCGAGCCTGGCGGAGCCGGACGACGACGACGACGACGACCAGAACCCCGTGAACGCCTCCGCGGACCCGGAGCTGAGCGCCAAGCTGAGTCGCAGGCAGGACATCAACGCGGGCGCGGCGCGGCCCCGCTTCGCCCAGATCTTCAATCCTTACACGGAGTTCAAGGAGTTCAGCCGCCGGCAGATCAAGGACATGGAGCGGCTCTTCCGACTGTAAGCACCGCCCCGTCCCCGGCCCTCCTTTCCTCCTTAGCCCGGGTCCCTGTACGGAGTGGAAAGCGCCTGCTTCGGAGTAGAACCAGGCGGCCGCACGTGCGCTTGGAGTTGCACCGATGCGGCGCGGTTCTCAGCGCCTATAGTTCAGAGGTGTAAAAAAATAGAAAATCCCCGTTGAGCTCCACGGAGTAAGCAGCTCCTCTGCTGATGGAGATCGGGATTGCATGCAAGCAATGCATGTTTTCTAGGCAGGAGAAAAAACCCAACCCGCTTAGTTCACTAGGATTTACTCTCCAGTAAATGTATGTATGTATGATGGCAGCCTTAACTAGCAAAACGTTCTGCAACCGAGCCTTCACTGGAAGCACGGGCTGAATCCGGTCAAGTACTATTTCACACGACTGCTGGTTTAGTAGCCACGGGAAAAGTGCCTTGAAGCTCTTGTGATCT
Organism: Podarcis melisellensis; assembly: GCF_964234715.1. Taxonomy (NCBI): domain Eukaryota; kingdom Metazoa; phylum Chordata; class Lepidosauria; order Squamata; family Lacertidae; genus Podarcis; species Podarcis melisellensis. The sequence continues at coordinate 39,505,809 of NC_138537.1, forward strand.
GGGGGTAGGTGTGAGTGGTTGGCTAGCGAGAAGCAGTAATTTTGTCCACCCCGCCCCCCCCCTTCTTAGTGGTTGTATGAAATGAAAATATGATCTTCTGTATGTTTACTCCGAAGTAAGACCCATTCTGCTCCGTGGAGTTTACTCCCAGGTAACTGTGCATAAGATTGCAGCCTAAAACCAAGAGCTGCTTCTGTAGAATGGATGTCAAGCTTGGTTTATTAACTAGGAATTATTGAATTGCATCTCTTTTCTGGAGACGCCTGAGTCTGGGTTTTCACTTATTTTGTGCAAAGCAGGTTGAGAATAGCCTTGCAGAACTACATCTACCCTGGTCATTATGCAAAGTAGAGTTTTTAAGTACCCCCCCCCCCGCCCCGGTTAGTAGCATTCAGGTGCCTGCACTTCTTTCCTTTGCTACTCTTCCTGCAGTACTGTATAGCCTTATGAATGAGAAAAGGTGAAAAAGGATCTGTATTCTTTTCATTTTATTTTTAAAGTTTACACTCACTAAGTTGTAAAACAGGTTGCCGTTTTCAACTTGCAGAACTGGGACCACTGTGTGTGAACTGCACCTCTTGTATCAGTCATCTCAAGGTTTGTTTTTCTTCTGTGGTCTAGCTTTGGAGCAGTTTATACTTGGTAGCAATGCTCAAAAGCCACACTGCAACAACAAAAAAAGTTTGACCTTCCCCATCTCCGCAAAGCCAACTGCAGTTATATTTAGCATGTTCCTTTTAAGTCGTGAAATATGACTATTTGTCACTTGTTCCAGTCTTGCTTAAGCACCCTTTGAAAAGGGACTTTTGGGGCTGCCTTTTCTTAGTAAGTCTATGCTAGCACAGCTTCCTTAAGTCAGTGTTGCAATTACGTGTCCCACTGAACTTAGTGGGACTTACTTCCAAACATGCGTAGGATGTGGAAGTGTACTGGGTGACGTGTTCTGAAAGTTGTAGGTTGTAGTTTAATATTGTCTCCTAGAAAAACACTATTCAGGCAGTGTAGTTTGCTAGTAGTTTAAACTGTCTGGGGTGGTAGTGGTGTTTTTGTTTATTACTGTGCTAAGTATGTTAGCACTACTTTTATCTAGTTGATAAAGGTTTGTTTTATCCATAAACCTGTAGTCCTGGAAGAAAATGTGACCCCCCCCCCCAAACAGCTATTTATGATGGTGCTGAAATAGCCATTGTAACGAGGCAGGACAGCGCATTATGAGGTGTATAGCTATAACAACTCCATCAGCGATTAGTGTCGCAACAAAGATCCCTTGACTTTGACTATGGTTTTTCCCTGATTGGTATTTGTTTTGTTTAAGGAGAGGCTGTTGGTGGAGCTAGGGACCAAGAACAAAGTTGATCACATCTTTGAGATAGGAATCTGAAGACTATAAAGCACATCCCAAGCCAAGAGAGTGGAGATTGTGTAACCTGTGAAACTGAGTTGAGGCTGAAAAAGAGGCACACTTTCTGTTCCACTCCCCTTGAGACAAAGAACTGAAATGGATTGTCCCCATCAGTCAGTTGCATAAAACCTCGGAATTAAGGAGAAGCTGCTTGATACTTCATTTCATTATTATTTAATAGCAAAAATTGTAGCCAACCCTTCATAATTTGCTGTAATTGCTACTAACCCACCCACCCGAGCCTTACAGCACAGAGCAATTGCAGGGGGTTGGACTAGATGACCCTTGGGGCACCTTCCAACTCTGCAAGTCCATGATTCTATCCCAGTGCTGAAAGTGCTTCTGAGACCACGCTGCTCTTAAATAACATCCATGTGCCTCTTCTTGTGGTAGGTAGAAAGAAATAACTGCATTTTTACCAGTACACTGAAGGGCAACTGCATTGCTCTTTAATGCAAAGCCCAAGGGCAGAATTAACAGAATTCTTTATTACTTGAAGCAAAAAGACAAACACTGTCTGTGGGCTAGTTATGAAAGACAGAGTCAAATGCTGTGTATTTTACTTCACTTTAAAATAGGTGTAGTGAACTTTTGGGCCGCCAGGTGTAACTAAATTACAACTCCCATCAGCCCCAGCCAGCGTGGCTAATGGCCAGGAATGATGGGAGTTGTAGTTCAGCAACCTCTGGCAGGCCAATGGTTCCCCACACCTGCTTTAAACCACAGTAGCAGCTGTGCCTCCAGTCTAAGGAAAGCTGCTAGTACCAAAAAGGGAGGGATATAAATAAGCTGGGTGTTAACTAAGACCACTCATCAGTCCAAGTCCTGGTTTTCTACTTCCGTTACATGTCAACACTGTGAGCCTCATTAGGATTTTTAAGGGCCTCTGTAACAGTAATACTTGTACAGAAGAGAGACGTTGCCTCCCCTTAAGAACATTGCAGCGACCAGGAAAGTAGTATCTAGCTTTCCTATGCAATATTGAATGCATATGAGCCTCATGGGCTATAGACCTTGCAGGCTGTGCCCCCTTGATTTTGGCCTCCACCTTCCAGGTAACAACTTGCTGGTAACAACTCTCTTCCAATTCTGCCAACATGACTTTCCTGCCTAGAGGTGAATTCCAGTCCAGCTCCCATGTAGAGTCAGGACATCTCCAACCCTCAGTGCCAAGGCACTATATTACAAATGGGCTATGCATTTCTTCCAGTATGCATAAATATGTCTTGCTGCAATTTGAGGCTGTCAAAAGGCCACTATGCCAGCTCCAGGGGGATGACAGAACAACAGGTGAGCGAGCAAACAAGCACTGTGGATGGCCCAGGTGAGCTGTTCCACAAAGATGGGGAAGGCCAAACTGCTCTCTGAAGTGCCTCCCACTCTCTGTTAAACATGGTTGCATTGAAGTTTGGCAAACCACTCTCTGAAGCACCTTTCAACCCCCTTTAAAAGTGGGTGGGGCTTGGGGTGAGCGGGAGGACGGGACTTGGTCAGATGTAAAGAGGGGAGGGGTTGGCCAGGTATGGAGAATGGGGTTCCGGCAAAGCAGAGGCAGCAGCCCCTAGTAAAAACATAGGAACGTATAATGTGTTTTGTGTCAACAGATCCTTGGAGATTTTGCTCTTTAGAACTAGAGCTGATGGTGTCTGTCACATTTGTTTGTTGATGTGTCTGCTCTAGTTGTGTATAACATTGGGAATGGCATCTTCATTTGTAGGTTCAAAGGGTATGTGTGGTGAAGGTGAGGGAGGCTTAAACCTTTCCCCTTCCTCCAGCTTACCTCCTTATTATATGCCTTTTCCCCAGCCTGGCTCTGATGCCAGAGCTGAGAGAGAGTGAAGCAATGGAAGCAACTGAGAATGGGGAGGAAGGCAGGTGAGGGGGGTGGTTTTGACATAAATATGAAGAAACTTCTCCCCCACTTCACATGTCAACGGGACAAACACAGCAACTACAAGCGTGGCTTCCCACCTTGGGTCTGTCAGAAAGCTCAGGAGCTGGTTGGGTTGGGTTTTGGAGACCTCAAGGACTGTAGCATGTGGGGAGGAGGCTTCTTTGAAGCACACAGGGGAGGTCTGCCAGTGCAGACAACTGCTGATGCAACTTTCTTTGTTCAGCCCTAATTAGGTATTGATAAGCTTTGTTCACAGTCGCCTTTACCTTCGAATAAAACCATTTTTCAAATTGTAGAAGGCACAGCGTCTAATTAAACAAAATCATCTTGGGGTGGGGAAACGGCGGTTAATTCCAGGAGGGAAAGAATAGTTATGAGTGTCTTCCAGATCAAATAACACCTAGGAAAACAAAGCAATTATTATTCAGCGTGGGGATTCTACGGAAAAGGGTTTTCCTCAGTTTTGCCAGAAAACCTGACAAATGCACACAGTGGATTTTTAGCTTTAGAAAACTTGACTGGCTTCAGAGTCCAACATCCATTTGTTTTTTTGTTTAATGACGTCTATGTTATCTTGTTTTTATATTCTGCTGGAAGCTGTCCAGAGTGGCTGGGAAAGCCTAGCCAGATGGGCAGGGTATAAATATCATCATCATCATCATCATTATTATTTATACCAATTTGTATTAAACACTTAATAACAGTTTTACAGAACCTCCATGGTGGTCTACTGAAGCCAGTGACCAACTCTTTATGCTTTAGTTTAGGAAAAGCGATTGATGGCAGAAGTAACAAACAAAATAGTTTAGTCTCAGGTGGTCCTATCTGGAAATGCTGTTCCCCACTCCCCAGACTTGTCTTCAACAATCAGAGAATAAATGTGGGATGCTTTGCCCTGAACATCTTGGTTAATAGCATTCAATGTTCTCATTCATTCTTTTTGACCTTTTTTGAACCCAGCTCTAGTGCTGGCTGTTTGCCACATACTAAATAAGCTCCAAAGGCCAATTGTGTGCTGTGAAGAATATTTCCTTTTGCTCCCTGCACGTCAACATAATAAAGCACATTCTAGTTGTAACATTGCTAGTCATCCAGAAGAGTGATTTCAGATCATAAGAACATAAAGAAGAACTTTGCTAGATCAGACGAAAACTCCATTTAATCAAGCTTTCTGTTCTCACACAGTGGCCAGCCAGATACCGATGGGAAGTCCATCCCAGTGAAGTTCAAATCTATTGGCTTGTATATGTGGGCATAGCTAATCTATAATTGTTAGTGGAAATCATTCAGCCTGAATGATGTGATTTGTTTCAAGCTTCTCGCCAAAGAAAATTACTCTCTTCTGATGATTTAAAATGTTCATCCTCTTTGACTGGCAAGAAATTAAAGGAGTAAGGAGAAATCACTGCCCCTATCAGAGCAATGCGGGTGTATCCTGTCCAAGACCATATTAAAAAAAACAGCCACCCTGCCTTTCTGGCTCTGGCATGATGTGTAAATATTGCAGCGAAACTTGACTGATCTGTGTTGTGTTTACACGATTTTACTGCACTCAGTAAGCAGACCTGTTCCCTACTGTCTAGCATGTCGGCTACAAATATACCCTCTTGGGGTGGTGATGTGTAGACTGTCCCTCACAATTTTCTGAGTGCATATACTTGAAGGGATACCTAGTCTTTTGGTTTTATCTTTGGCTGTGATCCAGCTGTGTTGTGGCTTGCTTCCCTGTCTGCCAGACCACTGCCTTTGTGCCTTTTCAGCCAGCTGCTCTGGGTAGTATTTTTACTGCTGTGTTAATCTGGCAAGAAAGATTGAGGGGGAGAGAGTCCCCAACCGAAAAGGGAAGTGCCTCTTTTTAAAACCTCATCCATCATTCTTCTCTGCCAGAGATACCAATGGACTGCCATGTGCAGTAGTCAGAAGGGATAGGTTTGTATAGTGATGGTTCGGCTGCAGATGCAGTGAGATATTTTAATTATGAGAGCCTCTGAAAATAATCTCTGTACACTGTTGGTGTGATTTGCACATTCCTTCAGTCAAATTATTGCAGGATAGTGTGTGGGGGAGAGAGAGGGAACATACTGTATGAAAGAGTGGAGCAGGGCTTTCTGTTGCTGTTGCTGCTACCACCACCACTACTACTAACTTTTCTGTTTTGATTAAACACTCCTCTTTAATTATATAGGGAATGTGCCAGATCTGCACACCCAAAGCCTGACTCTTTTCAGCACTAGTGCATGCCAGGAAGGGAGCAGTGGTATGACATTGCAATCAGTCATCCTCCTGTGTCAGCTTGTTGGAGAAAAGGAAGTTGTAGTTGATCCTCCAAGCACTTCCAGATGTTTTGCAAGCACTGAAAAATAGTCAAAAGTCCTCACTGTGAAAGGAGTTACAGTCTAGATGCTAGAATTCATGGGCAATTTTTGCTAGTGTAGAACACAGGCTCAGCTGGTATTGGGAATGGTATCTTAATCTACTTTTTTTCCACCGCAGACAGTGTTTCTTTAGATCCACAGCAGGGCAACAACTTCATTAGGACCAACCAAAACATTGTAAAATAGTGAGAAAACTTTCAAGCTCTCCAGAACTCTACCTCAGGCTAGAACAGCCTTCCTCATCCTGCTGCCCTCTAGATAGGTTGTACTTGGAAAAACAACTGAAGGGCACTAGGTTGGCAAGACAAAGCTAGATATTCTTCAAAATATCTACCTTGATGAAGCTTTCTGGAGAGCCTGAAAGCTTGCTCACTTTTTTTGATGTTTTGGTTAGTCCTAATAAAGATACTGCCTGACTGTTTATACACCCACACCCACCTGAAACAAACACAAATGTATGTCTATAAATGGACCAGCCCGGGTACCCAAATCCTTTTTATTTTTTTAAGTGTTACTCTTTCTTTCTTGTTATGCTAATTAAAGGTAAAGGTACCCTTGCCCGTATGCGCCAGTCGTGTCTGACTCTAGGGTTGTGCGCTCATCTCACTTAAGAGACCGGGAGTCAGTGCTGTCCAGAGACACTTCCGGGTCACGTGGCCAGCGTGACGAAGCTGCTCTGGCGAGCCAGCACCAGCACAGCACACAGAAACGCCGTTTACCTTCCCGCTATAAAGCGGTACCTATTTATCTACTTGCACTTAGGGGTGCTTTCGAACTCTTGGATGGGCAGGAGCTGGGACCGAAAGATGGGAGCTCACCCTGCCGTGGGGATTCGAACCGCCGACCATACGATCGGCAAGTACTAGGCACTGAGGTTTTACCCACAGCGCCACCCGCGTCCCGTTATGCTAATTAGACACCCTTAATTTGGAATACATCTAATAGTTGGTTTTGCCAGCCCCTAGGTATGCCTCTGGTTGTTAATGGTCTCTCTAGTGTAAAATTTGTATACTTCTGGCGAATACTATATTGCTGCTCTTGAAGCTTGACATAGTTTTAAGTTCATGTATTATTAACAGGTATCTGTTCCATGTATTAAGGGTGATTATTTAAATGAGATTTGGTAAGCTCTTGAGTCTTCAATTTAGAGCAGTTCCCCTTCCCTTCCTGTGTTGTTTTCCCATGTTGCATTCTAGATTAAAAACTCTTTGGACTTGGGCTCTTGCATTCTATAAAGTACATTCCATGCTGATGGAACTGCAATAAAATCATAATAAGAATTGGTCCTTTCAGTGTTTCCCAACCTTGGGTCTCCAGCTGTTTTCAGACTACAGTTCCCATCATCCCTGACCACTAGTCTTGCTAGCTAGGAATGATGGGAGTTGTAGTCCCAAAACAGCTGGAGACCCAAGGTTGGGAAACACTGGAATAGATAATACAGTAAATAAGATAATATATAAAATAAAAATGCCACTGATTTCCCCCCCCCCGTGTTTGGAAACAAAAAATGTCTAGCCTCGAAAACTGAGAGTAGAAAAAGGTATTTCTAAATTTTCTAGATTGACAACATTGAGCGCATGAAATGAAATTTGAGTTGCTGATGTTGGAACGTTACAAGAGAGCACGCTTTAGCCAACCTTAATTGTTGGTTAAAATTAGTAGCTGTTGCTTAGACCAGCAGCCTTCTCATTTCTTGTATCAACAGTAAGAACCAACAGGAATTTCTAAACCATATGTCTATTTCTAGAGCAAATGTCTGCTGATATGTAGGAGGCATATGCTGGGGAATTCTTTTGGAGGGTGGGTAGGAGGAGTGAGGCTGGGAAGCCTGGTGTATTTCACTTTGTTCTTGACAAGTGCTATAGTAATTTCTCTTTCTTTCCACATTTTTGCACCACCTTTCTGAGAAGCTCAAGGCAGCAGACCTCCCCAACCCCCTCATTTTACTGTCACAAGGCTGGGCTGGTTTGCCCAAGCTCACCCAGTAAGCATACACAATCATAAATTTGACATGACCAAAAGGGCCATGTGGTCCAACCCGCTGTAATATAAGAATATTTTGCCCAATGCGGGGCTCAAATCCACGACTCTGAGATTAAGATTCTCATGCTTTACAAACTGAGCTATCCCTGATCAAGTGGGATATGAACTCCCACCTCTATGGTCTATGCTTTGAGGTGCTTTGAGGTATCACACAAAGCCCACTTTAAAAAAGTGGCATACTGTTTTTGCATACTGGCTTGAATCGCGAAGCAGTTGGCTGCACACTAACTCTGTAGAGCAGTTACTACCCAGGTACAATCTCAAGTGGTGTCTGCTTCGCAGGTCTCTTATGTGGAGCAGGTTACTCTTGGAGATTCTGGTGTTTCCATGGTCTGCGTTGTAATTAGCTGGCTGTTTCACGATGAGAAGTCTTCCAAAACTATTAGGGTCCTGTTCCTCACAGTTTTGGAGAAACTCTTCAGAGTATTGCAGCTCAGCTTCAAACCGTTCTCTGCTCAGGGCAAGTTGCTAGTTACAGTAAGTTCTGAAGACTGAGCTTGTGAGTCTGCCTTCAGGCCTTGCATTGCTGATACCTGCAACAGCGCTTCATTAGCTTAGTTTCGTTTATGAGGTGGTCAGTGTGGCAAGAGGCAGGAATGCCTCTAATTGCTCCTGGCATGCTAGCGTTAGGCCATTCGACTCTCAAAGTAATAATGTGGTAAGTACTGCATTCAAATGCTCCGAAGCCAATAATATCCTTGTTTAGGTGGCAGCCTATATTTTTCACTGTCATTATAGGACTGTGCAGATGTTCCCTCTGGTTCTCTGAACTCCTAGAGTGGGATCATGTTCCAGGCTTCAGTGTAGCTTGAAATGGGCTGTTTGTATACACAACTGTTAAGTGCATTTGCTTCTTCACATGCTTGGGAACTCTGGAGTCATTGGGGATCCTGATCAAATGGAAGAGGATCCTATGTGTGTACAATTCCATATACGTATAGCCCCTTTCACACTTCCACATGGAGGACTGAGACAGCAGGTGCATCAATGGAGGCAGAGACAGCAAATGTTCCATTTCTCCCTTCACCTGTTCAGTGCCTGCGTAGTCCTAGTGCAGTCTGATAGCAGTTGCAAATACATGGACATACACCCACCCCCACGGTCTCAACTTTCTTGTTCTTTGCATTACAATCATAATCACATTTTTTTTTAAATGACTTTTTTATTGTTGCTGTGTTAATATCATTTTTTTAAAAAAGTACAACTGTTTGGGCTATCACTGAAAATCCAAGATAATAGCAACTTCCTTTGAGTATTGCTTTTTCTCTTTATAAGGGAGGGAAGAAAACACTTGTTGAAACCAAGCCCTTTGATACTGTATCACAGCTGTTTACAACTAGACTTCTTTTTTTTGAGGAGGGGGGGGGGAATAAAAATAAAATTATTTTTTTGCCCTGTTCCCCTTATCTTGATTTCCTTGTGTCTTGGGATTTGGTTGCTTAAATGAAGGGGCATTCGTTAGTTTTGGGGCTTCACAAAATTTGGTTATATGTCCTTTTTTCTTACATCTGAAACAAGTAACTCTCTTGGATGGAGCCTTGACCTCCCTCTTTGGATGGGGACATGCAGTTTGAGCCATTGGGCTCATCAGTCCTGGTTGGAGGGCTTCTCACACACTCCTTACAAACACATTCAAAAAGGACATGTGGCTTCTAACTGTGTTTTCTCTCCCTATCACTGGGAGAGCCAGTGTGGTGTAGTGGTTAAGAGCGGTAGTCTCGTAATCTGGGGACCCGGGTTCGCGTCCCCGCTCCTCCACATGCAGCTGCTGGGTGACCTTGGGCCAGTCACACTTCTCTGAAGTCTCTCAGCCTCACTCACCTCACAGAGTGTTTGTTGTGGGGGAGGAAGGGAAAAGGAGAATGTCAGCCGCTTTGAGACTCCTTAAAGGGAGTGAAAGGCGGGATACCAAATCCAAACTCTTCTTGTTGAACTGGGTCAAGCCCTCTTTTTTCACATAATGTTAACACATTGATTGCTATCTCTGCAACAATGTTGTAGCTTGGTCTGCATGAATCTTTTGGTGTGGCACCTTACATTATTAGCACTGAAGAAATTACATTTTGCTTTTCAAATTTCATTTCATCCATCAAATTATACAGATAAGCATCATGCATTCCTTACAATGTTATACTGATGCCAGCAGTTTTTGCTCCCCTAATTCTATGAGAAGAAATTTAGGCTGCAATCCCGTGCCCACTTATCTGGGAATAAGTCCCATTTAACTCAGAATGTGCTTTTGAGGAGAGATATTTAGGGTTGCACTGTCAGTCACATCCCTCAAGAGAGGCTGGCTTTGGAAATACTGGCACTTAGACTCCTAGATATTTCTTAACAACTAATTTCACATAAGTTGAGATTAGAATTGGTTTGGTGCTTTGTGGGCAAAGATGGCATTAGCAAAGGAAGGGTGCTCAGGGCATTATGACTTACTAGAGGCCTTGTACCCAATGCTGTTCAGGAATTCTAAGAAAAGTCCATTTTCGAAAAGTCCAGTCTGCCATCTTGATTCAAAATGATGTTCCGTTGTATCCAAACGTACGTGGAAACTCTCCTCCTTGATCTTGGGAACCATCTTGCTTGCAAATTTTGGTTATGATATCTTATGCAGCTTCCTGTAAAAGAGTGTGTAGCAAATTAGTTTATTATAACTTCTACCCCCTTGCCCTTCAAACAATTTCACAGGCAGCTTACACAAAATAATAATAGTAAATCAGAAGCTATAATTTAAACAAACATGCACATACTAAAAGCATATTACAAACAGAAGCATAATATCACCAGCAGAGATTGAATGCATTGCATTAGATTAAAAGGCCTGGAAGAATTTTAGAAAGATGTTGCCTGATGCTAAAATGACAATGTAGGTGGCAGGCAAGCCTTGCTGAGGAGAACCTTCTTTTAATTAGCAGCACCACAGAAATGGTCCTTTCCCATTAGCCAGCTGTTGCATGTATGGTGGGGTGGCAGGGATACCCAGATAAGGGCCTAAGATATCAAAGTCTTAGTATCTAGGCAGGCATATTTGAAGGTGGGCGTGCTAGCCCCCAAACCAGCATTTTGAATTGAGGCCTGAAATGGACCGGGATCCAGCGCGGTTGATGCAGCACTGGTGTGATACGATCATAATAATGCCTGGTACCGTGTCACTCTGGAATGGCTGAGCGTGGGGCCTTAAAACAACTTCTCCCTTTGTGGGGAATGCTGCAGGCCAGCGATGTGATGCAACCTTCACTCCCTGCAGGAATTTGTGCTGAGCTCTTTCTGCTCTGGAAAAACAAGTTTGTCTTTCTTGCTCCACACCCACAGAACGAGATTCTCTCTCTCTCTCTCTCCCCCCCCCCCATTTAAATGTCTCAGTGCTGCCTCTCAGGACTCAGTGGAGGAGGAGGAGGAGAAACATTATCTCCCTCTAATTCCTTTTGTATTGTGCTGAGCTGTTTCATCTGCTTCCTAGGTCCTGCTGAATTGAGAACAGATTGAGTATTCCATAGCCACTCTGCTTTTTGAGGCGGCACAACTTTGGGAAGCTGTGCTTTGAAGGCTGTCTCTGGCACGGCGCACTAAACTCCTATTGTACTGCCGGGATAGTGCATTGCTTTGCCATTGCTGGCAAGACCCAGTTTCTCACAATCCCTGCTTTGTACTGCCTGTGTGCTGGAATGACAGATACGTGAGACTTGCTCCGGTGGCTGTGAATCCCGAGTACACTCGGTTAACCCCTGTGGAGCTATTGCTCCTCCTGCAAAGTCGCCTTCCTCCTTGGGCACCAGCATCCGAGCCCCTCTTTTTCAAAAGGGGCAGCTCTCAGAACACTGCTTTGAGCTAGAGGAATGGCTGTAGCTCAGTGGCAGAGTATTTACTCTGTTTGCATGCAGAAGGTCCAAGGTTCAGTCCCCAGGCATCTCTGGGTAGTGCTGGGAGAGACTCCCATCTGAAATCCTGGAAAGTGACAGCCAGTCAGTGCAGAGCAGGTATGGGGAGCCCTTGGCCCTCCAGATGTTTTTGGACTACAACTCCCTTCATCTCTGCTCATAGGCCAGCGGTGGCCAAACTTGGCCCTCCAGCTGTTTTTGGACTACAACTCCCATCATCCATAGCTAACAGGACCAGTGGTCGGGGATGATGGGAATTGTAGTCCCAAAACAGCTGGTGGGCCACTACTGCTAGGCTATCCTTTTGCTGGGGCTGATGGGAGTTCTAGTTCAGCAACATCTGGAGGGCCAAAGGTTCCTCACTTCTGGCGTAGAGACAATAATGAGCCAGATGGACCCAATGTTCTGGTTTCGTATAAGGCAGCTTCCAAGGTTCCAGAATACCTTTAGTAAGCCTATGTTTGTGGAAATACCTTTTTATCCTGGGCTGTGACTCCCCGTGATGTATTTCTTTTTAGTACGCTATCTGTTCTCTCTTTACGTCAGAGCATAGCAGTGCCCACCATCTTTGCTGGAATTGTAGCTGTAATTTGTTTTAACTGATTGCAATACTGTATTTTTAAATCATTGTAAACCTCCCTGAGACCTCATGGCAAAGTGCAGGTAAGAAACAAAAAAACAAAAAAAGTAGGTGGAAGTGCATGAGTCCTCCTTATATTACCGTATTTTTTGCTCTATAAGACTCACTTTTTCCCTCCTAAAAAGTAAGGGGAAATGTGTGTGCGTCTTATGGAGTGAACACAGGCTGCACAGCTATCCCAGAAGCCAAAACAGCAAGAGGGATTGCTGCTTTCACTGCGCAGCGATGCCTCTTGCTGTTCTGGCTTCTGAGATTCAGATTTTTTTTCTTCTTGTTTTCCTCCTCCAAAAACTAGGTGTGTCTTGTGGTCTGGTGCATCTTATAGAGCGGAAAATACGGTATAATAATCCCCTTGACTGCTACAGCCTTGCCTTGAACATGGGCAATAGAACGTTCTTGCTCGGAACGTGGTGGACTCTCCTTCCTTGGAGGTTTTTAAGCAGATGTTGGATGGCCACCTGTCATGTATGATCTAGCTGAGATTCCTGCATTGCAGGGGGTTGGACTAGATGGCCCTTGGAGTCCCTTCCAACTCTGATTCTATGAGCACTGCCTTGCTTCAATTCCCCCATCCCCACAGGTGGAGTGTTATGCTAAGGAAAAGGGGCTTAACGTTTTCTTTCTGCTCCAAGTACCTATCACTGCTTGTGGGGTTTCCGGTTATAATGACGGTTTACAGCAGCCTTGTAAATAAGCTGTCAGAATTTATCAGCCTGTTTTTACTAGTCTGCTGAGGACTGGCAGAGGAGGGCCCATAAGTTCTGTCCCTTCTGAAGCAGCCCAGTGCAGAGGAGGAGGAGGAGTCCTGTAGCAGCCCCTTTGGTTTCTATATTGGGCAGGGAGGAGTGTCTGTTCCCAGCCCCTAGACACACACACACACACACACACACACACACACACATATTTTGGCCCTCTTAATTGCTCCTTGCTCCCTTTTTTGTTCCTTCTATATTGGTCTTTCCTATCTGCAAAACTGGGTTTCTGCCCTTGTGGATTCATTTCTTTTTCTTTTTTTAAAAAAGGCAGCAACCGGATATTGGCGAGAGTGGCAAAGAGTTAGGAGGATAACGCAGAACAGAGAAGCTTCAGTAATTATTCAGCTCCCCATCCCACTCCCATCCCCCATGATAAGGAACCTTCCATATATATATTTATATATATGAACTGCTCCTTTGTTGTGCTTGGAACTGTGCTATCCAATTTTAGATTCCAGTTCATCTATTTTCACTGCCATTGAGTTCAGCTGTCTGTGTGTGTGTGTTTGAACATGCTATGGAGCACATGTTTTGCAATCAGAAGCCAGACACTTGCTGTTAAAAGACGCTTCATATCTTTGGAATAATGTAATGGGCTGATAAAAGGAAAATGCATTTCAACATCAATATTATTATTTTAGTTGAAGGGATCTCAGCCACTCCTTTCAGAAATGAGTGCCCACTTTTTAGGTACCGTATCTTTTCAAAAAATAGGTTCTAAAGTCAAGATATATTTACTATGTGGATATCTGACTTACTTTTGTCTCAAGTCATCTGTGGTCCATGATTGCACACTTGACTCCCTACATAGAAGTTACACTAAAAATTAGTAAACATCAAGTATGTGCACATTTGGATAGTACTGAATGGGTGTTTCATCCATTTGAAACATCATTCCACAACTTGCCCCTTCCAGATGTTTTGGACTACATCTCTCATATTTTAATCTAAAACATCTGGGGGTGGGCAGCAGGTTGGGGAAAGCCGGTACAGTCAGACCTCGGTTGTCGAACGTAATCTGTTTTGGAAGCTTCCGATTGGTTGCAGGAGCTTCCTGCACTCAAGCAGAAGCCGTGTCAGATGTCCGGCTTCCAAAAAACGTTCGAAAACTGGAGCATTTACTTCCTGGTTCTTGACATTTGGGAGCCGAAACATTCCAAAACGGAGCTGTTCGGGAACCAAGGTTTGACTGTATCAACTATTTTTAAATGGGCAATGGTATAAATTTCTGTGCCAGATAATTTTCTGGATAACCTAAACCTACATTTCTCTTTCTCTCTTGAATGCTCTGTCGTGAAAGGCTTGAGAGCTCTGGAAGTAGCTTATTTCAAGTCTGGCCCTGCCATGTGGCTGTGCAAAGTGATCACCTTCAGGCAGCACCATGGAGTGGGTAAACAGATGAAGGCAGGAATTTGTGCCTGAATGGTGCCAGTGAGACTTTTAAAAGCATTCTTAGGACACTATTGGGGATCTGTACCAGGCACCAAAATGTCTTGAGACAGCACTGACTAGCTGAAACTACATTATGTACAAGGGAGCATTGAGCACTCCTTAAACTGAAGGCCTTTGAGCCAACAAAGCTATGTCTCTCTGACATCTCTCATGTCTCTCATTTCCCCCTTCCTTTTTTTAGGTATGACTCTGGGAAGGATGGTTACATTGACCTTATGGAACTGAAGCTGATGATGGAGAAGCTTGGGGCACCTCAGACTCATCTGGGCCTGAAGAACATGATCAAGGAAGTGGATGAAGACTTTGATGGCAAACTCAGCTTCCGTGAGGTAAATGTCAGCAGAAAATAAAATGTAATGCAAAACCAAATGGGGAATAAAAATGTGGAACTTCTGCTATCACAACAAATGTGTCCTTCACCAACTCACTTCCTCCTTCAAGCCTATGCTGTTTGGAGCAGCTGTGCTTTAACTTCTGTGGAAAACTCCAGCTTGTTGTACACCAGATAGCAATTTCCCAGGCTCGGGTGTTGTGGCATGATACTAGATACGGAGACATCCTTGCATACTGTAAGACACAAGCTATGGGGATTGAAAGTCTGAGGCTTGAAGGCCAGAAGAACTTTTAACCTAGACTTTCCATGTTGCAGGTAGAAGAGTTAAGAAATAATCATCTCATTTTTCTTATATGAAAACTTCTGCCTTTATTTTTCCTCATCAAGAGAAAGCTGAACTAACTCTGAACAATTTTATTTTCTTGTGACACTACACTCAGCTGTTCATGTCACGGTTTGCAAATGTCACCTGCTTCTGGGGTTCAGGGCCACATTGTAATAAATTATTCCCCTCGTAGCAGTAGGTATAGAAGGGGGCATTCTCAAGTGTGCACTAAGGCACTACCACATGGGTATTGTCTAGCTCCACTTGCTTGAAGAGGCAGAACAGCCAGAAAATGTAATCCAGGCATCCCCAAACTTGCCCTCCAGCTGTTTTGGGACTACAGTTCCCATCATCCCTGACCACTAGTCCTGTTAGCTAGGGATGATGGGAGTTGTAGTCCCAAAACAGCTGGAGGGCCAAGGTTGGGATTGCCTGATGTAATGCTTTCTGAGTGTGAGTGCCTCCAACTTTGGTCCATCCAATGATAATGGGTAGACCACTGCCATTTTCAATATACTGTGAGTAGATCGCAGTCTATTGCGAGTTGGACGTCCCTGCTGTAGGGAGTAGAGTTCCAATGGTACCATCTTTGGACATGTCATTCACTTAATCAGCAAGGACATTGTTTCTCAGTGTGTGATTTGGCAGGATAGGTTTTCAAAAGGTTTCATTGGAGTACCTTTTTCTCTTGGAAAGGGATGACCTAGCCACTGTTAGCCATGCTTTAGTAACTTTCAGGCTGTAATATATGTGGGTATACCATTGAAAAGGGTTCAGAAACTTCATCTGGTGTAGAATATGGCACCCAAGCTGTTGATGTGGACTGGCTGGTACATAGTACCCAAGAAAGGTTCATTGGCTTCCATTTTGTTTCTGAGCACAGCTCTCTAGGTTCCCTTACCTTCATAGTTTAGGTAGATGGCTACTGGAGAGAAGGCCTGTTCTATGGTTGCATGTCAATTGTGAAGCTGTCTTCCAAGGAAGATCCGCTTGGTGCCTTTGTTACTTTTCGGGTGCAAGACAAAGTCTGTCTACTTTTGCTTTTGGTGGATAAATTGGTTGTATGTGGATGTGTGTGAGAGATAGAGAGATAGAGATAGAGCGAGAGCGAGCGAGCGAGAGAGAGAGAGAGAGGGGGGAGGGAATACTGTTGACCATAATTCCTGCTTTTTATTGTTTATAAATTATATCATTCTGTGATGACATTTTAATCTTGACTACTGCTCTAATGGGATGCGGGTGGTGCTGTGGTCTAAACCACTGAGCCTCTTGGGCTTGCTGATCAGAAGGTCGGTGGTTAAAATCCCCGCGATGGGGTGAGCTCCCGTTGCTCAGTCCCAGCTCCTGCCCACCTAGCAGTTTGAAAGCACGTCAAAGTGCAAGTAGATAAATAGGTACCGCACCGGCGGAAAGGTAAATGGCGTTTCCGTGCGCTGCTCTGGTTCGCCAGACACGGTTTAGTCATGCTGGCCACATGACCTGGAAGCTGTCTGCGGACAAATGCCAGCTCCCTTGGCTTATAGAGCGAGATGAGCACGCAACCCAAGAGTCGTGCGCAACTGGACCTAACAGTCAGGGGTACCTTTACCTTTTTACTGTTCTAATGTTTTTATTATGCTTATATTTTATTTTATGTTATATTGTTTGCCAAGTATGGCCCCAAAGGCACCATTTAGAGAAGTGCTACCCTGATGCCCCAGTTGCTCCTCTATCAGGTGTGGCAGTGGTGACAGATTTTTCAAGCAGGCCACTTGGCCCTTCCACACACACACACACACCCCTCAAAATATACCCAAAGCGTCCAGCAAACCACCCCCTGATTAGGTCATTATGCTAAATTAATTCTCTCTTAATGGCACCCAGACACCTGCTTTGCTGCTGCTGCTCTAATTTAATGTGTGAGGATTCATTCTTTGTCCTTGAAGTATTATCTTGACTTACTGAAGGACAAGTAGGGCAGAACAGCTTTCTGTTACAGATAGGTAGCCGTGTTGGTCTGCCATAGTCAAAACGAAAAAAAATCCTTCCAGTAGCACCTTAAAGACCAACTAAGTTAGTTCTTGGTATGAGCTTTCGTGTGCATGCACACTTCTTCAGATACATCTAGTTGGTCTTTAAGGTGCTACTGGAAGGAATTTTTTTTGTTCTGTCTCTCCTGTTATCTACCTGTGACAATGAGTAAGCGATTGGAAATAAGTTGAGAAAGGTGTCATAACCATTCTCCTTTTGTTTATTTTTGTCAGATTACAAACTATGCAATAAAAGTGATCGAGGGGCCTGTTTTATCTTCATGAAGGCCACTTTCACTCAACAGCTAGTTTTATGATTGGGATGGCTAAGTCTGATTTTGTTTGGGTTCAGGATTGGCGAGGGAACTGCAGTCTAAGGATGTGTCATTCTTCATGCGTGTGTGTGTATATATATATATATATATATATGTCTCTCTCTCTCTCTGTGTGTGTGTGTGTGTGTGTCTGTATGCATGAATATGCATACACACAGTGGTAGCTGGGGCCCGTTGTGACTGATAGGGCAGAAAGCCGGGAGCCTAAACCATAGATTGAGCTAAAGGTATGCCTAGGGGTTGGTGAAACCAGTCCCTGCTGGGGTGCAAAATGGTTGTGTGTTGAGACAAGAACTGGGAGCTGGGCGGTAGGAGATATGGCAAGGCGGTATGAAGGTAGATCGCTGGATACTATGGAGTGTATAACATATGTTGTTGTTTAGTCGTCTTAGTCGTGTTCGACTCTCCGTGATGCCATGAACCAGAGCATGCCTTTGAAACTCTCACTTTCTTCTCAAAGCTTCTCCTTTTTTATGTCCATGGAGTTTTCTTGGCAAAATACTGGAGTGGCTTGCCAGTTCCTTCTCCAGTATAACATATATGTGATGCTTTTTGCAGTGGGAAAGAAATGGAAGAGCAATAACTTTTTTTGACGGTAAATAAGTTTGAAACTTTATTTCTCATCATGATGGCACCATGAGAGCTAAAAGAGCAGGAGGAGGGGATAGTGCAAAGTTACTTGCTTTGCAAGAGAGCATTTCGCTTGCCCACCATGGTCTTGCAGATCAGCACAAAAAAGATGATTCATTAGACATGCAACATTCAAGGAAATTAGAACTGCTTTCTCTGCATTTTAAAAATAGGATTAAGGAAGTAGATGAAAAGAATGATTTGTGCAAATCTATTGCAACTGAGGAACAAGCCTATAAAAGGCTGCAAAATTGCTCGCTGGGGGAATGTGTGATTCTGTTCAGGCTGAAGCCAGCTAGAAGTTTCAACCTAGAAATAAGCAACTTGTCCCTGTTTACTTCCTATTACTTGGCCTGTGTGGCTCTTACTGTTGGCCACCAGCAGCAGTTGAGCATCGCATTTATTTCCATATTGATTCTGGCTGCACCTTATGCCCTCTGCTGCAGGAAAAGGAATTCCCCAGGGAGGTTCATTTCATACCTCTGAAACTTGTGCAGCTATTTGCTTTTGTAATGGTTACTTATTCCACCGTACCTTTCCCAAGGGGTGTTTTAATAAAGTTAATTTTGTACTTATCAACCCATCAATATATCACCAATTGCTTCCACACCATTCTAGCCCAGATCCCAAGGTGAATAAAGTTGTTGCATGTAAGCAGTATGCCTGCAACTTTTCTGTATCAGTGTCTGCTGTTAGTAACATGGGGCCAATATTCAGATACGATACATGTGGAACTGCCCTTTTCCTACTTATAAAAAATTGTGTTGTGTGGAAATGGACTCGGCCCCATCATCCACACAGTGGTCTAAAGCATCCTTTAAATCACTACTCTGAGGCTTGGCTACTATGCTGGATGTATGGGTTTCTTTACTTACTTTCTGAAGAGCACGCAGTAGGCATACGACTTGCAAAATCTGAACACACCCACGCCTTGTGGATTATGTCCCCAAAAGTTTGTGTAGCAATGTGAAGAATCTCTCCAGAAGGCATTCGGACAATGTGAACGTGCTCAAATCATTTGCCATTTACACAGAATAGTCCCTTCTACCCCTGCACATAGATGATCTGGACTTGGCAACTTGCACCTATGACTTGTTCCCAGCTGTTTAGTGAGTCATTCCCACATGCCTTTTCTGGCTGTGTCAGCTGGTACAACAGCATATTTCCCTCCTTTCTCAGCCAAAATGGAGGAACCTGCCCAGTGCAGAAGACTCTGGAGCATTTGCTCACTCTGCTACAGCTGGTCATGCCAACGTGTTTACAGGGACCAACCTGACATTCCTTGGACTAGAGTGGGTCTTAGATCTCAGAACATTTGCTGGTAATAGACCTTTGAGTGCTTCTTCTGTGAGAGGGTGTTGTTGGAACAGGGGGAAGTAATATCTAGTATAATAGTGATCGAAGCAAGCATCAGAAAATCTGAAAGCCAGGAGGATCTCCATTGGCCACATTGCAACTACAGCTTCAGTTTGTTTGGAACAAGACTGTTCTGCATGTGATGTGCTTACTTGGGTTTGAGGAAAGGGTGCATATGGCTTGAATGGCATGCACTCCCAGTTAGCGGGACCTGTTATTTAAATAAATCTTAAATCTGTTTGTGTATAGCTTCCAGCTCACAAAGGTCACCAAAATGGACTGGCCGGAAAACCAGCTACTTATACCAGGCTTCTTTCAACATAGTAGCTCTTTCTTTATCACTTTGATAGGTCACCACTGAAACTGAGAGGATCCATGGCTCAGTGGTGGTGAACGTAATTGACATGACAGAGTTTATTATTTATTATTATTTTTAAATTGATGTTATTTATTAAATTTGTATGCCACCCTTCATCCGTAGATTTCAGAGCAGTTCACAGCATAAAAATACAAGATTAAAAAACAAACAAAATACATAATAAAAACAAGAACAAGAACAGACCAGTAACACTCCTCCCCCACCCACACATTTAAAAGAATATAGGATGTTAATCAACCCAAAGCATGGCTAAAGAGGAATGGTGCTGTCAGGTGCTGGTGTGGTTGCTCGAGAGCAAACAGGCAAGACTCCAAGCTGTCTTTTCCAGGCTTTATTATCTGTACAAAACTATTTACAGTGCAGAGCGTCTCAAGTCCATGTCTGCTCAGTCGCTAGCAGAATCTGGGAGTGGGCGGTCCTTATACCTTCCCCAGCATAACAGTCGTGTGACTCCCATCCTTCTCCTCCCCTCTCTGTGCCCAAACCTACTGCGCAGAGTGAGCGCTGGCAAAGGGGGACTTGGCTCCCGTCCGCTTTGCTCAGGCTCGGTGTTGAGGCTCTCCCTAGCATCTTCTGATCCCTGTGCCCCTTCCCCAATGGAGGCAGGGCTTCCCTCCTCGCCAGAGGAAGAACTGCTTCACAAGATCTTCGGAGGCTCCCTGTAACACAACTGCCCTTCCACCTCTCGCCTCTGAGCTGATGGCAGTTCCCTGACAGGTTTCAGGGTCCGGGTAGGTTCATATGAAGAGAGGCGGTCCTTGAGGTACTGCAGTCCTGAGCCATTTAAGGCTTTATAGGTCAAAAAGAATTGAATTGGGCCCGCAGACTAATCTGCAACCAGTGCTGTCCAGCCAGGAACATTGAGCAGCCTTGCCCCATTGAGCAGCCTTGCTGCCGAATTCTGCACCAGCTGCAGTTTCCAAAGCCTCTTCATATAACACGCTTCAGTCATCTAACCTAAGAGGTTATCAAAGCATAGACAACAGAAGTTGGAGTGCACCTTGCTCTAAAAAAGGAACCTTTCGAGAGCTCGCTTCCAGCTCTCACCTGTTTCTCTGCAGCCACATTGGGACTTGCCCAGCACCTGACATCACATATGACAATAAGGTGTGGGGCAGGTGGGCATGGTTTCACAGGGAAGTTTATATATTCCTGAGCCACCCTCAACAGGAAGTAGTGATTCTGTAGGGTAGAGTCCAGAAAATCCATAATAATTACCGCTGTCATCTCAGGCCGGGTAGGTGGCACTGTGATCGAATCCTTATTTGGACCTAGTTGCCCACCACCAGGTAGAAGCCCTCCAACCTGGCAATGGACTGGACAGAAAGTCTAGCCAAGCGGTATAGAATTATTACAGATCACTACAACTCTTTTCTGTTGGTCCTGCACCAAGATCTCAGGTGGGCACAGCTGATTAAAAACCAGCTTCTTCCAGTTTATACACCCAGGAGATTCAGGATTGGCACCTTCCTCAGTCTCTGTTAAATGGATCTCTGCTAGAGACTGGTGAGCTGCTGCCAGGCAAAGTAGATGCTATTGTAGATGGACTAATGTATCACTATAAAAGGCAGCTTTGTAACTGCGTACATATTTTTTTCCAGCTGCAGAAAAGCTTTTAGCCACTTGCCAAGTATTGGAAGCAAACTTATGCTACTCTCAGAAGGGAATCTAGTGGGAGGGGTGTTAGCCCAGTCATAGAGCCCTTCCCTCCATCCTTTCCCAGTTTTCAGCCTCTGGAGTGAGTCATGGCAGTGTCATGGGGGTGTCACTCTTGAGGGATGTGTTGAGGCTGGGAATGTGATTCAGTATAAGGACCTGTCAAGCACACTGCGGCAGCAAAACTTAGCAAACATTTGGCTGGACACACCCATCCTATATTTGCTGCTAGAAAAGAGCCCAGCAGTTTCGTAATGCTCCCCCTCCCATCCCTGAGGGACTTTGGGAATTTTTCAACTTTGTTTTTTTTAAACGCTGAATTAGTAAGCAGCTGGGAGCTGGGGGGGCATGCGGGGGAAGCTTGGGAACAAAGGGTTCTGCCAGATGCCTAATTTCCTGATGAAAGAAGCTGGATGCAGTTTCTGGTATCTTGCATGCTGCCCTGTAGTGAGAGAATGTGAGCTTTTCAGAGGATGGAAATCCACTCTGATCACACACATACGAAATTTGAAAGCTGAATTACTGTAGTACTGACATTCCCTGTTTGGATGTTTTATGCTATTTAGGACCTTAGATGAGTCCTTTGACTATAGAAGAAGAGTTGGAATATTGCAGTATTAGCACTTGGTGCTATTTAGTTTGGAGCCACTAGGCCAGTTTGCACACAGCAGTAAGCTGTGGTGTATTGGGACTGAGCAGCATGCTAGTCCACCTTGCCTGCTCACTCTGGCTCTTGTCCTTCCCCTAGGTCTGAGTAGGGGCAAGGAGCCATGAAATCTTGGCTTGCCATTAGGTCCAAATTGGGATTGCTCCTCCCTTTCATGCTGATAAAGTGATCACACTTTTTTAGATGGAAACCCACTACCATCCCATGTTTGGATATAATGACAAGCCAAGGCTTCATGACTTGTTGCTTGTGCCAGAGGAGGAATGAAGCCGGAGTGATTAGATGTGCTAGGGCAGAGTGCACTGGCATCTCAAGAAGCCAGTGATCTGGTAAAGTAACTGGGTTCAGCATCAGCCTGAAGAAATGAGCAGACCAGATAGATAAGGTGCTATTGAGTGCTATGTCACAAATTCACCATTTTAAATGTAACGTGGGGTGGATGGGGGGCAGGGGGAGACATGGAGAATGAAGAAGGTGCAAGGTATTAGGAAGAGAGGCAGCATGAGACATCTCTCTCTCAGACCAGTCACACACAAGCTTGTGCCTCCATATGCTCCCAGCTTTCTCAGCTCAGTCTAGTTTCTTCAAGTGTCATAGGGCTGTTTGACAAGTGAAAGGGCCTGAGTCAAAGCACACAGGCGCGCGCACACACACACACTGACTGTACTGAGTGGGGAGCATTGCTGTTGTCATCATGTGCTCATGGACTTCACATAGGCATTGCTTTGGCCACGGGGAGGACAGTATGCTGGACTTTGTGGACCTTTGGTCTGATCTAGCAGGGCTGTTGTTACATTTTCCAGGACCAAACAAGTAAGTGGGCACAGAGCAGTGGCAGTGGAGCTATCTTCCTTTTGGTTTCTTCTTTGGACTCAAATTACTCATATATAGATGATCTACATAAGTAGTAAAATGGTCATTGATATAAAATAAGTTATACTGAGGACAAAACAGAAGAGATTTGGGAAATCCATTATTAGATCTCCTAATATTTAAGTGTTTACCTAAACCATGAAAGGCTCCAGGTTTTATTAGAAAAATGGAGTGTGTGGCAGGGTGGAGATGACATGCCATTTCTCCAGTTTTGGTCTCCTGCCCCACTGACTTTGCACTGGCACGGGTGAGGGAGAGACTTCAGATCAGGGAAATTGATTTATCTTCCCCCAGTTCAGTTGTTCTGATCAAATTCATCCCCTATAGCTCTTTTTATGTTACAATTAAATGTTGGCACATTCCTGAGTCTCACATATTTTTGTCTTAAATAAGTTCACCACTTTATTACTGATTTTCCTGCCTAAGCTATTACAGCTCCCAGTCATGAAAGCTTAGGCTTAAGTGCTCATCCTGTTACTTTTTTCTAAATTACCATTTTTTATCTTGTATAGTTTCTACTCATTTTCCACAAAGCTGCAGCTGGGGAGCTTGAAGAAGACAGTGGCCTGCTGGCTTTGGCAAAACTTTCCGAAATAGATGTCGCTCTTGAGGGAGTGAAAGGCGCCAAGAACTTCTTTGAAGCAAAGGTAGGAAAAACATATCTTAGAATCAGGTGATGGAGGGGTTCATAAGTCTTAGGCTGTAATCTTAATCACCCTAGGAAGTATGCCCCATTGAACACAGGGAGTTTTACTTCTGAGTAACCGTGTGTCGGATTCTCCACCTAGAGCACAAGTTAACGATTCACACTGGGAAAGTGGTGCACCTGGAAATTTCCCTGCTTTAATGTAAACCAGAGTGCTGTTTTAAAAGCTGAAAGTGCAACTGTTTCAGATTGGGTGAAAGTGCAAGTGGAACCGAGACTGGATGAATCAGATCTAATGAATGCTTGTTCCGTTTCCTGTGTCTCACTATGAAAACAAAAGCCACATAGTTTTCTTTTTTAAAAAACAAAACCACCACCAAGTCAATCTTGTTGGCTACTTTTGAGGTATTGTAACAACTCCCCCAAATCTTTGTATGGTGGGAAAAGCACCCCAATACTTTTTATGTGTTTTGGACTACAGTTCTCATAAGCCCAGTGCAGGCTGGGGCTGATGGCAGCTGTTGTCCAAAGCACGTGGAAAGCAGGTGCAATCAGGTTGGCGAAGGCTGTGCTGTGAATATACAACATGATCTGCCCCTCTCTGCAGATAATTCCAATTGCTTGGTAAAGTTTCAAAGGCCAAGACCAAGGGAAGATGATAACTGTCATCTATTAAGTTCAGTACTAATAACTCTTCTTTAGTAGTACCCCTGGTGCTTGGTCACAATATATTTTTCTCCCTAAATTAAATTACCCTCTCATTTTACAATAAATCAAGGTGAGCACAACCAATCAGGGCATTTAACCATATTCTGAACTAAAATAATGTTTGGTTGACACCAAGATAGCTGACTCTGGTCACCTGGTTGTAAAGAACCATTGGGTGTGCAACCTGTGGTATTACAGTGGTACCTCGGGTTACATACGCTTCAGGTTACATACGCTTCAGGTTACAGACTCTGCTAACCCAGAAATAGTACCTCGGGTTAAGAACTTTGCTTCAGGATGGGAACAGAAATCGCAGCGCAGCGGCAGCAGGAGGCCCCATTAGCTAAAGTGGTGCTTCAGGTTAAGAACAGTTTCAGGTTAAGAATGGACCTCTGGAACGAATTAAGTACTTAACCCGAGGTACCACTGTAGTTATAGGGACGCAGGTGGCGCATAGGGACGCAGGTGGCGCTGTGGGTTAAAGCCTCAGCGCCTAGGACTTGCCGATCGAAAGGTCGGCGGTTCGAATCCCTGCGGCAGGGTGCGCTCCCGCTGCTCGGTCCCAGCGCCTGCCAACCTAGCAGTTCGAAAGCACCTCCGGGTGCAAGTAGATAAATAGGGACCGCTTACCAGCGGGAAGGTAAACGGCGTTTCCGTGTGCGGCTCTGGCTCGCCAGAGCAGCGATGTCACGCTGGCCACGTGACCCGGAAGTGTCTCCGGACAGCGCTGGCCCCTGGCCTCTTAAGTGAGATGGGCGCACAACCCCAGAGTCTGTCAAGACTGGCCCGTACGGGCAGGGGTACCTTTACCTTTACCACTGTAGTTACATCGTACAGGCTAGAGAAATAGCTGTGCTTAACAGCCTGAGGACTCAGATGGTTTGCAGCATATAGTTTTTCATACGTGCCTCTTCTGAACTTGTTACTAGTCTGGGAGATGCAAGCATTAACAGGATGTGTGGATGAGTCCATTGTGGGTTTTGGTTAAAACACCATCCTTTCTCCCAGATCAAGTTCAGGGGAAATTAAGTGTCTGTCAGTACTGGAAGCTGACTGTGTACAACTCTGGCTAGAACTGGTGATCTCACAGTACCTGTAGGGCAGCTAAGAGCTAGCTGTCTTAGATAAGTGAAATAAGTTGCTAATGATGGAATACAGGGGTAGGAATCCTTTTGACCCTGCAAGCCAGATGTTTATATATCTCCCCCGCCCCTTGCAGGCCAACTTTGGCAAGTTAGCCAACACAATTAAATTTCTGCCCCATCAACTGTCACCCCATGGCACCCACTGGTTCACAGGTGGATGTGATTTGGGGAAATGGCCTCATGGGCCAAATTGGACCCACTGTTAAGCCAAAATTGCCCTACAAGCCAGAGGTCCCCTACCCCAGATGTAATACAAACCCACCTCTCAATCTTTTCTTTGTGTTACAATTTTATTCCTCTATTTCTAGGTTCAAGCTTTGTCCTCAGCCAGTAAGTTTGAAGCAGAGATAAAAGCAGAGCAAGATGAGAGAAAACGTGAGGAAGAGGAGAGACGTCACCGCAGAGCAGCCTTCCGAGAACTCAAGTCTGCATTCAGCCAATAACTGAGGCAACCTATCGGCCACCTGAGGGACTTTGTACAATCTTACAAGTTTTGCCTTTGACTTGGCGAAGGACCAGGAGAGGGAACAAAACTCATTTGAAGCCTTTTCTTTTCTTTTTCTGAGCCTCCTACCTAGATGCTGGGGAGGTGTGCCATACACACAGTGGCATTCAGAAGGATGCAAAACCAGGAGTGGTTCAAGCAACCCCCTTTATTTCTGTAATAGGCATTGCTTAGAAGAATCAAAATGTCCTAATGCTTTAGCCTGAGGCAGGTGATTGAAGCACCTGATAATAGTGCTTACCATTTGCATCTTGGTCAGAAAACACTCCTTGTGTCCTTCTGAATGTCTCTGTGTCATAGCTCTGTAATTTCCCTCGGGCTTCCTTTCTGTATACCTTTTGACTCCTCCTGAATTTTACAAAACCATTTCTTGCTTCTAAACAAGCTGACCCTTCTTCTAGGTGCAGATCACAATCCTTTCATGTGCAAATAAATGCCCCAATTCCTAATGTATCATTCTTTTCCGTCTTTGTGCTCACTATTGGGGGTGGAGGGGAAAGACAACAGCTTTTTGGTACAACAGCTCCCCAGTAATGAAGGGAAACCCAGTTAGTAAATATTGGCTGAGATCCAAAGAGCTTCTTGGGTGAATAGCAGGCACGTCTTCCACTCAGTCCTCAAATTCTTGTGCAAGCTGGTCCCCAATACTACCCCACCCTTCCAATGCAGCCCCCACATTGCATATCCCCCATCATCCCTTGACCCCTGCAAGCAGGTTTTCAAGGGGACACAAGGTACCATGACTTGAAAGAGGTGGCAGGAAAACCTTGTTGTGTGGGCAGAACTCTACTCATGCATTTCTGGGTCCATGCCATTTTTTAACTCATAAAGATTCCGTTCAGGGATACAGCAGTCACCATTCATTTTTACCCTTTCCATGTATACAAACGACTGTACTTTTTGAGCAACAAATAGAACTGCTAAGTTCTGGCCACATTCCATTGCATTCTCTGTGTAGGTGCATAGCTGTTTTCAGCTTTCTCCTTTTTATTTTTAAAGCCATTGGATTTTAAGAAGCAAGGAAACATCAATCAATAAGATGTTCAGTGAAGTGGATTAGTACAGTTTTGGGGACACAGTGGCTTCCCACCCCATGGAATTTTTAATCTTCTTGCAAACATTGGTGCAAATGAAAGAGCTTCTGTAGAGTTAACACTTACATAAAACAGCCAGTTCTGCTTGCAAGAGAAAATAGATTCCAAAAGCAGAAAGCAGCATGTTACTCTGCTCAGAAAGCTTGTACTATATTCAGAACTTATACTGTGTGTATATATATATCTTCATGTATAGAAAAGGAAAACATCCTCTTCCTTGCCAAGCTTGTCATCTGATCATAAACTGGATCTCTCATCCTCAACTTTATTTTCACTGTCTTTTAGCTTTTTACACTGTGACACTAAACTGTGAGTGTGGAATAACAAAGGGAGCCCATCTGATATTTAATAATAGGTGGGGAAATTGCTAAACAATTTTTTAAAACTGTATTTGCAAGACCACAGATTATATTTGATAAAAATCACATGTTTTAGCTAAAATATTTATAATAAATGTTTTTATACATGCAAAAGTTTGATTTTTCTTCCCCTGTTGCTTAGTTATGCAAATAAAACTTTTCTAACTTGCTGGAGGCTAACTTGAAATCCTTTTATTCTATCTCATCCTTCATGGCAGAAGGAGGGGGCGGAGTTCTGTGGTGCAAACTAAAATCCTTGCACTAATGCAATGAGTGATTTAGTACTTCTTTAGATACAAACCTTGATCTGGGATTTAGTATTTGTTAATATAATTGCTACTTTATATATATTGTGCTTTGTTTAATATGCTTTATTGTATTGTATATACACTGGTACCTCAGGTTAAGTACTTAATTCGTTCCGGAGGTCCATTCTTAACCTGAAACTGTTCTTAACCTGAAGCACCACTTTAGCTAATGGGGCCTCCTTCTGCCACCACACCGCTGGAGCACAATTTCTGTTCTCATCCTGAAGCAAAGTTCTTAACCCGAGGTAATGTTTCTGGGTTAGCGGAGTCTGTAACCTGAAGCGTATTTAACCCGAGGTACCACTGTATTGTAAATCTTTGAGACCTTTTTTAAAGTGTAAAGTGATTACTGGTGTAATAAATCAATTCTCACTGACCACTGGCCACACAGCTGATAGGAGTCCAAGGACAAATGGAGGGCCAACTCTCCTTATTCTAGAGAGTCTATGAATAGGCAATGTCCTAGATCCAACTATTTAACTTCCCTCCCCACCATCTTCTGTAAAATTCCTGTGAAATGACCTAGATCAATATGCCACTTTTGGAGCTATTTTGAGCTATTTGATGAAAGAGAGTGGCTGCTTGTCTTTGGGATTCGGGCTAATAGGCTGACTTGTTCCAAAGCCCTTTAACTACCTGTTTCCTAGTTTGGATGAAATAGGGAAATGTTTATTTGTTTTTAAGAATATTTATAAACTGCCAACTGAACAACAAATAATGGTGGTGTATAATGAAGTAGCTGAAAACATCATACTGTACAATGATCAGATCCATAGCTAATGAAATACTTCCTTCCTGGTTTGTTTGCTGGCTCACGTGAAGGCACTGTGTGCATGGCCAATATTATTCTTTGCACGCTGACTTTTTAAGCTAAGAGATGATCATTCAAATGCAGTCAGTCTGTAAAGAGACTTTTTACTTGTTTCTTTATTTTGAAGGGAAAAAAATGAAATTTCAGTTAAGGAAGCACTGAACAACCTATCCTTGCCTATTCCAATTGCCTTTATGGGGACTTGAACTGGAAAAAAGAAACTACAAGTGACAGGATGAAGGGTAAATCATAGGACATTTAATTGAATGATTATTGGGTTTTCAGCTTTGCACTATTAATTAAAATTAAGGACACACATTCCTGTTGTTTAAGCACCACCTACTGGAGGGACTCAGAACTCTCACAAATGTTAAATACAGTACAGTATAAGAATCCAGAGAGGTAGGTCTTGCTCCTATCTGTCTGAGCACAGCTCCCGCAACACGGTGCCTCCAATCCCCCTCCTGCTCAAGAGGCATACATGGGAACAGTATTCTTCTGATGTCAGCAGTATCCATCTTGCTAGGATTATGCAGTATAGTTCAGTATTATGACATATGGAAATTAGGGCCCATCCACATTTCTGCTTTTCCTGTACCTAGAAAGCACGGGTTTGAATGGTTTTCTGCTTGTCCTGTGTTTTCTAGGTACAGGTCCAAGCAGTTTTCTGTCTGCCCCACTGCTTTCCCTTAGACGTGTGCGTATTCCATAATGCACAGCGCTGAAATCTGTAAATAATATTATTTATTGAATTTATATACCGCTCTATACCCAGAGGTCTCTGGGCAATTCACATAAATATATATATATTGTAAATTCAGACTAGACACCTTGAGTGTCTCCTAAGAAGTGTTACCTATGTTTGAAGCTTCTGCACAGTTCCTTCAACAAGTTCCTGACTTTAGCAGTGAGCAATAAAAAACTATGGTGGTACCACAAGTTAAGCAGTGTGCTGACAGAGGATATAAAACTAGGTTGGGCAGATGGGTTTAACCAAGAGCTGCACTCATGGCATACCAATGAGAAGGTTTCAAGGCAATTATGGTTTCCAGGTAGTGAAGGGAAAACACCTATAATGCTACCAGGCAAGTTTTTTAATGGGCTTTTAAAGAGGTGGCAACTTGGCAATTGCACTGGTGTTGACTGAAGGAGTAAAGTATGGTATACAATGAGCAGATTAGGTGCAGGGATTCTTCGGACCCTGGCTCATTGCCAATTTGCTTGAAACATAGGGATCTTTTCCTAGTACTGAGAAATTCTCACCATATAATCAGGGAGAATCCTTTTATTACCTAAGTAATATAGGGCACCTTTTAGCCATGAGGCCCGCAAAGCAGCTTATAATTAAATGAAATAATATAACATAAGAAAAAAACTTAAGAAAACCAAAACCAAATGCACAGCAACAATCTACCTCATGTATGTTAACAGCAATCTTCACTCTGGGAAAGCCTGGTGTAATTAAAAAATACCTTCACAGATGTCATAAAGTGTGCGGTGAAGCAGTGCTACCCAGTTCAATAAAGAGGAAATTTCACAGTACAGTACACTCACAACTTGCACACATTTAACTTGTGCACAATCAGCTTTATGTGTGTTTGGCAAAAATATTTTTTTTAAGAGGGTGGGTGTCCCTCCAGTAGCTATGGATCTGATCATTGTACAGTATGATGTTTTCAGCTACTTCATTCCACCTGCCATTGCACCCAATGTTCTTTGACTATACACTATTTTGGCTTTAGGTGCTATTCCTGGAATGTAACCCCCACATAAGTCATGGACTTACTGTATTAAGTGCCAACACAAAGAAAGCTGCCATTTCTTTGTTGTTCTTTAGTCGTTTAGTCATGTCCGACTCTTCGTGACCCCATGGACCAGAGCACGCCAGGCACTCCTGTCATTCACTGCCTCCCGCAGTTTGGTCAAACTCATGTTTGTAGCTTCGAGAACAATGTCCAACCATCTCGTTCTCTGTCATCCCCTGCTCCTTGTGCCCTCCATCTTTCCCAACATCAGGGTCTTTTCCAGGGAATCTTCTCTTCTCATGAGGTGGCCAAAGTATTGGAGCCTCAGCTTCAGGATCTGGCCTTCCAGTGAGCACTCAGGGTTGATTTCCTTAAGAATGGATATGTTTGATCTTCTTGCAGTCCATGGGACTCTCAAGAGTCTCCTCCAGCACCATAATTCAAAAGCATCAATTCTTCAGCGTTCAGCCTTCTTTATGGTCCAGCTCTCACTTCCATACATCACTACTGGGAAAACCATGGCTTTAACTATACGGACCTTTGTTGGCAAGGTGATATCTCTGCTTTTTAAGATGCTATGCCATTTCTAGTAGGGGCTAATTTTACCTCAAATACTAGTGGTGCCTGAAGCACTGTCATTCCAACAGTTCCTCATACTGATTTGTGTATGAGAGGAGGCGTTACGTCCTTTGTCGGTGCCTGGGATGGGCGCACCAGGCAGGAGTAGATGCAGGGCACAGAGGGTGAACAAAATCTGCTGTGCCAGTGCCCAGCCCTCACCGCTGGGTGGGTGTGGGGCACAGAGGCTTCACAAGGCTGCCCTGCACCGCCCATGCATAGGGGAACCTGGTCATCCTATGCAACCCTTGGTGGGCGAATCTCTCCGATGCTGGCTGGGTGGCCATTGAGCAAGGGGGCGAAGGGTGTGGTGGCTTTGGGGCCCAGCGACCCCTGATGGCAGGCAGGGCAAGATGGGGATCCCTGTGTTGGCATGCCTGGTTGACGCCTCCTCAAAACTGTACACCTGGGGCTATAGCCCCCCCCCCGTTCCCACCATGCTATGCCCCTGCAACATGAGACCATGCATGGGATGAGAGGCCCAGTTTGTCATAGTGCATCTTCACACTTATGTACTGTACAAGAACCCCATCTCTGCTTCTATCAAGCCTTTATTTTTTACAAGTTATGCTAGGTATTGATCATCTAAAATCCTGATCCCAAACAATATCTTAAATGTGTGATAATTAGATGTGTTTATCTTTAAAAAAAACCAAAAACCACAAGGTCCTCACCCCCATCAACACCATGCTGGGTGTGTTGGTAGGAGGTTAACTCTTTCCACCTGCGTTTACCTGATGAAACTTTACCCCACCCGCAAGCATTGACCTCTGGCAGGGCTTTCTCAGGAGTGGCTTCCAGCTGATGGAACGGCCTCCCTGGTCGTGGGTGTGTCTCTCCCTCATTATTAACTTACAGGAGGGGTTTTAAAGCATTCTTGCTCAGCCAGGCATTGGGTGGCTGAAAGACACTATTCTTGGCAACCTTAAATTTATTAGCTGTCAGATAATGTGGTTGCTTTGCATTTATTTAGGTACTCTTAAATGTGTTTAGGTGTTTTAAATGGTTCTCATTTCATTTTAAAAAGTATTATTTTATCACTTTTGTCTTTGCTGCCCTGTGCTCCTTTGAGAGAAGGGCAAGATATAAATTTAGATAAACAAAAATGACTGTATTTGCCCTAGAAAGGAAGCTCCGCTCTGCTTCTTGAACTGGAGTGTGCTTGGACTACAGTATTTAGCAGGAGGGCTTCTGGCCCCTTTTCTGCCTCCTCCTCCTGTCATTGTATGCCCTCTAGTGGCACAGGAATTTTAAAGAAAATAGCAGTTTGGCATCTCATTCTGGGCACTGACACAAACACACGCACACCGTCCCGTGTTTGGTCGTGTAGTAAAACACGGCGCTGGTGGTGCCCCTGTGACAACAGATCAAAGTGTCTTCCTCGTTGCCCGCCAATGATCCTTCTGGACTGTCAAGAACAAGGCTCGGTTCCTTCCCTCAGCGTCGACTCTGGACGGTCGAGGTTCTTCTAATTAGTGTTTTAGTGACTCTGCGTGAGGGAGCAACTCCGTTTCCGTGTGTGAGAGAAAACACGCACAGACACTAGCTATCCCTGTGTAGGTACCACAGAGTGAGACCACGGGCCCTTTTCTCAGGCGCCTCCGCCGTTCCGAGAAGACTGAGACTAGGGAGCGCAGCTTCCGCTCGCGGAGCCGCCGTTGGCGCCCGCGTTCGAGAGCGCGACTTCTCCCGGTCTCTCGGTCCGCGGCCTGCGGGGAAGGAAAGGGGCGGAGTCACGGCAGCGAGGTCACATGACCTTGCGTGGCTGCGCGGCAGCCATCTTGTGTTGTCGGTGCTGAGGATTGGCTTTGGATCCGAGAGGCTCTCCGTCCGCGACCTCAGGTAAACCGACCCCCTGGCCGTCCTGCGCCCTCCCTTTCGGGCGCGACCCCCTCGCTGGGTTCCCGCTTTCCCCTCAGGTCCAAGCGGCTGCCCCTCTGTCGCGGCCCTTCCGCGCGAACACGCCTAGGCCTCTCGCCGAGCACCGGTCTCCCGTATGTCTCGTGTCCGGAGAAGCCCATGGCAGCCGAGGGAAAATGGGCTTGAGCGTGGCGTCGGGCTTCCTTAGCTGTGGCGTGGGCTGCTGGGTGGTTTGCCGTGCCTGGGCGGGTGGGAGGAAGTTCTGAGGGGTCAGGAGCTGCCTTGGCTCAGACCTGACACAAGACAGCTGTGGGCCTTTCCTTCTCCATGCGGCATATTGGCAGGAACTGCTGGGTCCGGGTGGGCGGGTGATACTGACTTACTCCTTGGCTGGCAGCTACACAGGAACGTGCAGTTATTCCCAGTCCCTGTGTGCTTCCCCCTGCGACCATTTCCTCTTCAACTCGTTCTGTAGAAAGAGACCTTTCCTTTCCTACTCCATGGCCATGACTTGTCAACGCCAAGGGGGAAGGAAGGCTCCAGCAGCTGTTGCCTAATGAGCCGGTTAGTTGAACATTATACCGGCACTCATGACGAGGGCTTTACAAATGGAGGGTTGTGTGTACTTTGGGGGAAAGCTGTGGGGTGATAGTGGTGTTTAAAGTGAAGCTGATAGTATCTGGTGACTCCTGAGATTTCAGACAGTGAAGGTATATACTGGCCACTAGAAATGACGCGTACTTCCACTAAATACAGGGGGGTGTAGAAGATGTAGAAACTCTGGTTAAACATATATTGGTCATTTCTCAAGTAACAAACTGTTCTGGACAGCATGATAGCAATCTGTTAATTTGAATATTCTCTTACTATTCATTCTCTCTGTGAAGTAGTATTGAGATTTGTGCATAAAAATATAGTGCTTCAGACTGAAGGCCTGTCTGATTCATCATTCTTTTCTCACAGTGGCCAACCAGATGCCTGTAAGAAGCCCACAAGCAACCTGGAAGATAGTTATGAACAAATGATACATAACTTCAATTCATATAATTGCTAGTTTACTTACAGTTGGAAAATAATACATGGTATAGCAGAATTTCTTAAATGACCAGAAATATTTTACTACTAGTCCTTAGCAAATGGGTTACTAGGATAAGTCTTATGTTTGCAACCTTATTTCCAGGGATACTAGTTTGCAAAATTACTTTTTGTAATTGTCACTGAAGTTGTTTTTTTAAGTGACTCTTAAGAAATCTCAGAAGAGATTCATTTCCACTACACTTCCCATCAGTTTGAATTTTTTAAAAAAACTGGAATCACTGTATCACTGTTAATCTTGGGTTTTTTATTTAGCTGATAATATGTTTCAAAGTTCCACAAAAACAGTACTCTAACAGATTTTCTTACTTCACGTTCAACTGTTGGACATTCAAGGTGATTGCCATTAAAGATGGAGCTGGCCATCACTGGATATTATAAACCAAGCAAAGAGTATTAAAGGAGACACAGGCAAGACAATTTGTTTTCTGAAGCTTATTCAGGATAGTGAGCCACTTTGTGGTTATAACCTGATCTGAAGAAAATACTAGTCTAATAAATGGCCTTTGCATTATTTATAGCAGTATGATTAATATAATTGTGTTTGCTGATGAGCTTACAGGAGCTGTTGCACAGAGACTTTGCAGGACCGGCTGTAGGGAGAATGGTCAAGAGGCACAATAAAATTAGGACCAAGAACGCCAGTCAGGTAGACAAACAAGTTTGTGGCCAGATGCAAAAGATGAGCATCAACATGTCTGTATGGGAAGCAAAAGTGAGGCAAGCATGCGATACAGTTGTAGCTTGGTTTTCGAATAGCTTATTTCTCGAATGTTTTGGCTCCCAAACACCGCAAACCCGGAAGTGACTGTTCCAGTTTCCAAACTGTTTTTGGAGCTTCCTGCAGCCAATCAGAAGCTGTGCTTTAGTTTCCAAAAGTTTTGGAAGTCGAACAGACTTCCAGAACAGATTCTGTTCTACTTCCAAGGTACGACTGTATTGTGAGATACCTGAAAAGATGTGGAACCTATGGCCCTTCATATGTTTTTGGACTACATTGGCTGTCAGCCTCAGCCAGCATAGCCAGTGATCAATGATGATGATAATTCTATTCCATCACCATCTGGAGGACCACAGGTTCCCACCTCTGAGCAAGCAGATTCAAAGACCAGAAGGCTATTCTTACAAGGAGAGCTCTTCTGGAAAACAACAATCACATATATAAGAACATACAAAAGGAGAGGTCTGCTAGCAACCTTTTCCTCTGAACCTAAAGCTAGTGAGAACAGGACACAGCAGAAACTACTTGTATCCAAACTATGTACTAAGTAGCAGTAAGGCAGCAAGGAGCAGTTTAGAAGCATTTGGTTTTGTTTTATACTAGATGCAATTTGCCATTCTGTTCAAGTCAGGAGCTAAGATTAGTTTTAACCAGTGCTTTTTTTCTAGGAGAACTCAACAGTACACAGTACCGGCACCTCCCCCCCCCAACCTTGCAGTAAGGTAAATGGAGGGTGGTGAGACCAAGCAAGCAACCATGACTAAAAGGGGTGTGTGAAAAGCAGGAGGCTGAGGTGGCGGCAAGGAAAGGAGGCCCTTGTTTGGGATTGTATTTCTGCTCTCAGTTAACGGGTTGCACCATTCCCCCTTGCACACTCTCCCTCTAGATGCGGGGCAAGCTGTAGGGGTCAGTGTGGATGGTGCGGCTGGTGGCTGGGAGGAGGAGGAGAAATGGGAGGGTGGGTGTGAAGAGTGGACTGGGCAAGGTGGGGGGGGGTTGAAGAAGGGTGTGCACAAAGTGGAGCTTTAATTAATTGTGGGGTGACAGGAGAGTGTGTGTGAGAGAGAGAAAAGGGGGGATCATGGTGAGTACCAGCACCCTTTTTTCTAAGAAAAAAAAGCACTTGTTTAACTATAGTTTATCTTTAAAAAGCCTAGATCAATAACCACATTTTGAAGTTATCCTTGCCAGAGAAACTGTTACTTGACTGGTTGGCTCACTGGGCAGTTTGTTTAAATGTCCAGTTCTTCAATGTTTAGGAACTGCATGTGGAAGATTATATTTCATGTATTTTGTCTTGTCAGGTTACTTTGAGATAATATGGACAAAGAATTAACATTTACTTCTTTACTGAATTTCAGGAGTGGCTTGCCCAGCAAGGTGGATCTATAGCAATAGCCTGCAAGGGAGATGGGATGGGATGGTGAGATTGGGGCTGTGTGGGTGCACTGGTGGAACCAATGTGGCATTCCCCACTGTGTGTGCCCATGCAGCCCTGACCACACCAACTCTCCTGGTAAGTGTTATTGACTTCACATCTGGGAGGCTGTTGCTGTAGTTTTACTTCACTTAGTGAACTTCTGGGTCATTCCATATCAAGTGATCCATTTTTTTTTACCTCATGTCATCCAATTTTCTTAATATTTTGTACACTTGTTGAACGATCAAAACTAAGAGTGATCAAGTGATGTGCATTGGAACACATTTTTAAAAGAAAAGCCTTACTAGCTTTTCAGATAACTTTTAATTGAATAACTTCCTTTAAAAATGCCCTAAGTAACTGATATTACAGTTTGAAGTCTAGTTTATTCTGTTATATTTTACTCTCAAGAAGACCCATTTATCCTAAATAGAACTGAATAAGGCAGACATGTATGTACAAAAAAATTTTTTAGAATATGAGATTTCAAGATGAAAATTTGCAGCTAGGTTTTAGAAAAGTTAAATAATACATTTTTTTTGAATTTTTAATTTTGTAACTTAAATTTATAATATAAAGTAAACCCATCATGTGGCATATCATATTAAAGCCCATGATGTTCTGAAGAGATTGGTGTTAGTAGTTTTGACATATCTCAATTCTGGGCGGAGCTTTTAAGGTTTTTGTATAGTCTGGCAAGGCCAAAATTGTCAATTTTTTGAAATTTCAAACCCTCATAACTCACAAACAGGATGAGATTAAAAAAATGAAAGTTTGAAATTTAAACTTAGATTTGATCATTCAACAAGTGTACAAAATATTAAGAAAATTGGGTGTCATGAGGTAAAGAAGTTGGATCACTTGGTATGGAATGACCCTTCTTGCTAAATTGATTTTCCATTTTTCAGTGATCAGCATAGTGTATAGTGTTAAAAGCATAAAAAATCTTTTTAAAAGACCCAACAAATATAACCTACAACAACAATAGTCGTAGTAACAATAATATCCACAGACAGTTTAGCATTGCCATCGATAATTAAGATCAGCAGCAGTTAAACGTCTGCCTCTTAATGTCTGACAAAGCATGAGATATTTCTGGGAAAAACGCATGGATGGGTATTTGTATATACTTTATCCATAGGGAATTCCAGGGCCTTGGGATGAACACAGACAGGCACTTTTCTATTGTGCTGCTAACTTATTTCTTCTTGCAATTATAGGATCCTTTCTGTGAACCCTGGGATATGTGTAAAAAGAGATGTGCTCAAGGTTTATAGACCCATTCTGTAAGAGTTTTGCAAACCAATGACAGCTGCTTAATTGGGCCCAGAAACATGCCGGCAAACTTCAGTTGCTGCAAAACTGGTTCTTTCTCCCACACCCATCAGGCACTGGGCTGTGGTATTAGTAGCTTCTGAAAAGTTTAAGAGAAGTCCAACCTGGGTAACTTATTATAGACCACATATTGGCACTACTACAGGTGCCACATAATACCCGTTCCATATTTGTAAGAACTCAATCGTTTAGTGTGGAAGCACCTGCACTTTGGAACTCCCTGCCTATTGAGAACAAGCAGTTGTCTTCACAGTAGTTTTTTCAGTGCCTTCTAAAAGCATTCTTGTTTAGACATGGCTATCCAGATGTTTAGAAAGTTGAGGTAATTTTAATTCGGTTTAGTAGGTTTGTATGTTTTGAAGTATAGTTGAGATTTTTTCCTCAGTTTTATTGTTTTAACTTTTTGTAAGCCACTTTGAGGTTTTAAAAAATCAAGCAGAGTATAAATTTTATGAAATAAATAATAAGATTAGCATTCAAGACTTGGGGCTACAAAAGCATGCTTAACTGCTACCAAAGACTGAATCTTTAGTTCATATGTAACTAACACTGGGCCTCACTGATCACAGCTGCCAATGTGTTTTCCACGAGTTCCTTTTAGACTGTTTACCTGATTGATTGAGACCCTATGTTCCCCGTTGTAAACTTCTCTAAAAGCTCATCATGCTTGTCCACCACTGCCCGATTTAGCTTAATTCTTCTAAATCTCATCTTCTTGATCATGGCGTCGAATCATTTAATTGGATAGAGAGATAGGATTCTTAGTTAACACTCTGCTCTATATGTTTCCAGTGTAGTGATGATAGTGCATTCTAAATCTCGCACTAATCTTATTTAGTGATTTTGTATAAATGTTAAATAACATAGTTAAATACTGAACCTTTGTGTAACACTGCATTCTGGCATCCAGTACACTGAGCAGGCATTGCCTAAGGCTATTCTGGAACTCCATTTGCCTAAATACAGTTGTACCTTGGGTTACATACGCTTCAGATTACAGACTCCGCTAACCCAGAAATAATACCTTGGGTTAAGAACTTTGCTTCAGGATGAGAACAGAAATTGCGTGGCGGCAGCAGCAGGAGGCCCCATTAGCTAAAGTGGTGCTTCAGGTTAAGAACAGTTTCAGGTTAAGAATGGACCTCCGGAATGAATTAAGTACGTAACCAGAGGTACCACTGTTAAGAGTGTAAATATTTGAGATCTTCCCCTTTGATGGCTGAAAGTTATTGCAACTAAGGTGATAAAATGTAGCGGTCTACAATGTAAATGTCTTGAGAGGATTAGCAGGTTGAAATTTC
The DNA here is from genome assembly GCF_964234715.1 of Podarcis melisellensis. Classification (NCBI taxonomy): domain Eukaryota; kingdom Metazoa; phylum Chordata; class Lepidosauria; order Squamata; family Lacertidae; genus Podarcis; species Podarcis melisellensis. Next base: position 39,544,480 of record NC_138537.1, read on the forward strand.
CCCTGTGACCCTCCAAACAAATAATTTCCACCATGCTTTCACTTTCTCTCAATCTCTCTCCCCCAGGCCCTGCCAATCTCAGTAACATATAGCCTGATGAAGAGTTCTGCAGAATTGAAAGCTTACTCACTATTTTGTGACATTTTGGTTGGTCTTAATAAAGGTATTGCCCTACTATGGAGTGGGAAGTTTTGTCTAAAGGCAGATGAAAATGGGTTGATAAAGGATGTCTCATCCAGGAAATACTGTGGTTGCTATTCTCCCACGTGCTTATGTCATTCTGTTATGTAGTTCTACTTTGTTTTTTTAACATGAAAGCTAGAACAGAAGCTTACTATTGGTTTGGAAACTTTGAGATACTTTCATGCATAAGGACCACTGTTTTGTGTTTGTGTGGATTATTACAATTCTTTGAAGTCATTTAACAGTTATGGGGAGTCTTGACTTGTTCTTCTGTCCGAGCCCAAAATTGTGGTTTACTTCTCCCTAATGACCCGTGATCTCTAGTGAACATGAAGCCATGGTTTGTTTTTTTTGCTTGTATCGCTCCTTGCCCTAAATAAATTATTTTCCTTTGGTTAGCACATAATGTTCTAGATAAATTTGTGTATATGTTTTGTGGCTGCTTTTTAGGGGCTTAAAGGCTATTCTTGTGCTTCTCAGAAATATTGTAGTAGTAGTGTTAATAATAATAATAATTTATTTATACCCTGCCCATCTGGCTGGGTTTCCCCAGCCACTCTGGGCAACTCCCAATCGAATATTAAAAACACAATTCAGCATTAAACATTAAAAACTTCCCTAAACAGGGCTGCCTTCTAAAAGTAGGATAGTTGCTTATTACCTTGACATCTGATGGGAGGGCATTCCACAGGGCAGGCGCCACTACCGAGAAGGCCCTCTGCCTGGTTCCCTGTAACCTCACTTCTCGCAGTGAGGGAAACACCAGAAGGCCTTCGGTGCTGGATCTCAGTGTCTGGGCTGAACGATGAGGGTGGAAATATGCAGAATATGAAGTAATGTGCTTTTCTGGCTTATTAGTTTAATTTTAGTATTATAAAATCAAGGTGTGTGTCTCCCCTCTGCCCCCTGTAACTCTTTAGGACTGGGTATTTAAGAAGGCAAAGAAGATTTGGTCAAATATTGCCATATAATGTTGTTAAAAATTAAGTTTAGTCATAGATAGCTTACAATAATTGCAAAAACAAATTTGTTAAGTTACCATGGAAAAATAAAAACATTTACAAAAAAATGGAGTCCAGTTGCTCCCTAGAACCTGTACAGAATGGACAGATCATATGCAGATTGTTCCTGAAGCATGCAAGATAGTGTCCTAGATGATCCAAGGCAGTGGTGATCTTTGCAGCTGCTGTCTGCTTTCTGACCTGATTTTGTTTAAGGATGCCTATAGTTTTCGCAGGTGACTTGTGAGAGAAACTTTGCTATGCTTCTAGGCAGGAAGTAAGTAACAAACAACACCATAATGAAGTGAAACAAAAAAGTGCTGCTACGTACATGGTGACATTCATGTTTGCAAGGAATTTTGACAGTATTTGTCCAGCATCAAATGGTATGTGATCAGTTGACAATATTTGACTGGTCAATTATCATACGTACTTTTCATAATTTCAAGGATAATAGTATGTTTTCTATGATCATTCTTATGGGGCAGGTGGGCATAGTTGGGGAGAAATGGCCCGGTGGGCCAAATTAAGATCTGTGGTAGGCCTAATTTGGCCCACAGGCTGGAGTTTCCTAATGTCTGTGGTAAGCTATGGGTTTTTTTAGACCACGGCTTACTGTTATGTGCAAACAGAAGCAGCATGACAAAAAGATGCAAAACTTGGTTTTAAGAACGAAGAAATATTGTAAATAATACCCTATTTAGTTGTAAATGTACATGTTTTAGTTATCATGTTTATACCAATGTTTAGGCAATATATGAAGAAATGTTGATGGGAAATTTAATTTAAATTGGCCTTTAAAAATCATGATTTAAATCGCTGTGTTTCAATTAATCCTTCTTGATACAGAAGTCATTTTAGTTGCTTGGTATGAATGTTTATGTGCAACAGAAACTTAGATTGTTTCGGTCTAAAACAACAACAAAAAAGCCCTTGACCAAAGCTTTTTTAGCCAAATGCGTTGGGCACAGAGTATAAATGAGGAACCAATTCCTTTTTTCTTTTTCTTCTTGCTTCTGTAAGTTTGGTTTCTCTTTAAACACCATCCTTGGATGCTTCCTGTTTTTGATGTATTTTTCTTCTTAATGTGAATGTTTGCAAAGCCAGTATTATACAGCAGCCTCTTGCCTCTTTTTCTGTTCCATGGTGCATTTTTAATTTTGATTTGATTTGAATATATTTTTTTGCTATAGCAGTGGTTCCCAGTGGAGTTATCCCAGAGGGTCTGTGAACTGGCCCTGCACAAGATGAGGAAGAACTGGTGAAGGCTTCAGCAGTGGCACATCCTCTGCCGCAAAATGAGCCTGACCAAGCACAAGTCAGCACTGTGCTTTGCCTGCCTGCCTGGTTGAGACACCCCCAGGGTGAGATCAGGCTAGGGCCTGGGCCACTACTGTAATAGAGCCTTTCTTGCTTGATCCTGCAGTACTTTCTCACTGCCTGGATATTTCTCCTGAAAAAGAGGGATCGAAGTAGCAACTGACTTCCAAAGGTAGGGGGGATGAAAAGGCTGCAGCTGCTGCATTCCCCACTGTGATAGATCCAGCCTTGTTTGAGTCTTTGCTTTCCAGCTCACCTTCCTGCCTCCTCCTCTGCACCTCTTGAGATCCAGGAGGCGTCCTGTGGTGGCATCTGCCTCACCAGCCATGGTGCTAAGCTATGGTGCCCTGCCTTCTTACTGAGCTAGCAGCCTTCAGGTAGCTTTTGCCTTTGGTCTATGCAGCAACCAGCCACTGATTTCTCAGTCTGATGATCACGGTCTTACTTACCACAGAAGGGTAAAAGGCACTTCAACACTTTTGGTGAGATTTGGCTTCTTTTCCATTATGAGATGGAAGATGCTCTTCCACCCTCAGCACAAGAATCTCTGTAGAGAGGCTCCTTGAATTGATAATACATAAATAAACCTATTGCTTGTGTACTGCATATGAAATTTAATAAGAATGTACCACTGGACAAGTTTCTGTAGTTATATGTTCTTCTATTTAAATAAAAAACAAGAACAAATTATTGGAAAGGTTGTAATTTGAGGTAGTTGATTTGTAATAAAATTGGAGTATATCTTTTTGATAGAGCTAGTTGAAGATGGCTCTTTCAACTTGTCTTCAGGGGGACCTTATGTGAATGGTTGTGGCCTTTTGTGTTTGGTGGAAGAGTAGCTTCCATTTCTGAGCAAACATATTCTCTACTCAGGTAGGTAGCTGTGTTGGTCTGATGCAGTCAAAATATATATAAAAATAAAAAAATTGTCCAGTAGCACCTTAGAGACCAACTAAGTTTGCTCTTGGTATAAGCTTTCATGTGCATGCACACTTCTTCAGATACGATAGGGTCTGGTGACTTCTGTTTCAGTGTATCTGAAGAAGTGTGCATGCACACGAAAGCTTATACCAAGAACAAACTTAGTTGGTCTCTAAGGTGCTACTGGACATTTTTTAAAAAATAATTTTATATATTCTCTACTGTTCTTTAACTTCCCTTATTTTTTCTTCTTTTGAATATTGCATGTTTTGTCTGAAGTGGAACATCTTTCTATATTATAAATGTGTTTCAGGGTGTAAAACTCCTGACAGTCATTGATTCGAGAAGATAATGAGATCATAAAATATTCATGGATGTTGCCACTTCTACTCAGGGAATACAGTGGAACCTCTGGTTATGTACCGTCCTCCTTACGAACACTTCGGGTAACGATCTCCGCTAACCTAGAAGTAGTTGCTCCTGGTAGCGAACCTTGCCCCGGGATGCGAGAGGAAGTTGTGTGGCAGCGGGAGGCCCATTATCGAAAGTGCGCCTCAGGTTAAAAACGGTTTCAGGTTGAGAACAGACCTTCGGAACCACCAGAGGTACCACTGTAAAGCTGTCAGTGATAGAATGTTTGCAGTCAAGCTTCTGTGAAAGAGTTTTCCATTTGGCTTTGATTAAAGCCTCACACAAGTCTGAATGGCAAAAAGAATTATAAGACAGGCCCAGGTGAAGTTGGATGAGAAGAGATCCTAGGAGATCAGCTTATGGTCTCTTAAGTTTTTGCAAGGTAGAGTGTCTAAAGAAATGAGTAGAGTGGCTGAGAAATGGGAACATTAGGGAGGGACAGGTAGAAGAGACAGACTTGAGGAAAAGAGGAGAGAGTAAACAGGATGTTTTAGGAAGGGTCTAATAATAGGGCAACAACTCTGGGAAAAGCTGACAACCAAGCCTAAGGACAAATAGGCTGCATGCTCTTCCCAGAAAAGTGGCTGTGATAGGATTATTGGGCAGGCAGGGTACTGCCCAAGAGTTAGGGTTGTTAAAGAAACTAGGACAGAATGGTTAGTTGCCTGAAAAGCAGGGAGTAAAAGAAATAGGTGGAGGCATGAATTGAAAAGGATGAGACCAAAGAAAAATGACTGGGGGAGGGAAGGGAAAAGTATGAGATGTCAAGTGATTTGTAGTGACTGTTTTCATATGTATAAGTACAGTAATCGTTTGACGTTGCTGTGATTGGGTGGACATGCTGTGTGAGGAAAAGATTTACTGTTTGGAGAGTCCCTAGCAGAAATAAAAACATACTTCTGCCCCCATATTTCTTCTGATTTCCCCCTCCTGCCCCTATGCCACATTTCATGCCTTCTAGAGCATCTCTCAACCACTGGAAGCAATTCCTCAAGAGATTCAAGGGGCTGCTATAGGAGAGGATTTCTGTGAATGCCCCACTGCATCAGCAGTCTTCCAGTCACACTCCTCTGGACCCTACCCCAATATGTGTTTCTTCATATTGGGCAAGCTTTAAGTCATTGCATTGCAGGGGGTTGGACTAGATGACCCTTGGGATCCCTTCCAGCTTTACAATTCTATGATTCTATAATTAAAGTTCAAAATTTTATACCAATTAACTACAGTTGTTTTTAAACTACTGTTTTTAAACTAGGATACACTAGTTAAAACTATAAAATCAAATTTCAGTTTAAATGCCTGCTGGAATAAAATAGCCTTCAATAGGCACTGGAGGTTCAGAAGGAAGCGGGTCTGTCTGACCTCAGCTGGAAGGGAGATCCATAACATTTGGTGCACAACACTATATGCACAACTGTAGCTGGTAAAAGGCACTCCTAGGCACCCAGGCTCCCTGAGCTTCCAGTGGCAAATATGGATCTAACAGCACACTCCCAAACTCCGAGCCTGTTCTTTCAGAGGAATGCAACCCCCCTCCAGAACAGGCACATGGCCAGTCTCAGACATGGAGCTAACAACCCAAAGTGCCTTTGTCTTCCCATGGTTCAAATTCAGATTATTGGCCCTCATCCAGTCCATCATTGCGCCCAGACAATGCTCCAGATCATGTGCAGCCTTCTCTGACACATAGATTATGGAGAAATAGAGGTTTTACTAGGCAGGATGTGCAGGGATCAGGAGAGCAAAACAGATTACAGTGGTACCTCGGGTTACATACGCTTCAGGTTACATACGCTTCAGGTTACAGACTCTGTTAACCCAAAAATAGTGCTTCAGGTTAAGAACTTTGCTTCAGGATGAGAACAGAAATCGTGCTCTGGCGGCGCTGCAGCAGCAGGAGGCCCCATTAGCTAAAGTGGTGCTTCAGGTTAAGAACAGTTTCAGGTTAAGTACGGACCTCCGGAACAAATTAAGTACTTAACCCAAGGTACCACTGTAATAATCTTTGTACTTAAAACAGGAAAGTATACTGTGTATTAAATTGTAGCATTTAATAGAGCATTGTTGCTTCCTACAAAAACCAAAGCTCTCTGAAGATCCTTAGTTGCTTTTTTTACAACATAGCTTTTATCTTTAAGCAAAAATAATCACACTGATTCTGTCTGTCTTGTAAGTTACTGCCCACCCACTTATTCTTATGTTAGTCATTTGTAGTATGTAAATGGCTTGAAGGAAATAAGAACTCTATTTCAGTCTCATAGCTTTCGCTTTATGGTTGCCTGGAGGCATTTCTTGTTGCGAGCAACCTCATGAGTGGCTTTTTGTTAGCCATGTATAATGTCTAAATATAATTGTTTAGGAATATTAGTTATAATATTGAAGCCTCCACAAATCCATTTGCCAAGGCCAAGGGCCCTTCTTCAATATAATAACATCATTCATTCCGCCTTCCATCTTCTGAATCATGAGAAGATTTTCTTATGGCATGCTGCTGAGCTTTGAAACAAGAAGAAATATGATGAGAGACTTGCTGCTTCTGCTTTCTCTGAAGCCCAGCATGATATGTGCATAGGTGGTGACAGTGGCGTAGCGTGGGTTGTCAGCACCCAGGGCAAGGCAAGTAATTTGCGCTCCCTAACCCAGGGCAAGGCAAGTAATTTGCGCCCCCTAACCTGCCGCCGCTGCCAGCTTCTTCTTGCTGCTGCCTGGGCTGGTCTGGTGTGGTTCTCTCCCGCGCTCAGCGCTGTGCTGGGTGGCCGCTGCACTGTCCCTCCCCCAGATAGTCCCTTGCTCTCTCTCCGCACCGCACGCCTGGCACCCACCCCCTCCACAGTGGGCGGCGACCCAGAGGCTCGGATCGGATTCGCACAGCCAGCACTGCAGTGAGAGTGAGTGAGTGAGCCAGGTAGGGGCAGAGAGCTGCGAGTGCAAGCGCCCCCCCCCCAGATGTTGCGCCAGCAACCCCTGCACCCCCCACGCTACGCCACTGGGTGGTGAACACAAATTATATCTGACTTGTAAGGCAAGCCAACATTTGTGGACCCCTGGTAATAATACAGGATTTTACTGAAGTTGTTAAGAGTTATTTTGAAATAACAATTTTAATTGCTTATTAGAAGTTGAAAGATTGGCCTTCGGCCAGTGAGAGGTGTTCTGTGTATGGAAAGTGGTTTCTGTACATGGATTACTCGAGCTGTGTTTCAGGAACTTGCTGTGGATATAGGGCTATAGGGAGAATCTAGCAACTCTTCTGCCCTATAAGTGGAGGAGGATTTCTCATATCTGAGTAGAGCAGACTCCCTTGGAAGGTGGTGGACTGTCCTTTGAAGGTTTTTAAGCAGACGTTGGATGGCCTTTTGTCATAGATTATTTTGCTGAGATTGCTGCATTGCAGGGGGTTGGACTAGATGACCCTTGCATAGCTGTCAACGTTTCCCCTTTTTAAAGGGAAATTCCCTTATTCCGAATAGGAATCCTCGCAAGAAAAGGGAAAAGTTGACAGCTATGCCCTTGGTATATGCTTCCAACTCTGATTCTATGAGGGCACAGCCCCTCACTATTTCCCCTTTGAATGGGGAGAAATAACTCCAGGCCCCCCCTGCTCCCTATCCCACCTGATCAGCAGGGAAAATATCAGCTCTAAATGTTGATGCAGTTGGGAATGTCTGGATTGGGACAATTTTAGCTTATCATATGTTGATATAAGATTACTGATTCATGTTCTTACATTTATTTTTCAGGTTAAAACTTTTTAAAAAATGGCAGCAGAAACCCAGACGCTTAACTTTGGGCCTGAGTGGTGAGTTACCTATAATACTTGTGTCTTGTGAAGTTTTCACTAATGAGTTTGACAAAAGTTGACTTCCAGATGCATTGCTTCAAATGGTGAATGATAAAGCATATTTGAGTTGTTGAACTAGCTTTTTTAAATTACAGCTGGTTAATTATATCCCTGGCTTGAATTAAGAAGCAGGAGCCTGTTGTCACAATGTTGAAGAAATCCCCTTTTGTGAGGACATTTCAGTTAGAATAAATCAGAATGATACTAAGGGAGAGAAATATTTAAAAGGAGCACTGAGGGCTATAGATGTTAGTTACTTCCCTTCCCACCAGGAGATAGCACGGACAGAAAATACTTATAATACTTTAGCTGCTTATTGTCACTCTTCCTTGCAACCATATACAGTTTCGGGGTCACAGTGATATGCAGGGTGTATGTGTGATTGGAGTGAGCTTCCCACTGTGTTGTACATTCTATGTTGAAAGTGTGGTTAAACATGTCCTTACTCAAGTAAGACATTGTTACAAAGATATTGCCCATGGCTTTGATTGCACAGTGGTTATTCAGCATCTTCAGACTTGTTCTCATCATCCAGTATGGATGTTCAAGAAAGAATGGATGAGGATCACCTTTGCTTAGTCAAGTAAAGTTTTTCATTCCTTACAGTAAAAATACTGTTGGTATTAAAATTACCTGTGGATAAAATACCTTCATGCAGGAAAAGTGTACATAGTTCATATACTATATTTTTAATGAAACGGCATTTTTTGTGCAAACGTGCATACTTAGCAGTACATTATTCAAAAGTTTAATACTTCACAGCTCAACAGGATGTTTTCATTCATTCTCATCTTTCTGTTACTAATAAGCATATTAGCCTAGTGCAGACATAATGCCTGCTTCTTGAAAATCATTATTTGGAAAGCTGGAAGTAATATTGGGAATGCATGTTCCTTGCTCCCTCCTCTGAAACAATTTCCAACCTATCCTAGTCTTAAATGTTTTTCAATGAAAGTCAGATGAGGGCAGCATAGGGGGCTGCAGAGAGAAGCGGCTATTGGCAGAAATCACCTGTTTCCCCTCCCACCAGTGGGAGAGTCTGCTGAACAGACGTTTTTGTCAGAAAGAAGGTACAAAGCAAAAACTGCTGCTGTAAATTCACCATTATAACACTATTCTTGCTTTTACTTGGAAGAATGTCACCAAGTGCTTGGAGGCCTCTATGCATTTTATGCCTCTCTATTTTTATTTAGAACAGCTGAGAAGGTAGCAATGTGAAGTGGAAGACTAGCAATGTGAAGTGGAAGACTAATGAGGGGGTTTCTTAACCATTTTGCTTTGTTTCATTTTCCACTTTAGGGGGGGAAAACTTCTTACACCCTCGTAAAAGTAATCTAAGGCACAATTCTTGGTGGGAAAATGGAACAAGTAGAAAGAGTTAAAAGTCTCTTGTTCCATTTCCCCTCTGCTTCAGACTGCAACCTCAGTTGGTTTTATTTTATAAGCAACAGGTCCTAGAAGAACTACGTGTAATGTGTAGTTTTGGCATTAGATTCCCATAAATGCATTCCAGTTATGAAGCAAATCAATAAAAAACAATATATAAACTTTTAATGGGCATATATCAAATGCACGGCATTGTTCAATAGATTATATTATGAAAATCCTCTTCTTTTTTCCTATCTGTCTAATAGATAATTTTTAATGTGTGTTTTTGTTTTTAACCGCGCATTAAAATGGTAGCAAAATGGAGAATAGCAGTTAGTTTAATTAAAAATCTTTAGTAACTTTTTGGCACATTAATTTTGAGCAGGATTGGGGTCTACCTGAGGGCCACATTACTTTGTGGGCAGCTTTCAGCTAGAAACTATAGAGATGAGTCTGGCCTTTGTCCGGTAGGCTACATTCCAGCCACACAAAAACCAGAGGTTCCTACATGCACATCTCCCCATCCTCCATTTAGGTAAGCAAGCAAGAAGAGTCATCACAGTTTAAGGCAGTTGAGAGTGTGGAGCAGGACAAGTAAAGGGTGAAGGCATGTGTGTCCTGGGAAGACATGGAGGCCTGGAGGGCTATAGCTGGCTCCTGGAGCTGAGGTTCCTTACCTCTGCTTTAGAGTTTCAGAAATTATTGTTTTGATACCTTTCATATCCATTATATAGTACTTATTTTTTCAGATTCTTGGTTCATATAAAAGTGGAAGGTTATTCACAAGTGATGTTTATTTAAATGTCATGAAAAGTGCTACCACATGGTGGCAGCAAACCAATGAGAGTTAATCCCAAATTGCTAGTTGGAGTGCCTTGAATCCTCCTAAATTATAAATAGCAGCAGCGATCTGAAAAGTTGTATGAGATAAGCTTTGATTTTAACATTATATAGTTTTTGTAATATTTCAGAGTAACTTTTTGATTGCTGGCTCTTCACTAGTTAGCAGTAGCTTTTATTGAATACTTGTAAAGAGATACAGATCTGTGCAGATGCTGGACTTCAGTTTAGCTGCCTTTTAATTCAACAGTATTATTTTAGATAGGTTTACATTTACCTACAATTTACACTTTATACAATATACACAGAAACAAATCACAATCCTTAGTCACTGGTTACTGTTACAGACAGCAGCTATGATACCATTGGTCTGAAAACCTCTGTCCTTGAAGATCTCTGACACATAATTCTGGAGTTGTCAAAATATAAAGCACATAATGTAAATAAAGCTGCATTTATGTTTGCTTCCATTTTTTTTGCATAAAAATGGCTCATTTGTCATCTTGTCTGATGAAACTGCAGTTATCTTAACAGTTTGTTTAAAATAGACCAACATCCAACCATTGGTTATGAATCCAGCTTGTTTAAATAAGCCATAGTTAACATTAATCACACTTTAGGATTCAAAATGCAAAGCAATTTGACTTCAAAACCAAACTCTTCCTCCTGCCAAAGGCCAGTTCACATTACACTTCACGGGTTTAGCATAACATCAAAATGTGGCTGTTGAGATGCAAGTACTTATTGTGTTGGGTGCTGATAATAGTTGCCCAATTGAGACATTATGGGTAACTGGTTAGAGCAAGTTACAGATAGGTAGCCGTGTTGGTCTGCCATAGTCAAAACAAAACAATTTTTTTTTCTTCCAGTAGCACCTTAAAGACCAACTAAGTTAGTTCTTGGTATGAGCTTTCGTGTGCATGCACACTTCTATCTGAAGAAGTGTGCATGCACACGAAAGCTCATACCAAGAACTAACTTAGTTGGTCTTTAAGGTGCTACTGGAAGAAAAAATTTTTTTTGTTTTGGTTAGAGCAACTGTAAAATGCTGGTGGGAATCCATTCACGTGGAGGGAGTGTAAAAACTTGTTTTGGGGGGTTGTCTGAATAAGGTATTAGTTTTATTTGTGTTTGATTAAACTGTGGTAACTAAAATAAAGTTCAGACCTTAGAAAATGCATGTTGTGACTCAGAATCAAACTAAAGCTGAAGTGAAAACCGCACTGAAACTTTTTTAAAAAAAGATGGAACTGTTATTTGAAAGCCTGCTGTGGATCCAGAACAGATCACTTTCCTGCATCCCCAATAATTCTGGTTTCCAATTCAGAATAAGTGTAGTGGCACATGTGCAGAATCAGAATAAGGGATACATAATACATGGGATGATTTTTATACACATTGGGTTTGTTCAGGCTTCTATACCCTGCCTTCTTCAAGAGCTAAGAAGCAGCAGGCAGGATGGAGGCCTGCTGCTTTAATGCTGCAATCCACTGTAGAGCAGGCTGTGAGGGTAAACAGCCTGGTAAAGGAAGGGAAGAGGATAGCATTTCTATGCACTGTGGAATGCTTCCTGCATGGTCAGCTAGTATCTGTAACTTTTACAAGATGTTGTTGAAAGCTTTTCACACTAACCTTTCACCCTAAGGGTAGGTATACATAGTTCTTTATTAAACAGTGAGTTCTCTGACAGGCTCGTATGTGGTAGATAGGCCTTCAGGGTCCCATCTAGTTCAGAGTACAGTAGCCTCCCTGTGCATAGAACAGGTCTCTGAAGTAAGTAGCTTCAAGAGACCAGGTAGAGGGGAACTTGAGAAGATGAAAATAGATGGCAAATGAGAAAGAGAATGGGGAAATAAATTTAAATCTTCAAATTTGTCATCATAGTATAGTACATCCTTCAGTACTTAGTAGCATACTGCTTTCTGTGACTAGGCCCTGAAAAAAAGCTAATTAGACATGGGCAAGGAGTTTTTGCCAGCCAAGTTGAACTTTCTCCTTTGAGCAGCTGACATTCTCATGCTGTATCACAAAGCTTTTTTAAACGTCCATTTACTTCTATTTGCCACGCAGCATGGCTGTAGGAATGCTGTTAGTGGAAAAGCAAGTATAAAACCCTTCTGGGCAGATAGAGTTCTTTAATCTGGGCCATTGTATATCTTATACTTATGTTGCAACAACTTCTTCAAACTGTAGGCTTTTCTTTTCAGTATATTTAGTCATAGACTATTAACAGAATATGCATTACAGAGCCAGGGCCAGGTTTGTTCCTGGGAATCAAGGACCAAGACTGACCTTGGGACCAAGAGTAGTGGCAGTTCATCTGGCTCTGAGAGATGGAGTGGTGAGGACCAGTGGCAATGCCACTAGTGAAAGAAGCCATAGCAGAGACCTGTGGTGAGATGGCGGCAGTGCCTTTAGCACTGCCCACCTCAGGAGGAATACTGTGATTGGAACCACTGCCATCTTACTTTGTCCAGAATTCCTTAGAGTCCTGATGAAGCATTACAGAGTGATGATTGAGGGGAAGGACCCAGATGTGTTCAGGGTAGCTGGTAACAGCTTTAGTCATTCAGTTTGGTGCTCCTTTGTGCCAGGCGTTAGAAAAAAATGAAAAATAAAGCAGGTCCATGTGAGTCACATGGGATTCAGCACTTGTCTGACAGTGCTGAATGGTGGTATCAGGTCTCCAATGTCAGTATGTTGATAACCACCTTTGCACATGTGTTGCCTGTAATTGTAATGCAAATGACATGGTGACCTATTTAGATGTATTGGCCTAAGCAACAGCCAATTCAGAACATCAGTTATAATGGAACAAAATTAAAAATCCCAACTGTTGACTCCATATGAACTTCACACTAAAACTATGTGAAGTGCATTTAAGAGTCTTTTGTGAATAATTTTCAACCAAGGCTATATAAAAATAGCTTTCTTTAGCTACTTCTGCAGGATAGAAAGGGATTTCTGTTTGACATCACTGTAGTCTGAAGGTTTGTTGTCCTGACAGCAGAGTACATAATTGGTTGTCTTAATTTTTTCTTCCCTATTTGTTCCCCTATAGGCTGCGAGCTCTGTCTAGTGGTGGGAGTGTGACATCTCCTCCCCTTTCTCCAGCTTTGCCAAAGTATAAATTAGCAGATTATCGTTATGGGAGAGAAGAAATGTTAGCACTTTTCCTGAAAGATAGTAAGGTAAGTTATGAGAAGAATGTTCCTGTCTGATTGCTTGCAAATACATTCATAGTTTTAAGTGTATGCTAATGAAACCAAGGAGAAAATGTTAAACTCATAAAACTCTAAACTTCTTTGAAAGGTCATTAGTTGCTTAGGGTTCTGAAGGAGTTTTTAGTAATTGCTAGAATTATGCCCATAATTCATTTTATGAGTATACATTTTTGGTTTCCAGATATGTCTGAATAGATATTGAGACCTGGAAAAAGAAATAGAAAAAAAAATTGCTTTGTACTTCCTTTTGGCTATTGGTATTGTCCATGGCATTTATGTTTTGAGGGTCAATGTATTTTGCTACATTCTCTCTTCCCTTGCAGATACCGTCAGACCTTCTTGATAAGGAGTTTCTGCCTATTCTACAGGAGGAGCCCTTACCACCCTTGGCACTAGTACCTTTTACAGAAGAAGAACAGGTTGGTTTCTGAATAAACAGAAAATGGGAATTTCTATACAGTGGTATCTTGGTTCTCAAACTTAATCCGTTCCGGAAGTCCATTCCAAAACCAAAGTGTTCCAAAACCAAGGCACACTTTCCCATAGAAAGTAATGCAAAACAGATTAATCCGTTCCAGACTTTTAAAAACAACCCCTCAAACAGCAATTTAACATGAATTTTACTATCTAATGAGAGCATTCATGCATAAAATGAAGGCAATAATCAATGTACTGCACTATAAAATAAATAAGACAGTATTGTAGATGATAAAAATAAAAATTATTATTCTTTTGTTACCTGCACTGATGATAGTCATTTTTGAATGGGGGGCTTTTATCCATTACCACAGTCACACAATCAATCAATCTATCAATCAATCAGTAGCTGAACTGGGTTCTACACAGTCGCAAAAACAAATTAATCGAGAAAGCCTCAAAAACGCAAAATAAATAGTAAAAGCAAAAGCACCAAACATAATCTGTTCCAGGAGTCTGTTTGACTTCCAAAATGTTCAAAAACCAAGGTATAGCTTCTGATTAGTGCAGGTGCCCCAGAAACAATAGCTGACAGCTGCTTTGAACATTCGGCCTCCGAAAAACGTTTGAAAACTGGAACACTTCCGGATTTTCGGCGTTTGAGAACCAAGTTACCACTGTAAGCCTTATACTTCATTAATGTAGGAAAAGTGGAATATTCCACTATTGTATCGCATTGATCCTTGAGGTTTAGAGAGATGCACTCAAATATAAAGCAGTTTCCCTGGAGTGATACTCAATTGGAATTGATATTGGTATGCTTCATTCTAAATACTGTGGTACCTCGGGTTTCATACGCTTCAGGTTACAGACTCCGCTAACCCAGAAATAGTACCTCGGGTTAAGAACTTTGCTTCAGGATATGCAAGTTAATCCAGGGAGCTTTTAAGACATATTTGAAACATGCAAAAAAGTATTGTTCCCCATTGTTTAAGCTGTGAAATTACTAGTTAATTATTATCAGAAACTTTAGAAATGGAATTTTGAAAATCTGTGGTTGCCTTTACCCCCCACAAATACAGTAAGCTTCAGCAGAATACACTGCAGGAGGACATAATGTTTTATACTTGAATTCTGTATTGCTGTTTTCTTTCTCCTTTATTTGATATGTTTATTTCCTGCCGATCCAAATAATTGCTCAAGGTGACTCACAATTAAAAATACAAAATCCAAAGCTGTTAGAAAATTATAATTTAAACGATAAATATTAAAATCCACAGTAAGTCCTTCTGAACACAATGGGATTTACAAGTAATAATTTTTAGGTGTCCTCTTATGTTGCTACATTTGTACCCATGAAACCCCTTCATGAATAGCATATACAACAGGTAATAAGGGACTGTGTTACACACAGATCAGTTAAGAGAGTTCCTAGTTCGACATACAGTGGTACCTCGGGTTACATATGCTTCAGGTTACATACACTTCAGGTTGCAGACTCCGCTAACCCAAAAATACTACCTCGGGTTAAGAACTTTGCTTCAGGATGAGAACAGAAATTGTGCAGCGGCAGCAGGAGGCCCCATTAGCTAAAGTGGCCCCATTAGTTAAAGGTTAAGAACAGTTTCAGGTTAAGAACGGAGCTCTGGAACAAATTAAGTACTTAACCCAAGGTACCACTGTACTAGCAAACTATAGATAGTTTAAACCAGAATCCAATCTTCTCATTTTATGCATATTGGAGCAGGGCTGGAGAGAAGGGAGGAGCACTTTAATCCAAGGCTTGAACCTAATACAAATATTGTATCTGAATATGCATATACCGTATTTTTCGCACCATAGGACGCACTTTTTCCCCTCCAAAAATGAAGGGGAAATGTGTGTGCGTCCTATGGTGCGAATGCAGGCTTTCGCTGAAGCCTGGAAAGTGAGAGGGGTCGGTGCGCACCAACCCCTCATGCTCTCCAGGCTTCGCACACCTCTCCGCAAGCAGCAGGAGCCCAGCGCTGGGCTCCCGCTGCTTGCGGAGAGGTGCCTGCATGCCGAAGCCTGGGCGCGCTGAGCTCAGCGTGTCCGGGCTTCGCGGACCTCTCCGCAAGCAGCGGGAGCGTTCCCGCTGCCTGCGGAGAGGTGCCTGCATGCCGAAGCCTGGGCGCGCTGAGCTCAGCGCGTCCGGGCTTCGCGGACCTCTCCGCAAGCAGCGGGAGCGTTCCCGCTGCCTGCGGAGAGGTGCCTGCATGCCGAAGCCTGGGCGCGCTGAGCTCAGCGCGTCCGGGCTTCGCGGACCTCTCCGCAAGCAGCGGGAGCGCTCCCGCTGCCTGCGGAGAGGTGCCTGCATGCCGAAGCCTGGGCGCGCTGAGCTCAGCGCGTCCGGGCTTCGCGGACCTCTCCGCAAGCAGCGGGAGCGCTCCCGCTGCTTGCGGAGAGGTGCCTGCATGCCGAAGCCTGGGCGCGCTGAGCTCAGCGCGTCCAGGCTTCGCGGACCTCTCCGCAAGCAGCGGGAGCGCTCCCGCTGCTTGCGGAGAGCTGCCTGTTTGAGGGCTGGGGTCGGGGGAAGCTCTAGCTTCCCCCGCCCCAGCCCCGCACCTGGGGGGGAAATAATTTTTTCCCCTTTATTTCCCCCCAAAAAAACTGGGTGCGCCCTATGGTCCGGTGCGCCCTATGGTGCGAAAAATACGGTTATCAAGTGCTTTGCTGTGTTGTGTAATTCTTATAACTTGAAACATAAGCCACTTTCTTTAATCTGAAAAAGAAAAATCATTCCTTGGTGTCTTAAGGGACATCCACTATACACAAATGCAAAGTAACTGCATAATTAATATTCTAAACATGATGAACATGTGAAGCCATCTTGTAGAACGTCAGACTGTTGGTCCATCTGACCCAGTACTTGCTGTTCTTACTGGCAACAACTTTTCAAGTTCTTAGCAGAATTATTTCTTAGCCCTGCTGTATATCTGAGATCCTTTTTACAAGATTGAACATGGGCTCTTTCCTTTCACATATATTCTACTGTGAGTCAAACACTGTTCAAACATTCTAGAGCATTCATATGCAAAAAGCTCATTTTGATATTTGAAAATTGAAGGAAATTGTGATCTCAGAAGTTCACCAGCAATACTTACATAGCTTTATCTATTTTGACTTGAAAATTGCTGAATAATACATTAGAATTTTGCGGGGGGGGGGGAGATAGTTCTGATTTTATGATAGTATTGTTACAAAATATTTTTCTCACCGTGTTTCTTCTTTTCGGCAGAGAAATTTCTCTATGTCTGTAAATAGTGCTGCTGTCCTACGATTGATGGGACGAGGCGGAGGAACGGTGGTAGGGGCTCCTCGAGGTCGAAGTTCCTCTAGAGGCCGAGGTGAGAGGTTTTGTGAATGTGAAGTAGTGTCATTGTTACATTTTAGAATTAAACTGCTTAACCCCGTATGAAGATGTTGGGGGGTTTTAATCTGCCATGGCTTTTCTTTCTTTGGAAGGAAAGATGGGATAAATGTTACAAAAAATAAATGTAAGCCAGTAAGAGAGAGAACCTAGGATAGAATTGGGCCCTAGCATGAGAGAAGGTAAGGGCTGCAGTACTGCAAAGTAATTAAGGAAGTTTCAATATACGTACACATCCTGTGTTGTTTTCCCAATGTTTGACCAATATTCCTGGATTTAGTGAAGGAAAACAATATTTAGTGGATTTTAAGGTAGGAGCTGAGATAACAACTCTTACTATACAATATTTGAGTTCACTGGATAAATAAGTAGAATATATGAAGCCACCTGCATATTACAAAAACGGGGAAAATGATAACAATTTCTGCCCTTAATGGCCCACAAAGTCATCTTAGACCTCCTCTGCGATGTGAGGTAGTAGAATGAACAGATGTAAAATAGTTACAACAACCTGCAAGAAATGTAGACATAATAGTTGAATTCATTTAACTGACTGCATGGAGCTGGTCATAGATATATTTGTAGCATAGAAGTGTAGAACAAAAACTACTTAAGGCAATAATTTAAAAGAATGTAAAGAGCTTCAAAGCATTCATGGTCATTTTTTATTATTATAGAAATGAACACATTTTGGGTGTAGTGGGGGGGCTATAAACTTAGCATCACAGAATCATAGCAGGGAACCTGTTGGAGTGGTCAGTATTTTTTTTTAATGTCATAATAATAATAAAACGTTGATATTTTGGTATCACAGTGGGATATCTATGGGAGCAGTCTGAAAAAAAGCTTATTAGGTTAACTTTGTTTTTTTTTTAAAAAAAGTTAAAATTAGGAATTTCTTTTAAAATAAAATTTTGGAGTGCCTTGAGGCCACAAAAAGCCTTTTGCCGTATGGCATCACAGCGAGGGATGCATAGCAGTAGTCAGGTTTTTAAAATAACATTTTGGTGGGTCTTGTTGGAAGGCCATTTTACTAGTTATGTATCTCTCTTCTAGGCTGTATGTCACCCATAAGTTAACCATCCCTGCTTTAAATAATCTTGTTTTTATTTCTTTATTCATAAAAAAATTATAATCTGCTATATCATAAAAAAAAGTAACCATGTAAGCATTTAAATAATAGACCATCAACTAGCTGTTGCAGAAATATGTTTTCTTAATTGTCTACATAAACTGGGTAGCATAAAAAAAATCCAACAGGCATTTATTTAAAGGATGATGGCAAATAACAGTTTTGTAGGCTTCCTATAGAACCATGCTTATGCTGTTCTTTACTCATTTTTACTGTGACCTTTTTGTAGGAGATCTCTAGATATGAAAAAGAAATAATCTAGGAGTGATTATGCTTAAATTTTCAATCTTGCAAGCATACTTTGATGATGTTCCCCCCATGCATATTTGGTTTTGTAGTATTTTCTGCTAATGTTCCTAAAGTAGAGTGTCCTAACTGTGTGCTGGGGAAAAGTGTATTTTGTATTAAATTGCTCCTCACTTAAAACCTTTACTGTAGTAACAGTATTTAGCAATCTAGTACTGCTAGTGTTGTCATTGGGCCATATGCCTGTGCTAGTAATTCCTGTGCTGTTTCTGCCACTACTTTTAAGAGAAGTGACAACTGCATAACTTTCCAGCAGGGTTCATGCTGGTGGGGGAGCAGAAAATGGGAGTAACTCAGAAATTAGAAGGAATACTTGTGTGGTTGCCTAGCAATGCACACATGATTATTCCTTTCCTTTTTTAATTTAAATTCTTACTGAGCTCACAAATATGACTGGAAAGTTGCAGTCCTTCCGCTAAAGTGGAGTGATAATAAATGGTGTACAAGTAAGATGTAAAAGAGGTAGTTTCAGTGTTTTGTTTCACTGTTTGCTCACTTTATTAGTTTTGTTTTCTTAATATTTACTGGTGACTGAGGAAGAGGAAACATCATTTATTGATTCTGTTTTATAGAATTGCCAGTCATAATAGGACAAGTGCCAGGAGCACTCAACACTTTCTCTGGACCAACTGATGGTTCTCTGTGGTTCGGATTCCACGCATGGCCCAGTAGTTACCTGTCATGTAAGACAGCACCTGCTTTGCTATAAACCTATGATTTATGAAAAATCAAACAATGTGCATTTTCTAATTTGTCTCCCTAAGAGCTCGCTTTGAAGGAAGATTGGCACTTTGACAAAGTGCAAAAATCAGCTTTGGTCTTGTTGGTTCCAAAGGAAAATGGTAAAATTTATAAGATCTCAACCATATTTTGTCTTTCAGGCAGAGGTAGAGGAGAAAGTGGTTTCTACCAAAGAAGTTTTGATGATGTAGAAGGTGGATTTGGACGAGGAGGGGGTAGAGAAATGCACAGATCCCAGAGCTGGGAGGAAAGGTAATTCAATAAACATATACATTGGCATGGACTGCATCTGTTGTGAAGCTCAGATAACTTGTTATGTTGGTAGAATCCTGGCTGCTCTAAAGTTTGTCCTTCTAGAAGTCTTGTCACAGATGTGGCCACCATGTTTGTGAGCATAGATTTCATAGAATCGTAGAGTTCGAAGGGATCCTGAGGATCATCAAGTCCAACCCCTGGCAATGCAGGAATGCTGCCTACAGTTGTCCCTGGGTGGGCTCAAACCACCATCCTTCTAGTTAACAACCAAATGCACTGACCTATTTCGCCACGAGCATGAGTATACTACACCTGCCAGGGTTGGCAGCGACTCCCCTTTGATAGTATGTTTAATAGCAAACTAGTTTTGCCTTGCAATGTATGGAACGGCTATAGAGGTCCAGCTATTTTGATAAATTTTGAAGTTATAAGATCTAAAATGAGTGACAGAGCCTTCTATAAGAACAGCTGGATAAAAATGCTTAAACAAGCTAACTGAACCAGGGCACTATTGGATGATATTGATGATTCAGGAAATCATCAATATCAGGAAAACATAATTATCCCTTGTAGAATTTAAGAAAGATCTGAAATTGGTAGCCTTCATGACATCATAGCTTAGTACTTATCTGGAATTACTAAGAGAACACGGAAGAATTGAAGCTGCTTAGGAGAGAAGAGATTATGGTCAGTATCCAAAGAACTAAGGAATTAGATCTGTAATCAGAAGAGGACTTTAGACTTATTTCTCTCAACAGCAAATGCCTCTGCTTCAAGGCAATGCTTTTGAAACCAGGGAGAATTTCAAAAGCAGTTTGTGTTAGTGGCACTTGATTTAACTGTTCAAAGAGTGGGGGCAAGTCAAAATCTATTGGGCTAGCAAACACCAATACTTGAATGATCTTAAGCAGCACAGTGGATTCGAACCTAAAACAACTAAACTGTATTCTAATGGGTTGAAATAAATTGATCCACATAAGGAAAAAAACAAATTGTGACTCAAAAAGGTCAAATTAATTCTTCCTGATGTCTTCCTGAAATGCCAAGAGAGAAAACATCAGCTATATTTTCCAACAAGCAAATATTAGTTAACCAGTGGGGATTTCCCCTCATATGTGTTATATTTTTATAAACTTACCCATGACAGATCAAGATCAGATTTTAAAAAATGAGACAAGTAAATTAGTGTCATCAGGCTAATATAGATTGATATTCATGGAACATTAGTATGCACTAAAATAGGATGCATGCATTGACAGTAACAAATATTATTAAGAAGTTCAATAATATAACAAAACATTGATCGTTAGGGCAAATGGATAGTAGAAATACACCAGTAACACACGTTTTTACAGGTTTGTCTTCAGAATGACTTTTGTTACCTGTTCTGATACCTATATCTGTATATATATTCTGTCCAGAGTATGCTATTAATAAACATTATTTCAACTTGTTATTCGTACATTACAGAAATAATTGTGATCTATTCCCTGTCTTAAGTGTTTCCAAATGCTTTGGTAATTTGCTATTTTGCCTTTTTAGGGGGGACAGGCGGTTTGAAAAACCAGGCCGAAAAGAACCAGGTATGTGGGTTGTTTTTTGTTGTTTTTTAAATGGTATGGATATCTATATTTTGTTAACTTTTCTTATTTTTTAGTGACCAATAAACTTTGGGATTTTTTGTTTGTTTTTTCATAATACACATATTGTTGAAAGCAGCAGGCTATTTTAAGGGTCATTTCACACGACCTCAAGTTGGCTGGGGTACATAGTGAATCATATGCCCATTAGAGCTGGTCATGCTACAAGATTGCTCTGCCACACAGCCAATTTTTGGGCTGTAATGAGGTCAATGGGATTAAGAATTACTTGCTAAATTGTGTGCTGAAATTTGCTCTGGCAAGCCATTGGATGCATTCAGTGGTGATAAGACGAAAGTAAAGTTTTGGATCATGCCATGTTATGTCTCAAGTAGTTTGCTTTCTGAGCATTTTTGCAGTGTAATGCAAGATAACATTTGAAAAAACCAATTCTCTAATACCCCTTCCCAGTTAGTCCATAATTCCCCCAACACAGTTGCATAAAAGTTACAACTTGTTGGCTTGGATCAGGTAGTCCAGAAAATGATGCTGTCTATAGGAGTTGGTTTATTATATACAGGCAACTTACAGTGCAGATAGCCTGTGCTTCTTTCTGCCCCTCCCCCTGTTTCCTAGTTCTCTGGAAAAAAGAGAAAGGAACCTCACCCTTTCTACATAGTGCTATGAGAGTGAGCCTCAGGCTTTTACTTTTGTTTTAAACTAATCATAGCTTATGGTGACATTCAAACCTGAACAAACTACAAGTTAGTGTTAACTATACAAGACAACTTCAAACCATGGGCTATGAAACTAGCTTACTTTCATTAATCATAGATTACTCATAGCATTTCTTTGTGGCCATGCTTGGAAAGATAAAAATGTGCAAGCCCAAGACTTGCTGCAGCTCATCCTCATCATGCTAAACCATAGTTTATCATTATGTGTGAACTAGGTCATTTGTATTGTGAAATAGGGGCCTGTTGTTTTCCTAACGTTTTTGGTGAACTGGTTTCTCAAGTTGAAGAAAAGAACTTGGCTTTTCTGAGGAATTTTAAAGGTGCTAATAGCCACCAAGCACTCTTTCTGAAAGTCAATAGGATTTGAGTGCTTAACTGCAGCTTGCTGTTCTTTGTTAGGAGATTCTTTTAATATATATACTCTGAATTTTGTAACAGTGCCAGATTTCTATGGTGATCAAAACTTGAAAATTGTATGAATCGCCATCTGTTTTAATGCCCTTTGAATCCCCTTTAAAGCATCTAAGTTATTTTGTTGTGCTGTTCTATTTTAGTTCTTACGACGTTGGTAACACAGAATTAGAAGGCATATTTCCAATTCCTCTGGCTTTCAGTCATACATAGATTTAAATCATTTTGTTTCTTGGACACTGTCTGAACTTAGTAACATTTTTCTCTCTATAGCTATGAGTTAATATTTAGGCTCCTAAAAGTAATTTATATCGTTTTTATAAGGCATTTCAGGGCATAAGATGATTTACAATTCCTTTTCTAATTTTTCTTCCACATTTCTGTAAAATAGGTTAATCTTCAAAATTATGATACCCAAAGTCCATTCCACCGAAGCTGTAGGACGTTGTGGGGTTTTGTATAGGCATCTAACTTGTCAAGAGATGGCTTGTAAAGCTAGCCATGGTTTAGTGGTATGAGTTCAAGCCATGACAAGCCTAGGGGTTGTGTTTTCTCCTCTTCCATGACCATGAGGAGGAAGCTTCCATATATGTTTTTATTAACCACAGTTTAGCATTTTATCTGAACCACAAACTGTGATCAGTCTTAATTAAAGCTGGTGGCAACAATCCAACTTCATAACTCATGGTTTGAAGTTGGCTTGTTTCCACTAACCATGGCTAAGACTAACCACAGTTTGTCCAGGTTTGGACCACAACAAGCTGAAGTCTAAATCTGAAATGAAAGTTTCTGAACCCTTCCTCATGGCTGCACCTGAGGAGGAGAGGTGAGTCTGAAGCTTGCTGTGGTTTGTAATGCTAAACCATGGTTTAGCCATGGTTGAGTGATACATGTGAACACTGCCAATCTATGCTGATGTTTTTTCAGTAAGTTATGGGTAGAAGAAATACCTGTTGCAATTAGCAGTGTCCCAACAGAGAGTGCAGTGGAGGTAGGATGCAGATGGTTGTTGGAAGCTAAGATGCTTGCTTTTAATATGGATGGTTAGCTGTAGGTTCTGTCTATTGGCAGCTTATTTCTAGCATTGTGCTCAGTGCTGAAGTGGTCTAACTGAACTGCATACCTTGTACTGTATTGTATATTGTACTTAAATATATGCAGCTTGTTTTTCCTGAATTTTTGAAGCAATAGTATAATATCAGTCCTACAGTACCTTGCACACAAAACTACTGGCTTACTAGGATAATTTGCCCCTCTAAATTGATATATAAGTCAGAAATTGGACTAACGTGGCAGGAAAAACCCATAATGGCACTGCACATACCCTTTTTATGTAGAAAAGTTTGCAAGTACATTACATCCTGACTGGATTGTTCAGTTTTTGAGTGAAGTTTTGCATTAGTTTTATTGTGCACATGGAATACGTTAAGCTGTGGGATCTCCCACAAAAATTTAAATATTAGAGAATGGGGGGGGGATAAGCTTCACTTTGTGTGGTTAATAATGCTGTAAAAGGGAGAGAATTTCTTTTAAGTGACTATGCTGGACAAAGAATAAAGTGAGTACAAATACAATTTAATGTATATTAATCCAAGGTAGTGATTGCTATTACTATCCGGTCTCTGCATTGGACTAATCCATTATTACAGTACACTGTGAATGAAAAGATTAAAGCCTCGGCACAGACAAGGGAAGAAATACTTCAACAACCCTGTATGTCTTAGTTCCAAAAACGAACTATTTCTAACACAGAGATTGCATGTCCCCCTGCTTTCTTACATTCAGTTACAAAAATACACTTATTCCCATCTGCGTATATGCTGACTACTCTAGCATGGCTTACATAGAACATCAACATTAGTAATGTTAGTAAAATGCTGGTTCTTTGAGTTGCCTTTTAGCAGCTGTGAATTGGCAGCTAGCACCATTGGGACCAGCTGATTGTTCCATAGCCCCACCATGTCTCAGTTGACCACAACAACCAAATCTTTATAATCAGGCATAAAACCATTTTTTTAGATTTGGGAGAAGAGAGAGTTTCTTAGAAAATACTCTATGATTTGGTAACAAATCTTAACATCCACACTAGTATATACATATAAATATCTGCTTTCGTAGATTTTCACGGGTACAGGAATGCAGGTTTTGGTGTCCTCGGGTGTCTTCCCGTGTAAAAGTTGGGGTGTCTAGGCGACGTTTCGACGAGGTCTCACTCGTCATCTTCAGGCTGGTGCTTTCGGCTTCTTGTTACTGGAACAGAGCAGGATCTCAGTGTTTGAGTTCCTATAAATACTGTTGAGGGGGTGTGGTGTATAGCCTCCAATGTTCTGGGCAGAGAGGAAGTTCCCAGGCTAGTGTGCCTTTTCTTCTTTTGTTCCTTAATTACTTGAGGGATATCTTGAGTGATTTCTTGAGTGATATCCTGAGTACCACTTAGGTGGGTCATTAGGTGTGGATTAGTTGCTAAAGTCTTTGTGTCTTGACCTCTTGAACTTTGTGAAGAGTTTTTCTGAGAAGATGGCTGTACTGCACTTAGTTGTGCTCTGGCTTGGCTTCGTGTATAGGGGCGAGCTGTGGTTTTGTGGCCTGTGTCAGCCAGATCTGTGTAGGGATTGCAGGGGGGTGCAGCATCCGGAGGTGCCACCATGGTTTGGCTACTGGATGGTGTCTGTAATTTATCTGTGGAGAGGGTCCGGGTTTGGGTCTGGTGTGGTTGATTGGTGATGGCGTTCTGTGTGCCTCTGGATCTAGTGTCAGTTTTTGTGGGGAGGGCTAATTTCCAGATGTCTGGTAAGCGGGATGTGTCGTCACGCTTGTTCATGTTGTGAGGGTGTTTCTCTATCTCGATGGCTTCCATGATTATTCTCTTGTGGTGATGTTCCATGTTAAAGAGCAATTTGGAATCTGCAAAATTAATTTCGTGTCCTGTTTCTTTCATGTGTTGGAAAAGAGAGGAAGTTTTTTCTTCTTTTTTGACGGCATTCTTGTGTTCTGCGATACGTGCATTTATTCGTCTGTTTGTTTGTCCAATGTACGTGGCTGGGCAGACTTTGCAGGGTATTTCATAGACCCCTTGGTTTTCCAACTGGATTTTATCCTTGGGGTTTCTGAGGATATTGGCTATTTTTTTGGTTGGTGCAAAAGGCTGTTTTGATATTGTGTTTATGGAGGATTTTGCTAATTTTATCTGTAGTGCCCTTGATATAAGGAAGGAGGGCCATGCCATTGTTTTCTTCTGTGTCTTGGTTTTTGGGGGGTGTTTCTTTTTGGATTAGCTTCGTAACCCTGTTTTGCTGGTATCCATTGGCAATTAACACATTTGAGAGATTCTGTAACTCAGTTGTCAAGTGGTCTTTGTCAGCCAGGCGTTTGGTTCTGGAGATGAGAGTCTTGGCTACGGAGTTTATTTGTGCAGGGTGGTGGTGTGATTGTGCATGTAAGTAGCGGTTGGTGTGTGTTTTTTTCCGGTAGATAGTGTGTCCTAGGGAGCCATCAGGTTTTTTGTAGATTAGGACGTCAAGGAAGGGAAGTTGGTTGTTGGCTTCTATTTCCATAGTGAATTGTATTTTGGGGTGTAGGCTGTTGAGATGTGTGAGGAAGCTATCCAGTTTTTCCTTCCCGTGTGGCCAAATTACAAAGGTGTCGTCAACATATCTGAGCCAAAGTTTGGGTTTGTGTTCTGACTTGTCTAAAGCATTGGTTTCAAAGTGTTCCATGTACAGGTTTGCGATGACCGGTGAGAGGGGTGATCCCATAGGTGCTCCTTCTATCTGTTTGTATCTTTGTCCATTGTGGATGAAGTACGTGTTGGTTAGGCAGTGGTTGGTCAGGTCCACCACCACCCTGCACAAATAAACTCCGTAGCCAAGACTCTCATCTCCAGAACCAAACGCCTGGCTGACAAAGACCACTTGACAACTGAGTTACAGAATCTCTCAAATGTGTTAATTGCCAATGGATACCAGCAAAACAGGGTTACGAAGCTAATCCAAAAAGAAACACCCCCCAAAAACCAAGACACAGAAGAAAACAATGGCATGGCCCTCCTTCCTTATATCAAGGGCACTACAGATAAAATTAGCAAAATCCTCCATAAACACAATATCAAAACAGCCTTTTGCACCAACCAAAAAATAGCCAATATCCTCAGAAACCCCAAGGATAAAATCCAGTTGGAAAACCAAGGGGTCTATGAAATACCCTGCAAAGTCTGCCCAGCCACGTACATTGGACAAACAAACAGACGAATAAATGCACGTATCGCAGAACACAAGAATGCCGTCAAAAAAGAAGAAAAAACTTCCTCTCTTTTCCAACACATGAAAGAAACAGGACACGAAATTAATTTTGCAGATTCCAAATTGCTCTTTAACATGGAACATCACCACAAGAGAATAATCATGGAAGCCATCGAGATAGAGAAACACCCTCACAACATGAACAAGCGTGACGACACATCCCGCTTACCAGACATCTGGAAATTAGCCCTCCCCACAAAAACTGACACTAGATCCAGAGGCACACAGAACGCCATCACCAATCAACCACACCAGACCCAAACCCGGACCCTCTCCACAGATAAATTACAGACACCATCCAGTAGCCAAACCATGGTGGCACCTCCGGATGCTGCACCCCCCTGCAATCCCTACACAGATCTGGCTGACACAGGCCACAAAACCACAGCTCGCCCCTATACACGAAGCCAAGCCAGAGCACAACTAAGTGCAGTACAGCCATCTTCTCAGAAAAACTCTTCACAAAGTTCAAGAGGTCAAGACACAAAGACTTTAGCAACTAATCCACACCTAATGACCCACCTAAGTGGTACTCAGGATATCACTCAAGAAATCACTCAAGATATCCCTCAAGTAATTAAGGAACAAAAGAAGAAAAGGCACACTAGCCTGGGAACTTCCTCTCTGCCCAGAACATTGGAGGCTATACACCACACCCCCTCAACAGTATTTATAGGAACTCAAACACTGAGATCCTGCTCTGTTCCAGTAACAAGAAGCCGAAAGCACCAGCCTGAAGATGACGAGTGAGACCTCGTCGAAACGTCGCCTAGACACCCCAACTTTTACACGGGAAGACACCCGAGGACACCAAAACCTGCATATAAATATCTTTATCCACGTTCAAGAGCTAAAAAACGCCAGGCTCTTCATAACCACAAGTCAGTATTAAAGTAAAGTATTGATACCTATGCAATGTTTTCTGAGAAGAGCCTTTTAATTATCCTTGAACATACAAGTATTTAGTGATTTTGATGATGCTCTTCCTTGGTTTTGAGTGCAGAGTAGTTAGTGCCCTTAGCTAAACAAATGTGAGGAAGCCATAAACGTGGTCCTCTGGACCATTTAAAAACTTGGTTCATTTTAATTTTTTTTAAAAAAAAACAACAACCATTAGTTCTTGTAATTGGTTCTGGTAATAATCGTGATTCAACTTGGCATAGAGCCTTATGTTCAATGTCTCATAATTATATTCATGTTTGTACAATTATTTTACACAGTCATGCATTTTATCTCGGTTTTTATTAACTGAATGGTTATTTTGGAAAGAAACTGCAATAAATGTGGGAAGCAGTGGATCTTTCTGATGACAGGAGTAATTAGATTTTGACTTGCAACAAGGCAGACATGAGGTGTTGATTATCCTTGAGAGGAGAATTGCAAAAAGAGATCGATGAATTCCTGTTGTCTGCTAAATTTATTGCATGTTTCTCCATATGAAAATAGTTCCAATATAGAATGTTTAAGTCTAATACATGTAAAAATTCTTGCCATTCACTTTCATCACGAAAGTGCCTACGGGTGTTGAACTTGTTCTTAGCTGCTGGAACAAAGCTTCAGCAAATGCTTGTGATTTTCCTTAATAAACAAGCACAGCAGGATTGCAACTTCATTGCCACAGAAAATACTAGCAACATTCTTCATAGCATGTTTAGACATCAGCATATTCTGTTGTAACTGTATAGCACAAGAGGACTGATTCAACAGATCTGAGGGATCTTGGCCTTTTCAGGTGAAATTTTTCTTAGTTCTACTACAATGCCACAGTGTTTACCTTAATGTCATTTAATTAGAATTTTGACAAGCTGTCTTGAGTCTGGAAGTCTCTTGTTTCAGGGTCAGTGCAGTTTTAATCATAGTCTAGTGAATTCAGCAGGTAGCAGTTCTGTTTTCCCATAATTTGTGCAGTGTTTCTTGTCCCTGACTCTGTTTTTGTGCAGTTACTCCAGTGGCTCATTCAGTTACATGGATGCTATGCTCTTTATTCTGTGAACTGTTCTGAAGTCAAAGATATTGATAGAACAAAAAGAGCACAATAAAATAGAGAGGAAAGTGAAAACATTGGTGTGGTGGTCTAATCCAATTGTTGAAAACGAAAACAAGCTGGCATCACATTCAAAGTCTATTCAGTCAGATGAGTCTCACAGATCTGGAAGCTGTCAATGTGCTGCCCATTGATGCGGATCTCCATGTCAGTCCTCTTTGAACTTTTAGAGTCTGCAGCTGGAAGTTCTGGAATTGTCTTGTCAAAATTCTCCATCTTGATCTGATATTCCCCTTTAGCACCTCGAACCAACATGGAGGCAAAATGGTGGTGTAATATGATCTCTGATGGAAGATAGGATGTCCTCCTCTGGCATGTTTCTCCAGTGCCCTCTTGTGTGGCAGAAAGGAAGACTACTAGCTCAAAATGTTGATGAGCCTCCCTTTGCAGAAGAATGGCTAGAGGGCTAGATGGAGTTATGGGATGATAATAGGTTAAAGGAAAGATAAAGAAAGGGCACTCTTCTGAAGTGATGCTGTCTAGATGGAAATCCACACTGGTTTGATGCAACTGACCATTTTCTTGTTCTTCATAAAGAACTGCAGAAATCCGAACACTGGTGAGTGGGCTTGGGCGAGTATTGGCCACTTGGAACATTAGATATGGCTTTCCTTCTTTGTGTGTCACTACAGCAGAATAGGTGAACCGGATGGAGAGAGCTCGATTCTTTGGACGGGCAATTTTTGCTACAAATGCACCTAAATAAAAAGAGAATTTACATGTAGATTGTGCATGTAATTATAGTTTCCTGATTCCCTTTATAGTATATTGAAAGGAAACAATGAAACCAAGTTGCACTGTATTAGGTTCACAACATTTATTATTAGCATAAGTATTTCACATTTTTAATGATGGTTCCCACGTTATTCAGGTCCATCACATTAATTTCCTAAACCACAAAAATACTTTTTATAGTAAATGTTTTTTAAATCAGGTGTTCATTAAAATATTTTCCACCATCTTTGTGAACTTGAATAATGACATATGCTTTTGACAAAATAAGACCCACAGTCTCTGCTTTATGATTTAGCATTTCAGGCTAACAGTCTGCTAAGTAATCTCTTAGTAGGTTTATTTTGTTATAAGCTTCATTTATTATATAGCTAATTTTCTTTTAGTAATATAGAACAGTTTTATTTATTAACTCATTTAAAATTATTTTCAATAAAACATAGCAGGGTTTGAAAATTCTCTGATATTCATTGAAAACTTATCAGTAAAAAGTCTTCGCTGCTGTCCTGAGCATACTTATGGTAATACTTCATTGAACTATGTAGATGTTCATTTCTTGGTAAAGCTGCTAAGGATTCATCTGTTAGCTTTAAACTATGCAAATGTGTATGGGCAGTTAATTCTACTAACTAATCACACTTTTTAAAATAATGTAAGAAAAGGTTTTTGAACTAAAGCATGCATTATAGGCATGCAATAGGCATGAATCACCTATTTAGATGTTTAGTACAAGTTGCTATTTAATAATTGTTTTCATACTGTAAAGTGGAAATACATCCTCGTCAAAGAACAGTATTTTTCAGAATGCTGAGTGACATAGCCCTATCCTTGTTTTCTTGCTGTAGCTTTATGACAAAGCTCTTATTTAAACTATAACATAAAAGCACTAGGTTATGAAATAGTATGGAATTACCTGTGATGAAGGCCTCCAGCATCAGACCCAGTACCATTTGTATAGCAAGCAGGGCAATTGCACTTGGACAGTCTCCACTTGGGAACATTGTGCCGTAACCAATAGTGAGCTGTGTCTCCAGTGAGAAAGAAAAAGCAGCTGTAAAGCTTGTGATATACTTTACACAAATAGTGTGGTTTTCAGGTGGAGAATCATGATCGATCTCCAGATCCCCATTCATTTCTGCTAGTAGGTACCAGAGAACTGCAAAGACAAGCCAGTGGAGGACAAAAGAAGCAGAAAATACCAGCATCATCCATCTCCAGCGCATATCCATAAGGATCCCCCAAGCATCTTTTAGGTATGCCAGGCCTTTCCCGTGGGCACCATCCATTTGTAGTGTGCTGTGTCCATCTTTGGTGACCATTCTTGGGTATCGTTGGGCCAGGAGAGGAGCACTAGGTTTGGTGTTGTTGCCTTCTATCACTTCTGTCCTCATCTTCTGAAAATGAAAAGAAACAAAACTGTTGGATGCTTGTTTATCTGTAGTTCAGATGATGTCTAGAGATTCTGACACATTGGCAGTGGACCAGACGCTACCTGCAGCTAGCCAAGGGGGTCTTTAAACATGCAGTTCTGAGAAAAGTAACTTTGGAGAGCCAGGTTTGCCACTGCTTCCATAGTACGATAATGATTACCTACAAAAATTAATGTTGGATCCTTTTTTGATGATAATTTAGAAACGTAAGCCAAACTTTTTGACTTCTCAGGTTTATTTGTGGGTCCAGTGGTTAGTTTGATAGTGAAGGAGCACTGCAAGTCTTAATTTTCTGAAATTCAGAGGTGTGTTCTGTAACTTTAGCAAATATGTGTTTAATATTTAAGCAAAGCACACTATCAAAGCTATTATTAATATTATAAATGTTCTATATATTCTTTTGGTGGCCATCTGAAGGCTGTCATATCAAATATAATAAATTAAAATTTCCTCATTATAAGCTCTTGTGGGGTTTTCTACCTAAATATGTTTACTGCTACCAACCATGATAGTTTTATTGTCTAGAATTGTGGTACCTGGGATATAGCCTCTTCTGCTGAACATACTCAGGCCACTGCTGTTGTAAAGCTGTATTAAAAAGGGGATAGAGAATAATACGGAAAATATTATGCAATTATATAAGCCGAGAGAAGTCCTGAGGAAAAAAAATCAACTCTAAACCCAATTTGCCAAAGGGGAAACTGGAGTGAGGCTTTTGTTATGTGTCCTTAATCATGTTTCTAATACTGTAGTGTGGCAGCTTGGGTTCCTGTGGAGTTACAAATATTGAGTATCTTGGAAAATAAAAGATCAATCCCTGTGCTTTTTATGAGTTTTTCTCTTATAGCAGAAAAAGCCCATAGCTTTAAAATTAACAAGCATAAAAGAAAGCAAAATATTCAATCATGGTGTTTCACTATTTGCTAGAGACTAGATGAAATAAAAAATGTGAGAGAAAGGATGTTGGCATATTTGAAAAGAGAGGTTAAACTGGGGTAACTGCTGAATGACATAGTCACAGAGCACCAGATCTGATTTAATATTGATGGTAAAATTGAAACATATTTGGTCCATCTTGTTGCACAATCATTGTGTGTTGTTTGTTTCTCTCTGAATGGGATACAGATATCTTATTTCAAAATAACAACTTCTGGTGGGGGGCTATCACATTTTCCAAATACTTAGACATTAGTATTCCCCTTCAGGAAAAATGCGAAAATGATTGCATTGTAATTTAATACATGCTTACTACAGGCATAGTTATGATAATAAATTTGATTGAAATATATCCTTTACAAATGTGTAGGGTGGCTTCCTTGGGGTGAGGTGTATTAAACTGCTTTGAGATTAATTACAATCAAGCTAAATGTGTTAAATAAAAACACACACAAATTAGTCATGGGCCAGTCATCAAAAGTAGTTGCACTGTTTTATAGTACTACAGCACCTAAGATATTTACAATCAGTCAGTTTTGACAAAATGTGGTGTAGAGTTCACTGATTGTGTAGAGCTAATCAGATGCTTATCTCCTGCATATGTTGTACTTGGCCACTCTGTTTTTGCTGTTTTGCTAAGCTTGCACATGAGTCATTATAATGGTTTTTATTGTTATGTTCCTGATATTATGCCATGCCTATGTCTCAAGTTGATTAGAGACTTTATGTAGAAAGTGACTAACAAGTAAAAATTATTATTATTGTTGATGATGGTGATAAATGAAAAAACAATGGAATCTACAGTATAGAACTGCTATCCTCTCAACAGAAACATTTTAAACTTAAACTTACAGCAAAAGTCTATAATTGGGATTTGGGAGCACTGGTGAACAAGGCCATGACTGATTGATAAAGCTAATGAGGCAATGAAAAATGCTAGTAATAATACTTAGCCTGTATGTAGTGGTTTATTTAGACTTTTCAAAAGTCTTCCACATACATTATTGTAATTGTCTTTGTAGGCTATAAAATAGGTCAAAATTTCTATTCCAATTCTGCTTGTAGGGACCTGAAGCTTTGTTCACTGGAGAGGCAACTTTTGATCTGTGGGTTCCATGATCCACAGTTTTGTCTCTTCACCCTCATGCTGTACTAGCAAAACATATTGACAGTAAATAGTATTCAGCTAAATTTTATTCAGACTAGACCTATTGAAATCAGTGGCTCTAAGTCATAATTTCAATGGGTCTGCTCTGATTAAAACTAAGTTGAATACCAGTGCCTCAGTTTCATTTCAGCATAAAATGAGCTCTCTTATTAAAGAGAGATTTTTCCCTTCAATTTGGGAAAAATTCCACACCATCATTTCATTCTGTTAAGTCATATGAGCACTTCAAGTAAAATGGCTGTTCTGATAGTGTATCGGAAAATTGTATTAGTGAAGTCAAGTGGTCATATTTTATTTCTGCCAAGGATTAACAATGAAATATAAGCACAATATAAAGTACATAGCCCATTAAAACCCAGGTAACTGAGGCTTGTAGTTTGCAAGTGGCTAGGGGTCCCTTTACCTTTACCTTAGAGTTCATCAAAGTATTCATTTTGAACTGTTCCCTGGTAGAAAATAATTATAAAATTGGCATTTGAAATTTTAAAAGAGACTCTTTGAACATGACTTTTGACTCTGTCAGAAGTAGAACTTTTCTTAAGAAAATGATGAGAAAAATACCATTTTGAAATGAAAGCAAACAATCCTAATGTCATGCTAAACATGCAAGTTTATTTTATGGATTCACGCCAGTCCACTGCATGTGTGGTGCTCAGAGCAATCACCAGAGGAATAGCATGAACTCCTTTGATCTAGTGGAAGGGTTGAGTGTGACTGTGATGTGGCAGGTGTACACATGCCTTGTATTCCATGTAACAGCCTGCTAAGCTGCCTGCATATGTCCCTACCTCATTAGAGGAGGTAGGGACTGCATCAAAAATAACAATTTTTTGAAATACAGACCTATGAATTGAATCTTTATCCTACTGTGATAGTAATGCTGACAGTTTCAACTTTTTAAACAAAGATGCTACTTTATACATGGTTTGTTGGAAGGTGATGCTTGGTATTAGATGTAAGTATTAAACCTACCATAGGCACTAAATTGCCTTTTGTGAGAATTTATTTTTTAAGATTTGGTAGTTATATATTTATGTTTTGCATATTTAAGTGTTTCTGTTTTTATAACTAGCAATATGGTAAATAAAACACATTTAAAAAAAGTAAAGGAAGGAACAGCATAATTGGGCCCTGTGTAAGAATTCTGGACTTTAAAATCTTGTTAATAGTAATCTTTGTTAACAGCTGAATGAAAGTAACCTTAACTTGGCATCCAACATTTTAATTATATAGGTTTCATTATACATTGAAAGCATACCTCTTTACCTTGGCCTTTGACAACTGAGGTGTTTTTAGGACCCACCCTGTTCTTTTGCTTGTAATTTTGTAAAACTGATTTTAATATTGTATTTTTACATTGCTGTAACCCACCTTGGGACTTTATAGTGAATAATGTTTAAGAAATCTAAATAATAATAAGAGTTCCACTACGTACCTGATCAACTACAATTGAAGCACACAAAAATTGCTATTTGCCTTGTTGGGCTTGGATTTCAGTGCACTAGGTAAAGACAGGGACAAGGAACCTCTAGTGTTCAAAGGATTATCTACTGGGAAAGTTGGAAAAAGGACTATATCCTGCTAATACACCTCCACAGACAAGAAAAACAGTTGACTTGTTACTTTTCAAACATTCCTTTTTATTTATTGTTTCCAGGAGGTAGTCATATGCAAAAGTTGCAAGAGCTGTCTGTTTTGGAACATTGTTTTATATAAACTTAACACACCTTCATTACATCCTGTATAGTTTACTGTAACGTGCTCTATGTGCGGCTGCCTTTCGAAAAGTGCTCAGAAACTGACTGGCCTAAAGAGCTGCACGCCAGGGAGCATAAACCTTACTTGTTACAATAGCTCCACTGGCTACACCAGTCTTTTTCCAGGCACAATTCAAAGTCCTATTTATGACCTACAAAGCCCTTATACAGCTTAGCTTAGGTTATCTGAAGGACTGTATGGGAGAGGGCCTTCTTGGTAGCTGCTCCGAAATTTTGGAACTCCTTTCCTAGAGAAAGGAGTTGTTTTTATGCCAGCAGGCAAATACTGTTTTATTCCAACAGGCTTTGGGGAACTGGTTGTTTTTAAAGGAAATGGCTTTGAATAGCCCTGTCCTGTTTTTACTATCTCAAATGCTTTAACTTGTCTTTACAGGAAAAGTGCTTCAGTTATGTATCATTTTGTTCCCCAGTTCTGCATATTTTCTAGTTCTAGTACCCTTTTTTAGATGGGGTAACCAAAACTGTAGAGTTCTTCAAATGCGTCTGCAGTGTAGATTTATAAAGGACCATTCTGACCATTTTATATGCAATATCTTTCCTAATAATCTCTAGCATGGAATTTTCCATTTTGTCTCTGCTACTTACTTCATAGATATATCAATGAAATAATCAACTATGACTTCAGTATCTTTATAGTGGAGTATTTCAACCAGTTCGGATACTTGTAGTTCTGAAACATGTGGAGTTCTGTCTTCCCAAGAATGCAACCATGTTGTGCTCAGAAATTTATAGGCATAATCAACTACTTAAAGGCAATAGTTGTGTAAATGCTACAAAGAGGACTTAGAATAAAGTATGACTGGATTTCCCCTTTTTCTTAACATTATTGTTTAGTGGGTTTGCTCTGCCCCACACTCTGCTTTAGACATTTAAGAGAATTTCTAATATTAATTTTGAATTGATAAGCGTTTATGTGCAAATTGATAGACCTACAAGTTAATGTTGTTTTTTTAAAAAAAATGAAAATTCTACGAGCTGTACGTGTGCAGTAGTTTGAACAAAGTTCAGCAATCAACAAATGAAGAATAGTGGATTACTAATTCATTGCTTTCTCTCTATAACCTGGTTTAAATATTTAGAATCACTGAATCTGGGGAGAAATTATAGTGGCGAGAATTATATAAGTATTCCTAACTTTAATACATTGGCTATACCTGGAGTTATGACTTCTCAAGTGTGCAGCTGTAGAGCTGTGATGCTATCTCCAGCAAATGTATCCAGAACTCAGTGAGTTAAAAATAAAACTTTTTTCACAAAGATTTTTGCACTATACTTTCAGCTTAGCAAACCATGATACTTCCATATGTGCCTATTAAAGGATACTGTACCACTTATTTGCTTACTCTAAAAATAAGACACACACACCCCGTCAAGTTCTATACATAGTTCATAGGCTTCTGCATTTGGTGAAAATTTTTGAGAATCTCAACTTCTAATTAACAATTAGAAAAAAACTCCTCTTGTCCAGTGGTAACCAATGTAATGCCCTCCAGATGCAGTTGGTCTACAGCTCCTATCTCCCCTAAGTATTTGCTTTGTTGGCTAGGCTTCATTAAAGCGGTAGTCAAACAACTTCTGGTGGTCAGGCACCCAGTTGGCTACCCTTCCTTTAGTCCTAGAGTTCATGAAGATGGGTTTGAAAACAGGTTGATAGTATCTATACAAGACATCAGATATTTATGGACATAGAGCTTCTGTGTTCCACTTGACTGCATTCACCAACTTCATGGCTTCTGGTCACTTTTCTTTGACCTATACACTCTGTTGCCTACCGTTTACTACTCCCTCCTCCCCTTACTGCAAACCATTTATAGAAAATGCAAGTTTTCCAAGCACTTGGATATGGAGTTTAAATGTGTAAATTGAAAATATTTATTCATTTGTATAACTGAGCAAAAATGTATTTCATTGTTGCAGAATTTTAGTCCCTTTGGCTTTCTCTGCTTTGTTACAAGAGCAGTTAAGACGTAGATGTATGCAAAGATTAAAGGACTCTCCTATTCAATTAATTTTTTTCACGTGACTCTTAATACCAACAAAACATTGCTTAAAAGTGATATTTGGCAATTGTTATTACATTTGTGTTTTACTACTGTAACCCACCCTGGGACCTAAGGGTGAAGGGTGGGTACAATATAAATCAGCAATAATCAAAGGTCTTTAAATTTTCCACACTACATTTTTGCAAAGTAGATACGCTTTCTTTAGCATTTAAGTATATATTTTACATTATATATTTGTTATATAAGTTTAACATCCCATGATATAGATAGATAGATAGATAGATAGATAGATAGATAGATAGATAGATGATAGATAGATAGATAGATAGATAGATAGATAGATATTCTCCTAATTGATAGTCATTGTAATAATGACACCTTCAATTTAAGTCAGATTGCTTATAAAATCTGTAGTAGTTTTGACATCCAGCTCACTTCAGAAAATTTACTTTGGTACTTGTTTGTAACAGTGAATAGTGCATTAATTCCTCTAGAAAATATTGCCATTTGATGTGAATAAGGTATTCTAAAACTACTGCTGAATATCATAGTCATTCTCTCCATAGATGTTCTAACAGAGTATTAATATAAAGGCTTTGAAATTGAATTCACTTGCAAAAGTTTAAAGCCATAGATTATATCACTTAGAATTTGTAAAAGATAACATGCTGCACTAGTCTGAAGAAACAGTCTTAGGTGCTGCTCATTGCAGCTGTGCAGTTTGCCATTTGCTTAGAGCGGACTTCCCCAACGTTGTGCCCTCTAGATGCTCTGGACCACCCCTCACATCAGCCATAGCAGTGCCAGCTAGGGCTGACAGATGTAGTAGTCCAAAACATCTGGAGAGCACCAGGTTGGGGAAGGTTGATCTAGTCAAATGGTGAGCTGCATGGCTGCAACCAACAGCATACTGGGAAGCCAGGTTGGGGGAGGCTGCTCTAGAGCAAGTAACAGTTGTTTCAAGGAAGCAACCAAAGGGGTAATGCCCACTGCCACCCACCCTCCATCATTTCTGATGTCATGCAGTTTTGCCATAGTGCTCCCCAAGAACAGGTTCCTGTTCAAACTCTTCTTAAAGCTTGCAGGAAGTGTTGAGTGTGTGTACTTGTGCCAATATAGCAGGTCTGTCATTAGGCAGGTAGCAAATGTTGAAAGCATGGTGTATAGTTATGTGTGTTCCTTGGCGACCTCTAAGCTACACTGCTGCTCTCAGGTAATTGCCCCCCCCCCCATTGCAGGTATCCAACGCAGTCTTGTTAACTTCTATACATGGAGTGTGCAGGAGTTTGCGTGTGATCTTGTAATTTGTCTCGCGCCTCAAAATGAGTATTGGCAAAAATAGTGAAGGGTTAAGTGTAACCGAGCTACAAAGTGAAGAAATAAGTGAAGGTATGTTACACCTGAATAGGTTGATACACGTGCCTTTGGATTTAAAACACAAATGTGATACATTTGAATAGTATCAGTGAAATAAAAATGGTATCCCTTTCACACTTTATTATGTACTGATTTTTTTTCATTGATTTTCATTGATTTTTTTCCATTCATCCAGGGAAAAAATTCCCTGGAAGTTTAAAACTATTCCCCAGATAACAGTACCATGCATGAAATATCCTAATTCTTCACAACAATCATTTGTCCCCTTAAATATGATCTTCCATGTGTAGGAGATAAAATAGCTTTGGGCAAACGAGTAATCTTAATATAGGTAGCAATCAGGTGTTTCTTAAACACTGACATTGTGTAAGACAAATGAAGAAACTTGTTCGAAAAGTTTGTTTATATGGTTAGAAACCAATAAAATTTAAATTTGCTTTATGACATAACATTTAATTTCTATTCAAATGGATATTCTGTGGTGAGCAACCAGAAAACCTCTGTGTCTAATCAAAAGAATCACTCAAATGATTTTTTAAATAATTGAATTTGAGTGGAAGTTTCTTTACACTGCTACACAAATTGCTAGCAAATTACTTACCATCTATCAATCATGCTTTATATAAGAAAGCAATAACATATTTTTTCAGAACTTTTAAATAGAAAGATGAGATATTGCTGGAACCTGGAATTGAATTTTAAACTCTAGTCATCTACATTACTGTTAAAAACAACTACTACATCTCCAGGAATAAGTACACACTCAGTCTTCAATATCTGACTGGTCGCAGGATGGTTACCTTTTTGAAGAAATACTCTTTTAGAATTGCACAGCTAAGGTCTGCTTCATGCCTTTTATTAAAAGCTAAAGAGCCATGCATGATGCTGAAGTTACTTCCAGGGATCTCCTATACAGAACTGTTCCTTATGGAAATTGGTTCTGGAAGTTGTCACTGGGCAATATTCATTTGGAAAACAATCTCCTTTGAGAAAGTCTTACAATATTTGAAGTTGGTATTTCAATTGATATTTTTCAAAACAGGTCTGTCTAAATCCTCCAAAACTCCATTTTTGTTTTTGAAAATCTAAAACCACAAAGCAGGAAATATTAATGTAAAAAACTGATGCTATGTTAGCATCATGTACTTACCAGTGTAATTGTAGTATTTATCTACCTGGCAGGGAAAGGGAGGAAGGCGGATGTCCTGGATATTGAAAACGAACCAAACTATCTTGTATCTGTATATAGTGATCCCAAGGAAGAAAAAAAATCTTTTGACAACTAGTTTGGAAGGATGTTTGTTCAAAATGGGCTTACGGGTCTCATTCCACAGTTTATAATGTGGGGGGTTGGCTTTCATATGAAGCTGATGTGATTGGTCATTCAGTCTGCAGGGGGGCCAATTAGCTGTGGTCATGTGGAAAAGAATGCTGATTTGTTCAAGCTTTCTTTCCCCAACACATACCCTAGCAGCTGTGGAGAAATCCACACGAACTTACTTGGAGAAAGGGGTGCATTTTTTATCTTAATCAGGATGGAGTTTTTAGGTTTGCATAATCTTACTTAAAGGTTTTACTTGGAGGTTCAAAGGAATGAAATTCCTCAGGACTGTTTTCCATTCAAGTTTTCTTGTGGTAGCTATTTAGAGTTCACAATTTCTTTGATATTTTATTTTAACCAAAACCAGGCAGTTTGAGGTGAAGGTGTGCTTTCTGTTTCACTTTTCTCTTTTTAGGTTTTTTCTACCATGTGGTACACAGGATATCGGTATCCTAGAGATCAAGGTTGCTAATTAGTTTTACATAGTTGCAACCTAATTTTAGATGCAAGACCTGTAACTTTACTGCGTCTCTTATTTTGCCTCTACTGCTAAGTCAGCATTGCTCATAGGATTGTATTTAAATTACGTCAAATAATATTATGTAGGATATTGCTGCATGTAACATGGTTATGACCAAAAAGAGATGTTTACATTATGCTGTGTCAAATTAGATTTAAATGTAACAGCTGACTAATAAAAACGAGCCGAAAAGAGGCCCATAATGTCTACCTTTCAGAATCACTTGCATGATCTGTGAGGGTAGCTTTGTAGTGCAGTTCAGCATTTCACATTTTTCCTTAGCTGCTGATGTGAGGACTTTGATCGAACGTCAGACCTAAGAGGATCTGAGAAACAAAGGCTGTGATTGTTTGCAGTAAAAGTACTGAAGACCTGCTGTGAAAATTATTAATGTAGACCAATATAATGCTACTTAGAAACTAAAATCTCCCTCATGTTTTTTCTTTAAAAAAAACTCTCCACAAAATACAAAACATTAATTCTTCATTTCATTAGCAGAGAACCTTGTAATACATGTTGAGGCACAGCACCTTAAAATTGTAACATGCATTTGTGACCTTCATGGGTATGGGGACAAGGGGAGACTTTTCACTCAGTATAGCATGGTGACTTTTCTTTTTACTATAAGAAACATGTAACAGATAATGATATACAAATACTTTTATACTTCTAATGTATTTTTAATCTTTGTTGGAAGCCGCCCAGAGTGGCTTGGGAAACCCAGCCAGATGGGCAGGGTACAAATAATAAATTATTATTACTATTACTGTGCTAACATCTTAAAATAAAAACTGGATTCACCATATATTAGAAGTATGTGTGTTCCCGATACGCCCCTTTAAACTGCCTCAGAAATGCAGTTTTTGGTGAAGATTGGAGTGGCGAGTGGTAATATTACAGTGCAGGTAAGAAGCTGTTCTGCCATATCTGTAAAGGTTAGTGGCATATGCAGAACTATAGAGCAAACTTAAACGCATGTGAGACATACTGTCCATGAAATGTAGCACTTGTTTGTGTGAAAGGAATTGGATAGTTGGCATGACTATTGAAGTGCAATATTTTGGTAGGAAGACTGATGTGTATGGATACAATTGTGCAAATTCAGCTTTCAGTAAGGAAAACAGCATAATTCTTGGAGGAAAAAGCATTTGTGCATGGGAAAATTCTGGTACGTTGTTTAGAGACAGAGATGGTCAAAACTAAAATGAAATATGAGTACGTTTTAGTCTGCCTGTACCCTAAAAATGATGACCAATGATTCTTTAAGTCACTTTGTGTGTGGTCATTATTCAAGGTTGTGCAGTGATTTTCTTTCTCTCTTTCACAGTATTGTAAGCTATCTTGTACTCGAGGGACTTTGGTTTAGAAATTATGTAGCCAACAATTAAAAGTTATTTGAAGGATCCTGAAAACGGACACTAAATTAAACTTATTTTTATAATAGAAATGTGTGTGTGAGAGAGTGAGTGTGTCTTAGTGTCTTATAGAAAGATTGTTGACACTGTTATTTGCTATTCTAGTAAAAAATTTCTCAATAAACAAGTTCTCAGAAGATTGTATTCCAGAACACCACTTTAGTACTTTGAAGTCAGTCCCTTTTAAAACTTCAAATTACATAGCTGTAGACTCTGTTGGCTGGATGTCTTTGTTGTATCTGAACTTTTCCATAAACACCATTGCTGGCTTGGGGTCAGACATGGAATGCAGGTGCCCTTTCACTGCTCCTTCTCCTCAGGAAGTCCAGTCAATTAGTTTGAGGCAAAGCCACAGATCTTTTTCTTTTTCCTTTTCATCCTGGGAAATCATGGCCAAACACCGACCTCCACGCCAAGTAACTTAAACCAAGTGAAATGAACATGCTAGGGGTATAAGCTACGTTCCTCGTTAGAATACTTTAGACTTTGACGTATGTGTGTAATAATGTTGACTGAGCGACTATTTATTTCTTCATTTTTAATAACTTCAGAACGTAATATACCTGGGTCTGTTCTTAGTTGGATTTGAAACGTTATTTGATCCAGTTCTGTGTTTTCTCTTCTCAATACCCTTAAGCTTTGAAATATGTTGTTACCTGTTGACAAACAGTGTTGTTTCACAGTTAATAGCCTTAGATTCAGAAGTATATTCAGTGTGGCTTTCTCTCTAGTGAGCCTGCTAGAACTGCAACCTTAATTAGGGATATTCTGTCCCCTCCCTTCTTCTATGATTTCCTCCTGGCATTGTGGGGTCATTGGGTTGGGCTTAGGCTCCTCCACTGATAATGAAAACAGGAGGAAAAAACTCTTTGGGACAGTCACTTTTACTAGTGCCCCCATTTTCTTTACTTCTACCAGGCTGTTATTTTTCTTCTTTTACCTTTTGTCACCATTTTCTTAGAAAACAACCCCCCTTCCTTTAATCGGCTGCCTCACACCCTTTCCTGCCCTCCTTTTTATGGCTTTCTGTACCTTTTCAGAAATACAAAAGCCCGAGAAATTTGTCTCCACTTTACTATCATCGTTCCTTCTGACTGCTCTTTCTC
This sequence comes from Podarcis melisellensis, assembly GCF_964234715.1. Lineage (NCBI taxonomy): Eukaryota > Metazoa > Chordata > Lepidosauria > Squamata > Lacertidae > Podarcis > Podarcis melisellensis. Next base: position 39,586,687 of record NC_138537.1, read on the forward strand.
AGACAGGGACATTAATAAAGCCATTGAGCACCCGATTAATTTTCAACTTCACGCCAACTGATATTTGTGGGTCATGGCATTTCAGCCCAATGTTGCTGACTGGGCCAATTTTATGCTGTCTGGAGAGGATGCCCTCAAGGATATCCTGATCAAACTAAAGATAAGCGGAAGGTACTGGTGACCCATAGATACTGGTGACAACCAATCTTCCAACCAGTCCTTTCGGAACTACCTTTCCCCGGGGCAAGGAAGAAACTACAGACAGAAGTCCTCCTGGAACAGCAGTGATGATACCCATCCAGGCAGCAGAACACAAGATATCTCCCTCCAGCACCTACAGAAACAACCACCAGCAGAACCAATGATGCTACTCTGCCCCAAGTCAGGAATCATATACAAGCCTTCTTCAACTCTTGGTGTCAGATTACTACAGACCACTGGATTCTCAATACTATATCACATGGATACATGATAGAACGTCTGGCACCCCTAAACTGGTTCCTCCCATCCCTGATCCTCCAACAATCCAGTCAAGTAACAGGTGATATATAATTGTGTACAGCATTGTCTCAACATGTCAGCTATCGAACCAGTCCCCCTGCGAGGAATTATTCTATGACATATACTTAATATTATCTGTAATGCCATGGCCAGATCACTTCCTGATGCAACTGGACTTCTCTGTGACCCTTCCCCTCTGCAGGGCTGTAGGACCAATTTGAATGATCTGCCACCACCACTTCCTGGATCCAAATAGGTTCCAGAGAGTGGTAGAGACATCTTATCCCATGTTGATGGCTTCTCCACTGGAATGCAGAGTTAAGCAGGGCTATCGACTGTCTGGCTCCAAAGCACCCTCTCTAATTGCATGCAAGAATTCTGCAGTGGTTTCTTGTACTCCACCAGTGGGCCATCACACACATTCTACATCACCACATCAAAATGCCACCAAAAGTGTGGGTAGTGATGAAGTGGGCATCTAGCAGAAACTTGCAGAAGGCACATCTTTTCATGACCCTCACCTCATAGTGGTCACCACAGATGTCAGCCTCTACATTTGGGGTCTCACTGTGAGGGACAGATAATCCATGCCCAAAAGTCTCCAGAGGAAGCTGAACACCTGGCTGGAACAGCCCACCTGGCTCTGATGCACTTTTCTCCACACCTACACATCAAATGTGCCCCTACGCATGGGCAACTCCAACTTGAAATCCTACCTCAACAAGCAGGGGATCACCAAATCCTCGGATCTCCAAACTGAAATGTTCCAACTCATGAAGTCACTGAAACACCACCTCCTCACCCTCACATTGGAACACATATCCGGATAGGCTGGAATCTCTGGTTTTCCAGCACAGTATTTTCCACCATCTTACTTTCTTGCTTATCCAGCCACTCTAAGAATATACAAAGCCACATGGAAGATCTTCCTGAAGCAATGCAAAGCAACAGTACTGGATCTTCTTGCATTCCTCCAAAATGGCCTCAGCAAAAGTCTAAAACACAACACTCTGATGAAACATCAGGCGGGAGCTGTTTCTTCCTCAAACACACCGCCTCTTCCAGCTCTCACCCCCTAATGAAATGCTTCGCTTCCCACAAGGAACAATCCTACAGTGTTCCCCAGATGCCCACCACTTTCCTTCCTGGGACCTTCATAAAGTGCTGTCCACCCTTCAGAAACTTCCATTTGAGCCCCTGAAGAAAGTACTTCTCAAAGTCTTACATTGAAAGGTCTTACAGTGGAACCTTGGGCTACAGACACTTCAGGTTACAGACTCCGTTAACCCAGAAATAGTACCTTGGGTTAAGAACGTTACTTCAGGATGAGAACAGAAATTGTGCGGCAGTGGCAGGCCCCATTAGGTAAAGTGGTACCTCAGGTTAAGAACGGTTTCAGGTTAAGAACGGACCTCCGGAACGAATTAAGTTCTTAACCTGAGGTAACACTGTATTTCTAATAGCAATAACTTTGGCTTGATGGGTCTCTGAATTGGTCCCCCTGTCTATAGCTGCATCTTCCACAAGCGCAAAGTGGTTCTTAGAAAGAACCCCTCCTTTCTCCCCAAGGTACTTTCCAACTTCCATATTCAGCAGGAACTTGATCCTTTCCACCTTCTGCCCCAACCCCTCTCACCTATTAGAGAGGACATGGCACTCATTTGATGTCCAATGAGCTCTTAAAGCATATATTACCAGGACTGAAGAGATCAGACAATCAGAAACCCTGTTCATTTCCTTCTACCCTAACTCACTGGGCAAAAAGGTTAACCCTTCCACCTTATCTAGGTAGGACCTCTATAGCCTACAACTTGGTGAATTGTATCTCACCCTACAAATTTGACTGCCCACTCTACCAGGGTTGAGTCCCCCTAGTGAACATTTGTAAGACAGCCACATGGGTGTCTCCCAGTGCATTCATGATGCATTACAAGATGGGAATTTGTGTCTCCATTGAAACTGCCTTTGGCCGCAGCACCCTACAACAGGCTTTCCACATTGTGGGACACAATATCTTCTACCTGATGGCATTTTAGCCACCTTGTTTACTTTGGGAACATGGGCACCTTTGTGTTGCTTTCCTTACAAGACTCTGATGATTGTTCAAGCTTGGTGAGTTCACAAACTGATTGAGAGCCATCTACGTCCCAAAGGGTTTTTCCTCCTTCCTTTGTCATCAGGAGAGGGGCCAAAGCCCAACCCTATGACCCCCATGCTGCCAGTCAAAATCTACCCTTTGGGTGAATATCGGTTGTTCTTTTTAGGAAGGACGTGATGGAATAGAATGTAAAATTATCCTAGTTTGCTCACAAATGACAATCATTTCTTTAAGCATCATTATGACAATTGTTTTTTGGGATGAAACAGTTATTTTAATTCTCTGTTATTTGAAATTAATGACTATGAAGGTTTTAATGCTAGTCGTCTGGCACTGGTCATTATTATTTTATATCTGTTGACCCAAATGTAAATTTTAGAGATTCTGCTTGTAGGTTTTAACTATTCTAGGGTAAATAGAAGACCATGTTGAATTACATTTTAAAGATGATAAATAGAACATTTTTACTGAGTTGGATTATGCAGTGCTTAAGAACACCTCCCATACAAACAACAACAGAATGCTTGTGCCATTGTAAACTTTGATGTGACCAGGAATAGTGCCTTGATACCTCTGAACTATGGTAAAGCAATCTCTCATTGAACATCAGGTGGCATCTAACTGTTTATGCAAACTTTGCAGATGCTCTTCCATCGCTTGTTGCAAATTGAACTTTTGACTTTCTTAAATGGTTACAGCTGTTTTGTAAATCTCCTTTTTGAAGTCTGAAATCCTTCATTTGTTTTTTAGCCCACAAAAACTGTAAGAAGAGCTTAAAGAAAAGCACTTATCATTATAAGAAAAGTAAAGCAATATATATTTGTTCTTGTTTTCTTTCACCTGAGCATCTTATGACTTAAATTGCATAAGGTCTGACTTCTATTCCAGGTGCCCTTCACAATGACTGTTACATACTTGCATATTTATTTGCTTGCAGTGAGACCAAACTTTGAGGATGCTGGAACCGTAGTAGCAGGAAGGAAGCATGAATTTATACGCTCTGAGAGCGAGAACTGGCGCATCTTCAGGGAAGAGCAAAATGGTGAAGAAGATGATGGAGGTTGGCGGCTGGCTGGTTCGCGAAGGGATGGTGAGAGATGGCGCCCTCATAGTCCAGGTGAGAGGAAATATGGAAAAGTGCAGCACAGTCTGGTCAGAGGCAGCAAGCCAGCAATGTCTGGAAGGAAAACTTCCTAAAACAATATTTGAAAGGCTTGTTCTACGATGGCAAAATCGTTTTTAGTTTTTTAAATGGCTTGTTTTGTTTAACCCACTATTTCCAGAACGTCTAGAAAAAAGCAGCTCTTCTTACCTGCTCTGATTTCTTTTCCACCAAACGTAGCTTCCTTTAGTGATCACTCTGAATCATGAGGCTGAAGATCTGTCATATGCTTCCAGCTACTTGTATAGAAGTGGAAAAACTGTTTGTCATGGAGAATACAGCATTGTGTGTCTTCCTGACGTCAGACATAACTGATAAATGCACAATAAAGCAGCAGTGTGTCTAACTTTGACAGTATTGAAACAGCTGAACCAGCACCACATGATCAGATGTGAAGATTTTACTTAGGGACAAGTACTTGCAGTTCATTTAGTATTTTCTTGTTTAGCATATGAAGAACAACAAGCTAATAAAAATTTTGTTCTCAATAAGTCCATCTGTCTTTTGACAGAAGTCCCGAGGCTGAAATATCATTGGGTAATTTCTGCTACTTTAAAGGAAGTGTAGAGAAACGCCGCATTGTGTAGAATACTGAGGGTTTTTCTGTAATTGCTCTTTAATTTAGATATAGCTGTTTTAGGATAACACTTACTCATTGTCATTTGTGTAATGGAATATTCTCGATCAAAGAGGTGGGCGTTGCAGTAGTCTCAGGTGGAATCCATTATTGCATGAACAGACTTCCACATACAACAGGACTTTATATTTCTCCCCCCCCCCAAAAAAAAAATAATCTGCTTGAGAGGCCTCCCTATCTCAAGAGACTTCCCAAACTCCTGATTTTGGAGAGCATACGGAGGACTGTTGGGATAAGTGAGGAGAGGAAATGAAGTCACACAAAACAGTATTGGGCTACAACCCTCAGTTCCTTACTGTTTGGTCAAAGTATTACTCTTTCTCTGTGTGTACAGAGAGAGGGAGGCTTTAATTAATTAATTAATTAACAGCTGTTAATCTGCTGTGCAACCCAAAAGACCCCCAGAGAGGCTTACAAAGTAGGTAAAACAGTCCCTGCCCTCAGATTTGCCATCTGAAAGGCATGACACACAAGGAAAAAGGAATACAGAGAGGAAGAGAAGAAAGCAATCTCAGGCACCAGTTCTTAAAGGTTACAATTCTTTTAATTATTGCTGGGATGGAAACAATGGAAAGTTAGCCTGATAGAATGGCTGTGGTTAGATGACAGCAGAGGGAGAGTCAAAGGCAGCTGGCCTCTCAGCAGAGGTAATAGAGCAACCCTACTCCTTTCCTTTTGCTCTGCAGGCTTGATGCTCTATCAGCTACATCCAAGACTTTTGATTCCAATAGCCATTTCTAGCAGGATGACAAATAGTATCCTGTATCTAGTATAACCAAGTTAGCCAAAATAAGTGGCTTATGCCAAGCCACATTTGAAGATCACGTTTCAAGCCCCAGTATCGCTCACACCAACTTGCTTGGAAATTCTTCACCTCTCCCAGGTTGTAGAAAGGTGCATCAACACCTGCTGGTGCCTGCCTGCCTCATTCTCATGCAGGCTTGGGCACAGTTGCACAGCCCTTAGAAACAAGCTTGTCGGCTACAAATCCTTTCCCAGAATTATAGTGCTAGCAGGCCACTTCACCATAGTGACATACAAAACAAGGGCAGATTAAATCAATAGAATTAATTAGCACAGATTACAAACTACACTCCAAACTCCAGAAAGGAGGATTGTCAGCTAGCAGACAGAGGGTGAAGGCAAGCAGTTTTGAAGATGCTTTAGGACTGATGGAGTTAGTAGAATAGATGCTGCCTGTGACCTCAAAGAGAAACATAAAAATATGGTAATCCCCATAAAGTGGTACTTGTCTGGATTCATAGAACCGCATAGAATGGTCTTACTAGCAAAGGCTGCCCCCCTGTGGCTGAACAGATTGTGAGGCTGCTATTCAGAAAGATTGTGAGGCTGCCCTGGGCTTAACTCGTAGTTAAATTGTTTTTGTTCTTTTAAGCCCACTTGCATGGAGTTGGGTTGTACAGTCCTTTACATTAATAATATAGCTCAAAGAGACAGTGGTTTAAAGGGGAAATAGTGATGATATATTTATAAAATGCGTGTTTCAAGGTGGACCATAAGCTGTAGTGGCGTTCTGAAGTGCTGTCACTTTGTCCTCTCTTTTCCCTATCCTCTTTTCCTCTATCCCTTTCTCCTTCCAAACAAGTTCTTGCCCTATGGGACTCTTTTGTAAAGTTACTTTCCCGCCCCCTTAGACGGCCCTCGTTCTGCAGGCTGGAGAGAACAGATGGAGCGACGGCGAAGGTTTGAATTTGACTTCCGAGACCGGGATGATGAGCGGGGTTATCGAAGAGTGCGATGTGGCAGTGGCAGTATGGATGATGATAGGGATAGCCTTCCTGAATGGTGCTTAGAAGATGCAGAAGAAGAAATGGGGACTTTTGACTCATCTGGGGCATTCCTCTCCTTAAAAGTGAGAAACTTTCTGTGAACTTGTCATAATATTAACGGTATTATTTATAACCAGTAGTATAAAGTTTGTTGTTTACGTGTGTGTTTTCCTTAGAAGGTTCAAAAGGAGCCAATTCCTGAGGAACAGGAAATGGATTTCCGTCCTGTAGAGGAAGGGGAAGACAGGTCTGATTCAGAAGGAAGTCACAATGAAGAAGCCAAAGAAGTAGATAAGACACATGGAAGGGAAAGTGTTAAGACGGAGCATACAGCAGTAGCAGGTAAGAAGGATTTCTCAAGTCTATCCTTTAAATTTTGCTTCCGCCTTCCAGCTCAGTTAAATAAAGTTACCAATCATTTCAGAAGTAACAGAAGAAACAGTCAAAGAATCTTCACCATCCACCAGGTCAGGTACTCCACCAAAATCCCAGTCACAGGAGCCATTACCTACAAGCCTGCTTGAAAGAAGGGAAGACTGTGTTCCAGAAGTAATAGAAAAAAGAGAAGATAAAGAAAACCAAATGGAGGATATCCCATCAGCCAAAGTGCCCAACAGAGAAGGTAATCATATTTCAGGTTTGGCATAATGTATATGCAAAGTATGCAAATAAATAAATAAATAAATAAAAGACTGTAGTGACAAAGCAAGGTGGAAAGGATGAACTGATCATTCATACATTGTTTAAGCATTGTTGAAAGCATGCCATCTTGCTTATTGTCTGATTATACATTTTATCACATAATAACAGTTCTGGTAGAAAGAAGGGCCTTTCAAGGAATTTAATGTCCATTCTTCCCCACCCCCAGATCCAATTTCTGCTGTCCAGCCTTTACCACAGATTTCTCCAGATGCAGCTTCCCTTGTTCATCTTCCTCCTCCAGAGTCAAATCCAATTCCTGCCTTAAGGCCTGTTCAGACATCAGTCACAGCTGCTCCAGGGATGGGTAACATTCCTGCTGACCCTGATGACGAAGAGGGCCTCAAACATTTAGAACAGGTAGAGCATCTTCGTGAATTCTGGTTTGTTTGTTTTTTGTTGTTGTGCTTCAAAGGCTGAAAGAAAACATTATTTTTTATACTTACCTTGTAAATGCAGCTACCTGATTCAGGTGGTTGTGGGTGAAAGCTTTGGGATTTAGACTGGTTGCTGAGAATATCATAGCAATAGCCTTTACAAGTCAGCAGTGCTTATGCACCCAAGGTGGAGACATGAGTTCAAGATGCAACCTAGAGCTAATGTACCTAGTCAACTATAGACTAGCACACCCCTCTCATAGACCAACAGGTGGCAACTGCAGAGGAAAACTAGTTTTGGGCAGGACTGGCAACTAATTGCTTTTACAATGTTTTCCTGCAACTGATCGTGAAAATGGGCAAAACTATATTGATGTATTAATGGGCAAAAATGACACATATTTTGCAGTTTGACAATACTTCAGATAATCAACTTAATTTTCATTAAAACAGTTTCAACCTGTATGTTCCTGCCATCTCCTTCTCAAACAAAAATGGAAAATTAATATTTTTGCTAATTATAGAAGGGGAATTCCTGTTTTCTAAAATTAAGTTGAATCTATCTTGTATATTTGTGTGGTATGCAACTCCAGTAGGTTAACTTTGTGAGTACTAAGTGAATCAAGTTGAAAAATGGACACACACACTCCGACATTAATATAAATAGATAATCACCTGATTTCATTCATGAGCATTGTGACAGAATGCGTGTACGCAGTAGAGAATATGAGAGTCACCTCATGCTGCTGATACTCAAGTACAAAATATACACACACTGTATTCCCCCCTTCAGAGGGCCAATCCTTTTGCATGTCAGTCACATATGTTTTAAGGGTAAAGCATTGATATGTACAGATGATCATCTTCAGAGCCCTTCCCTGTCTGCTGATTTTATATAGGAGCCCCTCAGTGTAAAAATGGCAAATAAAAAATGAGTGAAAATGCAGGCTGAAAAAGACTCTGAACATAGATTCTGAAAATGACTCCAGAAACAATTCTTCGTTTTCCAGTAGTTTGAATGTTGCTTAAACATGTTGCAAGAAACTTGAATTTCTAAAGACCAATAATTTCTTGTAAAATTCCAACCACGATGTATACAGACAGACAACATTACAATTATTACAATTAATCTATTAACCACCATCTCAAGGTGATTTACACGTAAAATAATGAAAAGCAGTTAAACACAAAAGCAACAGAGACATTTCAATCAAGACTAAAAACCCAACAAGCAGACACTTGTGATGAAGACTCATTTATCAACCTGGGAAAGTCTGTTGGAACGAAAATATCCTCAGCTGTTTCCGGAAGCTGACCATCCTTGCTGCTTACCAGATAATAAGACTTGCTTCCCGGCAAGCAGTTCTGCCAAGCTTTATTATCTTCTTGCATAATTATTTAAACTTACTTTTTCATTCCTTTGTGTCTGAGTCCACCAACCATGATGGTATTATTCATAAGGCTTTCTGCTGAATTTCACCTTATTCCACCGGCGGTGTGTAACCTGGCAGTAGTAACCTCAGTCGTTCTTAATGTGTCCCCCCCCCTCCTCTTGCTGCAGCAAGCAGAGAAAATGGTGGCATATTTGCAGGACAGTGCCCTGGATGATGAAAGGCTAGCAGCCAAACTTCAGGAGCAGAGAGTAAAGGGTACTTCAGTACCATTACTCCATGAGGCCATGCAAAAGTGGTTCTACAAAGATCCACAGGGAGAAATTCAGGGTAAGCTTTCATCCTTACCGCTTTTTATTTTTATTTCACTGGAATGTTGCTGTTTAGTTATATGTGCACTAAAAAGGGTGAGACATAAATAAAAGAAAAAGAAACACCACCTATGTAGAAGGCAAAGTAAAGGGGGGAGGGAGGGAAATCCATGTATACTGTATACTTTACAAAGTTGTTATTGAACTCCATCAGATATTAACCTATTACAGTATTTGTAAGAATGGATTCCAAATATCATTGAATCTGTCCATGGCAAGTCTGCGTTTATATGCAAGTTGTTCATATGTTGCGAGTTTGTATAAGTCTTCCATCCAATCGTAGAAGGGAGCCGCATTTTTATTTTTCTAATTCATCAGTCTTAGTCTTTTTGCTGTGGTAAGGGCATGGAGAATCCACTCATATTGTCCCTTTGTAAGGTTCTGTGTGCTGGGTATATAATTCAAAGGGATATTTTGCTCTGTAAATGTAAGATTGTTCCATATAGTTATGTTGATAGTTTCAGTTACCTTCTGTCAAAAATCTTTCAGTATAGGACAATGAAAAAACATGTTTTAGAGAAGCATTATCCCTGTTGCATCTCCAACAGTTAGATACCTTAGATAGCCCTTTTTAAAACAAACGTAATGGTGTCCAGTATATTCTAAATATTATTTTTTGTTTTTTGAGCCTCAGTTTAAGGTCCAGAGACACCCTTGTTATAGCACTTAACACAGATTCCCACTCTGGGGTCAAAGTTGAGATCTCTAATTCTTTTTTCCATTTCTCCCTCAGTACCTGTATATCAAATTGGTTTGCTAGTGACATATATTTATATATGTTGATGGCCGGGTTTTTTGTTGTGTAAGAATTAATCACTTGCTTCAATATCTCTGGGGTCTCTCTGGCTGTAAAAGCTGCTGGTCCGTAGATGGTGGTTAGCAAGTTTTTTATCTGGAGATATTGCCATTGAGCATTTGTAGGTAATCTGTATTTGTCTCTTAAGACAGAATATGTATAAAATTCATCCTCTTCGTTTATCAGCTGTTCGAACGTTAATATACCCAAATTCATCCACCTCTTCCATACAACTATTTCTTTCCCAATTTTTAAAGACAGGTTTCCCCACAAAGTCATTTGTTGTGGAAGAAAAGGTCAAATTTATATTTTCTGGACATGTGGTGCCATATCATTCGAACTAATCTTATTGTTTCAATAGCATCTTGAGTATTAATGTATTTAGACCCAAGTGCTACCCATCTTTCTTAAGGTGCTACATAGGAATATTCCAAAGAAGCCCAATTTGGACAGTTGTTTTTAGTTATGGGTCTCCAGAATTGTATACCTGACAGTAAATATGCTTGGTGATACAATTCTAAGTCAGGGATCCCAAATCCTCCTCCTTTTATTGGTATTTCCATTTTTTGCATAAATATTCTTGTAACTGAAGAGCCCCAAAGGCATTTTCTAAACAAAGACTTAATTTTATGAAAGTATTTGCTTGGTATGTAAATTGGAATTCCTCTTAAGATATAAACTAGTCTGGTATTATGTTTATTTTATTTCACTGGAATATTAAGGGAAATTACAATACACTGCCTATGTACTTAGGGTGGCATCAGAAAATGTCTAGCTCTGTAAGTAAGATGAAGACGCATATGGCACATACATAGAGCAGTCCCCCAGATACCAGGCTCTATATGGGCTGTGACTGTTGGGTGCAACACTCAGGAGAGGTTTCACTCTTGTCTTCATGGATTTCATCCCTTGATGATTTTGCAGGTCCATTCAGTAACCAAGAGATGACAGAGTGGTTCCAGGCCGGGTATTTCACAATGTCACTGTTGGTGAAAAGAGCATGTGATGAGAGCTTCCAGCCACTTGGAGACATCATGAAAATGTGGGGCAGGGTTCCTTTCACTCCCGGTCCAGCACCACCTCTGCATTTGGTAAATATGACAATATGTAAAACAGTTAACATTAAATTAGAAAGTTAAGAGATGCCAGTTTTAGTGTTTTGTGTGCTTTTGTGCTACCAGGCACAGAGTAGCAATGACCTTTAGAGAGACTGTCTGTATGTTGAACATATACTCTGAGCCGCAATACAATGGGCTTTCCATACAGGAAGGGAAAAGTGCTTACTGTACCTAGCAGTGAAATAGCAAAAGCCCTCATTGCTACTGGTTCACTTACCTAAAAGCCTTTGAATGCTGCTTCAGTTGGATCTGGCTGAACTGCTTTCTATGCATAGCAAATTGCAGAAGGAAATTAAGCCACAATCAGTAAAAGGTAGCTCCTACTGAGGCCGCTGACCCTTACTCCTTTTTTCAAGCATGTTACTAGTTGTGGTCCTCCTGACTTGTTGGTGTAGTCCAAAGGTAAACCTGAAACGATCTTTGAATCAGATTTGTCCTTGAACCAATTCTGCTTAGCAGCGAGAATTCGCCCCAGCAACAGGTGTCTTTATCTAGGCATGTCTGGGGGAAGAGAGATTCAGTGTCTGCCTTTGTCTATGAGAGTCTCTGAACCTGTCTCTCTAGCTGGATTGCTGCAGGGAGCAGAGAGAATTGAAATCTCTGTATATTGTTCTGTTTTATTTATGTAGACCAGTAGTGATATAACATTATGCAACTTGTAATATAAAAAAATATTTGAAGAAGAACTGAATGGGTGAGGTGTTTATTCCTTCACGGGCATTCACCGATAGAGAGCTGGACTGCTGCCGCTGTGAAGACACAGGAAGACTTTCTGGGTAACTCTGCTGTGAGACAGTAAAAGGAACCCCAAAGGATTGGAGCACACACACTAACAAGCCTGCCTTGCTTCTGCCGCTGTGGCTTGATTTAGCATGTGGCACACAGCTTCTCCCTCTTTCTTCATATCTGGGAGAGGTGAAGTAGGAAAGCATAGGGCCTTCCTCGAGGTAGAGGAGCATGTATCTTATGCACTGGGGATATTTGCTCCACTTTCCTTTGCCAAGGAATGGTCCCTAGACACAGTTTAACTATATACACCCCTTTATTTTCCACTTCACACAATCCTTTATACTTTTTTTACTAAACACAGCAATCTGTAAAAATGTTGTTCCATTTAACAACTTTTAATATAAAAGGTATTTCGTAATCATAATGTTGTAGGTCACTGTAATCAGAGTTGTACATATGCTCATGCATCCTAACATTTGATACAAGTCCAGCTATCAATTTGTTTACAACCACAGGGAGAGTTGGACCAGGAACGACTGACTAGACAACAGGAATTCACAGCCATGTACCAAATGCAGCACCTCCAGTACCAGCAATTTTTGTTACAGTAAGTTTACATCAGCGGTGGCTAACCTTTGGCCCTCCAGATGTTGGACTATAATTCCCTTCATCCCTGATCATTGCACATGCTGACTGGGGTTGATGGGAGTTGGAACAGCATCTGGAGCACCACAGGTTAGCATCCTCTGGTCTATATAAATATTTGTCAATGGCCATTTTGCTTTGTTTAAATGATCTAGAGCAGGGTAGTCCAATTTTTCATACTAAGTCGACAGCAAGACATCCCTGTACATGGCAGCTCTTACTTCTTCTCACTTGCCCAGCCACATAACTCCCCCTGAGTGGTGAGTGGAGGAGGAACAACAACAGCCACTGCTACCACCACCCACTCCATCCAAAGTCCTCTGTTCCTGCTGATGGCATATGCCCCTATCACCTAGCAGAAGGAGGACCCATTATGAGACAACTTAAACTACTCAGTGGCAATTCCGCCAGCTCACTTATTGTTGCTGCTCCTTATCTCCATCAGTCAGTCTGCTTACCTAGAGTCTCCCTCTGGGTGACAAGGAAGAGGAGTAGGTAGGCTCACAAAATTTCTCCTAGATAGCTTGGTTTGTCTTGCACCATCCTGATAGTATAGGGCACATGCTGCCCGTGATGGTCAGGGCAGGGAATGAGCAAGAAGGTGTGAGGAACAGTGGGAAAGTGGTGGCTATGACAAAGACGAGCTTTGACAGATGGTGGCAGCTCTTGATTCAAGTTGCTCTTAGTCACAGTTACCATACATCAGTCATTACTTTCTGGTTCTGTGGACAGCAGTATGTCTACTGCAAGTATGTGGGCTAGGAGTTGAGAATATAGGGTCTTGTTTTTTGTAGGTCAGGGCTAGCCAACCTGGTGCTGGATTACCACTCTCATCATCCCTGGCCATTGGCCATGCTGGCTGGACTGGTGGGAGTTGTGGTCCACAATATCCAGGGTAGAGGGCTTCCATTTTGGTGTTCTTCTGTTAATAGCCTATTTGGTTTCTATTCTGGGCACAGAGAAGGGATGGAGCACTTTATTCCTCTTCCTCCAGCCTGCCTGCAACTCCTGGTTGCTTAAGGCTGCCAGCCTAGTGCTTAAATAAAATGCTTGGAACCTGAGTTGCCTTCTGCCGGCAGGAGTTTTTCATGAGCAGACTTGCTCATGGGATGCTCCTGCCAGTGGAAGGAAGAAAGTGACATTCACTTATTTCCCCTTCCCCCTCCATTCCCATGTGTCCCCTGGAGGGCTTGTGGGGTAGAGAGAGTTGGCTCCACTCCTTTCCCACCATCATGATCCTCCATTCAGTGAAAACCTTCCATGGAAAGGGGGAATCCTATATGACAAAGGGATAGTTAGATCCAATCTATAATTTAGGTAAATGTTGTGTGTCACTGTTTTGAATAGCCACTTCAAATGGCAGTTTCTTATTTTTGGTGGGTGGGTTCTGGTTTGTACTGATGTGTTTGAATGTCAGTTGTGGTATGAACTAGCAGCTCTTTTCTTTTCTGGGTTGTTATAGTCATTCTGTAACTAAGTAGAGTGAACTTTTCCCCATTCTCTTTTCCAGACAACAGTATGCCCAGGTAATGGCACAGCAGCAAAAAGCAGCTCTCTCATCACAGCAGCAGCAGCAGCTGGCTCTCCTTTTGCAACAGTTCCAGGCACTTAAAATGAGGTAAGAATGCAAGTTTCAGGGCCATTTTCACACATTATGGTGTAGTAAATCCAGTACTTTGAAAGTAAGCTTCAGGCCACCTACCATGAATGGTTTCCTGAGAACATGTCTTTGGAAATGTTGGCATGCACATAACTGTCATGTTCATACTTCACATTATCAAAAGGGCATGTAATATAACACTGAATATAATGTATAAAGTGGCCCCTATAGAGTCTACTCATGATAGTGGTTGTTGAATATATAGCACTCTGTTTATGCCTGTTCAAAATTGCTTCAAGTCAGTGTCACTAAGACTGTGAAATAGATCTGTTGTCACTTGTCCATTTATGTTGGTTGTATTTGTCTTTTTTTTTTATTTTCTGCGTATTGCAAATTAACTCAATGTGCTCATTTATTCATCTTCTTTAAATATATACTCTTATGAAATGGCAGGTTATTACAATAATCCTGGCAAATGTTGTTATCCCAGTCAGATGGATGGGGTATAAATAATAAAAATTATTATTACAGTATTAATAATCTGTAAATATTCAGTAAACCATTTCCATTCTTTTATATTTTTTTTAAATGTTATCTCGATTTCTTATTGTTCCAGTAAGTTTCACCCCATTTCTGCATATTCCATAAGTTTTTGTGTCCATTTTTCCTTTGCTGGGACTTGTCACACGTGAGCTCCCTGTTGCAGATTGCAGCCCCTCCTGATATAGGCAAAAATAGGGGTGGTTGGCTTTTGCTGCCCAACTCCCCTAGGATCCCTAAGTCCAGGATCGGTCAGAGATGAATAGATAGAGGCAGGATCTAGTGGAAACCAAGGTGAATCTAGCAAGGAGGCGAAAGAGACCCAGAACGTCTCTTTTCAGGGTTTGCATTTTGGCTGGAGAAGGACATCCCCTCTACAAACAGTCAGAAATCACATCCCACCCAAGGTGGGGTTACTGTGGCAAATCCTCAGGATTTGACAAGTTTTACATAGTTCCAGTTTACACAAAAACATTAGCATTTTATAAGACCATCAGGAGGCCTGTCAGGCATCCCTCAATCTGGGCAAACAATCTGTTGGTTGTATTTGTCATCAGCTCATATTTGTTTTCATTGAAGCCTGTTAATTTACCTGAGCAAAAATTTTCATTCGAATTCTGGTCAGTATTAAAGAACAGTTTTGTGCATCTCAAGAATTCTGGATTTTGCTCAGCAATGTTGGAATTGTCAGGAAGTTATGCCCTAATATCACTTTAATACTGGTTCTGAAGAAGAGGGAGAAAAAAGAGAAGCATTGTATTTTAAAATAAAAAGAAAACACCCCTGTGACCTCTAAGTATAACTAGCTTTTTGATGTAGCATGTTGAATCTTCCTCTTTATATTCCAGGAAAGCTGAGCAGAACATGGTGACTCCTGTAACAAGGTCTGTGTCAGTGCCAGACACTGGCTCAATTTGGGAGCTTCAGTCAGCAGCCCCACAAGCTACAGGTACGAAACAGTGTTTTGATATTGACTACATTCAGACACAAAACAAACTGCCCTGAAATGACATCCAAATGAATGTCGCTTACAAACCATGGTTTGTGAATAATTGCCAAACCAGGATCTGAAACTACATCTTGAGAAAACTATGGTTGGCTCCTGGATCAAAGCCCACAAACCATGATTTGGGATGCTGCTGTTTTGAGAGGTACAGATACAAGTATAAAGCAGATAAAAGACAAAAGCTGTATCTTAGAGGCCCTCAGTGGTGGTCTCTTCATTCTCATTCTTTCTGTCAGCAGCCTCATTTCTACCTCCTTAATTTATGCCTAGCTACACATCCTTAGAAGGCTTCCTCCCCCTCTACTTCCTAAAAAAGGAAAAACCAAAGGTACACAAAATAGGTCATTTAACCGTCTTAACGATCAAAACATATAGTGCATGTGAGATTTTTTAATTACCAGTGAATTTGCCTGGGTGCACAGAATTGCTAGTTTCTTGGCTAGCCTTAATAGCCTACATTTCCCCTCTTTTTGCAGTCTGGGAAGGAAGCAGTGTCTGGGATCTCCCAATCGACACTACAGCTCAGGGACCAGCTCTAGAACAGTTGCAGCAGCTTGAAAAAGCCAAAACTGCTAAGGTAAGAAACAGTAGAAACCATTCCAGTTGCAGCTTTTCATTTCATTTCATTTATTTTCTGAGTTACTGTGACATTCCTTATACTGATTTAGTGTAATTGCCTTATACTGTACTGATTTAGTGTAATTGGGACACAACTTACTAATTCTTAATTGGGCTTTTAAAAAACAACAACCAAGGACACAGTTTAGGGAAGACCAATCAAACTGGTAGCTGTAGAAGAGGATGCTGATGAGAGTGATTATAACTAGCGGGAATAATGTGCTAGTTGAAGAGGTCTTTACTTCTACTGTTACTTCTTTAATTCAGCTAGAGCAGGAGAGGAGAGAAGCAGAACTGAGGGCCAAAAGAGAAGAAGAAGAGCGGAAAAGACAGGAGGAGCTACGGAGGCAACAGGAAGAGCTAATCAGGAGACAAGAAGAAGAAAGAAAAAGAAGAGAAGAGGAGGAGCTGGCACGCAGAAAGCAGGTGACATCTCAAATACATAAATTACTATTTCAGTATCTTTAAGAGAACACATTTTCTCATTTCCTGTGAAGGAAGTTGGATAAGTTTGTTTCCTGTTCCTTCCACCTTTTAAGTCCAAAGTGTGTTCAGTTTTTCAGCTCAATCATACATGTTTATATTTTGGACGCCACCATGGGGATTTATTTGAAGGATGTGCAGAAATTGCCCATAATAAAGAAAATACAGAAATAAATAAGAATTTTATATAGGACAGGTGGGGGAAGTATGGTCTATGTTATGTTCCAGGAGCTCTTCCTCATAGAAGCGCAGAGTTGGAAGGGACCCAAGGGTCATCTAGTCTAACCCCTGCAATGCAGGACATGATCCCCCCCAAGCCTTACACCCCAGGAAGAGAGCAGTTAAAGGGGCCTCTTGCCATTGCAGCAACTCCATGGTTCTGCGATCTTCAGCACCATCCCCTGGCTACTGCCAAGGGCAAGGCTTATCAAAACCCTGTTTTTCCCCTGAAGGGACCCTATTACTTCTAAGTTGCCTACAACAACAGGAGGCAGATTGTATTTTTGTATTAGAACATTTTTGTGAATCGGGGGAGACACCTGAGAAAGGACTGTTTAAGGACTCTGTCTGTTTATCTTTAGCAACCAAGCACATGTCTGCTCTAGGCTTAACAGCCTCCAGAGCAAGCTCAGTCTTGCCTTCCAGGAAGGCAGAAGTATTCTTGGGGTGGGATGTTAATTTGGGGAGGACCTGGGTGATAATTTCAGGAAGGGGGAAATTTGATTTTGGGTAATCTCTGGCTTGGGTATTAATTTGGAGAGCAGAAAGAGAGAGAGAGAAAAGAGGATGACCCTGCCCACTGCTGACTTGCGCCCCCAAAGTGAAGTCAGCCCCTGTCCCTACGCATTCCCAACTGCTGTCGTTTCATTTAAAAGACCTCTGGCTTCAGGTCAGAATCAGAGGAGCCAGGTCAGGGGACCCTTACTATCCAGCATACCATAAATAGGAATTTAAATGCACATACACACTTTTAGCTAATTTCATTCTTTTTATTTCTGTGTGCAGGAAGAAGCCCTAAGGCGGCAGAGGGAACAAGAAATTGCACTAAGACGGCAGCGGGAAGAGGAAGAACGGCAACAGCAAGAAGAAGCACTTAGAAGACTGGAAGAGAGGAGAAGAGAAGAGGAAGAAAGACTACAGCGAGAAGAGTTGCTTCGTAAACAGGTGAAAAGAAGGGAAATATTTTGCAATTAAGACCTGCAAGAATCAGAGGCTGGTTCGCATATGTATGCTCACTTGTTGACTACATCAAGTGATAATGCATAAGTGAATGCGCTGTTATTAGATCAAACAATGCAGAGGGACCTTTCATTTTGTTTAAGACTCTACCAATTCGAAATGGTCCTAAAGTTTTGGAATTCTGAAACAAAGTCACACAAGGAGTTTTCAGGGCTGCTCTGGGGCATTTTCTAAAGCTATATTTTATCAAATTGTTGTATTCTAGCACAGGTTGCATTCTTAGAAGCAAAGGATTCTTTGCAATCCAATGTATCTTGAAACAAACAAAAAGGAAGCATTTTAATCTATGTTAGTCCACTTTAGAGACTCTGCATATTTTTTCTGTTCTGGGAAGGAAGAGGAGGCTGCCAAATGGGCACGTGAAGAAGCAGAGGCAAAGCGTCAGCTAGAAGAAAACCGGCTGCGCATGGAAGAAGAAGCAGCCCGACAGAGGCATGAAGAGGAAGAACGAAAACGTAAAGAGCTGGAACTCCAACGCCAGAAAGAAATTATGAGGCAGAGGCAGCAGCAGCAGGAGGCTTTGCGCCGATTGCAGCAGCAGCAACAGCAGCAGCAACTTGCACAGATGAAGGTACTGATTCTTCGTAATGTTACTCTTTTTCTCATTGCCATAAACCCACTCTCACAAGTTAAGCTCACAGCCAGCAGAGAAGCTCTCTGTTAGCTGTGCTAAAATTTACATGACCATTGCCAGAACCTGCCTTTTAATGCTCTTGGAATTGGCACCAGAAGCAGGAGATGGGCAGCTCTAACTTCAATCAGTGACATCCCAGTTTGTCCAGGTTATCTCTTTACTGCTCAGTGTACCTCATTGTACACTGCTTAGAAATTACAGTGCTAAGTGATATTTAAGTTGTTGAAATTAATAACAAATAATAACTAAAACATGAAAGTAGCATAGATATGCAAATCTCTCTAATTTACAGAAAAATTAAGATTTCCTTGACACATATCATAATTCCTGCCCCTCGCCCTGCTCAGGGTGTGCATTCCTGTCCATACCTATAGAACTGAGAAAGTACAATGAGGAGCAACTTGCCACCCTACCAAAAATGTATATAGGTGCACATATCCTGAGTAATGCCTCATTTTTAAGCTAAACCCTTCCAGAGTGCTACCTGGAACTATCCTTCACCAAGATAGCCTAACTACTGTAGTCCATGTTGCATTCCTGAGGCTGGATTATAGTTGTACCTCGGGTTAAGTACTTAATTCGTTCCGGAGGTCCATTCTTAACCTGAAACTGTTCTTAACCTGAAGCACCACTTTAGCTAATGGAGCCTCCTGCTGCTGCTGCGCCGCCGGAGCACGATTTCTGTTCTCATCCTGAAGCAAAGTTCTTAACCTATTTCTGGGTTAATGGGGTCTGTAACCTGAAGCGTATGTAACCCGAGGTACCACTGTATGGCAATGCTCTCTATGTGGGACTGCCCTTGGTCATGCTCCAGAAGCTTCAGCTGGTATATAATGCAGTGGCCAAACTGTTGGTGGGGGCAAATAACCCACAACATGTGACACCATTGTTAAAACATCTGCATTAGCTGCCCATCTACTACTGAGCCAGGTTTAAGGTCCTTTTGTTAATTTACAAGCCCCAAACAACTTAGGTCTGGGGTACCTTAGCAACTGCCTGAACTTTTATATCTCAGCTCATTCACTGAGACCATTAGCAGGAGTGTTGCTGGTTGTCCACTGAATTGAAGACAACTCAGCTATCAGTGACTTGACATCATAATGGCACCAGATGATTTAAAGGTGGGTGCCCCTTGTCCCGCTGCCAGAGTTGACCAGCAGGGGTGGGGAAAATAATGTTCTGGTTCATTGGGTAAAAAGGTTCTCCGCTCCTGATTTAGAGCATAAAACTGGGAGTAGAGAAACCTGGATTCAAATCATCACACTATCATGAAACTCACTGGATAAACTTGGGCCAGTCTAATCTGTTTCACCAGGTAGGTGTGAAGATAAAATGAAGTCAGTACCATGTACACAGGTCCTGGGAGGATGAGCCATATAAAAATGGAGGCTGAAGCTGTTGGTGTTGAATCGCATGGGTCTCTGCATCAGACTTTTTAAAATGCATTTTTTACTACTGCCTTCTTCCCTCAGCTGTTTTCTTCGCTTCATTTCCTTTCCTTTGAATAATTCCCATTTCATTCACAGCACAGTCAGGTGCTTGAATCTTACTATTATATTGCTGTAGAAATTATGACTATTGTTGGTACTATAAAGATTAATTGGAGGTTGGGTACACACCTGACAGGAAAAGGTTGCATTTCTACAGTACAAGGAGACAAAATACAGATTGTGGTATATTAGCAGCTTTTGTGGCAGACAATAACAACTGTTTGCATGTTTTTGAGTGGCTGATTCAGCATATATCCTGATGTATTCACTCTTTCCATTAAGAAAATTTAAGTGCGGTTTCCTGTATGTCTTTCCTCCCAGCTCCCTTCTTCTTCAACATGGGGTCAGCAATCAAATTCTAGGGCGTCTCAGTCCCAAACGACGTTATCATTAGCAGAAATCCAGAAGCTTGAAGAAGAGAGAGAGCGGCAGCTTCGAGAAGAGGTAAAATTCAAAGTTTGGAAAAGAGGCTTTAGGTTGCTGCTGAAATAGAATAATCAAATTTCCTTGCCATTACACCGTTATGAAAGACATATTCTTTCGCCCATTGTGAAAGACATATTCATCTGGTGACCTCCCACTACTTTCTTCCTGTGGCTTGCTCATTTGTGTGCAGTTGTGGCTTGTCACTGCTAGGAGTCACTGTGACAATTTCTAAACACTTAATAAGCTTAACCCAAGATACCTAGGAGGCTTTACACAGCTCATTCTCACCTCCCTTCATGGAACACAGCAGTTAAACCTTGAAGTTGCCAATTAAGCATAGTTTCCTGTATCATCTGAGCTGCGAAACTACAGTTACCAGTTTTAGGACAAGGCAGGCTCTGAAGCCAGCTTCAAAGCATTGTTAAAATCCTAGTTGGTTTTGAACCTGGTAACTGTGATTTCCCAGTGATGAAGTAGAAATTGTGCTTAATTGAATATTTTCTGAGTATAACTGCTGTGTGCTACAAAGGGCGAAGAAGGAGAGCATAGGTAGGCAAAAAGCTTCCACATGTCTCATTTTAATAAACCCAAGTTATATTTGCCCAAATATTATCATAGTCTTAAATTACCAAGATTGAAAGAGCAGAGATTTTCATAAGCTAGCCTCCCCCTTTTTTTTGCAGATTTGCCTGGTTTAATGATACAATGTTAAAGACATAGAATCGTAGTTAATATAAATGCTAATTCTACTGATTCTCTTTAAATGTAAAGCCTAAAATTAGATTCATTGCCCATCTAGTTTTAGTTAGGAATTTAAAAATGAGGGGGCAGGTAGAAAAGTAATTTGTTCTATGAGTAATGTTTGCTTGACTGGAAAACAAGCAGAATATGAAAGTATTTGTGTCCAAGTGCACTTTCCAAGACCAGAGACTTTGATCAGTGTGTCTGAGGCAAATTTCAGTACCCTCAGTGAAACACGTACTTATTCAGATTTATCCAGCTTTAGGAAAATGTGTGGAAAACAGTAGAAGATAATCAAGTATACATTTAAGAACTGGATTGCCCTGCATTGACTGTTTTCCAGCAAAGGCGTCAGCAGCGTGAACTAATGAAAGCCCTCCAGCAGCAACAGCAACAGCAGCAACAGCAACAAAAACTGTCTGGCTGGGGAAATGTTGCCAAACCTGCCGGTACTACAAAATCCCTCTTGGAGATACAGCAGGAGGAGGCAAGGCAGATGCAGAAGCAGCAACAGCAGCAGCACCAGCAACAGCAAAGCAGGTCCCGCAGCAGCACTACAGTGAGTACAGCTAATAATATTGATAATAATGATAATACTCTTGTTGTATCGCTTTTCCTCTGTTGGTGATAATAAACAGTATCTCCATTACTGTTGTTCCAGCAACATTCTAATCTACACACCAGCATTGGCAATTCAGTATGGGGCTCTCTAAACACGAATCCTAGCAGCCAGTGGGCATCAGACCTTGTCAGCAGCATTTGGAGCAATGCCGATACAAAAAACTCAAACATGGGATTCTGGGACGATGCAGTCAAAGAAGTTGGACCTCGTAACGCAACCAATAAAAACAAGAGCAATGCTAGCATCAGGTAGGAACTGGGATGCAGTGAACTTCCCTTCAATTCATTGTAGAGGCTCAGGCCTGTTGCAGGGTCTCTAAATCATTCTGCTGTAGCCTTTGCCAACCTTGTGCCCTCCAGATGTCTTGGCTACACCATCCCTGGCCTTGCTGACTGGGACAGATGGGAATTGTCATCCAAAACCTCTGGAGTCTTGTGGATGGAACCTTTCCACCAAACCCTGCAGTGTGCTGTATCTGTGCAGCCAGGATCTCTTATGGTTCCATTCCTTCTGTTTTCTGTTAGCTCCCATCTCAGTATACTTTCATATTTGTGATTTTGACAGAAGGCAGAAATGTTTGTGAAGCTGTTTGAATTTTCTAGCCTTGTATACTTTGCATGTTTTTTCCTGATAACCTGTGTCTCTCCCTCACACGCTGCCTTTTTGCCTGTCTTAGTAAATCTATAGGTGTTACAAGCAGGCAGAATAAGAAGGTGGAAGAAGAAGAAAAGTTGTTAAAGCTGTTCCAGGGGGTTAATAAAGCCCAGGATGGATTCACTCAATGGTGTGAACAAATGCTTCATGCACTCAACACAGCCAACAACTTGGATGGTAAGCAGTGAAAAAGGAGTGTGAAAGTTTCAGTCTAATACACTGAGAAACTGCATCATAGCTGCACATTATCATGTCATGCATTACTGCACATTGTCCAAATTTGTATTTAGAAGCATTAAGGAAGATGGGGAAATTGCAAAAGGTTTGGTATCCCCAGTATTCTTGGGAATTTAAAAGTCCTGATTTTACACAGATCAGGGCTGATGCTACAGTTAATATTTTATTTCCTGTTAAGTTGTACCATAAGGCATACACCATTGCTAAAAAGTTAGATTAAATAGGAAGTGATCATTAGGAATCCAGCAGAGACTGTTGTCTTAGTGAGGAAATTAATTCATCCCATATCTCAGTGGATAAGGAGAAAGGGCTCTCTGTTTTCTTGCAGGTAAAGATAATACTGTATTACATAAAGTTTGTTTTTGTTTGTTTTTATTCATTTTCTATTGTATTACATTAAAAAAAAAATTCCTCCCAGTAGCACCTTAAAGACCAACTAAGTGCTACTGGAAGGAATTTTTTTTGTTTTGACTATGGCAGACCAACACGGCTACCTATCTGTAACTGTATTACATAAAGTTTGTAAGGAAATGTATGATATTGAAAAGTTCTGGATTTTTTTTTGCTTATGCACCTATAGGCTTTGTAAGTATCTCGTGATTTGTCTTCCTTTCCGGCTGCAGTTCCCACGTTTGTGTCCTTCTTGAAGGAAGTAGAATCTCCATACGAGGTCCATGATTACATCAGAGCCTACCTTGGAGATACCCCTGAAGCCAAGGAATTTGCCAAGCAGTTTCTTGAGCGCCGTGCCAAACAAAAAGCCAACCAACAGCGGCAGCAACAGGTTCGTGCTTCTGTCTTTGGAGAATATTTGCAAGCAAATTTCTGTGATTTCTGGAGAAAACACATCTGTCTCTCTGGTTGATGTAGAGTTTAGTAATCTGTTTTGAAACGAGGACAAGCTTGACTATGGAATGGTTTACAACTGGGGCAGGGAACTCCTGGCTCATAGACTGGATGCATCCTAAAATACAAAATACCCTTCCATTAAATTCTGTGGGCACTCCTGTTGAAAGATTGCCATGTGTACTATCACTGTGACTGTTGTCTCTTTCTCACATGCTCTTTTCTCTCTCACTGCAACTTAACTGGATAGATTTCTTCTTCCAGTCCCTCCCATGTTCTGACCTGAATTTTAGAATCCCAGGAATTCTGATGAAGGGAGCTATTCTGAGTACCTGGCTGGAAGCATGATTCAAAGCAAGGGATGCCGGGCGGGGGGGGGGGGGGGAGAGAGAGAGAGAGAGAGAGAGAGAGAGAGAGAGAGAGAGAGAGAGAGAGAGAGAGATAGATCACTGAGTTGGGGGAAACTCCAGAAATGGCAGGATTTTCCCTAGGCATGGTAGGCTGGGCAAAAATTTGCGGGGGAGGGGGCATGTTGTTTGGCTGAGGTAAGCTGCCCTCAAGTGTTCCTGAGAAAAACAAGTGGCACTGGCTGAATGACAAAACAGGCTGCTAAGAAGCTATTAGCTCCTCTTTTTGGATCCCTCCAGTGAAACCTAAATTCAGTCTCTCAGCGCAGACAGATGCTCCAGATGGCCACTTCAAAATGTTAGGCAACCACCTCAGAAACAACAACTATCTAATCATCAGGACAAAAACTCTATCCCTATGACAGTGCACTCCTAGACAAGCTTACTTGCCTAGGGTTGTGGCCTTAATGTTTATATACAATGCAGTCCTAAGCATATTTATTTGAAAGCAAGTCCCCTTATGGTCAAATAAACTTACTGCCTAGTAAACGAGTGTAGCATAGGGCAGGGAAGGCGGTACAGGGAACGTGGGATGGGATGGAGTGAGGGGTGAGGTGGCATGGCAGAGAGAGAGAGAGATGCAATGCTGAAACTCCACTCGGTTCTTGGAATTAAAGGCTTTATTCCAAACTTCAATACAGTGTCCAAACATAAGTTGCAGAGGCAGGAAGCACAGCAGAGTTCTAGACACATGGTTAGACTTAAACTAAGACCCAACAACTGAGATGCCCCTGAACTCTCCTTCATTTGTGTGATCAATGTACCAAGGCTGGGAATGGGCATTCAAGCAAGCAATCCTCCAAGTGGGCTGAACGTGTGAAGTCTGTTTGTGCCAGCACAGTTGTCTCCATGTTCTTGGTTTATGGAAACAGAGATGATTGAGCCAATTCACCATCAAATATGTTGCTCTGCACTGCCCCTGAAAGGGATGACTCTTCAGTGGTGCCAGAGCCCTCATCAACCAGCCAAGACTCTACATTGGGGTGTCCAGTGGCACTGAAGTGGGGCGTTCTCCTGCCAACCCACTTGGATCTCCTGGGTCCTCATCACCACTTCTCGATCCACTGGGTCCACCCCCAGGGTCAGACTGCACCAAATTCCCAATCTCTTTCCATTCCCCATCAGACCACTCCCTCTAAGACATCTCCAAGGGGCTTGTGACAAGGCCCTTCATAGAGAGAAGATTTCTCACCCCTTGCTTATTAGACAGCTATTGTGTTGTATGTGCAGCTGACCTTAAAATCTTCTGTAAGTAACGTAGAATAGGGGTATGAGAGTGAGGGTGTGTTCAGGTAATTAACAGAGATATCAGCGAGTGTGCTAAACAGAAATGTTACTGGTCTACTGCCTATGATTGGGACAGTGGATCATTGTTATTTTTCTACTCTTACTGAGTGCACAAGGCGTGATTCCAGCTTGTAATACGTTATTTATTTGTGTTCCAGGATTCTGTGTGGGGGATGAACCACAGTTCACTGCATTCGGTCTTTCAGACTAATCAGAGCAACAACCAGCAATCCAACTTTGAGGCAGTGCAGAGTGGTAAAAAGAAGAAGAAACAAAAAATGGTTCGAGCAGATCCCAGCTTGTTAGGCAAGTTTTGTGGTACATTAAATAAATGGGGCAAGAGTCAGAAGGGGAAAATAAAAGCTAAGATTCCAGAATCAGGGGTGGCTGCTGG
The DNA here is from genome assembly GCF_964234715.1 of Podarcis melisellensis. Taxonomy (NCBI): domain Eukaryota; kingdom Metazoa; phylum Chordata; class Lepidosauria; order Squamata; family Lacertidae; genus Podarcis; species Podarcis melisellensis. The sequence goes on from NC_138537.1 coordinate 39,612,225, forward strand.
GTGCTTTCTTCCCCTCTTGGATCTGTAGCCAGATTTAGGTGTTGCCTGGACATCACTCCAGCTCTTACCTCTGCTTGCCCCATCATTAGTTAGTTCCATTCACACTCAGATATGTGGGGGGAAGACAGGCTAATAAGCGTTGAAGGTTTTGTGCGTGCCTGTCAGTCTATTTTAGTCTTGATTACTAGCCCTCCCCTTTGCTCGTTTCCCTCTTGTTTCTCAAATTGCTAGGAAATGATTAGCAGATTTATAAAAGATGAAAATTTCTTCAATATTTGTGTATAACTTGGGGGTTTATTGGGAAGATTACTCACTCATGCTTTTATTGTGTAAATATCCTTAAAGCAGGAGCTGAAAACACTAGAAAAAATAGCTGGATTGATGGCAGGTGCTGCCTTCAGTATTGTCTTTAATATATATGGATTACTTTATGAAGGCATGTAAGATCTGGGAATAAGCTGTACACATCTGTGCACTAATAAATCTGTGTGTCTTGTTTTGCAGGTTTCTCTGTCAATGCCTCTTCAGAGCGGCTCAACATGGGAGAAATAGAGACTTTGGATGACTACTGAGTATATGCAACTCGCCTGGCTTTTCCTGTGTCCTGTTAACCATGCATTCTCCACTGCTGAACAGAGTCTTTTCTATCTGCTGCAGCAGTCATCTTTGCCTTGCAAATGGATCACAGAATCAAATCATCTCAGGCTGCTCTTTCTAGCCTCAACCAAGCCCTTTTCTGCCCAGGATTGCACAACCACCTTCATTTTTATCAGCCTCTGGTTCTCTCTTCTGGATAGGTGGGAAAGAAGATTCATATATGAGGCCGAGTGCAAATCACGGTGCTGTGATTTCTTCTCCCAAGCTATTTGTAAAGCCATTTGGAGGTCTACATATGGTAGCTTCCTTTCCTTCTCTTGTCATTCTCGTCACATTTAACTGGTGCAATCATAGTGGAGAGCTCATGGTTAACAGATGTAATTCAGAACCAAAATGCCACGCAGATACTGACTTCCATGCTCCATCAGGGCAAAAGATGCCTTCCGAACCAGGAAGTGCATTCATAACTAGAACTGGCAACAGCAGGGAATGGTGGTGGTGGGCAGCATTCAGCTTGGATTGGTTTGGCAATGCACATCCCTGCCAGGCCTTCTTCAGCACATTGATTTTGGAGGAGTTCAAGTCTGTCTTCATTGGGTAGTGATGTCAAAGATGCTGGAGTTCATGCTTCAGCACACTCCAGCCTTCCTGAACAATTGGGGACTCAAATTGTGGGAGGAGGCACACATCTTTTCCTTCAGGCTGATTTTCTCCTTTAATTATACTTCCTCCAAAGTGATTGGGCCAGTTATTTTGGACCCTTCTGCTGTGAATTTGTCTCGTTTCAGAGACGCATAGGATCTTTACCATATGTATCTTCACCAGTTGGTTTTTTTGTGGGAGTTGACACTACCTTTGGAACCTGAAACCGAGCCAGATTTCATCTGGTCACACGTGATGGTGGTTCAGAGTTTTGTAAGTTCTGCAGCAGCATTAACGCCAAGGAACAGGGAGCTGTCGTCTTGAAAGTGAAATAAATGAGGCAAGGAATCTGAGCATTGGCAGAGTCTCTTTATAAATATCACATGGAGGGGGATAAAGCGAGGTGTGCTGGTTTTTACTATATAGTACACTCTCCCATTACTTCCAATCCATTGTGCTTATATATTTATGTAATCCACCTTCTCCATTCCTTACCCCAGAATGTTAAAAAGTCTGAAGTGGCCATTGCACTTAGTTCTAAACCCCCACCCTCCACGCTCCCACTTGCACAGGGCTGCAATGTGCCCACGGAAGTTGCGCTGCTGTATGAAGACCTTGGTCTGCCATCATCGCCTGAAGAAGACAACTGAAGTTTCTCCAGAGCAGATTAATTTAGATTTTATTTCTTTTGATTTTCTTCTCTCTTACCCCTCTCCCCCACCCCCAACGTGTACAGTAACTCTTACAGAGACAGCTGCAGATTTGTATATAGTTTTTGGATCTGGTAGCTCAGTGAGGCTAGGTGCTGTCACAGATCTGGTCTCCTGATCTCCTTTGCTTTGTAAACTTACAAAGGGGGGAAGGGGGTAGTTAATGTTTACAGAACTTTAAATTCCCTCGGAACTCTTGCTAGTATGGGGGTAATAAAAAAGAAGAGAGAACTTAAATAAAACCTGGTTGTATTAATACCTGAGCACACATTGTTTGCTTTTGTCAAAGCCAGCTTTGGCAATCCTTTCCGGTGCTAAACTTGACCTGGAACTCTACCAGTGCCTGTTCCATCAAGTAACAATCAAGTACACAGGACATGGAGGGACAGCAGCTGCTTTATTTCATACCCCTGGAGGAATGTTGGTGGTTTTGCTACTTGATAATTTTAGAGGTGAAAATAAACATCAGTTAAGTTGAGATTGGAAATGTTCGACAAATCTTCACTCTTCCCTTCTTTCATCTGCGGACACATACCCATTCATGTTCTTGTGTTGTTTATGCAAGAGGACTAAGCCTGGCTAGTTCTTTTTTAAGCTGTAAACATGTAAAAAAAAAAAACATTAATAAGCCCACTGTGAACAAAACAGCAAGTGCTATACCAACCCCAACATTTTTAATTTTTTTTGCAAACCAAAGCAATGGTTCTGTAACCCAAGCCGAGAATACACTGGCCTTTAGGGACAGAGGGGATTTTGTGTGGCTCTTAAATATAGACATAGGCAGCTTGTTAAACATTTTTCCAAGAATAGTTTTCATTGCTTCTTTTGTGTTTTCAAAATAATTACACTGAAATATGATGATGGGGTGAAGGAAATGATCAGTGACCCAAACCAAATGAAATTGATCAACCCCTAAGTGTCAGGCTTCCTATAAAACATTTTAGATTTCTCACCTGTATATTTTTCTTCTCTTCCCCTCCAGTATTTATAAGTTTACAACTGAACATCTGTCTTGGTCATCTATTTCTTAGAAAACCATTGAAGTGTAGCTTATTTTGTACCATACCTAAGAACAAGGCCCTGCTCTAGTAGCCACATTTTGTTTACTTGGATAGGAATAATTTTGGGCTGTAGAAGAATTTAAAATTCATGCTAAATCAAATTTATTCTAGTAAAACTTCGCAGCAGGGTGGGAGATTGTAGGTAAGAACACAAATGTGCCTTATTTCAAGACCTTTTTCGTACATAAAGCATCCTGTAATGTAAATGCATGGACATGTAGTAAGTTGTTTGTGTGAGCAGCTTTTCATGGGATTTGAGCAGATTTTAAACACCCAGAGCAACCCTTCCTTTCAGGGTATCTACAGTGACATGGTTAAAACCAACCAAATATGGTCAGCTGCTTATGTAAGTGCCTTAACATGCTGACCTGAGCTTTACACGTAGTTGTATTGCAGGCGATTCCCTCCTAGGTCTCCAACATTGAGGAATTGAACTCAGCAATTTTGTAGGATTGCTATTGCTCACACACATGCACAGCCTCTGACATGATGGAATGGTATCACAATATATTAATAGCTTTTTCAGAAGTATCACTTTGCTGTAAAAAGAAGAAAAGAATGGTCTGTGTCACATTCATTGACATTTTAGAAAGGATGGGTATGTGGTGATTTTGTTTGCTGATGGTGTACGTTGGTCTGGAGTCAATCAGTGGTAATTTACCACAATGGGAATAAAATCACTTGGGAGGCAAGGTATAATGGTTTCAGATTACCATTTGCCTTTCAATAATTCAAGCATAACGAGGCTTTTTTAAGTGCATTGTTTTGTCACTTAACATTTTCTCAAGCAAAACTTGTAAAAGCTGCTTTGAGTACACATTAATGTAGAAAATTGGGGTATAGATTATATAAAACCCCAGTGTACATGTAGCCACTTGGAACACTTTGTATTGCCTTGTCCAATGATGGCATTGGTTGGAATTGTACTGTATTTCTGCCCCTGAAATCCGTGGAAATGGGAATGACAAGTTTCTCCTTACCATTTGAGAGTACAGTGCAGCTTACTGTTGGTCATATGCACAATCTAGGCAAATGGTTGTCTGTGCACGCCCATCTATAGTGTACTGCCTGTGTTAAAGATTTGCTTAATGGTAACTTAATGCAACGGTGTTGTGCATGGGAACAGCTTCATAAATCAAGGCATTCTTACTGTGCTGCCAAGTGGTAAGGAAAATCTTACCACTCCCCTGCTGCCTTGAATTTCAGATTAGGTTCAGAAATGCAAGATTATCATCACTACTTTGCAGGGCATTGTGGGCTGGCTTACCACGTGGTTATGTCCAAAGGGTAAGATAAAAAAATCACTTCAAATTGTTTGTTTAAAATTCCATGGTAGGTGCAGATGTGACCATTTGACAAGGTAATACAGACTACCAAATACAACACGGGCTTACCAAAGTGGCTCCATACACAAAATGGAAAGTTATAATTTGGTGAATGACCATCTGTGTTTTCATTAATAGCTCTATTTGTTCCCACTGTGCTTTCAAACTGTTGTGTGCACTGGAAAGGTATAATGGTATTCCTGTGAAATACGTAAGAGTAAAATGAGGTGCACTAGATACTATTTAATCTCAGGATTTAAGAAAACAATATTCCTGTTAATTTGGCATGCAAATGTAATGGAAAACGTTTTCACAGTCTCTGCAAAATTCTATTTTGTAGCATAGCTCAGAAAAGCCATCCCAAAAGTTCATATGTGACACAGTGCAAAGTATTCTGATTGATAGGCTCAGTGCACATAATTATCCTGTCAGAAAATAAGTTTTGATTGATGGAAAGAACAGTAGACATCTGTCACCTTCCAAAAATTCTCCCAGTCACACTACTTCTTCATTGTACTGCAATGTGCAACTTTTATTACAATCCAATACTTGATTATGAAACAAACTGCACAATTTGGGTTTAATATATACTGTTGCTTCAAAAGAGGCTGGTAGCCTCTTAAAGAACAAGCTGGAACTCTATATGTCATCAGTGAGTTTGTGGTAAATATAAATAATGAAGTAAATACTGACTTTTCTAAAAGCTACCAGATGTGGTTTCCCATCTACAAAGATACCTCTAAACAACAGTTTAGAACCAGTTGTTTTCACAGCTATAGCAGGTAAAGTTATAATGTGGTTGCAGATTGGTTCTTGATTTTTCTCTCTTTCCCCATCCCCTTTTTTCAAAAATGAAGAGTGACTACAGTTGCCCCGGGAAAGAAAACCATTTGAATCGTTGGCTTGTTTTCCAGTAAAATGGGCTGAGCAAAGATGTTTATGTTGCAGTTTGAATGTAAACTTTAGGACAAACTTGTTCGTTGCTGCTACGGATTTCAAAGTGCCCAACTACTATTGGATGCTTTGAGATCACATGTAAACTGGGCACTGTAGCTATTCAAACCTGAAGTGGTTTGTCTCTGGAAATGTCCCCCCGCCCCCCGGTCTCTATATTTTAAGTGTTCATTCAATAAGAAATACTTAATCAGTGTGCTTCACTTCAAAGTGAATGTGTGCGATCATTAGCCTATCAGTATCTCAAAGCAACAGTGAGTGATCTCTGAAATGTTCGAGTCTTTGTTCAAATCTTTCCATTTCTCTGGCTGAAGAAACTGTTCAGTTGTTTGAACGAAGAAGAAACCTTTACAGAAACCTGCATCAGAGGAGAGTTAAATCAATTGGGATTTCATAAAATGCAGCAAATATCAGTAGTTTTCACCTCAGTTTGCCTTGAGTGTGTGTTAGTGTTCAGTTGGACACTTCCGATAACCCAGAAGGTTTTGTGGTCATCATTATTCCCCAGTTAAATGTTGGACTGAATACTTGCAGGATGTATGCTACAGCTTATCCAAATATGTGTCTACTTCGGGTTTAGAATTTTTAATGAATGCTGTTATTCACCACTGTCCTTAACATATGGTGATGTTAGATGTGTACGCCAGTTGTTAGAAACCCGGTGCAGTCCTTGGCGCCTTTTGGGTTTTGCAGCTAACTGCCAGAGGGTGTGGGCTTTGCTCTGGTGGGGAGGGTTGGTTTCCAAGGACCAACGGTAGAATTTGGGGTGGGGTGGGGTGGGGGTGGAAGACAACATGGGTGGAGCTGCCTTCTGGCATGAAGAGGTAGGTCTGTCTGAATCTGTGTGTGTGAATGAGCTGAGCCTCTGCAGAGTATTTGCAATTCTCTCTGTGTTGTATACACATGTGAAAAGGCTTGAGAGCTAATTGGACAAGCTTTTCATTAGCTCCAGGAAAGGTTGCTTCCTCATTAAAGGCTTCAGAGAGTCTGAGCATTCCCAAAGGCATATCACTTCCCGAAGGAGGCAATGCCCCACACCAAGGTCCTTCGTCTCATCCTGCTGACACTGTCTGGAGTTCTGATCCCTTTTGTGGAAACAGGTAAGTTGGATTTCTTTCCAAACTACCATTGCAGCCCTGACCTCTTTACTTGTTCCCTCAAATCTCCCAAGCATCTTGTGTTCCTTCTCCAGTCAAAGTGGAATTCAATCAGAGTATTGATTGCTAGTGCTGAGTAAGAGAAGTATCTAAAATCTAGGCAAAACAGAGAAGCTATGGGTAGCATTTTATGGACTGAGGAGCAGGTTTCAGTGAGTTTGTGTGCACCTGGAAAAACATTGGTGTCCTAAAACCTTGAAGAGTTGTCAGCAGCAAATTTAGGCTTAAATTATCATTTTTAGGACTGTGTCTCTTGTGCTGGCACCATACAAATGTGGAATTTGGTATTGTATATCTAATTCATCACCATGAGAATTATGATTTTTTAAAAAGGAAGTTTTTAGTCCCGTCTGTGAAGATAAATGTATAGGAATACTGCAGTGGTGAAATCTGTAGACAAGTGGCAGAATAAGAGATTTAGTGGCCCAGAAGACAGGTTTTAGTGTCTTTTCCAAGTGTATATCCCTATCCTTGCTTCATAGAAGAAATTACGTGAAGCAGGCAAACATTACAAAATGCATATATACAAGATGCATCACACACCACTTGCATCATACATAAACTGTAGGGCATCATTTTTCTTAGTGCTGAATTTGAGTCATCAGTACAAAATTCTAATTATTAAACACACACACACACAGAGAGAGAGTGTACACAAGTCCTAATCAGTGTGTTCCCTTTGGAAAGATCCAAGTGTGCCTATTTGTTCAATGCTGAGAACACCAATGGAATTCAGTGTCAGAAAAACATTTATACAAAATACAATTTTAAAACTGTAAGCTTAAAAGTAACCTAACTGCAATTCCCCAATCCCTTTTAAAAAACACTCTTGGACTGGGCAGTCTGTCCGTGTGACAACTGAATAAAACAGCGGTGGCTAACTTGTGGCCCTAAAAATGGTTTTGATTACAATTCCTGTCTTATCTGACCATTGTCCTTGCTGGCTGCGGGTGATGGGAGCCGTGGTCCAACAATATCTGGAAGTCTCCAGATTGGTTACCCCTGGGGCAGAACAGAGCCGTATGTGGGAAAATAATGTACCTGAGATCCTTTAACTGGATTTCTAATGTTTCAAGGCTCATGGGCTACAATCCTATATCCCTTACCTGGAAGGAAGTTCCATTGAATAGGACTTACTTCTGAGTAGACATGTATGCCTAGGATTCCACCATCAGCTTGCTCATTACAAACTTTGAATGTACTTGACCTTCGCAGTACATTTTAGACAGACATGGAACACACATACAAAAGCTACACAGGGCTTGTTAGAAGCTTGTGGTGTTTCACTTGCAGATATAAATGGTAATGGAGTTTCCAAAGCCATAATGAAAAGCCATTATCAATATGTTCACCCTATCTTCGTTGCATTTGGATTGAGAGTACTGGAGCTTCGAAGTTGCTTAATTCCTGACCATGAGCATTCGTGACAATGCTTTGTCTTTGGTAGGTTGCATCAAAGGAGTCAACATATATTTTGCTAATTAACAGCAGGGAAGATGAGATGATATCCCCATCTTTGACTTGGCACAAACAGCATTGCCTCTTTAGGAACATCATCTGTACCCCTTCATACAATAAAATATATTGTTTTAATGTGTGAGGACTCTTCGCTTCCAGAAGCAGCAGAATAAGTCATCTGCTTATGAGACCAAAAAGGGTATTATATTTTTACCATAAAATGTGCGTCCTGGCTTTCATATATGGTAGAAGAATCCCATACATGATAAATCTGTTAATCATTTTCTCTACAGTGTGTTGCAGTATTTTATTTGCATTGGTTTTCCTTATTGGAACTTGGCAGAATGGTTGCAACAACATTGTTTGATGCCACATTGCATTTCTTTGTCTCCACAGTACTGATAATATTTGGGAGTATTGACCAAGGGACTTGCTATTGATTTTAGCATTTTCATTTCACTTTAAAGTGCAATTTATTTCTTGGTTTAGCTCTGTATCCAGCAATGAGCCTTTCAACACAGGCAATCTCATAACTTTTATTTACACAATCATCTTTGTGCACTCTCACTCTCTCTCTCCATATTGTTGGTACATCCCTTGATGTCTTATCCCCGTATTTTTCAACACTTGACTCACAGCTGTATGTATGAGCTGACCGTTGGAAGTGCTTTGTGCTGGAGGAGATAATGAATTTCTCTGTTGTATTTTATCTGTGATTGCTCAGTCATTCATCATTTGAATATTGCATTTGTGATGTAATGGGCAGGCATTTAGGAACTTGCCCCTTTTTTCTTTTATCCAGGATGAAAGTTCTGCCTTATAAGCTTGCCAAACAAACAAACAACCCACCTTTCATCAAAAGATCTCAGGGCAGTTAATGCTTTGGACTGTTTAGATTTCCCTATTACCTTAGAACTGCCTTAGAACATAAATAGCATTTAAAAAGGTAATGGGTGAAACCCAGATAAAATTCCATTATTTATTTACTTTGATAATTTACGTTAATCATTTTTATCATGTCCTTAAAAAGCTAAACAACTTTCAGGGTGACTTAGAAGGTCAACATATAATATTTATTACTTATAATTGTAAAGCATTTTTACCTCATTCTTTTTAGGGTACAAAAAAAGAGCCAGTCTCTGCCCCAAGGCTTGCAATTTAAAAATATGTGACACAAAAGGAAAAAGGATTGGGGAGGGAGAAGCAAACTTGGGCACTAGATCTTGGTTACAAGGCAAGAACATACGGGCTTGCTGCTGTTGGCTGCTCACAGTTCTGCAACAGGTCTTTGTGGACCTACAAAAAAACAGCTTTCCAACCCAACGTTCTCTCTTTCACAAGGCGGTTGGTTCCGATGGCCTCTGAAGGAGGAGGAGCCCGGCCCAGTTCAGTTTATGAAAATGGCAGTGAATGAACATACTATAATATGGTTGTAACTTTTCTAAAAGTGACATATGTGTTGGATATCACACCCTGTGAAAGAGGATTCATTTTTATTCCCATTGTGCCTTTTGGAGGTTGTTTTTAAATTTGCCTTTCAACGTATGAGTCAGGAAGAAAACTCCTTGCCATGTGTCCCAACAAAATGATGAAAGGGGTACAGCCAGTCCCCTTGTGTGCTTAGCTATATACATAGCCCCGACCTTTTTTTTTTGTAAACAAGTTTATTTAACATCCAGAGCAACCATGGTGCTTTGTGTAGACCCATGCTTGAGCTTGTACCATCACAGACTTCCCTTTGTGCCTCTGAAGAAGGGCTTCTTTCATCCACACACTGGCCACATGCCCACTGGGGCTACCTGAGTCCCTACAGCCCACTCTTGGTCTCTGAGAGCACTTCTGGGTCCCTGCTTTTCTGTGCCGGCGCCTCTGGCTTTCCACAACAGAAACCTCCAAAGTGAGCAGGGAGATACTGATCTCAGCCCCCAAGTACTACTGATGTTTTAAATCTTTAGTAGCTGAGAACCAACCCAAGGGATTAGTCCCTGACCACCTTCCCCTCACAACTATCCATGTGGAAAGAACAGTCAAAACCCCTCAATTTTCCTGCAAACCTACATGAAAGTGATGGAATCAGGAGGCTATGCAGATGCTTCTTCATATATGCACGGCATAGAATCAACCAGTTTTTCGGCTGCAGATGGAGGCTTCCGTCTCTTGATTTGAACCAATAATAATGATGATGATTTATTATTTATACCCCACCCATCTGGCTGGGCTTCCCCAGCCACTCTGGGCGGCTTCCAACAAGATATTAAAATACAGTACCCTAAACAGGGCTGCCTTCAGATGTCTTCTAAAAGTCTGGTAGTTGACATCTGGTGGGAGGGAGTTCCACAGGGCAGGTGCCACTACCGAGAAGGCCCTCTGCCTGCTTCCCTGTAACTTGGCTTCTCACAGTGAGGGAACTGCCAGAAGGCCCTCGGCTCTGGACCTCAGTGTCCGGGCAGAACGATGGGGGTGGAGACGCTCCAAGGCTAACACTGATGATTTGAAATCTGCATATGGGTCATGTTTAAATCAGGCCACTTGCAAGACAGCAGTGAAGATTAGTTTCAAGCTTTCCGGGACGTTAATGTTTGTAAGAGCAGGGACAAGATGGCCTGAGACAACTCTGCACTGTCATAGCGTCTGCTAATGCCCCAGTTAAAATTATCATGCTGCCTTTTTCACTCATCCCAGTACAAATCGATGATGGACTAGTGGCTATGGAGATAGGATGTGCTTTGGAAGAGGAGTTGATTTCTCCAGAGGAGTTGCTGCAAAGTGATCCTCGTTTTTTAAAAAGTAGCCTATAACTAATCCAGAGAAAGAAGTGAGGTGAAAATAAACTATCTCTGAGCCACAGTGCTTCTCTAGGCATGTGTTCTCAGACATTTTATTTTCGCCTTTGTTCATGTGTCAAGATGGAATAAAGGATTCATTGGCATGTTGCAGCGCCCCCATTTTTAACTAAAATATGTCAGTTTGTTCAGAGACATCCTCATTTTCAGAGACTACTTGTACCATGGTTGGTTTGAAACTGATACTATGGGGACTACTGTGGTGTTTTCTCAGCAGAGGATATATTACATAACCTGGACCTTTTAGCACTTTGTTCCAAGTACGATCTCTTTGCCAGCATTATTAAATTGTCATCCCAGTTTAAGTTTCTTTGACAAACTACATTAACTTAGATCAGTGTTCGAGGCCTGTGACAAGTTTCAAATTAAAGGGAGATTATAACAACTCTAATTAAACACCAATCCCTGTTGATCAGGAAGTCTTTGAGAGAGTGTGGGTTCTTGCTTATCCCAACCACTCTGTTACTTTTAAATTATGTGGGAAATAATTTCTTCCTGGAAATGTCATCTTTTGGTGGGCTTTGGCCATTTTTAACAAAAATGTATTTTTTCAGACTTTAAGCACAAAGTCAATGTTCCTATCCTGTGCTTATAAATGCCAATCACAACACTTCACATAGCTCAGGGTGAGGCAAGGGGGTGGTGGAGAGAAGAGATTAGTGGTTTAAGATCAGAGAGCTGATGTTAACATGCTGCCTAAACTCCAAGTAGACCGTCCCTTGTTGCAATTGTCTCTTGTTAGTAGCACTTTGGCTGAAGGAAAATTATATTCACAGCATTCAAATTGGAAAAGGTTGTCAACTGATGAAGATGGGCAACAGGCCTGGCCTTGGGCTTTGAACAGCAGCTGCTTGATCTATAGGAGAAATCACAAGTCAAAACTTTTCACAGCACTGTGATTTAAGCATTGTTACACTTGAAAGTCTACAAATTAAAGGCCACATTCACAGCATACATTTAAAGCACTATGATACCACTTTAAACAGTCATGGCTCCCCCCCCAAAGGATTCTGGGAGCTGTAGCTTTTAAAAGGTGCTGAATGTTGTTAGGAGGCCCCTCTTTCCTTCACAGAGTTACAATTTGCAGAGTGATTTAACAATAACCCCTCTTCCCAGGGAACTCTGGGAATTGTAGCTCTGAGAGGTGTAGATGTCTCCTAACAATCAATTTGCTGACCAATTTGTTTTCAAGCCAGGAAAATCAATGTACAACCATTACAAATTTGAGCAAAACTATTGCTATAATTCCAGCTGCTTTCCCCTCCTTAGGTCATTAGAGCATGCAGTGGAGGGATGCAAGCAGGATATCAGTACTTTAGCAAACTGGGCAGATCACTCAAAGGGAGGAGTCAGATTGCTACTTCCTGTGCAAGCGGGTATAATTTTTATTTAATGAAACACTTTGACAATTCTGGAGAGGATTATGACTGTCTCAAGCCCCCAGCCTCTGACTATGGCTGTTTATTGTCAAGGGAAGGACATTTTATCAGTAATAGGTTTTAGCAAAGGGTCTTCATGGGACGCGGGTGGCGCTGTGGGTAAAACCTCAGCGTCTAGGACTTGCTGATCGCAAGGTCGGTGGTTCGAATCCCCGCGGCGTGGTGAACTCCCGTCGTTCGGTCCCAGCTCCTGCCCACCTAGCAGTTCGAAAGCACCCCTAAGTGCAAGTAGATAAATAGGTACCGCTTTATAGCGGGAAGGTAAACGGCGTTTCCGTGTGCTGCTCTGGTGCCGGTTCGCTAGAGCAGCTTCGTCACACTGGCCACGTGACCCGGAAGTGTCTGTGGACAGCGCTGGCTCCGGGCCTCTAGAGTGAGATGAGGGCACAACCCTAGAGTCTGTCAAGACTGGCCCATATGGGCAGGGGTGCCTTTACCTTTACCAGGTTCTTCATTGGCCTTTGGCTGCCAACCAGGCTAAATTCAAAGTTCTGGTTTTGTTGTATGAAGCTTGAGACTAGGGTTCATGAAAGATCATTTTACTTCTTACATACCCAGTCAAACACTGAATTCTGCAACTGAGGGCCTCCTGCAGGTACCATCTTAGCAGGAGATCTGCCCCACACAATGTAAAGAATCAGGCCTTAAGTGTTGTGGCACCTACTTTTTGGAATTCCTTCTCCTTAAATATTAGACAGGTACCGTCTCTTCAACAGCACAGTCTACATCTGCATTGCAATGGTTTTATCAGTTCTTTTTTGCCTCCATGGGCTCCTTTGGAAGGAAAGGCGGGAAATTTAGGATGAGGTACCTGAGGGTAACTGCAGCAGTGGCCTGGCAAGCATCTTTATGCTACCGGTTTGCCTGAAACCAGCTGTTGCTCGCTTTGGGCGAAAATTTTTTAGCCAAGGCACTTGAGGCTTCAGCTCCAATCTGTTGTTTCTGAGTGAGTTAAAGTTTATCTTAAATGAAACTGATAGCAGGAGCCTTGAAGAAAAAGCTGTTTGATTGCTTAAGTAGACCGTTGATACTGTGTATTAAAGAATATGAATCTTCATGACCAAAAATTATGCCAATATATTAGTCACAGGGCAAGTAAATATCCTAAGGCAAATCATGTCATATGACTGGGATTGAAGGAAACATATTGCTAGGAACATCCTTAAAGTGAATGTTATGTTCTATACAGCACAGAGAGATCATATACAACATAGAGAGAAGCTATGTCAGATGTTTTTTCACAAAAGTTTTCTAATAAAGCAGAGAAAATATTTCAAGCAAATACCCTACTTAAGGAAAACCTAGCTTAGATGTCTTTCCTTGGCAATGAGAACTCATCCCCAACCTATGGCAGAATTTGAAAAACATTGGTGTTAACAGGATTTAATCATCAAAACCTTTAAGCAGGTTACATAAAACAATATAAAATACACATTAAAAATACTGATAAAATCAGATGTTTAAAACAAATTTATCTAAGAATTTTCAAAACATAAAATCAGCATTTTAAAAAAAGCATTATAAGATAAAATGCCATGTAAACAATACACACCTGGGTAGGTTTGCTTGAACAAAAAGGTTTTTAGCAGGCGCTGAAAGTGTTACAGTGAAGACACCTGCCTAATATTAACAGATAATGAGTTTCAGAGTGCAGGGGCTGCCACACTGAAGGCCTAATTCCTTGCAAGTGCAGAACAAACATTATGTGGCACTGGCAAAAGTGGCAGTTCCACAGATCAAAGCAGTCAATCGGACACATGTGAGGTAAAGCGATCCTTCACAAGGTTGTCAAAAATGGCACCTTTCCAAATGTGAGTACTGTATATTGCTCACTTTAAGAACCAAGTTAACAGGCATTTTACATCATTTGTGGTAGGATTTAATTTTGTTAACTAGCTGGCGGATTATTGCCTAAGGCACAGGGAAGGGAACCTCCCCTCCCCCGAGGGCTGCATCCTTGAGGTAATCAGATTTAGACCGCTTGGCAGTGCCAAAGTGCTTGAAGTCATAGGTCAGCGGTGGCGAACCTATGACATGTGTGCCAGAGTGGGCACGCACACCATCGGCCCATCTGCACTGTTATTTTGTTGGTTTTTTCCATTTGTGCTCCCGGTCCTCCCCACGCTACTGCGTGCATCCACTGCTTAAACCTGGAACTTTTTTTATTTTTTCTTCTGGCCGGTGATTGTGTTCGGCAATTGGTCTGTTTTTATTTCTTTTTTTAAAAATATATTTTTATTAAACAATTTTAGCCAAACAAATTATCAGTCACAATAACCAATTACATTTCTCTCCCCCTCTTTTTTATTCCCCCCTTCCCTCCCTCTCCCACCCCCTAAGGACTTCCTTCAGCTCCTCTCTATGATTTGTTTGTGCATATTATTCTCTGCATGTTAAAAATTGTACATATCATTGCCTTATCTATCATATATTCTACTAATAAATTTGTGGATGTTTATTCAAAACCTGCCAAGGAGTCCAATCATTTTGTTGTTTTTTTAGATAGTTTGCAAAAAGTTGCCATTCTTCCTTAAAGTCACAATTGTCATTCTCATGTAATTTATATGTCAACTTTGCCAACTCCGCATAACTCTTCAGTTTTTCTTGCCATTGTTCTTTCTTTCGTTGGGATTTCTTCATTCTTCCATCCTTGTGCTAACAAGACTCTTGCCGCTGTTGTTGCATACATAAATAAATTCTTTGTTTTTCTTGGCAGGTCTCGTCCTAAAATCCCTAACAAAAACACTTCTGGCTTCTTAACAAATGTCATTTTAAACATTTTTTTCAATTCGTTATATATCATCTCCCAAAATTTCTTAACTTCTCTACATTCCCATCACATATGATACAAACGATTGGTCTGTTTTTCAATTGGCTGCGGCAGTGGCTGTTTCTGATTGGGCATAACAGCTATCATTATTTGACCCTTGTGATTTTTTTTCTGCACTTTTTCCAGTGCTGCATGGTAGTTCCCAGCTCCCCCCTCCAAGCCAGGCCTCGCCAAATTCCTTTCCGCCATAACCCCCCCTGCTCCAATCCTCCGCAGGCCCTTTGCCTGCTGTGGGCCCGACCTGCCTGGGCTAGGAGGGCACTTGCGCTCGCCGCCTCCCTGCGTGCCTGGCACAACCCAGCCTCACCCCTTTGCCGCGGTGACATTGCCGGAGAGAGGGAGGAATATGGGGAAGACCACGCTGGGATCGCTGGCGGGGAGCAGGCATATAGGCAGGCAGCCACAGGCGACTGTTGGGCTGGCTGGCTGGGGTGGGGGATCTCCCTCTCCTCCTGGCCACTGCTGCTCACCTGGCCTCAGGGCTGCTCTGTCCTCCTCACAGCAGCCCAAGAGTGAGCCAAAGGCCTAGTGCAGGGGTCTGCAACCCACGGCTCCGGAGCCGCATGCAGCTCTTTTACACCTTTGCCGCGGCTCCAGGGCAGAAACTAGCGAGGGGAGGAGGCGCATTGTGCGCCCCGACACTCCCCACTGTGGCGGGCGCTGTACTGGCTGTGATGTCACCTTCCCGCCCGCCCGCTACATTGTAAGGGGCATGTACGCTGGTCACTGCAGTGAAAGGGGGCATGTACGCTGGTCACTGTTTTGAAGGGGAGTGAAGAACACACACACAAAAAACGGTTAACTTGTTAATTTAACGTTTATTTCTATGAGGAGGAGTAATTCTGAGGGGTCAAACAAAGAAATAATAAAAAAGTGAGAAAAAGTTATTTTTATAATGACGAGTTTTGCGGCTCCCAGGTTTTTTTTCTTCGGAAACGGGTCCAAGTGGCTCTTTTTGTCTTAAAGGTTGCAGACCCCTGGCCTAGTGGAACAGCTCTGTCTTGTAGACCCTGCAGAAAGATGTCAAGTCCCACAGGCCCCTAGTCTCTTGTGACAGATCGGGGCCACGGCCAAAAAAGCCCTGGCTCTAGTTGAGGCCAGCCTAATTTCTCTGTGGCCCAGGACCTCCAAGATGTTTTTGTTTGAAGACCATAAGGTCCTCTGTGGGACATAGCAGGAGAGGCGGTCCGTAGGTAGGAGGGTCCTAGGCCATATAGGGCTTTAAAGATGGCGAGAATCGCAGTGTTTCCCCTCAAAAACGTAGGGCACTTTGCAATAAATAAGTCGGTTTTGGTTTGCAGTTTGGGCACTCAGTCTCTAAAAGGTTCGCCACCACTGCCATAGGTGATGTGGGCCGAGCCAAAGTGGGTGGGGCTTTGCAGTGGGTGGAGCTTTGGAACTAGGCTGAGGGACGCACAAAATGAGACCGAGAGCTGCATGCGCTCCTTGGACCACAGTTTCCTCACCTCAGTCTAGCGTTATTACAGATGCTGCACAACACATGGCTTCAGTAACCTTAATACTTGTTTGTGAGGGGAACTGTGAAGAAACTTTATCCACAAGACAACATGTGTTGTGATTTTTGTCTCCTCTGTGCACAGTAGTTTCTTCATTAAGGTGTGAGGCACAACCTAGAAGGGGCCAGCATTAGTTTGCAGGCCAACTCGTAGCTGTCAGTTTGGCCAGTTGCAGACCACAGCTTTATTTATACTCGGTGGTGTGCAGGTTTTTCCCTACTAATCAAGGTAGGTTAGAGATGGAATTTCAGCACGATCCAAATGCCACTGGTATAATTCACACTTATTGACTATGTGGTGCACCAAATCGGACTGTCCTGTTGGCAGACTAAATGACCCCTTTATGAGGATCACTAAGGCAGCAATTCATGCAAGCCTATGCTGTCAACCCTGACCGGTTAGCCCTCTACTTGAGAGTCTTCACGAAGCAAAGGTGTGGACTGAAGCTTTTCCACACGTGAAGACTGACTGTCCTACCCAGGGCTATTTTTTCAGCCGGAGCTCAGGTGGGCGCCATTGCCATTCTAAGAGAACAAAGGACAAATTAATGGTGAGCTTTGGCACCTCTTTTTCTATAAAAATAGCACTGGTCCTACCACTGATAAGTCTTTTTATCCACTAGCCTGAAGTGAGACTTTACCCTGATCCCACTTTTCTTATACAGCGTTGTGCATTTTTGTCTCATTTTTAAAAAAACAAAACTTCTGTACGTTCTTTGTCTACTGGCAAGCAAGCTACTGAAACCTTTGGCCCTCAGCTATATTTCCCCTCAGGCCTGGGGATCATCTTATGCGATTAGATAGCTTTGAATGTTTTGCTCCACATTTTCAGTTTGGTGTGACATTTCCAGTGGTTTTGACAGAGCCCTGCAGAATGTCTCCAGTTCTTGCTGGGGCCTCTGCCTCGGCCTGCTCAGACAAAATGAGCATTGATCGCTGCCTTCTGGGTCCAGCCACATATAAACAGAAAGGGCCTTTTGAGTTCCTCCAGAGCCCGCTTAGGGGGGGAAAACAGGACATGAATGGCAACATCAAAGAAAATGTAGTTTTCTTGGAATCTCACCTGAGAAGGCATCTGAGGGGCACCGTCAGGGGAGGGTCTGGGTTCCTGTCTATCCTAGTTCCAGGCCTGTGTGTCCTGCCTGTGAAAGTCCTGGCAGGGAAAGGCTGCCGGGGGAGTGAGAAGCTAACATTGTGGGCAGGGAGAAGATTGCCAACAACGCAAAGGCTCCATTAATCCTGCGACTGTGCTCAGTGCTTGGCCTCTCCCTGGACGCACCAGATGTTTAAAATATTTGCAAGCTTTTTTCAATCTGTAAATTCTTCAGCAGGCAGAAGCCTCCAAGAGCAAAAACCAAAAGAAGAATTGGTTGTATTGTATCGTCTAAACTTGAGAAGCTAAGGTGATCAGAGCAGGCTCTAGCTTGCAAATAGGCCTTGCATGGAAAGAATCGGCCCAGTTTCTCAAGTCATTTGCAGTGAAAAAAGTTGTGACAAATATACTCCCTCCCTGTGGAAATACACATTTGCCATTAATCAAAGGTGTATTTCAAACCCTCCAGTTCCATGTAGATTTCCAAGGACTCATGCAAGACATTGAACAGTTGAGCCTAAACAACACAACACAACTATCTGAAGCTGTACCCTCTTCTATCCAATAATATTTCCTTATTTCCTGTTTATTGCAGCCTTATTTTTCCTAGCTTTTAAAAACTGTTTGTGGGCAAAGCATGATATGTCATGGTAGAAGATGTTTTAGGTTTATGGTTCTTAAGGGTTTCTAGTGACCATTATATGGACCACTTGGGGTTCCCTTTATCCCTTAAAAAGATGGTTCGAATTTTTAAAGTATATGAATACTGTGTACTCCCCTCTTCAGCTTTGCCATGCTTATTTCTCCATTTTTCCACCTAAGCAAAAAGCAAACACAAGTACAACTAGGTTCCCCCCACAACATGTATGGGTAAGATTATCATGCTAATACGTATTTTTGTAATTGAAAGGTAGAGCATGAAACCACATGAACTGCCGTAACTGACTGTGCCCAAATGGCAAGCCTTCTGGGGCCAATTTTGGTCAAACTGTCAACAGAGCAAACAGAAAGAAGATGGGCAGAGATGATGTAAAGTTTAGAATGAATATTTCAAAGCACCATTAGGTGTGGCTGGAGGTTGCAGGCTCAGAACCAAGGGAGAACTGAACAGCTCTGATGATTTTATCCAGCAGAGGGCAATGCAACCCATTCTTTTGCTACCACTTATTAAGATGTACTTGTTATTGCCTAGGGAAGGAGAAAGCCTTAATGAGCCTTTCAGCATCCCAGTGTTAATTAATTAATTTATTTTACACACCTAATTATGTACCACTATTCATTAAAAAAAATCAAAGGGTTTTTTGGTGGGGGTTTTTTTTACACTAATTGTGCATAAATCCATATTAAATAGTTAAAATCAGAAATTGACTATTATGGAAAGATAAAGCCTGCATAAGTCTAATGGAATAGAAAATTTGAAACAGGGTTCCTGTTGAATCTCTAGTGCCAGAATTTAAGAGGCTGTGGTCCAGATAGTCTGAAAAGATTAACTGGGCTTTTGTGTGTGTTGCTCTAGCAGAATACCCCCAAGGGCCGCTCCCAACGCTATGGAATGATCCACCAGAGCTGCCATCGGGTGGAGGGCCCTCAGAGACCACCACCACAGCCCGCTTCTCCGACTCTCCAGGATTCCCACCTTACACTTCTGATTATGAACCAGAGGACACAACCCATCTGCACCAACTGGATAATGGGAACGGTACATGTTATTGGAGATGGGATGCTAAACAACACCGCTTTGGGCGGGGGGGGGCGCTGTGTGAGGTCACAAAAATTTGCTATGTTGGGATGGCTGTACTGGAAACCACCATTTCCTTCTAATGCAACAAATTTTAACATGATTTTGGAAGAGTAGCAAAATGTCTCATGAAATACTGCAGTGGATGACTAAGACAACAACCACTAGCAGTTTTGCATTGCTCTGTAAAGCAGAAATACAAAAGAAACAGATTTCCATTTCCTTTGGAGTTTAAGAAGCTCACTTTCTGCTCCAAAGATAAAAAGGTAAAGGACCCCGGGCAGTTATGTCCAGTCAAAGGTGACTATGGGGTGTGGCATTCATCTCACTTTTCAGACCAAGGAAGTCAGGCCAGTGTTTGTCCACAGACAAATGCCAGCTCCCTTGGCATGACCACAGACAAACGCCTGGTCATGTGGCCAGCGTGACTGAACCACTACTGGCACATGGAGGACTGTGACGAGTGCCAGAGTGCATGAAAACACTGCTTACCTTCCCGCTGCAGCAATACCTATTTATCTACTTGCACTGGCATTCTTTTGAACTGCTAGGTGGTCAGAAGCTGGGACAGAGCAACGGGAGCTCACTCCAAGTCAGTGAAGGAACTTTTCTGACATCCTGTTGCGCAGTTTCGAACTGCCGACCTTCTGACTAGCAAGCCCAAAAGACATCCTAAGAACATGGGGCGCCAAGTTGGCACTCCTGGTGTCAGATAATGGCTGCATTCACTCTTAATGCCAGATCATAATTTATCCTTCATGTGCAAAAATCTCAGTCTCGTGTTCTTCCTTCACTTCCTCTGGGTCAGCCACTTTAAATGACCCACAGTTATTCACTATATCTAAACCCAGCCAAACTGTGGTTCGTGTTAACTATAGCATAAGGAAACAAGCAATCTAAAGTTGACACTACTTTTATTTATTATTATTTATTAAATCTGTATATTGCCCTTCATCCGAAGATCTCGGGGCGATTCACAGCAGAAAAATTACAAGATAAAACCAAAAAATGCACGATAAAAGCCAGAACATTGACAAAAGAAAGCAATAACCCCCCACCCACCCACCTGACTTAGGATTTTGGATTTTTCTGAATAAATCATGTAAGATCCTTGATAAATAGAGAGAACAAAACACATACAACCCCAGTGATCTGCTGCATATCTGCCTTAAATTCTTAAAACTCCTGGTATAATTAGAGATCATTGTTCACTCCTGCTTGCAACCAAAATCAAATCTTTTTCTTCTGTAGATGTAAAGAATGACACAACAGAGCCATTTCTTTACCTTCCCTGTGCAGCTATTCCCCAAGGAATGTCAGTGCAGCATTCTAGTCTCGGACTTTCTCCCTCAACCAGCAACTGAGAGTATGCATGATGTCAGCAAATGCGTCAAGAAGGGGGAAGAGCCATATATGGCCCCTTATCCTCTGACCTAGATTGGCCCACCCGCTAACCACTGGCTTAGGGGATCTAGCACATGGGCTTTATACACGGCATTACTTAAGAGAATGATCCAGTACAATCCAGTGTTGTTTTCCTGGTGCTGTACTTGTTAGCAAAGGTGTATGGTGGGAAACACTCTGTATTTCCTGCCCATGTTTTTCAGAGGCACTTTTCTGTTCTCCTCAACCTGTCTGCTTCCCCTCCCCTCCTCTTTGTCACCTGCAGGGTCTCTGGGTCCTGGAGCCATTGGTGCCATAGTGATCGCTGCTCTGCTGGGCACATCTGTGATTGTGGCCCTGATCGTCATCACCCTGCGAAAGTTTTCTGCTTCCTGAAATCAATAAAAAAAGGTCCTTTTTCCTAATATACACCTGTCTGAGCCCTTTCCTTCTTCTGCAGTTATTGCTTTCTGTCTGTGAAAAGGAAAAAACCAAGTTCCTCTAGCACCTGCGTTTTCCAAATGTTATAGGATATATAGCCTGTTTTTAACCTCCTGGGATCAGATTCCCTTTTCTAACACAAATACTTTTAAAACATTAGTGATGGCACAAGTGGGATTTAGAGTGGGGACTGACGGATGTGTGTACACAAATTGAGAAGCTGCTGTGAAGTCAGAGTTTCTTGACCAATATATATATATATATATATATATATTGGTCATATATGCAGGTTTTGGTGTCCTCGGGTGTCTTCCCGTGTAAAAGTTGGGGTGTCTAGGCGACGTTTCGACGAGACCTCGTCGAAACGTCGCCTAGACACCCCAACTTTTACACGGGAAGACACCCGAGGACACCAAAACCTGCATTCCTGTACCCGTGAAAATCTACGAAAGCAAACATTGGTCATATATATATATATATATATGTATGTATTTGTGCCACTAATCCAAATGCGATAAATTGCGTGCATTGTTTTAAAAGTCACATTAACTTGGCACGTGTGCTCGAATGCATCTTTCCAAGCTCTTGCTACAGCTAGAATAAAACTGTAATCAGATTATTGACTTTTAGCTTCTGTAGCAGTAGCTGGGGGTGGGAGCCTGGTATATTTTATTTATTTGTGAAATGCCTGGTCTTGTGTTTTGTTTTTGTTTTGCTTTTCAATACAGTCATACCTCGAGTTACAAGCGCTTCAGGTTGCGCGTTTTTGGTTTGCACACCACGCTGAACCCGGAAGTACCAGAACAGGTTACTTCCAGGTTTTGATGCTCGCGCATGCGCAGGAGCACTAAATCACACTTTGCGCATGTACAGAAATGCCAAATTGTGACCCGTGCGTGCACAAATGCAGCGCTGCAGGTTGCGAATGTGCCTCCTGCACGGATCACGTTCGCAACCCGAGTGTCCACTGTACCCTGTTTGCTCTGGCTTTCATTTAATGGCTCATGCCACCAACAAGCCTTATTAGTATCACCTGGATATAATATTTGAGGGAGGTGGGGGAAGCGAGATTAAAAAGCCTCCTGCATTGACTCCTGTTTGTGTTAAGCAGGCACCTCTACTTACTTAGATACAAATATGTAGTACAGGGGTGGCTGAGGAACACGTTGCCTCAACTAGATCAATCTTAGCAAAAAAAAAATTAACAACAAAGCAAATTACTGTGTTTGTTTGTTTTTATGATGGCAGACAGGTAAGCTGTTGGATGTCCATGGAAAACCAGTGAGGATTTTCACCTGAATAAATGGTATGGTTATATTTGGCAAGCAGGCATTGCCAAAAAAAAGAATGAAGCAAATCAGAGAGGCCAGGGGCTAAACAATGACTTTTGAGACGATTGGCACTATTTCATTTTCTACATAGCTAAGAATTCAGGAACTATATGACACTAGCAGGAATGGCTTTTAGGTTACAAGAGGAAAAATGCATGGATGGCTCTTGCTTTTTTGGTAGCAAAATATATTGTCTATTGTTTAATCTATGTTTGTTTATATAGAGTGTATTTTTTTAAAAAAAACAAACCATCCCAATGGCAGACAGCCATTGGATTTGAAAAGGCAGAACATCATTGGTCTCCTGGATGGACCAAGCAGCTGCTCAGGTCCAGCTCAGCTTTATTG
The DNA here is from genome assembly GCF_964234715.1 of Podarcis melisellensis. NCBI lineage: Eukaryota > Metazoa > Chordata > Lepidosauria > Squamata > Lacertidae > Podarcis > Podarcis melisellensis. The sequence goes on from NC_138537.1 coordinate 39,635,091, forward strand.
AAGCTCATATATAGAGCCCTGTTCAGTTGTTATTCAAGTACAAAGCGCCTGTGTGGCTCTGCCTTCAGCCTTCATAAGTACAGCCTGCGCCACCACATTTGCTATGAGTATATGCGAAGCCAGAAGGAACAAGTACAACAAGGGGGCCGGGCTAAAGGTGTGATTCCACAGCCCTTTGTTAACGAGCTGGATAGAGTTGTTGTCTTACCCCCAACCATCTCCATCCATCAATAAAGAGTGGTGCAAGGAAAGAAATTCTCCGATAAACATGTAGACACGTAAAGCTGTTAAAACATTCTGCAAAGAGGTTTTGGGGATTATACATTGCACATTGTACATATAGATAACCCTGATTGACTCAAAGGTTAGTAGTTCTTCCTGTACTATATGGAGAGGATTAGCAGCAGCTTCTCTACAAGGAGATCATCCTATTCTGTTTACATGGCTAGAATGAAGGCTGCTAGATACTGGAAAAGCTTCTCTAGATGTTCAATCCAGAACTGAATCCATAGAACTGAAAATGTTAATGTATCAAAATAGACCAGCAGGAGAGGGCAGTTAAAGAGATTCCTTCAAAACATGGTTTCTTTTCATCTCTCAAGTCAATAAATATGTGCCAGGGATTCTTTTTCCATCATTGTATTTATTCTTTTGGAAAGATTATAATGTAATTATGTTGCATTCTGGTCTAGAAATACTTGTGGCTGCAGTCATTTGTATGTGTTATGTGCTAACCCACCTTTGTTTTGTCATGTTGCAATATGTACACCTGTGCTTCAATAAAATATTATTTTAAAGGTCTGAATGTAAGAAGCGGATTTGGAAAATAAGCCACGTTCCCATACAATGTAATTAAATCTGTGGACAGTATGTGCATGTGGTTAGTTAGTACATTCATGTTTATGACTACAGGGTGAAGTAGGTGAGAGCTAGCTGCTGGAGAAATCAAAGTACTGAAAGCTGCTTGTTTGGCCATTTCTGTTTTCATAGTAAGAAAAAAAATATTACCTCCCTCTCCTACATTTCATTCTGGTGGTGTCATAATGGCCTGCGATCCCAAGGTCTATGCTTGTGTGTAAAAATACACCAAGCTACCTAATTCTGGTAACTGGAGGAAGTTAATTGGTACACTGTGTAACTCGGCACTCAAAATTACAGCAATCTGCTTTTGCGTTTCTCTGAGACGTTTTGTTAAATTAGCAGGATTGGTTAAGTCTGGTGAATGCCAGGAGCTTTTTGCTTTCCATAACTCAGCTATCGGGTAACCTTAGCCTCGTACAGTTCAATATGCTACTCCTTGGCTGTGGGTGTTAACAATTCATTTGTTTAAAAAAATCAATTTCTGGCAATAATGTAATGCTAGGGGCATGGCTGAACAGTGCAAGTGAAAGCTGTGCATGACTAAATGATCAGGAATGTTAGTTACTATCATTGCCTTAAATGTTATGTATTTTATTGCATTTCTAGCCTACCACTTCTCCAAGGAGTGCAAGGTTTCACCACCTTCTCGTTTAATATCCAGAACACCCCTGTGAGGTAGGTTAGGCTGAGAGGCAGTGACTGGTGAGCTTCATGGCAGAGTGGGGATTTGAACCCTGGTCTCCACCACACTGGGTTGACTTTAAATTAAGTTAGTTGCATGTAAGTAAGAGCTGAAAGAGGTTCAAAAGTGTTCCCAATAGAAGTTTACAAGGTACGTGTCCTTAGCTGCTTTGCCATTTTCTATCAGCTGTCTTTATCCATTGGGCAAATGGTGATTATATACCTGGGCCAAAAAGATGTGGGAAGACTGTTTTGTTACATTTTTTGTGAACAAATCTAAATAGCACCTTTATTTCTCAGTTTATGTAGTTACACAAGTTGCCTTGAAGGCCTGATTTGGGATGAAAGGCAATCTTTTAAAAAAACACAGCAATAGTTGAGCAGAATCAAAGGTTTTGCAGAAGGTCCTAGGTCCAATCCCTGGCATTTTCAGCTGAAAGGCAGGTATGTAGGAGACCTTGAGGAGCTGTGACCAATCTGAGCAGATAGTACAAAGCTGGGTAGAGCAGCATGACTCAGTATAAAGACAGTATAAGAACAAGTGATTCATACATTCATAACCTTGTGAACTAGCTTGAAAAGGAAAAATGCAGTGTACACAAGCCCTTGTGCAAGGAGCCTCTTAACACAGAGCATTGGGGAGCGTTGCTATTAAATAAATACTCCTTATCCGTTATTATTTATGTAACACTTTTAATATGCAAAGTGCTTTACAATCTTTTAATTTCTCGATCTCTGTCTCATGGCTGACTCTATAATTGTCCTTAGTCAAATGTTCTCTATTGTGAATCTTCTCTCCCCCTTCCAGAGAAGCATCTTGTTGCCAGTTGTAACTTTTGCAGCAAAGGAGAAGATATTTCCTGGCTTTGTAAGCATTTATATACACTAGCTTGAAAGTATTATACATAGAGTTCATGTGTACAGCTGAGGATCAATGCCCAGCTGACATGCAACAGGCCTTCCTATTGCTTTAGTAAAACTTTTGCAGACAACATTTAGTACAAAAGCATGCCATCTTGTCCCTCAAGCATGTTGTTGTTGCTGCCTAGTGGCCTCTGTTCCTCTTTGAATGAGCATTTGGTCCATAATCAGTTTAATCCACTTGTATTGACAAGGATGCATTTCATTCAAAACTCTCTGAACTGGACAGAAATATTATTTGAAATACTGTTATCAGAGTCTGTATATACACCAGGGAAATTACACAGAAATTTGCTGGCCCTAGCTGAGTTCTTTAGCTCTCCAGATTTAGCATGACTATAGAATGTCATGCATGCCTTGAGCTGATTCTCCACTCCTTGTTGTTGTTTTTTTGTCTCCCCCCCCCCCCCCGGTGAAAAATTCCTTAGTATGTGCAACAGAGCTGAGTAGTGAATACTATGGGATACCATCAGTGCATTTGTTCAGGGCCTAAATCTGTACTATCCACTCAGCCACCCTCGCAATATTTAGACATAGTTTACGATACCTACCATTGGCTCTCTCAAAGAACTTTGTTGTAAAACTTAAATGCAGTCAGATGGGAATCCTATATGCACTTACCTGGGAGTAAGGCTCATTGAACTCAATAGGTCTTACTCCTGAAATGACATCTATAGGACTACAGTGCTAGTAATTATTATAGTTTGCACTTAGGATATGGGTCCAGGTGGTGAATTGCACGGCTATGAGAAACAGTGAATTTCCAGTCCTTTCCTATTTTAGGTCAGGGATGGAGAACCTCAGGCTTAGGTGTGGGTGTGTGGAATACCTCTGTACCCTTGGGACTCTCACCAGCTATTGCCCCCCTTGACTGCTTTTGCCTGACTTGAAATGTTCAACTGCGATAATTCCTCTTCCTTGCCTGGATGGAGAGCAGCATGTGTAGGGGACCTCTGTAAAGTTGGAATGTAGGTTCATCCCAGCTTTTGCTCTGCCCACTTTTGTCTATAGCCATATTCATCCCTGTTGTATGGCCCCCTGGAAGTTGCTCATGAAGCAACACTGCCCTTGAGCTAGGAGAGGCCTCACACTCCTGTTTGAAACCATGCAGCTTCTCTACGTCAGTATTCTCCTCTGCAGTTTCCTACAGGGTAGCCCAAGAGTACAGTGTAAATAATTCTGTGGAATATTTTGTAGCACAGAAGACTATGCTCTGCTATAAAAATTTTTTTTTACCTCTGTTAAAGAATCACCAATGCATTTAAAGAATCACCAATGTGTTTATTTATAAGGGATACCTGTTGATGTGCCTGTCTGGGTACTCCAAACTGGGTACTGAGAAACTTCCTGAGTGTGGATACCAATACTGTACACACTTTCAAAGATGGTGCGCTCCTGTGCGCCTGGATTGCACACTGGAAAATCAAATGCTACACCTTGTGCCACTTGATGGAATATTAAAAAATCAGGCTGCTAACCTCTTGGGCCTTGTTGTACTTTTTTCCCCAGTTGATCAGCATTCACTGTTTCCTTAACATGCAGAGTTAAGAGATTTACACTCTTTGCAATACAATAGGAAATTACATTTTACAGCTCCTGGTTCTGTACAGGCACACGGCAGCCTCACCTCTTTTCAAGTTTGTCCTCAGAGATATTATCCATGATGCATCAAGTATGCAAAGAAGTTCATTAGCTTGGAGGAGGGAGGACTTGCTTGACAAAAAAAATGATATTTGAACCACCTTCCATTGTCTCAGCATCTGACATTCCTTGTTTCTGAAATACAACTGCCCAGAACTGTGTGCAGTGATCATTGTCTATTCCTGCTGCCCATCTTCCTCCGCTGACTGTCATCTGTCTTGTGTACCCGGAAGCACTCCTTTAAGTTTTGAGATCGAATCTTGGGGTTCATAATCTCTTCACCCATGGAGCTGGGGAACCAACCTCTCTCCTGATCATGCAAACGCTCCCCAAATATCCAACCTAGATTTTTTGAAAAAGGATGATTGTGGGTGGAGAAAGCATAATAGTGGCAGCTCAGTAAAGGAGCGATGAGTTAATGCAAGCAAGGTTCAAAACTGGTACAAGAAGGGAAGTTATACAACAATCATATCAGAATATATTAGGGGAAGCTGGTTACATAATATTTTCCGTGTGAAGCAGATGTTGCAATTTACAAAGGCTTATAAGAATTCTGCTTCACTGGGACCGCAATGCTTTGGCAATCCAAGTGAAAAAGAGAGTATGAAAAAAAAAATGCATTGGCCCTCATTCATTTCCTGACAACCCAATTAACAGGTCATACACCACCATCTGAGGAGCGCTGGAACATACTGTACAATCAGTCCTCAATGCTGCAAGATATTAGCTTCCTACACAGTTCCCCTGTTATGATTTTGTTGTGCATTTGTGCCTGCATTAAAACCCAAATATGGACACTTCTTACCATCGTCTGTCTTTTCCAGGATGTTAAGTACATCAGCCAGTTCCAGCGACAGCTCATCTGGCTGCTGAGCCACATAAGGATGGACACACTGTACTTGAGGGCAATCTACAAGTGGAAAAGGGAAATTACTAGTTTGCAGGACCCTTTATGAATACTATAAGGGAGAAATGGGAGGGTGTCTGCTACTAAAATGTGTGTGTGTGTGTGTGTGTGTGTTTCCAACTGCTGTAGCATATAGTGACCAGGCCTTTTGCCTCTCTGATCAAGGGTTTAGAATAGCAAAAGTCTGTAGCATAACCTTGATAATTTCTGTTGCCTGTATTACTGTAGCTAGAAAGGAACCACCTTAGAGAAAAAACGGTGAGCTCGTTAGGCCGTGTCATCTCAGCAAATAATTCAACCAACAGGCCAGCGAGTGCAATGGCTGATCTTGGGGACAGTTACATCCTCAGTCAGAGGGTTTGAGAAATGCATAGAATCTCATACAAGAGGGGAAGGGATCTCAGATTAGCTTCTTGCACTTGGGTGTAACATGGAATGGTACTGATGAGGGCCTAAGATGACTGGGCAGCCAACAAATATGGAACAGGGATGTTGCATAAAATTCTGTAGACAAGAATAGGGTAGGTAATCTCTTACTGAACCTTTCGGTAAAGGGATACGAAGCTGACTTCTCAGCTTCACAAAAATTTGCTTCAGGGCACACAATTTAAAAATGAAGCTTAGAATGGAATTTTGTTCTGTAATTAGGACCTGATCTGCCTTTGCATCCTAGAACTGACAATGCTAGAACCTTAGAATGGAACCTTAGAATGGAATGGAAGCTTAGAATGGAATTTTGTTCTGTAATTAGGACCTGATCTGCCTTTGCATCCTAGAACTGACAATGCTAGAACCTAACCAAGAGGAGTGATGTGCTCTTAGAATCCATCTGGATGACAACTTTCTATCATTCCCTCCTTTCCCCCCTTGCCCTCCTTACCCATGAGCCTGGATGTAAAGGAAACAAACTTGGTTCGCCGATTCGGAGCCAGCAAGATCATCCAGCGCTTCATTTCACTTCTGCATTGGGAATAAAACAGGAGAGAGAGCGGCAACCAGTGTTTTCCATGTAATTTGGAAAGGGTCCGTGGAATCAGACTTGCCACATAGGAGTCTACAAGTGACTTGCAAAAATTTACAAACATAAAGGACAAATAAATCCACTTTCTGCATTCTGTGCCATTCCTGCATTTCTGTCTTACTGCCCCTGCCCCTACTTTAATGGTAAAATCCATGTGTTCTCCCTCCCTTTCCTGTCAGCTAAGTCAGTTAAGTGTCACTCATTCACGCATCCTGACTCATGTTCTCCCACTCACTGGTTAGAAAGTCATGCACAAGCTAAGACAATAAGGAGTTCAAGGCAAATCCATGAACTCTACTGAAAGAGCTCAGCCATGTTTCAGAATCCCTTGACAGAAGACTCATTCCTCTATCCCATTTTTCACCTTCGTTTTTCATGTATTATTTTCTAAAAATACCTGGAACAGTCATTCCCTTTCTTAGGGTTAAAGTGGATATGATAAGGGAGATCTGGGATGCTTATGTCCCTGAGAAGAACACGGGTCTGGGAAGAAAGAGCCCAGTTTAACCCCCTTCTTTGTCTCCCTTTTTGCAGTTTAAAGAACGATAGGTTTGGGGTCTCTGGCTAGTCTCAGTGACTGCAGGGTTTCCTGAGCCAAATACCCTTTCCAGTAATAGCTTTGTGGACAAAAGTGAAAAGGAATATGTTCTCCATGTTCTTTTGGAGTCACGAAATTTGAGCTCAAGGGGTGAAGCCATCTGTAGCAATCACACAGGGTCCCCGGACGTTTCACTGTCTATTGATCCCTGTGCCACCACTTTATTTCTTGCTGCCACCACCCAGGCCCTACCTGGTACAATACTGAGTCCAGTCAGGGTTAAATTGGAACATAAACTTCTGTTTATTTATTGCCGTTTAACAAGTGTGTGGTTTCATAAATGGTATCGGTCAATTACATTCATGGGGTGCCTATCCAGACCTATAACTTCCGCTACCTGCTCTCACTCACTAAACCACCTCTCAGATATTTACTTGTCTTCCTAGCCCCTAACTGTTCCTGACTCAGATACACTAACTCAACCTACCCACAGACTCTATCCCAATTCACTCCCACTCCAACCAACCACCCAACTCCCAATGAACTCCTCCCTTCGCCCCCTCCCAGAGCTGGTTTTATAGTCCCTCTGACTCCACCCCCCTGGGTTCTGATTGGGTAACCTGTTTAACTATTTCACCTCCAGCACTCTCATATGTTAACGTCACACCACCTTCCTTGTTCATTCTCTCAGTTAAAGAGAAGCTTTAAGGTCAAAAAAAGGGGGGGGGGAAGCATGCAGTAACTTCTTCAGTCTACTGGAATCATTGCATAGGCTGGATAGCTTTTGCTGCTGCTTCTCTGCTCAAGCTAGGCACTTCCGGGTTTAAGCAGAGGGGCAGCTGAGGTTGTGGTTGTCTTTGTCGCTTACTCCAGGGAACCAGGAAGGGAGCTGGGGACAAGGTTTTTACAACAAAAGGAAGAAATATTTTCTCCTATTTCCCATGTCCTCCATCTGCAATAGTTTGTCAGTAATGCACGTTAACTGAATAAATTCTCTGCTCGAATGGGTGTTGGACTAGAAAGAACACTTCGAGTGCCAACTTTTCTTAATCTATCGTTAGCAACATGCTTAATTTGGAGCAGAAACAGTGCTTCCCGCACCGCTAGGTGTGAAATTTTGCAAAGAAGAAGTGCTGGAAAGAAATACAAAATTTTACATCATGCAGGATTTGGGGTAACAGTATGAAGGATGAACCCATTTGAATATGCCATCTGCACACTGGGAGGATGGATATTATTATTATTAATTATATTTACATACCGTCCTTCATCAAAAGATCTCAGGGCAGTTAACAAGATAGTTACTACCATCTGTTTCTAAGCTTCTGTACCTTCCAAAATGATATATTTTATGTACGTAACATTTATTGTGCTTAGCACATAGGCAGTTACAGTTTATATTCCTATAGGATTACTTGAAAACATACTGCAGTATTTCCTGGGGTCCATGCATTTAATAATCTACAAATTGTCATTCATACAGGACAAAATGAGGACAGAGTTGAGGGAAGGCAGAATTCAAATGCAGTTTTGGAGCAGATTTCTATGGTCAACATACCTGGGGCGATATTTTTGCCATTAGTTCAATCGGCCAGAATTCAGTCTTTGGGTGTTTCAATATATTCTTTCCCTTGGGTGTTTTCTCCACCACTGGAGTGTGTGTGGAGGCGTGAATATTTTGTTCACGGCTACAGTATGAGTTCATAGGACAAACAAGAAGCCTCCTTTGACATCAGCCTGCCTTTCCCTCTTTGTCTGCAGTAGGGAGGGCAAATTCATTCTAGTTCTGTGGGAGGGACTGGAGACTGCATTTCCTGTACACAAGCAGCCACTGAAGAAGACCATATGACAGAATCACCAGTAAGTAAAGAATAGGTAAAGAATTGTGGTAGGAAACAAATTACCCTAAAGCGCTGCAAAAGACAGAGCTACGCAGGATGCTGACAAGGGGCAAGTGAATTCACAATCAATACTGTCATTTAGAAGACAGTCTCCATCAAACATGACGCCTATTGAACAATACCTGTGCCAGCTTATAAAGATAAGTAAGTTCATCCCAAGAGCAATAATAGTTCAGAATCTATTGTAAGAAAGTGCAATGGGATCATGCGCACAATCTACAATTTTTCCAGATATTGCCTCATTATGCTTACTGTGATGATGCCTTTAGCATGTAGCTGACTTCGCGGTCATCTGCATTTTCCAGCAGTCTCAGGATGAAGACATTTGCCAAGCTCTGCCCTTGGTCTTCCAGCTCCTCCACCCGTAGAAGTCCTCGGGGTGCAGAGTCAAACACCTGATATTTGTCACTGAGAGAGAAAAGAAAGGTGTCAGAAACACTAGTTATAGCCTAGGCTGGGGTATAAGCAGGGCCTAAAAGATGGGGCAGAGAAATAGGTGACTACATTTCTCATAGGCAAAATATTCTTCCTGAAGAATGTATGGCTTAGTGTTGAAGGAGTAAACCACACCTGAAACTGTTATCTGGGGATAACAAAATCTTGCTAAGCATGCTCGGGAAGAGATTATTTGCATCTGAAAAAGGACAGCAGAGAAAGGAGGGGTTAACTCTTCTTGAGTCATATACTTCCTTCTGAAACTTTCCCCAAGCCAGCTGTTTAACCCCCTGCCAGTGTTCCATGGTCCTTTTTTTTTTTTTTACAAACATGAAGTGATTAGACGGGGGAAAGTTGGGCACACACTTCCCTCACGACCCTCCTCTGATGCAAGTTTTCTCTTCTCAAGGACAGAATGCATCATATCTTTATTCTAGAGATGAGGAATATGTGAACTCCATATGTTGCTGGACATCAACACTGACCAGTTTCCATGCTGGCTGAGACCAATAGCCTTTGCAGAGTCGCAAGCTCTTCACCCCTGCTTTAGTCCTTGCCTAACAATTTGAAGGGGGAATGGGACGCAAAGGTGAAGAATTGTCTATTTTAGAAACCCAGAACAACAGAATGCCTTGTTTAATGCCTTTGCTTAATTCTTTACTATGAGCGCTGAAAATTCGTCTACAGCTGCTTGGGCATCACATCAATAGATTAAATTAACAATCAGAAACTATCTCTGGCAGGATTGAGGCCGATCCAACTGAGGCTGAATAAACATAGTACAGCTCAAATTCTGTTCCTCTCTGTTTCAAACTCACCTAGATATTTGTCTGCAGAGCACTAGCAAATCATTGAAGAGGAACAAGTAGACTTCTCTGAAGAGTTTCTTTGTGCGGAGGGTACGTGATGTTTTGGGGCCATTCATTTGCTGCAGTTCTCCCTGCTTTAGCAGCCAACGGGAGTGAGAGATGATGGGCACAGACTAACGAAGGAAATAAAATAATAATCAGGAGCACTGCAACATAGCATCTTATGGCAATCCCTCTGAATTCACTGCAAAGGAAAGCTTTAAAAATATACTATACAGAAACTATGGATCCAGGTAGAACCTAAGAAGAGCCTGCCATCGACTCCAGTGTCCTGTTCTCACAGCGGCCAAACAGATGCCAGTGGGGAAACCATAAACACAAGAGCACTATCCTCTCCTGGGGTTTCCAGCAACTGTCAATGTTCTCTTAAAATTAATTTGTGTCTGTCAACTGGGGGGAAAATGTAAAATGTTGATCAGCAGTATTTAGCATCCCTTTAAGATACCAAAATATGAGAAAGTGGTTTTTGTCAAAGTCTGGCTTTATTGCAGAGGACTTCGTTCATATATGTTCCTATTTAGCAGTATCTATCAGGCAAGGTACTGGAAGAGAAGATTCAACTAAAAAGATATGAATTAAAGTATATGAAACACTATTAGACCCAGTATGACCTGAAGGGAAAGACAGAGATGTGATCCAGAACTTACTACAAATCATCTGTGCATAGCCAAAATTAGTTTAGCAGTGAATTTCAAAAAAGCTGTCACTCCTTGGCTTAAAATCTGTTTAAAGAGGATCTGCGAATAGCCGAGATTGCCAAAATTACAAATTATATCAGGCTCAGGGAGTAATGCCAAGTAGATAATTTTGTGGATAGTGTTTGTTCAACACAGCAATGAGAAGTTTAACAACAGCAGCCAACTGCATGTTGTCTTTTCTTTATTGTAAAAGTTATAACTTTTTGGCATGCTCATATTCCCCCCTTTTCCTCCTATTAACCTGTGAAATACTTAATAAAAGTAACATTAAAAGTTGGCTCTCTGAAGATGTATATAATGAGAACAAAATACATGGTCGTTGCAGATCATTAAAGGAAATTAAATTATCCATTGGAAACTTTGAAGTCTCATTCTAAGCAAAAGGACAATAATGACGAGTGGGATATGTTTTGACATATCTTGCCTCAAGAGCCTCTTTAGGTTAATTTAAACAAAATTCACACCACACAGCTGGCCTGCAGCACTTGTAAGAAAATTATACAAATAAAAAACAGATAAAGGAGCTGGAGGAGAGCTCCACAGAGCTATATTAGTCAGCACTGAGTTAGAAATAATACAAGTGACTAGGAATGGCTCAGCACGCATAATCACTGCACGCATTCTGCATGATCCAGTCAGTGGAGCAGGAAACATGGGTAGCCAGGCAACTTGGTAAAGCAGCCAGGCAGACTGAACCCTGACTTGCATTAAAAAAGGGTACCAAAGCTAGGACTGACTAAATTAGATCAGTGATTGTTTAATATAATCATTAGGGGCAACCGTTTTGCTAAATTCATCAATGATTTTGCCCTGTAATATATATCTGTTCCTCTCCTTAGGACTTAGCCTACATGTTTACCTTGATCTTAAATTCTAGCATTTTCTGGATGCTGATCATCTGTTCTGTACGGCTCATCTTCCTGACGCCTTCGTTGCATGCCTTCACTACCTAGAAGAGACCAAGAAATGAGAGTATATCAGAAACACGATTTCTTGTCTCAGGGTTGAAAATTGGAACCCCAATGAGAACAGATTGAATGAGGTGAAGGTAGAAAAGCATGTTGAATGAGGTGAAGGTAGAAAAGCATGTTTAACTTCATTCAGAAGTGGTTCTGTAAATAAAAGCACAACGTCGACAAGATTTTAATAATAAACTTGTTCATGTCAAAGTAAGTGTCACTGACGAGACATTAGCTTAACTCATGTGAAGGAAATCAAAGCATTGTTCACCACAGTAAGATAAGGGAGGACATGCACCCACGGATGAAGGGGAATAGGTTCCAACTCTATTATTACTTAATAATAATTATTAATTACTATGAATAAAATAGTAAGCAAGAATCACCTGAGTTGAGGCTTACTAATGCTTACTTTGGCTCCTGGTTAGAAAGAGGAGGGGCTATAGCTCAGCGGATTTCATAGTTTTATACAGTCAAGACATTTCTGATTTAATATAAACCCTAGAGAAGCTTTCAAATTCTACTAATAGTCCTACTGGTGGAACCAAGTCAAAATGGAATGGAACTCAGATTTACTAGACTGGTCAGTTCTATCACAAATTCAGAAGCTTTCAACAATGCAGCAGGTTGTGTTTCACATTCATAGAGGTATTTGTGCTATCAATTGATGATGACATCATCACATTTCGGCAGCCTCACAGCAGGGCCGGGGGACCTCTGGCCCATGGACCTAATGAGACCAGGCAGGGGCCCTAATTTAGCTTACAATATAGTTTTCCCTAAACCATGTCCATCTGCCCCACCCCTGGCATAATTTGTGACATCAGATGGAAGGAAGGTAAAGGCATTGCCATCACTTCAAAGTGCATTTCCGAGTGGCTTCTCACCCCAGCTTGCTGCATCATTGAAGACTCAGGAACAATTCTACTAGGCTCATGTCTGAAACTGGGGCCTATGTAATTCAGCAGACAGGTAGAGATAGAAAATGAGGGTCCACTAAAACTTGGCTCGAGAGGAATCAGGATCCACTTGATCCCAATGACACTGGACTGGACTTATGATCTGGTCCACTTCATGGAGGGGAACATGTGTTTACCATCTTTGTGTGTTGCCTCTCTAATTGCATTTTTGAGTATACCAAGTATAGTAAACATTTGTGTGTAGCCTACACACTACATGGTCTATTCCAGATTATTTCCATGGGATTGATCATATGAGTTTGGTCTAGGTGCATTGGCTGTATGAAGAGCTTCTGTCTCCATGTGAACATGCAGGGACAATGGAGGTTGGCTGGCTTCTTTGTGTGGGCTGATGCAATACCCTGCATGTGATAAGACTGGTTCAGACTCATGTTAAAAGCATACTGTACTTGGCCTAACCTCAAAATATGTAACTAGACAGGCAACACACATGATAAGAAGCCTTGTAGAAATGGAGTTCAAAAGGAGCTGAAGCACTAATAAAAAGGTATATTATGGCACACGTGATTTTGGGTCAGAAAAATAAGTTTGTACTCTTGGATGAAGTCTGACCTACTAACGGTCTGCTTCAGGTGGCAGCTAATTAAATCACTGCTCTCTGTGGAATCTATCACCTTCAAGTGTCTGACTACAGCTTTTGTACTCTGAAATCTGAGGCAACTCTTCCTTGGATATTATTTCTTCCAGATATGTCCTCATATACCAGATACATATGATTAAGCATTAAATTCAAAGTCATCCTATTAATGCAAGGACTAATGCCTGCACAGTGGGACTACCTCTCCTTCTCCTTTCCCTACATGTCCCACCCCCAAATCCACTCTGGAGGGTAGGGGGATTCTTCAAAACACATGGGGGGGGGACAGGGGTGCCAACTTAAATAAAATTCTGGGAGGCAGGTAAACCCCACCCTGCATAATCAATCATATGACATGGCACACACATACCATTTGAATGGCAATAGTCAGCAACATTGGGAAGGGCACAGAGGCAGAGAAGAAGTCCCATTTGCTCCAAAAAATCCTGAATATTCTGACAAGGCAGATGAGACTTACTGTTTCCAGTTCCTTGTGAGCCTCAAGGGCAGTGATTTCACGTTCAGACTTTTCCTCCACTTTCTTCAGGATATTCTGTACAAGATGAAGGAAGGTTGTTATTATACATTTCCATAAACAGGCTCTACTTGAACACATATAGAAAAATGGAGAGAGGAGGCAAAATATTCATCCTTTTGACAATTACATTATGGGCATAAAATGATACATTTCCTTTATAAAAGCTAGCCAGGAATGGCTGGGCAATGGGCTTTGCAGGGTGGTGAATGCTTCCCTCTGTAAGGGAGCCTTCCCAAACCCCCAGGCGGCTATCAAACCGCTTCTTAAAAAACCATCTTTAGATGCGGCCAATATGGCCAACTATCGCCCAGTCTCAAATCTTCCATTCTTGGGGCAAGGTGACTGAGCGAGTGGTTGCTGAACAACTCCAGGCATGCCTGGAAGAAGCGGACCATTTGGATCCCTTCTAGTTGGGATTCAGGCCTCATATTGGGACTGAAACTGCCTTGGTCGCACTGGTCGATGATCTCTGGCGGGCTAGGGACAAAGGTAGAGCTGTTTCTCTCAGCGGCTTTTGACACCATCAACCATAACATCCTTCTGGACCGTCAAGAGGGGCTGGGAGCTGGGGGCACTGTTATACAGTGGTTCCGCTCCTTCCTCCTGGGCCGTGTTCAGAAAGTGGGGGGGGGGGGGAATGAATGTTCAGACCCCTATGCGCTCAGTGGTGGGGTGCCTCAGGGGTGTCCTCTCCCCCATGCTTTTCAACATCTGCATGAAGCTGCTGGGAGAGATCATCAGGGGGTTTGGGCTGGGTGTTCATCAGTATGCGGATGATACCCAACTCTAACTCTTTTTCAAATCAGAACCAGTGAAGGCAGTGAAGGTCCTGTGTGAGTGTCTGGAGGCGGTTGGAGGATGAATGGCGGCCAACAGAATGAGGTTGAATCCTGACAAGACATAAGTACTGGTTTTGGTGGACAGGAGGGGGCAGGTGTGGAGGACTCCCTGATCCTGAATGGGGTAACTGTGCCCCGAAGGACCAGGTGCGCAGCCTGGGAGTCATTCTGGACTCACAGCTGTCCACGGAGGCGCAGGTCAATTCTGTGTCCAGGGCAGCTGTTTATCAGCTGCATCTGGTTTGAAGGCTGAGACCCTACCTGCCCGCAGACTGTCTCGCCAGAGTGGTGCATGCTCTAGTTATCTCCCACTTGGACTACTGCAATGCGCTCTACATGGGGCTACCTTTGAAGGTGACCCGGAAACTACAACTAATCCAAAATGCGGCAGCTAGACTGGTGACTGGGAGTGGCCACTGAGACCACATAACACCGGTCTTGAAAGACCTACACTGGCTCCCAGTACATTTCCAAGCACAATTCAAAGTGTTGGTGCTGTCGTTTAAAGCCCTAAACGGCCTCGGTCCAGTATACCTGAAGGAGTGTCTCCACCCCCATCATTCTGCCCGGACACTGAGGTCCAGTGCTGAGGGCCTTCTGGCGGTTCCCTCACTGCGAGAAGCCAAGTTACAGGGAACCAGGCAGAGGGCCTTCTCGGTAGTGGCGCCCGCCCTGTGGAACGCCCTCCCCCCAGATGTCAAAGAGAAAAACAACTACCAGACTTTTAGAAGACATCTGAAGGTAGCCTTGTTTAGGGAAGCTTTTAAAGTTTAATAGACTATTGTATTTTAATATTCTGTTGGAAGCCGCCCAGAGTGGCTGGGGAAACCCAGCCAGGTATGCGGTGTATAAATAAAATTATTATTATTATTATTATTATTGCCACAAGGAATGTTCCTTGGTGGCTTTTCCCTCCCCATTAAAGCTCTTCAGCCTCTCAGTGACCTCAATTTAAGACATGGCAAGGTGGTACTGATATATGGGAAGAGTAAAACCTTGTTATACCTGTACCAGCAGCTTCAGCCTTGTGATCCTTTGAAAAGGCAAAATCAAGAACGATGAGAAAGGCAGGCCTTTGCATTTTGGATCCAGTTCCAAATGTGAGATCACCTCCCGGAAAGCTGGCTTGTCCTGGCTGACAGCAGAGACAGATGGAGAGTGGTGTTTTGTTATTTCATTGAGGTTTAAACTTGTGTGAGTAACCAACATGTTCTATGTGTGTTTTAATTTTCACAACACTACCTTCCCCTCAGGGTTGGAATTTGGCTTTGTTCTCATTTTTTTACAATTTGGGGGAGGGGCATATTAGCACTAAGTGGATTTTGGTTTGAAGTTGGGTCTATTAATAGTGTTTGGGAATGGAAAAATAGGCTTTTAATGTGCAAGCCAGAGTAATGCTTTTACATGTGTAGCACATACAAACTTAGCAGCATATGCTGGGTGTGTGGGTGGGTGTGAATGGGGTGTGTGTCCAAGTAGATGAGTCAGAGGCATAATTATATATCTTTACACAGTCGGATTGTTGCAGGAAGGTGAAATACATATAGTCATAGGAACAAGGCCTTCCATCAAGTGATTTAACCGAGGTAGGCCTAGCTGGAAATGACAAGAGGAAAAACTCATCTGGCATAAACTGGAAGCATCTCAGACTACTGGAGAGCTGCCAGGATCTGTCACAGCTACAGCTAGTGTGAATTCAGTGCTACAGAAAGGCACACACTCTTTAGCTCAGATTATTTGGTTTCTCACTGATGAAAAGGCTATTAATGTGAGGGAACTTTCTATTTATAACTACTACCAATATTCATAACTAATACCAAATATTTAGAAGCTTCTGGAATGATTAATTAGTACAGTTCATAGGAAGAAGCATACAGGTCCGAGGACCAGCATGATAAAACAACTCAGGCCACAATCAGACCCCAGCTCTATTTATTGCATTTATTAGTGGCTTTTTTCATGAGAAGTGACCCAAAGCAACTCACAAAATGCTACGAACATTAAAACTGAGTATGAAAAAAATGAAATGAAACCCTATCCATAATAAATATAAAAAGGAAGGTCCAACATAATACACCCCACTACAAAATAAGCAACAAAGAGGGCACAAGTATGCCTAATACACTCCAAATTAAGGGCTGAAAGTCCAGGGGGAATAAACCTTTTTGCCTGGCACCTAACAAGAGATAATTATGGTGCCAGGAGTACCTCCTTAGGCAGAGCATTCCACAAGCAAGGAGCCATCACTGAAAATGCCGGTTCTTGTGTTGCCTCCAACCACACCTCCCTCAGAAGAAACACATGAAGAAGGGCCTCCAATGATGAATGCTGGGTTCATTTGGGGAGAGGCAGCCCTTGAGATATTGTGGTCCTGAGGCACGCAAGACTGTTAACAGCATAGCAATAACCACTGAGGATGCTGTTCCTGGTGTGGTCCAGCTAAGGTTATTTTCCAGGAGCAGAGGGAGGAACTAGCAATTGAATTGGCCCTGGAACTGAGAATGGTATGACCATTCACCACATATGTGACTGAGAAAATACTGAACCAAACGTCTACATTAGCTTTTTCTGAAAGAGTTCAAGCTGACTCCATATTCCTGTCCTGTTGTGCTATTGCCTTCTATTAACGGTGGAACACAGGTGAATTTCTGCTTTGCTCCCAACAGTAGATTGGTGCCTCTCACATTCACAATTTGAAAATCAATTCATTGTCTTTCAGTGCCTTGACCAGGATGTCAAAGAGTGCTGAAGCACTTGCACTATGCTAACTTTTAAGTCTGTGCTTGGTCTTATTGACACCTTCTTCTCCACCATACTTCCTTTCCAGTGTTGTCTATATTCAGTCTGTCAAACGGAAGGCAAATGGGATTCTAATCCTTTGTCATCACAGACCTCTAAGTATGCAGATCTAGTCACCTACTATTAAATAATTGACTAGGAGTTCCTTTAGTGAGAACAAAGACTGAATGGCGAGGAGAAGAAAAGGAGCAAGATTGCTATCGTTTCCTAGCATTCATAAAACAGCCTAGCTGCTGGTTAGAAGCAGTCACCAAGGTCTGCTTCTATAGGGAATTAGTTCGTTTAAGGATTTATCTCTCTTCCTTTGAGCATATTAAAATTCTATCTATACAATGAAGGCTAGGAATGACTAAATTGCATGACGAGTTATTAGGTTTCCCCCCCCCCCACCTTACTAGAATAGTTGTAGCTTACTTAACTCTACTCACTTTCTCGGAAGAAACAAAGTGGTCAAAATAAACATGAAAAAGAAAAAGTATTGAGCTAAACAGTGGAAAATTTCTGAAACATTCAGAGCATTCAAGTAAGCAGCTAAACATTTCCCAGCTTTCATGATCCTTTTAAAGTATTTTTATCTTAATGCTTTGGAGGCTTCCAGTCCCCTTCTTCTCCTTTGCGAAGGAACCAAATATATAATGCGGGTGCATTGAGAAGAGTCATTACAAATCCTAGCAGACTACTACCATTAAATTTAAATTATGAAAACATCTGAAGCAGATTCCCTAATCCAATTCAGCTACACTTGACTCAAGGACTATAATGAATGAGTATTTTTAATTTTTAGACTATAAACAAACACACTTACTAGAGAGTAAGTTCCATTGAACAGAGTGAGATTTACTTCCAAGTAAACACACACAGGATTGCACTGGCAAGGAGAAAGGCTGCAATTCTATGCACATTTACTTGGTGGAGTAAATGGTACTGAATACAGTAAGACTTCTGAATACACATGCACAGGATCATACTGCTCAAGATTCTTCATTATTCAAAGAGCAAGCTTAGCTTTAAGTAAGAATTCCAGGAGTTTGACATCTGAAATCTGTTACAGATCAGAAATTATTCCCTTTATTGTAAGAAACTTTTCACTTTTTTTTTTAAGGCTTTGAATGGAACTTGGAGGAAGTGAGGTTGCTGAAATAAATTAAGGCTGTAAGTGGATTGTAATTTTAAATTGCTTCCACTTCATCATAAGCAAGGAGGACATAAAAGGTTGGCAGTTCAACACTGAAAAATCTTTAGACAAATTGCACATGCCATAAATGCATTCACTTGCTTCAAAATGATCTTGCCCAATAGAAAACCATTAGAACAGACACAACTATGGATAATTTCATACATTTGTCTTGTAATGATGGAATCAACCAGAGCTATCCTTCCTGTGCAATAGATCATTTATAACAGTTAGACAGTCACCCAATGGAAGATGCATGTTTGAAAATTGTGCAAAATGACAAAAATAACTCACAACTGATTGTGTACCAAATCCCAGCTTTCTGCCTAGTTATCTCCTTTCCAGTGGGCAATGGGATTACACTGTGAACACCCAAGCGCATTTTGGAGAAAAGTTTCTATTAAGCATGGATGAAAATTCTCCCACCCCCTACCCCTGGTGTGCTAAACCATTTGACATCTGTTGTCTAATTGGACAGTCTTAGTTGATTGGTTTTAATAAGCAAGCCATGACTGAATAATTGCACTCACAGAAGTTGCTTATAAGCTCTCTCCTGGTAGGTTTGGTTGGAGACATAGGTTACATACACCGAGAAATGATTAATAGTGTGCTGATAGACAATGTCGCAGACATCTGAGATCACAATGTTCTCTTCTACTCGCTTCTCAAGGTCCAAGAGGAAACTAAATAAGAAACCAAGAATTAATCATTGACATCAGTGTCTGCAACAGACATAACCAACAAACACAAATAATTAAAATAGAGGCGTCTGCCACATTACACTCCCCCTCTTTTTATTTTTATAGATAAAAAATAGATTCTGAAATACTTTTGGCTATGAACCAAATGAAGCATTTTGTTCAAAATTAATTCTGCTAGTTTTTTCCAAAACTCAGAGAGCGTATCAACCAAGCTAATCTTTGGCTATCAGTTTTGAGACCAGTCCAGTTATTTTCATTCTATTTTAATAGAAGAGGTGTAACTAATAAGTGGTACAACGTCAACAATAATTTGATCTTGTACCGGCTTCTCAGAGTGAGACATGCTACCCTCTAGGGGAATTGTGGAGAATTTCACGTGGTTGAAAATGGTTATTGATTAATCTTTGGCAATGACATTTTATGAAGGAAAACTTTATTCCTCCTTCCACACACACACACACACACACACACACACACACACCATGGAAATCAGGCAAAATGGGGGATATGTGTACGCTTTTGTAGACACACCATGGCTACTAGCTATGATGGTTTTGTTCTGCCCTGCACAACTGGAGGCAGCAGTGCTTCTGAATACCAGTTACTGGAAACCACAGGGGGCTAGAGGGCTCTTGTACTTGAATCCTGCTTGCCGGTTTTCCACAGGTATCTGGTTGGCCACTGTGAGGAAAGGATGAGCCATTGGCCTGATCCAGCAGGCTCTTCTTAAGTTAAATGTATACATGAGACAGAAAGTGCCTGATTTCCAGGAAGAGAATGTAGCTTTTTCCTATGTATAGGTGAGGAAGGGAATAAGCATGTAGATAAATGCATGCAAGCAACTGTGGTATGCATGTCGTGGGTGGCACTGTGGTTTAAACCACTGAGCCTCTTGGGCTTGCTGATCAGAAGGTCGGTGGTTCGAATCCCCGTGATGGGGTGAGCTCCTGTTGTTCTGTCCCAGCTCCTGCCAACCTAGCAGTTTGAAAGCACACCAGTTCAAGTAGATAAATAGGTACTGCCATGGCAGGAAGGTAAATGGTGTTTCCGTGAGCACTGGTTTCCGTCACGGTGTTCCGTTGCACCAGAAGCGGTTGAGTCATGCTGGGCACATGACCCAGAAAGCTGTCTGTGGACAAACGCCAGCTCCCTCAGCATGAAAGTGAGATGAGCGCCGCAACCCCATAGTCGCCTTTGACTGGACATAACCGTCCAGGGGTCCTTTGCCTTTTGCATGCCATAACAGCAATAAATAACATGGCTTGTCTCTAATTCAACACTGATGTGAAATTAATTTAGTCCTCAACTAGCTAGCAGAATATACACTGAAAACATATATTAATGAAGACGTTAGCAGAATTTGTATGCACAGAATTCTCACCTTGGAAAGGGTGAGATTTCCCACAAAACCTATCATGTCAAAAATGAGGAGAAACCTGAATAATAACCATGACACTGTTGTTGCTATGTGAAGGATCAGTTGTACTCTATTTTCTCCCTGGCATATTTATCCAGTCACCACAGCACAAAATGAGTGCATACCTAGGCATTACTATTTACCAAAGAAAGGTGAGCAGGACAGCATATGATACAACACATGCTTGGGCCTCAGATCCTGGTTTCCTTCCTCTATATCTTGCCTGCTCTGAGAGGCCTGCAGCACCGGACTGAAATGGGAGGCAAGGCTGCATGACTGCAATGCAGAAGAGCAGCAGTGACCAGTCAAATTCGCAGCTCACTACGATGACACCCACACATCTTCCACCCAGGACAATCACCTCCCTATAATAGGGAGGCAACTGTGTTTCCATCTGATTTTAAGGCCTTTTATATGTAATCGCTTTTGGTTCAAAATAAAGGATTATGTATGGGATTCAACAACGATGCTGTTTAAGTCAGTACAGTGGTACCACGGGTTAAGAACTTAATTCGCCCTGGAGGTCCGTTCTTAACCTGAAACTGTCCTTAACCTGAGGTACCACTTTAGCTAATGGGGCCTCCTGCTGCCACTGTGCGATTTCTGTTCTCATCCTGAAGCAAAGTTCTTAACGCAAGGTACTATTTCTGGGTTAGCAGAGTCTGTAACCTGAAGCGTCTGTAACCTGAAGTGTCTGTAACCCAAGGTACCACTGTATAGTTTTTATGGACAATGGTACATTTCTCTACAGTATAAAAGGAGAGACATTAACTTATAAAGATAATTTACAGAAGCTGAAAACACAAACAGGCCCCACCTATGCCTCCCCAGGGGCAGCAACAACAAAATTGAGATTTAATTCCTACACATTTTAATTGCTAAAAGACTTACCGCTCGCTGACTGCCATGACATCTAGGACATTGGAGAAGAGGATGTGAGCCTCTGAAGGATGTAGAATCTTTTTCAATCGCTCGTTTTCCATGAAGTGATATATCAGAAGGTTCAGGCTCTTGTAATACGAAGCTTCTGAGGTAACCAGTTCAAACATGGCCTGCAGAAGAATTCCAAAATTGTACATGAATGATGCACAATATAAGTGAAGGCTCTGAAAACCTCAGTGACAGGTAGGCAAGTCTAGCATTCACAGTCACAGGGCAAAAGCTCACAGTTCTATAAAGTTACTACCCCAATTACCAAGCCAGACCACACCATATGGATCTGGATGACAACGAACTTTGGGATGAAGAATTGATGCAGATGGGACTGAACATCCCATCTGGAGTTGCTAATCAAAGTACAGCTACAGCTTAAATCAGAACATGTAAGTTTAAAACAACCACAACCACCTCAGAATGCTTTTTCTAAAGAGTTGAAACTTGAGTAAGCTACCTGAAATACTTAATGTTCTAACTGTGCAGAAGATATTGTAGCAGGGGTGGGGAACTCAGGGACTAAATTTCTTCCTGGGCCACCACATTCTGGGGGCCACATGCCAGTGGGGGGGGGGCAGAGGCAAAACTGAGCACAGCAAGGAATGTGAATTTTGCTAATCTCCTTGACAACAATAGGGATTCATTCCTTCTTTCCTCTCCAATCAGTGACGGCATTGCAAAGACTTTGTCAGTGACATTGTCACACAGCTAAATCTGACAGGCTATATGGTGCTGCATCATTATTGTATTTGCTGGTGGGAAAATGGTGCCAAACTGCAAAAAAAAAAAAAAAAAAACTAAGGGAGGAGATTTAAAAAAGAGCTTTTGACACCTGATTTTCCACTTCAACAAATAGTGGTGTGCAGAAAATGTGGTACAACACTACAAGCAACGTTTTGAATATATCAATTTTCCCTAATAGTTTTGTCTTCCAAAAACGTTCAATAAATGTTCATATTAATCAGTTTCTTGCATTATTGCACTCAGTCATGAAAAAGCAGCAAAGGAAGACCAACTCCTAATGCAACATTTAAGTTCCAATTCTTACATAACATTTGTCTTCTGTAGTGAAATACTGGTGGAAAATACACATGACTTTTCTAGGGGGGAAAGTCTTTGTTAGTAGCCTCATTTTCACATACTTCCCTGCAAAAATCTATTTGGATTTTCATTGCGGTGAAGTATCTTATGTATGTGTTCCTCCAAGGATAATCCTCTGTGGCAGAAAAAAAATAATGCTGCAATCCAGGATGAGACTAGGTTTTAAATCAATGCCCACGGCAAAGACCAGAGTTTGGATGTGAACTGGAACAAACAAAGTATTAAGACTAAAATCACCAAGAAGGAAGAAACATATTTACAATTGCCAAAAGAAGTGTTCTTGGCCTTCAAGCTCATTCACTGCTTTGAACAGCTCAGTGCTTAGCATCATCATGGATAAGTATTTTTACGATATAGTAATACATTTATGAATTCTTATAATTGCTAGGTAGTTGTTCCGAGTCTTCTCCATTACAGTCACATTCTCCATGCCAGACCAGTACAAGAACCTGAGTAATGTCTTCTCTCTGGCTTGTCTCCTCTGCATCTTTCAATTATTTTCCATATAGCTCAAGAATGACGTTGGTGATTCATTCTCAACAGATGTGTAGATAATTAAAGCTATCCATCAGTGATATAGTCATTTTTATCAGTATTCCATTAGTTTTCCATTTCTTTCCTTATAACACCTAGCAGTTTAAAATATTTCAGCCCAATATCTTGTGGAGATACTCTAATTTTCAATTAGAACAAGCATTTGTGTTTATTGGAAACGTATATCCCTAATTCCCCTACTTTTTCTCACACTAAAACCTGTTTGGACAGGCTTAAAAACAGAAATATGGGGATCCAGATCTAGATTCAGGAACATTGTACTAGCAAACATTTGCTTGCTTTCTTTACAGATGTGGAGTCAATTCTTTCAGCCTTTTGCGTGTTTCACTATTTCATCTAATATGGATAGTGATAGATTCACCTCTGTCAACCTTTTCAAAATAACTTTATCACTTAATTTCTAAGCAGTTTACGTTTTCCATCGCTTGAGGACACAACATCCATTCCAATTCATTTTTCGTTGCCTATGGTCTTTTGACGCTTTATAAATCATAACACTTATATAATTCCCTTTTCTTAGCTTCGTTCAACCAAAATTTGCCTATGTTGCTTTAAGAATGGCCTGTACTGTTTTAGGTGTAAATCTTTGTTGGGCACACCAATTCTGTCTCGTTCTGTAGTTGCTGCAGTACGCATAAAGGCCTGAGCCACAATTGCTTCAATGCCACCCTGCGCAAAACAAGGGTAAATAGTTCCCGGTAGCTGCAGCATTAGAAGCTGTCAGCACTCTCTAGTGGGATAGGATAGAAAGGCTTAAAAGCAAACTGCCACCACACTCCCCAAAAAACCTCATTTCCCATCATTTAATCAGTCAGTTCCAGAGCCCCCTTGTGCCAGTGCTGTCAATGTGCCACTTGGACTCAATGCTGACCTATTTCAGAGTAGCCAGAACCTTTCTTGTTGCCATTAGGGCCAACATTTGGGTCAGCTCCCCTGTATATGTGCCAGATTACATATGGCAACCACATCTGGTTATTATGAGGCATAAAAAATAACAAATGCTTGGAAGTCATTTTAAATTTTCTTCTCCATAAGTTTTATAATTGATTTCAGTAGCAGGAGTATATATGTTGAGGGTTATATTAATCTTGATGTATTGTATAGTGTGGTGGTTTGTTTCTTTTGTTTTATGTTTGTTTGATTGTATGCTTGTTTACTTGTTTGTCCGTCTGTTTTTTCACAAATGTAATTATTTTAAATTAATAAAGATATATTAAAAAAGCAAATGCTTTAAACTTTAATTTAATCCCGAATTATGAATATATACCTTTGCACATTGCTGTGAATCTTACCCACTTCCCCTATCGCTATGTGCACCTCCCTATGAAACCTTAAACAGTACCCTTTATTATTGTAATTCGTTGCAATTGCTCTTTTTCAAAGTTGGCTCTCCCCACCCCCAACAAAAAGCAGCCCTCATCCTCCATCCTAGGTAGCTCTCATGTACTATCTAGAACAGGCATAGGCAAATTTGGCCCTCCAGATGTTTTGGGACTACAACTCCCATCATCCCTGACCACTGCTCCTGTTAGCTAGGGGTGATGGGAGTTGTAGTCCCAAAACATCTGGAGGACCCAGTTTGCCTATGCAAACTGATCTAGAACAAAAATTTGTTAAAAGTTGCTATAGGCCACCATTCTAGTTTCATTGTTCTTTGTGGACCATCACAGTGTCTTAAGTTATGGCCTTGAAAAAAGTTGGACCTGTATAACCACGTCTCTTGACCGACACATGCATTAGGCTGGAACAACATGTTATGCATGATGTCACTGAAAAGGATACTTCTATGTCAAGTTCTCCCCCCTTGTTAAAAGATCTTTAAGCTTTGTTTTTTAAAACAATATCAACACCTCAACAACAGTTTTTGGGTTGTTGCATTTTTTGGTATATTTATACAATACATATTTATTTCACAAGTATTACTCTGCTATTTATTGTAAATGGCTCTAGCATCTCTTCTGCCTGTATTGACATCTATTCATTTTGAATTGCTATACTTTAATAGACTTGTTAAAAAATTTGCTATTCTAACTGCAGCACATACTATAAACAAGCATAAGGCATGAAGCTATTTAAATTAAGCCATATTTCAGCTCAATCTGCCCCAGTTATGATATGAAAAGCAAGACGAAGAAAATAATCACCATCATTAATTCCATAATATCTGCCTTTCAAAGCTCTCAGATTTTGAACTTAAAACATCTGTAGACTAAGAATTACTAAATAGGAAATGATACTAACGCTCAGGCTGGTCGTACAAAGTGTAAATGAGAAATGGTTGACCTTTCCTGGGAGCTAAAATCCTTTCTTGGAGCTGGTAGCCTGTCATTACTCCTACAACTCTTCAGCTATTTTTAGACTTAATAAAATCAGCCAAAAACAGGAAAAAAATAGGTCCCTATGGCAGGAATGCTGCAGTTTTGGCAGCAAGGCATAACATCAGATGAACACCAGTCATATTCCACTACTCAAATATAAACCTCATTGAGTTCAATGACATTTATGCCCAGGTAAGTGAGTATATCCAGCCAACCTAGCAGTTCGAAAGCACGTCAAAAGTGCAAGTAGATAAATAGGTACCGCTCCGGCGGGAAGGTAAACGGCGTTTCTGTGCACTGCTCTGGTTCGCCAGAAGCGGCTTAGTCATGCTGGCCACATGACCCAGAAGCTGTACGCCGGCTCCCTTGGCCAATAAAGCGAGATGAGCACCGCAACCCCAGAGTTGGTCACGACTGGACCTAATGGTCAGGGGTCCCTTTACCTTTACCTTTAAGTGAGTATAGGATTGCAGCTATATGTCAACCATGGGGACATATATAGTGATTGCTCCAGTTTTGTGCCTTGTGGAAGTATGCATATTCTCCACCATTAAAAATAATGCACCAAGGTAACCAAAATGCTGTTCCCAGAAAAGCTGAACTCTGACCATTTTGAGCCTATTTTGTATGTGTACAACTATAAAGATTAGAAATTTCCTTTAAAAACCACAATAGCAGCTGAAATATTCAGGATGCTGAATTCTGAATTCCCAACAATTGCATTGTGCTGTTCTGCATTTACACTATATATGATTCCACACATTAAAAAGACTCTACTGAATCAAAACAAAGAAGATTGGATCAAAACAAAGATCTGTCTAGCCCAGCACTCGTTGTACCACAGTAAAAACCTGCAGAATGTATTTCCTCCAGCTCCTAAATATTCTTTTTCAGATGACTACATCCATACAGAGTGCTCACTGGATTATCCATATTGAAGAGTATATGTACTTCAATGTATAACAGCTGGTGAGGTACGTACTAAACAAAACAGGGCTTCTGCACCTTTAATAGTTATGCAAAAGAGAGGAAATTGCATCTTTCACACAGGTATTAAAATTGCTATATTCTTGTTTGTTTGTTTGTTTGTTTGTTTGTTTGTTTATTATTTGTATGCTGCCCATCTGACTGGGTTGACCCAGCCACTCTGGGCAGCTCCCAACAGAATATTAAAAACACAGTAAAACATCAAACATTAAAACTTCCCCTTGATTCCCCCCACCCCCAGTAATGATTTTTCTTGTATACGTCTAACAGCTCTATTATTTTCTCTTGGCTGGCTCTATTTTTAGCTCTCTGTCTTGTTTATTTTGCTGCATAGCTTACATTTTATTCCTTTTAATTTGATTATAAGCTGCACAGCCCAAAATGAAAAATGAATGAATAGATGTTTGGTGGAAATAACTATTAAGGCAATCTACACAGAAATTTCTGACTGGTTAATAATTTCCTGGAGCCTCTGGCATGCTTCTGAAAAAAACGGTATGACATTGTTTACCTCCCAATTATTAAATAATTAAGTGATAAGTTATGTGCAGTATTTTGATTATAAGATCAACAATTCTATCATTTGAGATTTTGAAGGACTCTTTGGTGAAAGCCATCCACTCCCAGTGAATGAGTAAATTATGGTTTAGTTTCTCAGTTCATCTAAAAACTGTCATTTCTGAATAAAAGAAAGGGAGCTTCTTCCAACATCTTTCACAATAAGGACTGATGCAATTAATTAATTCGCATTCTCTGCAATTTCTTTCTCTCTTCCTAACAGCAATCTTATAGAGGTTGAAGAGGAAAGGGAAGGTACAAGTTCAATACCACACCACCCTGAACAGAAATTTAGAAGCAGCTTTTTCCTTTCACTCTCTTTCTTTGTACCTGGTTATCAGTTTGGGTTTTGGTTTTTTCTTTCATTCCCTGCCCCACCCCCATTGCATTCAATGGGAAGCAAAACTGCTATGCCACCTTCAGGGCTGGTACAGTTTTTCTTGCTTGTTAAGGCTGTACCAGGAGAATGGGAGTGTGTCCATCCCTTGCCCTAACAGCCTGTTGATAGCAGAGCTTTTTATATACCACAGTGAGAAGGCCTCCATCTCCACGCATGGAGAAGAATATACAGATAATCCAATGGTCCTTCAGTCACACTTCTGTAGTTTATTACAGCCCTCTCATGCCTTTTTGTCTGCTTTATTGCTTTTGGTGAACTTAAAAGATACTTGCACCATCCGTTTTAGCAACTTTAGCCCTGACTTTTTCTTCCATTAACATTACTATAGCAGCCCAACCCTGTTCTAGAGGCAGAAACTGGCAGGGATTGAGAAAAAACAGGATGGCCGTGACTTTTCAAAAGCAAGGAGAGTAAATTAAAGATTTCACAAAACAGTTGCTTTACTAATATCAATGAGATTAACATTAAACTGTATCATTTGGTATTAAATGAGTCAACCCACAGAGTTTTCCACTGAAATGTCAGCAGTGCAATGCTCCTTTCATCCACCCTTCCCTGAAGCTGTATTACCTCTTGAAGTTTGATCTCATCTGGCTGGAGAATATTCAGAACACCACTGCTCCTGACTTCTGGAAGATCTTGCCACAAATTAAACCTGGAAGTGGAATTCCTGAGCAAGCATATCTGGGGAACAGCCTTGCTTTCTTCGGTATTTGTGGCTTCTGTCTGTGATGCTGTGTCTTCAGTAGCTGTGCATTCTTCTGCATCTGTCTGTGAATCCTGCAGCCGCCTGGTTTCAATCTCCTGACGTGTAGATTTATCCCGATATTCTTGATACAAGAGCCCTAGAAAGCACCGAAGCACACAGATTTGTTCTCTGAATGTCTACTCCTCCAGAGCCATGTCCTGATGGAGCAACAGTAGTTGCTACTGCACAAATTTTGAATATTGTATATCCTGGCTGCTTCAGCCAGAAAAAGGAAAGCTGGAATCTGAAACAATGTTAGAGTAGTGATTCCAAATACCTAGACTCCAGGATTGTGTTTAAAATCAGTATCATCATACAAGCCATTGAAAGATCGCTACAGAACAAATAGCTCTAGTTGATGCAAGCAAAAGAAAAGCCAAAACTTAGAGTCATTAGCCTATCCAAATTTCCTCCCCAGTTCCAAATACGCTGCTCAATCTGAGCATGAAAAAACCCACCCATTTAGGCTGCAATATTCTAGTCTCTTAGACATATCTAGGACTAAATATTGCACACTAACTAAAGCCACCAAATAGCAATTAAGAACAGCTCCACTTAGGCCAAGGTCAGTTGTCATGCTGATCCAAAATCTAGAGTGTAATTTGGAGATTAGGAATGAGCTGGACACATGGGTACATAGTCCTCTCCCTCTTTTGCCTTTTATGTTTCTCCCTTTCATGGTAGCCTGCTACGATGTCTAAATTGGGCAAACCTTGGCTAGTTCTAAACAGGAATTGCTTATAAACTATTATTTTAAACCATGGTTTGAAATGGCTTTGCAAATAATAGTTTAGAAGCAATCTTTGTTTCTGCTAACCAATGTTCTGGTCACAGATGCAAGGGACATGACTTACTGAGAGAACATAATTTCAAATTGTCATTTGATCTGATCCAGCAACTTTACCAACTTGCTGACAATGAAGGAATATATAATGAAACCTGTAGGACTCCACAATTCGCAATGAGATACAAGGTCTTCCCATAATACACTACGTTACCTTCAAAAAACAAACTTTAGCAGCGCAAGAATGCTCCTGCAGGTTGTGCAGAAATATGAGGAATACTTCATAATTAGTATCATACAAGGCCACCGAAAATAGTAATAATATATAGTAACAATAATAACCAAATCCTACTATTTCTTATGGGATTTCAATAATACCACAGCATTTGACAAAATATATTTTGGGTTTTCACTAGGCCTGCCCTATAAGAGGAGAATAAAATCTTGCATTTTAAATAAATCAAAACACCAGTTTGTGCTAATTTCTTGCGAGCCACTCCCTTCATTTGAAAGTTAAATGCAATTTAAAATTGCTTTCCCCTTCAGCTCCAGTAAGCAGAGAATGGACTTTTAAAAAAGTATATCTATTTCAGTACAATTTTACATTTTACCTAATGTAGAGAAAATCAAAATTGTAACTCATGAACTGCTTCACATACCTCTGTGTCAAGTACTTTAATATTTCTGTATACTAAACTATATTTAGCTTATAATCTTAGATAATACACATGATTTATAATGGGGAAGTGGTATAAGGAACGAGCTTTTTCCCATAGTGCAAGTATATTCAGTAATCGCTTCTTTCTGGAACACTATTCAGAATGGGATTAAAATAGCAATGGGAGAAAGTGTACCTTGGAAACCATGTACTTTCCTGTTAGCTTCCCACACTTAACTGAAAATGAGAGATTACACTTAAATGCATTGTGCTGTTCTAGTGAAATTATACTTGCATAATTCCACTTGAACCATGTTATTACATATTTTCAAAAGCTGATTATTTCTTTTTGTAAATAATCAAGGCTATGCTTCACATTAAACAAAACCGTGAGTATGGTAAGGGAATGGGATGGGGAAAAATAATACTTTAGTGATTTTGGCTGGAGACAGTAATTATATATATATATATATATATATATATATATATATATATATATATATATATATATATATTTGCTTTCGTAGATTTTCACGGGTACAGGAATGCAGGTTTTGGTGTCCTCGGGTGTCTTCCCGTGTAAAAGTTGGGGTGTCTAGGCGACGTTTCGACGAGGTCTCACTCGTCATCTTCAGGCTGGTGCTTTCGGCTTCTTGTTACCGGAACAGAGCAGGATCTCAGTGTTTGAGTTCCTATAAATACTGTTGAGGGGGTGTGGTGTATAGCCTCCAATGTTCTGGGCAGAGAGGAAGTTCCCAGGCTAGTGTGCCTTTTCTTCTTTTGTTCCTTAATTACTTGAGGGATATCCTGAGTGATTTCTTGAGTGATATCCTGAGTACCACTTAGGTGGGTCATTAGGTGTGGATTAGTTGCTAAAGTCTTTGTGTCTTGACCTCTTGAACTTTGTGAAGAGTTTTTCTGAGAAGATGGCTGTACTGCACTTAGTTGTGCTCTGGCTTGGCTTCGTGTATAGGGGCGAGCTGTGGTTTTGTGGCTTGTGTCAGCCAGATCTGTGTAGGGATTGCAGGGGGGTGCAGCATCCGGAGGTGCCTCCATGGTTTGGCTACTGGATGGTGTCTGTAATTTATCTGTGGAGAGGGTCTGGGTTTGGGTCTGGTGTGGTTGATTGGTGATGGCGTTCTGTGTGCCTCTGGATCTGGTGTCAGTTTTTGTGGGGAGGGCTAATTTCCAGATGTCTGGCAAGCGGGATGTGTCGTCACGCTTGTTCATGTTGTGAGGGTGTTTCTCTATCTCGATGGCTTCCATGATTATTCTCTTGTGGTGATGTTCCATGTTAAAGAGCAATTTGGAATCTGCAAAATTAATTTCGTGTCCTGTTTCTTTCATGTGTTGGAAAAGAGAGGAAGTTTTTTCTTCTTTTTTGACGGCATTCTTGTGTTCTGCGATACGTGCATTTATTCGTCTGTTTGTTTGTCCAATGTACGTGGCTGGGCAGACTTTGCAGGGTATTTCATAGACCCCTTGGTTTTCCAACTGGATTTTATCCTTGGGGTTTCTGAGGATATTGGCTATTTTTTGGTTGGTGCAAAAGGCTGTTTTGATATTGTGTTTATGGAGGATTTTGCTAATTTTATCTGTAGTGCCCTTGATATAAGGAAGGAGGGCCATGCCATTGTTTTCTTCTGTGTCTTGGTTTTTGGGGGGTGTTTCTTTTTGGATTAGCTTCGTAACCCTGTTTTGCTGGTATCCATTGGCAATTAACACATTTGAGAGATTCTGTAACTCAGTTGTCAAGTGGTCTTTGTCAGCCAGGCGTTTGGTTCTGGAGATGAGAGTCTTGGCTACGGAGTTTATTTGTGCAGGGTGGTGGTGTGATTGTGCATGTAAGTAGCGGTTGGTGTGTGTTTTTTTCCGGTAGATAGTGTGTCCTAGGGAGCCATCCGGTTTTTTGTAGATTAGGACGTCAAGGAAGGGAAGTTGGTTGTTGGCTTCTATTTCCATAGTGAATTGTATTTTGGGGTGTAGGCTGTTGAGATGTGTGAGGAAGCTATCCAGTTTTTCCTTCCCGTGTGGCCAAATTACAAAGGTGTCGTCAACATATCTGAGCCAAAGTTTGGGTTTGTGTTCTGACTTGTCTAAAGCATTGGTTTCAAAGTGTTCCATGTACAGGTTTGCGATGACCGGTGAGAGGGGTGATCCCAAAATAAAAGCCTCTCCTATCAGTGAAGAAATCCAGCTAAGAATCATCCCCAGAGAAAAATCATCCAGATGCCCCAAACTCTACGGCCTCCCCAAGATACACAAAGAAGGAACACCACTCAGACCAATAGTCAGCTCCATAGGCTCACCTCTACAAAATCTCGCTAAATTTCTCGCCAAGCAACTTCAGCCCTATGCAGAATCCATCTCTTCACACGTTCCAAACTCCTTCCAGTTCATAGAAACAATAAAGAAGCAAAACCTACATCCTAATGACCTACTTGTGAGCTTCGATGTTGTATCTCTCTTCACACAAGTGCCCATTAATGAAGCCTTGACAGCCATTCAAAACAAATACAATCCCCCCGAATACATCTTGGACCTGACCAACCACTGCCTAACCAACACGTACTTCATCCACAATGGACAAAGATACAAACAGATAGAAGGAGCACCTATGGGATCACCCCTCTCACCGGTCATCGCAAACCTGTACATGGAACACTTTGAAACCAATGCTTTAGACAAGTCAGAACACAAACCCAAACTTTGGCTCAGATATGTTGACGACACCTTTGTAATTTGGCCACACGGGAAGGAAAAACTGGATAGCTTCCTCACACATCTCAACAGCCTACACCCCAAAATACAATTCACTATGGAAATAGAAGCCAACAACCAACTTCCCTTCCTTGACGTCCTAATCTACAAAAAACCGGATGGCTCCCTAGGACACACTATCTACCGGAAAAAAACACACACCAACCGCTACTTACATGCACAATCACACCACCACCCTGCACAAATAAACTCCGTAGCCAAGACTCTCATCTCCAGAACCAAACGCCTGGCTGACAAAGACCACTTGACAACTGAGTTACAGAATCTCTCAAATGTGTTAATTGCCAATGGATACCAGCAAAACAGGGTTACGAAGCTAATCCAAAAAGAAACACCCCCCAAAAACCAAGACACAGAAGAAAACAATGGCATGGCCCTCCTTCCTTATATCAAGGGCACTACAGATAAAATTAGCAAAATCCTCCATAAACACAATATCAAAACAGCCTTTTGCACCAACCAAAAAATAGCCAATATCCTCAGAAACCCCAAGGATAAAATCCAGTTGGAAAACCAAGGGGTCTATGAAATACCCTGCAAAGTCTGCCCAGCCACGTACATTGGACAAACAAACAGACGAATAAATGCACGTATCGCAGAACACAAGAATGCCGTCAAAAAAGAAGAAAAAACTTCCTCTCTTTTCCAACACATGAAAGAAACAGGACACGAAATTAATTTTGCAGATTCCAAATTGCTCTTTAACATGGAACATCACCACAAGAGAATAATCATGGAAGCCATCGAGATAGAGAAACACCCTCACAACATGAACAAGCGTGACGACACATCCCGCTTGCCAGACATCTGGAAATTAGCCCTCCCCACAAAAACTGACACCAGATCCAGAGGCACACAGAACGCCATCACCAATCAACCACACCAGACCCAAACCCAGACCCTCTCCACAGATAAATTACAGACACCATCCAGTAGCCAAACCATGGAGGCACCTCCGGATGCTGCACCCCCCTGCAATCCCTACACAGATCTGGCTGACACAAGCCACAAAACCACAGCTCGCCCCTATACACGAAGCCAAGCCAGAGCACAACTAAGTGCAGTACAGCCATCTTCTCAGAAAAACTCTTCACAAAGTTCAAGAGGTCAAGACACAAAGACTTTAGCAACTAATCCACACCTAATGACCCACCTAAGTGGTACTCAGGATATCACTCAAGA
The DNA here is from genome assembly GCF_964234715.1 of Podarcis melisellensis. Taxonomy (NCBI): domain Eukaryota; kingdom Metazoa; phylum Chordata; class Lepidosauria; order Squamata; family Lacertidae; genus Podarcis; species Podarcis melisellensis. Next base: position 39,668,553 of record NC_138537.1, read on the forward strand.
AATCACTCAGGATATCCCTCAAGTAATTAAGGAACAAAAGAAGAAAAGGCACACTAGCCTGGGAACTTCCTCTCTGCCCAGAACATTGGAGGCTATACACCACACCCCCTCAACAGTATTTATAGGAACTCAAACACTGAGATCCTGCTCTGTTCCGGTAACAAGAAGCCGAAAGCACCAGCCTGAAGATGACGAGTGAGACCTCGTCGAAACGTCGCCTAGACACCCCAACTTTTACACGGGAAGACACCCGAGGACACCAAAACCTGCATATATATATATATATATATATATATATATATATATATATATAGTGACTACGAGAAGGCTTCTTTTCTGAAAGAGAAGCATATACCTTAACTATTTGCTGGTCAGGCAGTATAAAGTTCAAGAGAGCTAATAAACAAGTCATAATATTGAAAAGATATAATTATGCCTCTATAGGAATATGGATAGCTCAGCTGGTTAGAACGTGGTGCGGATAACACCAAGGTTGCCGGTTCAGTTCCCTTACGGGACAGCTCCATATTCCTGCACTGCAGGGGGTTGGATTAGATGATCTTTAGGATCCCTTCCAGTTCTACAATTGTATGAATGGAACCAGAAGATCATCAAAAGCAGACTATTACTTACTCATATATGCTACCAGTTTGCTCAGATATTCCAGATATCATTTTCTGGAATGTAAAATGGGGTGGGGTTTTTTTATACTGCTGTCATGGAAAGACAAGCTTTGGTCCCCACTTCACAAGCCCCCTTTATTTACACCATCCAATATGAATGCTACCGCACTGCAAGTGATAACAACAAGCATAAGGATGATGAGAGCTGGTAAGATGCTAGCAAAGACAGCCAGCTCAGTTCTTTTATGAGAAACGATAGCATATACTGCTGCTGCTGGTGCCTTAAATAGTTCAGGAAAAATGCTCTGAAACCATCTTGCTTAGATGGCCTATTTTTGGAGGAAAAATTGTCCTCCAAAAACACTGCTCATAAGTGTCAAGGGTCTTTGGGGTGGGGAAGGTGTTTTTACAGATCTCAAATTTATTTCTGGTGTGTTTTATGTTTCTTAACGACATATGAACACATACTCATTAATTTCACCCATAGAAAAACAAAGAGTGTTACCCAGTTTTATGGAAAGTGGGAAATGCGCAGCCAACTTCTATGTTTTGCTATATATAGTACAGCAACAATCCTATACATGTTTATGCAGTAATAAGTCTTACTGAGGTGAATATGACTTATGGGCTAAGGTCATGTGAGATTCATCTGCACACACTAGAAACCTCCAATACCATTTTAAAAGAAAAAGGAAAATAACTTTCCCAGAAGGAGGAACATTTGACTGTAACTAGTAGCACACACGACTGCAGCCTGAGTGTTTGTCTTACCTATTTGCTCAATGAAGTTTTTCCAAGAGTCAGCTGTCATGGGATGAATCACTTGCAGAGCCTCGGGGAAAGCAGCCGGGCAGTCGGGATGCACAGGGCTTTCTTCTGAACTAGAAACTGGTCCAGCCATGGAAGGAGACTCACTTTGGGTGAGAAAAACAACAAAAACAAACCAAGGAGTATGGATGCCTGTTCTGTTTCCTTCCCACCCTACTGGCAGAATCAGTTCGGGCTAACAGCAGGGACTACATTTAAGTGCTCTTAAAGGGACCAAGGTAAATAAACCAAACTTAAAATTTGACTCCGGGATCTATCACGCCCTCACTGCCACGATCCCTGGAAACTGAGCACACTGGGCTCCCTCCCAGAAAGAAGGGAAAAATCCAGTAAGCCCCTGCTGAAGTGAAACAGGCGAAAGGAAAGGAAGGATGGGGTTCAAGAGGGGCAACAGAAAGGAGGGCAAATGAGGAATCAATCTTTCCTAGGGAGGTGCAAAAAGGAGAGGTGCCGGGGCTCACACGCACTCCCTGGTGTGCTACACCCCCCTCCACCTCGGGAAGTTCTGGTCTCCGGTCCCTCACAGCACTGAGGGGAGGGGCGGAGGGAACCACTTCGACGCCCCGACTCAGAAGCGCGGGGGGCGAGACGGGGAGGGCAGCGGCTGCTTTAACCCTCTCTCCCTCGTCCGAGAAAGAGAAATGGAGGAGGGCAGCCGCGAGGAGACCTGGAAACTAAGCCTCCGGACTTGGCGACGGCTGCCTGCCTGCGGGGGAGTCCAGAGGGGAGCTCTGCCCCACATTCCCTACAAGAGGGCGGGCAGTCACGCGGGGCACGCGGCTTGGCGCCAAGACCAGCGAACTTCCCGCTCGCGAGTCTTTAGGTCTAACGTCGAAGGGGGCGCCCCCTGCTCTTGGAGGGCGAAGGGCTCTCCTGCTCTTTGGCTCACCTGCCGGGCGGGCGGGCTCCGGCCACGCTCTCCGCGGAGCCTTCGTGGTCCAGGGCGCAGGCGGCGCTGAGCGCGGCAGCCAGGAGCTCCATGCGAGGCGGCGAAAGCGACGGCGGCGGCAGCAGCAGCAGCGAGTCCTGCAGCGAGCGGCTGCTACTGCTACGGAGCGATTCCGCAGCAGGCGCGGGGCTGGGGGAGTCCGGGCGGTTGCCACGGTAACCGGGGTAGGAAGGGAGCAGCCTGCGCGGGAGGGGGAAATAAAAGAGAGCGAGAGAGAGAGAGAGAAAGAGAAAAGAAAGGTCGGTGGCGCGCGAGGGGGAGGGAGGCCGCCACTGCCGCCCCCTCTGCGCTTTCCCTCGCCTTATTACTCCTGAGCAGCTCCCGCGCGCCCACTTCTTCCGCTCAATCCCCAAACAGCAACCTTCCTAAAGAAGGCGAAATGACCTCCCCACACCCCTCAGTTTTTGTCCTGTTCACAAAGACCACTCTCTCGGGCGCACACGGTGGAGAACAGCATGCAGAGATGTCCCTCGCAGCTGCTGCGCCCAAAACTCCAGAGAAAGCCCCAACCACCCCCGCGCACTGGTCTTTAACGAGACCCCCCTGCCCGCCCCCAAAAAGAGATCTCTAGGCAGAGAGAGGCGCGCGCACCGCCGCAAAACAGGTAATCTCCACGCAGAAGAGCGGACACCTGTTTCCCCCAGGAGTCTGGGAAACACTTGGGAGGGGTTGGGAGTGAGCGCTCCTTAGAAACTAGCCTACCCTTTTAGCCCATTATTGTCCTCTCTGACTGGCAGACTCTCTCCAAGGTCTCACTCAGTACAGTCAGCTCTGCCACCTGAGATCCTGAAGTGCCAGGGATTGGACCCGAGAGCTCTCCTGTGCAACAGACAACTTGTATAAGGCTGTTAACGGGAACACTTAACCCTATAAAGGATTCAATGATCTTACAAGTCACACTCGGAATGGTAAAAGGAAGGGTTTTAGTCCCCCCCCTCCCTTTCATTGCACGCTTATGTTCAGGATCCCCCTTTGTATTTTCGCGTGGAAAATCGGGCAATAATGGTAGTTATTATTAAATATTTGTTTATACCCTGCCTTTTCCCCTGATGGAACGCAAGGTGGCTTACATATAAAAATGTTCCAACTGCAGCAGTTCAATCAATGATACGGTTTGTGGCGTTTGCCACATGAATCGACATGGCTTTTCATCCTGAATGAAGTTAGCCTCTTATTAGGACTCTGCAGTTTATAGATGTCTACCACTTGTTATTAGTCATGATAGCTAAAACAAGACATCCATGTTCCAAGAGAACATATCTGCAGGCAAACAACAATAGATAGGTTTCCTCGTGAGTTTCTCAGGGCTATCTGCCTGACCACTCTGAAGGCACAATGCTGGATTATCATAAGGATGTTAGCTCTGATCCAGCAAAGAGATTACAATGTTCATCTGATGTCCAGTTTGCATTCTCTTGCAAGCTGGAGTGTAGGAGTAGAGTTATTTTCTTCTATTTCTTTCTATTTTGGTGCACTTATTTTTACAGAATTAAAATTAATAATTGAATGCACTGTCATCCAAAAATACAAAGATAACCAGATATAAACTACAGAAAGACATGTCAATTCTGGGGATTTTAGAAAATCTCAGCAGTCTCCTCCCTCATTACCTCTGCAGAAATTCCACACAAACACAGGAAAATAATACATGCTACACAAACCCTTCTTGATTTGGATTTCAATGTTATATGTTCTGATTCAGGGATATTTTTCAAACATCAGCATTTGAATTTCTATTTCATGTGCCAAATTGAAGCAAACACATCTTCCTCTAGATATTTATTCCAAGCTTGAGAACTGAAAGAAAAACTCAGAAATGGGGCACATTTTGTATAATGGCTAGTTCTCATCTGCCTCTTTGGAAATTATGCAAACAGTAGGAAATAAGAATTATGAAATATAGGCAATAATGTTACATAACCTATATCTGTATTCCTGGGTTTAAAGAAAAGTCACTTATTTTTCAATTATATTTTAATATTTTAGATACACACACACTCTGTATTAGAACAGTTTGGATAAAATTACTTCACTTAAATTGGTATCCACTTGGGTCAAGTTACATGAACAATTTAGCTGTATACTGGTATTGCTTGAGCACACAGTTTGACCCATATTGTATGTGCAATTGAGAAATAAGGGTTGGTGGTGAGGTTAAAATGATTTTGCTATTTGAGGGGTTTGGCAGCTCATAAAAGGGGCAGGGCAGGGTGGGTTGGGCATTTGGACAAGTTTTATGTTCCAGTCAACTAATTTTAGTGGATGGAAGTAAATACTGGATGGTTAAGTTGAAGAAATTTCAGTGAGGCAGCCCTAGTAATATTCTTGCTGATGGGAAACTTCAGATTCTTCACCCTAGGCCTAGGCCTAGGACATGGTAAAGTGGGAAGGGCATTTGAGGAAAAACAGAAAGCATGAGCATGTGGGTACATTGTACATTTCTTGAAGCATATGTGCATGCCCAAGTTTGTGGGTAGCTACAGCCTAGTACAGGGTGAGTCTTTTAAACTTGGAACATGTGTACTCTGTATCCACGGGGCCTCTTTTAAAGGACTCACCCTGTATGAGGGGCAGAATATGAAGAGGCCAGGGATTCAAGGTAGATTTTCTTCACTTGCTCCCACAGGAGGCAGTGATGGCCACTAACTTAGATGGCTTTAAAAAAGAATTAGACAAATTCATGGAGGAGAGTGCTATTGATGAACGCTAGCTAAGGTGGCAGCAAACTCCGCAAACAGATGCTGAGCAAGATGCTGGGCCTGCAACCCACAGCTCCGAGACAGAGCCAGATGAGGTTCCTCCTAGCAGACAGGCACAAGGACGTTACTGCCTCAGTGGCTTCCTTTCTAATCTCCATCCAGAGCCATCTTTCCCATAGGGCTTAGTTGTGCCAGGGTGCCGGCCTCTCAGGGGCGCCCCAGCAAGTGGGGGAGCTGCACGGCTTTGCCGGCGACTCCCCTTTCCCTGCATGCCCACCAGCTGCGCCCCGCCAACCATAAGGCTGGCGGGCGTGCAGCTTCCCTCCCAAGCCTCCTTGGGAGGAGAGCAATCCCCGCGGAGGCTTGGGAGGGGCGCAAATTCACTCCCAAGCCTCTGCAAGGATCACTCTCCTCCAGTGGCATGGGGGAGAGCTGCGCCCCCCTGGATGGCTGGCAGTGTGCAGCTGTGACCACTCCAACAGTATCCATGGTAATTTGGGGGCACTGGGCAGATATTTGCACCCCGGCACCGCATCTGCTAAAGATGGCCCTGTCTCCATCTTACCCGAAAGGCCTGCTTGAAAAAACTTTGCTGCTATTTAGCAAGTGGGGAGGAGAGAGAGACAGAGAGCCTGCTTGAAAAACGTTGCTGCTATTTAGCGAGTGGGGAGGAGAGAGAGACAGAGAGCCTGTTTGCTTTAAAGGAGCCAACCTCTCTTCTCCCGCTTTGCTCCTTTAAAGCAAGCAGGCTCTCTGTCTCTCTCTCCTCCCCACTCAGCGGCTCTTCTCCCGCTTTGTTGTTTCAAAGCAAGCCACGGAGGAGGGAAGGAAGGGGAACCATGGATCCTCTGCTCACGACCGCAGCAGATCCCCCCGCCATCCGTAGGCATTCGCTCCATAACACGCATAGACATTTCCCCTTACTTTCTAGGAGGAAAAAAGTGAGTGTTATGGTGCGAAAAATACGGTATTTTGTAGCACATATTGAATTGTACACTCATTGAATATGGCTACTGTGCTTCTTGATTTGTACGTTAATTCAATGTAGATCTCCATACAGATGCTTGGGCTTCACTTACACTGATGAAGGTACCCAAATTCTTTGTGTTTCCACAAAATATAGAAACTTCAAATTTGGCAGTCAATTCAAAGCACTGATTACTAGAAAAGACTGAAAAACAGCATTTTGGTCTAATGATCTAGTCACAAGATATGAAGACTCCCTCATAATATTGCCAGCATTCCTGCAGAGATAATGCCAAGTCACATATATGATGGAAGAGAGGGTTGTGGCGGTCGATCCTGATATTAGAACCAACCTCAGATTATAGGTATGAGTGAAGCTGTGCAAAGGTTATGTAGAAAGGAATCCTTTACTAAATAAATGAATAAACCGAAGAACCAATTAGATGAACCAGGAATCAACCTGACTGCAATGCATAACCTGGATTCAGTGTCTATTACCTGAATTTGGGTTTTGAGGAGTACTGCATAGGGTAATGGGAAATGGGTGTGTACAGTATACCACTTCCTTTCTGAGGTAAAAGAAAGCAGGAAGACTTTGATTAAGCAAAAGTAGTAATAGAAGTTGTGTGCTAATGGACTGCCAGCTAAAAGGGAAGAAACAGTAAAGAGGAAGAAATAAAAATGTGCACAGTAGAAGATTGGATTTGAAACTACCCAGGTATCTGTTGAAAAACAATACAGCAAAATATAGCAGGATCATTTCCAATACCTAATTTAAAATTATTTAGACCTTGGATACTTGATCTCTTTAAAGATTCTATCCCATCATTGCATTTGAATGAATTACTTCTAAAATGCCTTATTACTCCTTTGTACCACAAATGGATAATAATGAATTGTGACGTTATTTCTTCCAGTGTTATCATCCAGTAACACATTTTTTGAGCAAAGTGATCAGTTAACTTTAATCTCTGCACTTGAGTACACTTTAATGGAAAATTCAATTCACTGATGCCTAGTTTTTACATTTATAACAATTCAGTGCATCTGGCCAGTTCTTTAACAATGTGCTGCTAAATTGGTTTATGTACTACTAAATTGGTTGACCTTTTTACGGTTTTGTAATGCATTTTTTTCTGTTAAATTCTATTATACATAAATATTGCAGGTTAGATAGCAGTCACCTCAAAAAAGTAATTAAATTGGTATAACTAGTGCTTCTAGAAGAATGATTGTCTTTGACTCCAGATCTACCCTACCCTTTTATGCAAAGCCAAAGGCATCTCTTTTTGCATGATCAACAGACTTATCCCACAATTACATGATATATGAAGTAACTTGTCAGTGACATTAATGTGATATTCTACCCATCCATAATAGATTTAGGGAATGAATATAGCTCTCAAGAGTAAGGCAGAGGTGGGAAAGCTGAACTAGCTATTATGGTCTTGCTTGGGTTCTGTCCTATACAATTGCTTAAATATGACCTATATAAATAATTCAGCAGAGAAGCTCAAAGTCTCCTAATAATTTTCTTAATACATATTTTTAAATCTTCATTTATTCCACCCCCCACCCCCCAGTGATTGCATGTAAGTCCTTAAGCTCCTTCACAATTCGGTTACTTCTGACATCAGTTCCTGTGTATTTCAGGTATGTGGGATTTTTCTTTCCAATGCAAAAGTGAAACTGACAGCTTATTTACATTTTAAAATCCTATTTACATTTGCTAAATGTAATTTGCTGTAGCTCTCTTAGCAGCTGAGGTTAGCTCATTTATATCTGTCATGATATAATAGCAAAAATTTTTTAGATGGGGTGGGAAAAAAACACCCTGCAAGGTGTTAAAAACTTCCTCTAAGGAAGTTTTATTCAAACCAAGAGGAAATATATACCTCAGATCATGCTAAAATATTTGTGTTGGGTTTTTTGTTTGTTTTTTTCAAATGGGAACATTTCCATCTACATCATGTAACAAGGATCATTACTAAAGTTAGCCGAAAGCAGAATTTGGAGGTGAATTTGGACAGCCCAAATCAAGTGAATCATCTAAGGGATTTTGAAGGATGCTACAGCACATTCCTAGCCCCTTTCCCCCCTTTCCTGCTAATATAGGGACTGGATTATGGAAACTGCAGAGGAGAATCAGCTTGTGGGAGGCAGTTCCCTGCCTGCCAAGTCTCCTTTTGGCTGCCCCTAGGCCATTTTTAATCATTCCTCCCAGCTGTCTTGTCTCTGAAACCTGAAGTAAACCCTGCTGGAGGAAAGCATCCTTGAGCCCCCTCCCCCTGCAAGAAAGGAAATGTTAGAAGCAAGATTTGCCAAGATGGTGTACTTTAGTCCTTAGTCTAATGAACTTCCTTAGAGCAGAGTGGGTCAACTCATAACCCTATATTGGCACTGAATTTTGCCTTCAAGTTCAAGTCAAATTTGGAGACTCCTGCTTTTGCAAAACGTCTGGGGAATTATGTGGAAAGAAACATTTAGCTAGGGATATATAAGGTAAAGGTAAAGGTACCCCTGCCCGTACGGGCCAGTCTTGCCAGACTCTGGGGTTGTGCGCCCATCTCACTCAAGAGGCCAAGGGCCAGCGCTGTCCAAAGACACTTCTGGGTCACGTGGCCAGCGTGACATCGCTGCTCTGGCGAGCCAGAGCTGCACACGGAAACGCCGTTTACCTTCCTGCTGGTAAGCGGTCCCTATTTATCTACTTGCACCCGGAGGTGCTTTCGAACTGCTAGGTTGGCAGGCGCTGGGACTGAGCAGCGGGAGCGCACCCCGCCGCAGGGATTCGAACCGCCGACCTTTCGATCAAGTCCTAGGCGCTGAGGCTTTAACCCACAGCGCCACCTGTGTCCCTAGGGATATATAGCATAACTTTATTGGGAAAGAGGATCCCTGCATACTTAATTGTGGCATTGCCATTTCTCTAAATAACATGCAGGAATTTTATATGGCTAATAGCATTTTTCTTGTCCTTTTTTGTGGGCAAATACATTATTAAAAAAAAAACCACAGGAAGAATCAGCTTTTGCTTTTGAAGTTTTTTTGTCTTTAATTCAAGGCAGGGACAGGGGGTTACTGAGCTGGATTTGCAGTAAATGTGACATGCAGCCAAAGTTCTCTGGACTTGCCAAGTATGTATGAACTTTGGACTGTTTATTCCTGTAACTAGTCAATGAATCAGGAACAGAAGATTTTTAGGGAGCATGTTACAGGGCTTCCTTATAAGGACTAATACAGAACTACCAATCATTTAAAACAAGTTGTGTGTGCAGTGCCAGATCAATACATTTTGCTCTCAGAAGCAGGGCCCAAATGTATCCATCTGCCTGCTTGGGCCAAAGATTTTGCTTGATCACTCAGACACCAATTTCTGCCTTCACTTATCCTCCCACTATGGTGCTGTGTGAAGCTGGACACTTGACTTTCCTGTATGGCAAAGCTATCTCTGGCTCTGAACATTTGGTCACTGTCACTCTGCATAAGTGCGTTCACAATTTGTTGAAACACAAGTCTCTCCACCTGCACTTCTCCAGTCTTTGACAAAAACTTTGCAACAAATTTGAAGTTAGTTCCTAGCTTCTTATATCCTGTTCCCATAGCTTTGCAAGCACTCTGGGGACTGGTGTGATTACCATACTTCTATCTATGGGTTCACTCAAATCTAATTAGCAGTGATTTTCTCTCATGTTCCGGCAACAGTTTGAACATTTATGCTGAAGAGTACAGTTAAGATTACATTTATTTGCAACACAATTTTAAAAGATAATGATGGAGGGAACAGAGGTGAGGCAGATGGGAAGGGCATGGGAAGTGGAGTTTGGATCATCATTTGGCCATTGGGTTTAAGACAGCAGAATCCCAATCCGGCCTTGATCTTGAAATCAAAGCAAAACTTTATATGTGATGGGGATCAGATCAGCTTAAAGACAGAACATGTTCATGTGGTCACAGACACTCATATTTTGACAACTGAAATGGAGAAGGAAATACTGCATGGTATTTTTATCTAAAAATGCTTTATTTTAGGATTAATGCCCCCAGTGAATTCAATAAAGCCTAAGTCTGCTGACCTTCAGAGCATGATATATATCATGTATTTATCTTTTAGCTGTGTGGGCAGAATTTGTTTATTTTTTGCTTCTTTTTTGCTGTATTTTAACTTTAGGCTTAATAGTTTCACCTAGTGTGCCAGTAAGTTAATGGCTTGATTTCTGCACCGTAACAGTATAACAATTTTGCAAATATTTGTAATCTTTAGTAATTCTTTTTCAAACAACTATTCAAGAATACAGTTGCCTTAATACCACCACCCTCTGTTACAGCAGTATTCAGAATCCCCTTCTCTCCCCCTTGCTAAACAATTTTATGCGACTTTGGTGGCTTTTATCCATGAAGCAGCTTACAAATCTTAATACAAGGTGATTGTACTCCATGACCCATAACAGCCAAGAAGTGGTGTGGAGGGGAACAAGCAGAGTGTTGCTTGCACTCATAGAACACCCACCAAGTGACTGGGCACATGGAACTTCTCCCATTCCCAAAGCAATCTTTCCTCATAGAGGAATTGATCATTTTGGTTGCCTTTTTCTAGACCTTTTCCATGAAAGGAATTAGAAATGAGGTGGGCAAATGGTTTTATTCAAAGGAAGCAAGAAAAACTCATCCTTTTTGAGGATTCTATTACAGTCATACCTTGGGTTAAATATGCTTCAAGTTGAGCGTTTTCAGGTTACCCTCTGCGGCGACCCAGAAGTAACAGGACGCGTTACTTCCAGGTTTCACCACTCACGCATGCACAGACACTCAAAATTACATCACAGGCATGCATAGAAGGGGCAAAACGCGACCCGTGCACACACAGACACGCAGTCGCGTGTTACGTTCTACTCAGGATGCGAACGAGGCTCCGGAACGGATCCTGTTCGCATCCAGAGGTACCACTGTATTCCAAATGTTGTCTCCGCATAGATTTATATAATGGCATTATGGTATCAGCAGTATTATTTTCAGTTCCTTTCCTAATGACCCTTAGCATGGGATCTGCCTTTTCCACAGCTGCCACACACTGGATCAACATTTTCATTGAACTATAAAGCTAACATTCTCTGATCTTAAATAGATGATAGGCTTGTCTGTGGGCAACACTTTGTTCTGCAATGTATATGGTCTACAGAGGTTGGGCAGGAGAGGATAGTCCATTGAGAAGGAACTGCCACTTCCTAAACCAGAGGTTTTCCAACTGTTTTGAGTCCACGGCTCCCTTGACCACCTGCATTCTTTCGGCAGCACCCCTGTGGCGCTTAGGAGCTCAGTTATGTCAACCTTTGCCTGCAGAGCTGGCAGCCCCTCACCCTTTTTCAAACACCCTTCCTTGTGGAGTCTTCCCTCATGCCCAGAATCCAATTTTTGTCCCATACTTTTCACAGAGCTTTTCATAGCTGTACCAGGAAGGCCTCCGGCTCCTGTGCTCCCTCTCTTAACTGGGGAGAAAGAGCTCTACAACAGCCTGTAGCCATCATTATCCAACAAGGGCTCCAAAAAAAGGAAACAAACAACTGAGGCCTGTACATATTTATAGAGTAATGGAAAAATTATTCTAAAACTGCAGAATAAAGTAATAAATGTGAAAGTGCTGCACGCAATTTGACCAATCCATTTGATACTCATTTAAAACCCATTTTATCTTTTTTTGCCTTCTGTATCTCAAGGGAAATTGCTTTCTTTCTTACCTTTGCAACCATTGTTCTTCTGCGGCTGTCATATCTCGTTTTACATGTAGAGACAGGCCCTTGTGAAATATGCGTAACAATTCGTCTTTGTTCAGAAGCTCATTTCTGGCACTACCATTTTTTAGTGAAGCTTTGAAATAAAGAAATGTTTTCTATCAGTTCTATAAAATATTTGCAATTAAGAAAAAATAGAGGTTGAGAGTTTTTTTTGTGGCTGATTCATTTCTTCACAGTGTTGTTGTTTTTTTAACAAAAACATGACTACTTGATACATATATAGGTAAGCTTGTGGCTGTTACCTTGCAGAAATCCCAGCCCTCAGTTTTCTGGAAGCTTTCCTAGAACTTAGTTTCATTACTGAGAAAGAAGACTCAGAGATATGTTCTCAGGCATTGGCTTTAAATTTGCTTTTTGTTCTAGGAACAGAATGACAAAAGTCCTACATGCCTACATCAAAATGAGCCAGAAAAAGTTCCCACAAGAAACCAGACATGATCTCATCTGATTCATGGCCGTTTGTTAAAATTTGGGAGGATGGGAATGAAAATGATGCACTTTACCATTTTATCAGCATAATGTACTTTGATGTTAATATGCATTTTCCCTCATTTGTTGCACACATTCGTGTCTGATGATACACTCACATAGCAAGAATATCACATTTCGCAAATGCAGTATTTTTTATTTGGAAAATGTAGCATTTCTCCCAGGCAGTGCATTGATTGCTATTATGGTTGCTGCACTGAACATGGTTGTATGAGCATTTTTACACGGGATTAATGGGGACCAAGTACAGTAAATATTTTTTTGTGATGAAATTAGTGATAATTTTTCCCCGGCTATTTGTTTGATACGTAACTATATTCAGTTTACATACAATTTCTAGTTACCATTTTGCCTTTTTTCTGTGTCAAATTTCATTCTACCAATGGATTGTGGAGCTGTTTCCTGTCTGCCCTTCTCTACCCTCTTCTACCTGCAAAGTGTAAATCCTGAGCCAGTCTGCTATTTGATGTATGAGACATTTGACCTTGATACTGGGGCACATTATAGCCAGGAAGCAGCTGATTAATCATGCTGCTACTTCTGCCCTTTCAGCCTTTTCACTGGTTCATTCGGGTGGGTAGGATAGGAGGACAAACCCATAACCACAACTGGCTCCAGACTGCTTTCTCTCACCAGAACCCCAAAATAAGAGAGGGGGCAGGTGAACACAGAGCCCATGTGCAAGGGGCAAATGCCCAGACCCAGTTCTACATAAACAGAGTAGGATCAGCTTGGCTCAGTTCTGTAAACAAACAATACATCAGAGATCTCAAATGTAAGATAAAAGAGCTCACCCATCGTTGCTGTCCGTGTACTTTAGCTAGTGCTGCAAGATGAGGTTCTCCATTTGCAGTACCCATTGAGGTATGAAGGCTGAAGATAATTCTCTGCTAGTTGCCTGAATAAATGTTAGCTTAGGTGAAAGAGAGGTTCCCTGGCTCTTCATAAAGTCCTGTTACATTCTGAAGACGTCATGAATTCCTCTTCTAGTTCTTTAGGTGAGCAGCTGCTGCTTCAGCAGTGGAACAGCAGAGAGTAGGTAGGAACGCAACTGGTCAGACTACACAGATTTAAGTTGTAACTTGTAGCAGATCAGCTTGTTTTTGAATAGATTCTGCTGGGACTGATGTCTTTCTTTACAGTTGTTATGAATCTGTGCTGTGTGTAGGTCAGAGTCTCCTCATCTGCACCAGGCTTGGTGCAGAGGCTCTCTTGGGCTCAGGTGACTCAATGAAAAAATCTGTTTTGTTAGCCTTGCTGCATACTGCATTCACTGGGTGGAGAAATGTCTGCCCTAGCATACAAAAGAGCTCATTTTGTCCATATACCATACTACAATGACTGGAGCAGCATATTAAGTAGAAGTTTTTAGTCTTGTGATATCTGCTTGGAGAAAGGGAAGAGACTTACCTTGAGTGTTATATTGCAAGAAGGAATGGGCCCAGTCTTCTGTGAGAGGGCATTAGGATGGGGTAATTTGTTATCTAAGCTCATTTCCAGAAGGAGAAACAAAAAACAGCTATCTCCTTGGGGAGAAACCCATTTCTTTGCCAACAAAAGTTGTCTTTACCTGGCGTCAAAGAAAAGTTTATTGGCAGAAGCACAACAATCATCAAGATAATGTAGAGGAAGAATTTTGAATGTGCTATAGACATGCTAAGTATTATTAATTACTTTGCTGTGTGTTTTAGACAACAATAATCTTGTTGTGTTTGGTTCTCAAGACTGCAGTCTAAACACACCTATTAAAGAGTAAGTTCCATTGCACTTAATGGACTTGTGTGTAAACTTGTCTAGCATTGTGCTGTTAATATGTCTCTTGCTCCAGTAGACACTCTCATTTGTATAAAATATTTTGCTTGTTCTTGCTGTTCATTCCTTCTTTAGTTGTGGGTCTTGCCAACCAAACAGAGCTTCATTGTAAGTGAAATGGCATCAGATCTCATCCCGTTTAGCTTTCTCTCTTGTTTTTGCAGTTTCAGACTTGCAGCAACTTGATATCCAGTAGGTGCAGCCGGTGTATGAAGGCAGGGACCCAGATTCTAGAGTCTTAAGAAGTCTGTCACTGTTCTTCCTGTAAACTCTCTCCCCCAACCCTTGCTATATACTTTTATCCATAACTCTCAGTCTCAATGGGCAAAGAAGGGAGAGTAACTACTTAGACTACTTACCTTCAACGTTTTCAGTTTGAACTTCTCTGCTGCTCCTCGCTTTCCCTCTGTTCCGAAGTCTGAAGGAGCGGTAGTACCTGGAATTTCTTCGAATCGGAATGTAGTGCGTCTGTGATTCCTTCTCAGTTACATGGTCGGAAGCCTCTGACTCATTATCACAGATCAAGTCCACGCATGATACTGCCTGCGAAGAACTATCCTTCCAATGACCATGGACTGATTTCCTACTGTGTCTTTCCACCTCTTCTAGTTCTTCTGTCTCCATGGCAACAAGTTGGATTGTTTAATAACACCAAAGCAGACAACGAGGAATCTTTATAAATTCCATCAGGTTTCTTGGCTTTAGAATTAAAAACAAAGTGTAAGAAAGTTTATTTAAACAATAAAAGGAAAACGTTCATCTATAACAATGTAGAATTTCCAGAGAGGAGACATATTAATCATTCTGTGGCAGCAAAATGAACAGTCTTGTGGCACCTTAAGTACTAACAAATTTTATTATGACCCAAGCTTTCATGGACTAAAGTCTACTACATCAGATGCAGGAAGTGTAATCTTCAGTTGGAGATACATAAACACACAGGATGGCAAGGGTGAAGGTTAGGGGATGTTCCTGGTTATGGTTCATTGTTATTGGCACAGATGTTATCAAACTGTCTGAAACATTAATTTAAATGTTGATATTAGAGTTATCAAAAAACTGCATTGGGACATGATATGTCATGATCACCTTGAAAAACTATTCAAGCTAAACTCCAAATTCCTCTGCAATAGAGTTATTTTTGAATGGGAAACATTTGGTCTTCTCTGACGCCCTTGAAGACACAATTTTACATTTCATTTAAATTGTCTATTCATATGATACAAACAGAAAGCACCAAAAAGGATCTAGATGGCGATTAGTAAGTGCAATGATCCCAGAACCTGACCCCTTATGCTACCCTAAGGAAAATACAAGCAGCTCTACTCAGAAAGGACCTTTGGCACCTCCTCTTTCCCCTCCAGACTGATACCTGCAGAACTGGACAAGGATCCTTTAAGTTGCCATAGCCAGCTCCTCGGTGAGGTGGTGGCAACTGCTCCATAGGCCTTGCTGGACTACATAAGGTCTTGGATGACCCCAGCTATTAGCTGAGACAAGGCCTTCCAAATTTTTGTCAGTGGGACCCAGGACCCTAACCTGTTTGATCTGTTTCCTCTTTCTTTCAGGAATGTACAATATCATTGAACAGCTCACCTCTTATATACCCAATTGATCTCTATGCCCTGCAGATGAGAGCCCCCTGCAGATACCATCATATCAGGAGTTCTTCTCTGCTCAGCATAGGAATCAGGCCTTTTCTGTTGTGCCACTGTCATGAATGAGCCAGCCCTCAGGGAAAGTTTGCAGCCAGCTCCCAGTGAAGGAAGTAGCTAGGAAAAAACAGGGTTAATCTCTCAAGACAGGATGATTATAGCCGAGAGCCAACTCCCCTGCCCTTAGGAATGTCAACTGATAAAATTGCGGAGAGTCAGCCAGCAGCTTGCCAGCGTGCTAGTGAAGGACAAAATGCAGGGGCTAGAAACGAAAGCAGCTTAGAGAGCGGGAAGGACCACGGAAGTACTGTCTCAGAGAATGAGGAAGGGGTGGGAGCTGACTCCCTTAGTCCAAGGTCTAGGTGTATGGGACAGAATACGTCACAAGAGGAAGTTCGGCTGTTTCTGGTCTCACCAGAAACACCCTCCTTAGAAGGGACATCTTGGATTTATAGACGGATGGCTGTGATCGCGATTCTGGTGAACTCTGTTTTTGCAATAAATCTTCTATTTAATTAACTACTCTTGTTTGTTATCAAGACTCCCTGACATCCATCTACCCTTTGGAATTCACTTCTCTTAAATATTAGACAAGTGCCAGTAAGTGCTGTCTTTTCAGTGCCTCTTAAAGACCTTCCTTCTTAAACAACCCTTTTCAGCTGAGCTCTTTCCCAGTTTGCATCTCTATTAGAATTGTTTTTAAGGCATTGTTATAGCTTTATCACTTGTTGTTTGCTGCCCTAGGCTCCTTTGGGAGAAAGGGTGAAATATAAATTTAATTTAAAAATAAAGTTTTATCATTGATAACCTTGTGTAGAGGGTTAGACCAAGACTGTGAGATGTTCAGATTGGTCATAAAATGAACTTCATGTCTGATCTTCTTAGCTTATTCACAATTTCCAAATGCTGTGGGGTGGATATATTATAGTAAGTGTCATTCTCTAGGATGAATTGTTAGTAGTAGCTGTCAAGCCTCAGTATCAATGATAAGAAATTTAGCACATTTCTAATTCAATGTCATTATCAAATCCCACTCCCCAAGCAAAAAGATGTCATTGATTTCTCAGAGCTTTGCCAGAGTTTGTTTAGGGCAAACAGGAAGCTGTTTTACAAGACAGAAAAAATCAAGCTACTGTAGTTCGTAACTCCTAACTAAAACTGGATCTGGAGCAACAGGGCTGTTTAATGTCTGCTGTATGTCCACCCTTTCCAAATATGCATGAAATACATGAAATAAATATCCTCCTTGACTAGCTATGACCTGTTGTTGCTCATCCAGTACCTTGCAAAAGCTTCAGATACAAACAAGAAACAGTTATGCATTAACTTATTAACAAGACCCACCCATGCTGGTTCTTACAACTTTCCCGTTCTGGTTTTCAGTAATCTTTTTGGAAAATTAAATATAACACACTTCCAGTAAATATATAAAACATCAAGAAAAAGCTCAGTATACAATTACATCAATTATACATCTTAATTGCCTAAGACTAGACACACACACACAAAATTACCTTTTAAATCCAGTTATAATCTAAACAGCCAGACTTGTTTTTAACTTGTGCCAATGTTCAGATGTCTGCAGAACTTGTTTCTTTCTGGACCTGTATGTAAATATAGCTCATTTCAGACATCACACCAAGCTGTGGTTTCAGCTAACAATAAATAGTCTAGGACTGATCAATGGTCTGAGTTTCCCTACATGCATAATGGCATAGAGCTGCTTGCTTCTTCTTTTTTAATCCAGCTTCATAAATTCACGCCTGTCTTGATGATTTAACAGGTGTGGTCGGAGGTGGGTGGCATCAAGTGACCATCTCCACCTCCAGCCATGCAGGAAAATGGGGACACCCCTGGACCAACCATGGCCATGCCAAGCAGCAAATGCCACTCCCCCAGAGCCCCAGGTTAGCAGATATTTTGTACCTCAGTCAACCTACCCCTGCACACATTCACCCACACTCACATGCTGAACAGTTACAGATCTCAATAATTCCTTGGAAGATATAAAAGGCCACACTACAACATTGGCAGCCTAACCCTATGAGACTAAAATCAAATTTAATCTAGGACTATGCAGCATTTATGTAGCAGAACAAAACAAAAATGACAGTCATTGTCCAGAATAGGGATAAAAAACAAGAGGATTGTGTACAGTGGGGAAAGCACATAGTAAGAATGTGCAAATGTGATGGAAGTCTAACAGTGCAATCCTATGCAGGCTCACTTTGGAGCAAGTCCCATCAAGTTCAGTAGGCCTTACTCCCAAGTAAATGGAAGTAAAAGCTTCCAAACAGCATGTGACTGTGGTAATGGAGGACAGGGAGGCCAGCCTCATTCCCAAAACAATATTTATTGTGACAAACAATTGCCACCATTGTCATATTAATGCTTTGCACATAATGGGTTGTATCCAACCACATTCTGTACATAAGTTAGTCAATTTAATTGAATAAATATACTCTTGAGTAGAACTGAAGTTGAATATGACTCAGTGATTTATTTATTTTTACAAAAATTAAACCAGATTGTGGAGTTTCGAAATAGTAATCAAGCTTATTGTCAATTTCCACTGTATTCAGTACTCTAGGAAGCCATGGATGAAGGAACATAAAGCAAGTAAAGGACTCATTCATACAACCATTTTGGCAAAATGGGGATTTGTTGAAGCCACTCAAGCTTAATTTTTTTAATGCTGTGACTGGCCTTGATTATTGAGACCATAATCTTTCATCTCCTGTTTCCACTCACATTTTGAGAGGGCTTTCATACAGTAGCTAGGCATCGGTTGATGGAACCTATTGGAGCATTCACAGGATGAGTCACCATGCCATCAGTCAGCTTGTGGTGGCTTTCATCCTGTTAAGAGCGGCGGTAAGATATGGTAGCCCAAAAATGTCCTCATAGGAAGCAATACGCTGTTGCCTGATTGAGTAGGTGAATTGCACTGGCATGAAGGTGCTACATAAAGACTAAAATGAATGATGTGCTTTCAGAAGAGACATTTTGCTTCACCTCTAGGAAACAAATAGTGCTGAAATTGCGAAGATGACTCATTAACAGTGTAACAGCTCTCAAGAGAGGTGAGGAGAAATGCAGGAAGAACAACAACAGGGCGCAGCTGAAGGGAGTATAATATTCAAACTTGGAAGACTTGGAAGCATTAGCCTTCTGGGGGTGGAAATATACATGATGCAAGATCTTTATCTTCAAATGTAGATTGCTGTCAAACCACAGCAAAAAAATGAGGGAGGGCAGAAGAGGGGTGCTGAACTCTTTTTTTCCATTATCTGTTTAACCACAGTCCTGTTGCAGATATTAATACTGTGCAGTTTGAAGCGACTGGAAGCAAAAGAACTGACTCCTTTTGGAAGGCAACTTTTTCCCGAATCATAAAGATATTATTCAAACTTTACTTGCAGAACTTTCTTCATAACAGAATTAAAACATCCAATGATACATCCAAACAGTTCCATAAGACATTTGCCATTCAAAGTCATAGGCTCAGCATCTTACAAAATATGAAATAATCCAAACAGACCTATAAGCAAAGGTCTCTCTCCTTCAACATCCATTTTGCCTTTATCTGTTTTCCTGGAGAACTTCAGTTAAATCTCCCTTCCATGCAGCCTGGGAGAGAACAAAGAAGCAGCCACCACCTTTCCAAGATGGTAAATTTGCAACTCAGTACCTTCATCACCTGATCTAAGGTTACTCACTCACATGTTAGCTAGCAGAAAGCAACAATCAGTTAATTATCAACTCACCAAGAGCTCAGAGTGCTCTTCTTGCTTTTCTTAAGCTTCAGTGGAATCTCCCTATGTTAAATCTTTTCACCAATAGATAGACATACCCATTTCAATGTCAATTAAACCAATTATACTTAACAAGCCTCTCCTTCAAGGTTGCTTCCCTAACACAGCCACCCCTAGCCAGTAGCAGACATCATATTGGAAAAAAAGTGGCTGGAAGAAGGAGTTGCAGAGTGAAAAGGGGGTGGTTAGCTGCTGCTTCACTGGAAATCCCTTAGTGACTTGCATTCAAAGACAAATCTGCTGCTGTCATATATAATTCTACATAGCTGAGGGGAACTAGCTTTACTACATTCTCAGTATGAGATCAAAAAAGGAGAGGGCATATCAAAGTTGGTCTATTGCAAAGTACGGTATGTGTCTTATATCAGAACAGCATTCAAACAAGTCCTCTGCAATAAGGCAAGAAATATAAACTGTTTTGTAATAGGGTTTCCTTGGCTGTGTGAGAAAAAAAATAAAGCTGGGGCTTTGTTTCAACCAGAACTTGCCGGAACTCAGTTTCAGCACCTCTCAGTTGGGTGCCATTGCCATTCTAAGAGAACGAGGGTGGTACATAGCATACACATTACTACCAGAGCAAATGCTAAATTGGTCAGGTCACAGGAACAATGGAAATCTAAGGTGGCTCAACAATAAAATGTTGGACAGAAGACATACTAGATCAAGCAATAAGTGAGCAAATATATATTATAGATATGAAAGCAGGGGAAATCTGGAAGACATTTTTTGAGCTATTTGAACAAGAGATGAAAGCAGCATTGAACTGTGGTTCTGATTTAGCCTCACACTTCTTTTTGCTAAGCCCTTCCCCCCCCTTTCAAATTCCTCTACTGTTGTTGTTGGTTGTGGGACATTGAGTTAGGACTGCCCAGGGATGGGAGACGTAATTTTATGTCCACACTTTGGGATATGTAATTAATTATTCATTCTACTGATACTTTAAAAATTAATGAAATTTGTCATATATTTTTTTTTAAAAAGGCAGAGCTCCCTTTGTACCCTGAAAATATGACTAATTTTTCCAGAGAATGTGTTAACATACAAGGAACAGAATCAGAACTTTATGGTCCAGTAAGCTGTATTATTTTATTGTGAGGAGAATAAACAGAACCCCCTCCTCCGGTAGCATATTATGACATTTGGAGTGTTCTACTGCTTATACTGCATTTGGGTTAGTAATCCTGTTCTGACAGTCATACTGAAATGTTCTTGTTGTTATTCTAGAATATACAGAGAGACGCTAATAAGGTCAAATATGAATGCAGTGCTGAAGACTGGCTAGGCAATGGATGAGGAATTTGAAGAATGTGGAGAATGTATATGCTTTACTGTTCAATGAAAGTATTGCAGTATTTGAATTGGCTTCCTCTTGTCCATCAGTTAAAACATCAAAAGGCTTATAATAACTCTACAAAAGGACCCCTTGAAGAAAGACAAAGTCAAATGCATGGATGTGGAAAACAAAGCATAAGCTGTCCTTGCTTTTGGAGGAGGAAAGTGGCTGGATTTCAGTTATTAGAAGATCTTTATTAGATTCATACGATAGCGCTATGTCTGATGCACAACTCATTATAATCATTGGATTTAAATTACTTCAACTCCATTCGTTTCAGAGGGTCTGCTCTGAAAATGACTTATTTGGATACCATCCCTGGGAATGTATAAGTTGGGGTCCTGGAAGGTATAAAAAAGGGGGAATCCCACCCCCTACATAGCACCATAGCATGAGACATCTGACTTCTAAAGTTTGAGATTAGGCAGGAAGAACTTCTCCTAATCCCCAAATGGATTGGTACAGCTGTCTCCAATATGTGCAGTAGCCGGGAATTAAGAGTCTGCAGACACATATCTCATGGCACACAACCCCAAACCTTCCTCGCCCTTTTAGGATACTTTGTCAAAGATAGAGGCCATTTAGCCCTTCATATATTGCTAAATTCCCGTCATCCCTAATGGGACTGATGGGAGTTGGATTCTAGCAACACACATTCTGGAGGGCCACACATTCCCAATCCCTGGTTTAAACTAGGAGCTTTACATCCCGTGCAGTTTAAGAAAAGTCATAGAGGACTGGTTATTGAGGATCAGGGAAAGCACTTTCCCGTTGTGCTGCCTATGGATCAGACACGGCTTTACACAGCCTGTTGTGAAAGTGCTTCACATACTCTTCCTTAGAGGGTTTTAGGCCAGTTATTTGTGCCTGTGATTGTCATAGTTGATAGATCAAAGGAAGTAAACAGTAGTACGTAGTACATAAAAAATCCATCTTAAAATGTTGAATTCTTAAAACGTCGTATCTTAGAACATGTGGCTAACAACTGAACATGTAAGTGTTACATATTTAAAGGTAAAATTATAGTTAGAATTGCTCTATTTGTGCTAACACGGTACTGCCTTTTCACACTTCTGGTATTGATTCATTATGTAATAAAAGCAGATACCCAGGGTTCATAAAACATGTTTGCAATAATAGTTAGTACATCAAAGTTCACTTAGATCATTCACATCCTGCACAAATCTGTGCTTTGTCTCATGGGTCTCATCGAGGAGAAGCTGCTAAAAGCAGTTATCTTAGAGTAGGATCGCTCCTTTGGGGCTATTAAGCAGTCATTGTCATGTCGGAAAAGTCAGCATTCGGTATATTGAAAACTAAGGAAAACAGAAGGCCTTTTCACTGCCATTATAAGATTTCAGAACTAATTAAACTATAGGCTAACCTTATTTTATTCACATTCTTAAAGCTAGTTCATACGCAAAGATTGAAGGTCCTTTTCTCTGTAAAGAATTCCCATACCTAAGGGAATCTATCATGAAATGTAAAGACGGATTAAAGGAAATTTTGACCTCCACTGCCTATTTTTCAGTGTAAAACATGATCGCATTCCAGAACCCTGATCTGGCTCATTCTACAGTAGCATAAGCCACTTCAATTTGAGAGGGATAAAAAAGTTGTCAGGAGAACAGCTTGCTTCGATGTCATTCTTTCTTTCCTTGTTGTGTGGATAAACATCAATCAATCTAAATTGGCCAGAGCTGTCAATCTTACACACTTCAAGGTGATTTCCAGATTTCACTGGGACAAATGTTAACACCTTTTTCTCATAAGGCTGCTGTTAGCTTACATCACCAATGCCCAAGATCTAGTCAAAACACAATTAAATAGGATTTTTCTGTGGCTTAAGTGCAGGCGTGAGGGACCTTTTTGAAGCCTGAAGGTCATATTCCCTTCAGGACAACCTTTCAGAGGGTCAGATGCCAGTACCGGAGACGCAAGAGGCAAAACTGGTCAGAGCAAACTAATGCAAAATTTACCTTTGCACACCCCTCTCTAGCCTCCATGAATGCAAGCAAGAAGCATTACTGTATTGGAGTTCAATGACACATTTCAGAAATGCAAAAACTCTCAAAGCAGTGCTGCTGAGGCGTGTAACCTAGGGAAGAAGAGGTGTGGCCTGGATAGAGCCCAAGGGTCAGATAGACAGAAATGGAGGGCTTCATTTGGCCTAAGGCCTGGGGTTCACCACCCCAGCCTTAATGCAACAATACTCTCAGCTTGCAAGAGCCCCAGAAGGTATAGGCAATAATTAGAATTAGAATTCTAAAAAGCTAAACTATATGTAATAATAATACGCCGCCTAACTGACTGGGCTGCCCCAACCACTCTGGACAGCTACCAACAAAATATTAAAACACAGCAAAACAGCAACCATTAAAAACTTCCCTGAACAGGGCTGCCTTCAGATACCTTCTAAAAGTCAAATAGTTGTTTATCTGTTTGACATCTGATGGGAGGGCGTAGATCTCTGAACTGAAGACAGGTGTATTATTAACTGTCACTTTATTTCTCCTTCTTGCTACTTCTTAAGCAACATCTAAGCATGTTTAGGATATGAAAATTCTTTAGCTCTGATGTTCTTCTTAATGAACTAGTTGAAGGCCTGGTGAGATGGGAATGTAAAGAAGTTTTTTTTTAAAATTGTGGGCATATTTCTGTGAAGTAGAGATTGTCAGTAATATTATGTATTAAAATGGCTTGATAAAGTGTGGGTGTTTGCCATAATGGCTGAACCAACACAATTTATTAGGCTAGAGAGGCCTTTGCCAACCTAGTGCCCTCTAGATGTTTTGGACTATCATGCCCATCACCTGTATTGGCTGGGGCTGATAATGGGCCTTGTAGTCCAAGACATCTGGTGAAAGCTGGACTAAAAGAACAAAGAAAGGTTGAGTTGATGATAAATTGGACTGGTTCTACTCCGAAACTGAGCATCACTTATTGAATTACGTCCATACAGCATATCAAAAGAGTACTTGAAAAGAAAAGAACTTCACCTCAAAGTAAACTACATTTTACAATTTAATCGAATATCGTTAATATTGATTATTACCAAACAGAAACTATGGGTTTACGGTGTTTTGCTGGTTTATTCCGGCATGGTCCTCAACATGTAAAATCAGACTAGTTGTCATAAGAAGGTAATATACTGAATTAAAAAATATAAATCTATACAGGTTTAGTTGTATTCTCAAACTGGTTTCTCTCTCTCTTTCCACACAGTCTGGTAGCAGTTGGGTAGAACAAGTATTAAAAAGTTTATGCTTTTGTCTTATTGCTTATCACCCTGTCCACACCCCTGTGATAAAAAAGTGTTGGTAGGTTGGATATGAGTGTGTACCTGACCGCCCATCATTCCTTTCTACCACACAAATATTTATGAGTTGATTACTCAATACTCAAATATGCTTGTTTTACTTCCTCTTTGCACTCTTCACAATTGCCTCCATTTTTGTATTAATCAAAGCAGCTCGGCAACCATACACCCCCACTAGCACCCATAATTGTAATGCTCATGCTTGGATGGGTGTGTACAGAATCACCAAACCACATGCAAAAGATCAACAAGAAAGATCAACTTCCAGCAGGCATGGAGTTAGCCCACTATGTACAGTGCTTCTAACATACATGTCCACAATGTAGTTTAAAATAGGATGAAATGCTTTTTTAAAGGAATTTCCAGGTTTTTTGGAGCATGCTTTGTAGTGCCATGGGGCTGGGAAATCCAGAATGATATAATGGATAAATCACTGGACTAGGAAGAACCAGATTCAAATCACTGTTTATACAGGAAATTCATTTGGTGACCTTGGGCAAGTCATTATCTCTCAACCTAGCCTATTCCACAGGGTTTCTTTTGAGGATAAAATGGGGTTGGGGAGTCATAGAAACATAACAGAAAGTGCATATTAAGTTTATGTTAAACCACAATAGCAATGATGGTACCACAACAAAAGAGTCAGGTGTTTGTAGATCAGCCTTTCCCAACCATCAGCTTCAGGCAGCATGGCCAGTGGTTAGGGATGATGGAATTTGGAGTCCAAAATATCTAGGAGGCACCTCCATTTTGGCTACCTCTTCTCTCCAGCTGCTGTAGTCTGTATGGTAACACAGTCAGATGAGCAGCATATAAATGATAAGTTATTATCATCACATACTTCTACAGACTTAGTGGGTTCTACATATACAGTTCCCATGGCCCTGTCTTTGAATATAGTGCACATACATAGGAGCATCCAAGCCCTTTGAGCTGTCTAGGATTGTCTGGCAAATGGGAGGTTCCCATCTTTGTATACTCCTGGGGGAACCACAGGAAAGGATGGGCCTAGACCAGCCTTCACCAACTACACTTGCTAGCTTATATTGCTGCAGTCTCAAACATCTGGAGGGCACCAGGTTGGTTCAGGGAAAAAATAGGTACAAAAAGAGAATTCCTGGATGCCAAGATCCAAGTTTGGGGCAAGTAGTCTTTGGTGAGAGAACCCCAGCAGAGATTTAAAGCACAAAATATGCAGCAAAGTAAAGTGTGGAAATATAGGCTGTTAGACCTTTAAAATATTTCCTTCCAAGTTCCTTCCAAAGTTGCCCTCATCCCCAGCATAGAAAAAGGCCACATGCTTGGTAAGTTAAAATGGTTTAGTTACAAATTATCCAAAGGTTAAGTTCTTGTGCTTTAAAAAATACAAAAATTATATTTAAAAAATTGAAATAGTTGCACAGGCAATAAAACATGGCTCAGTCACAGTTGTGAAAGTTCCTAAATTATTGGTATAGGAAGTCAAGAGTGGCTTGTGAGAGGCATGCAGTCTGAACTTGGAGCAACCAGCTCAGATGTCTTCGCAGGTAGACTGAGGTGGATTACCTAGGTCCTAGTCTCTCCCAAGGTGAGCTAAGCCTGGCAGGACAGTTTACTTTATGGTTTTAACCCCTTCATACATTAATGACACTTAAGTATGTTGGTTTTATGAGACTGCTTATTCAACAGTCCTAGACCTTGGTGTAGCTGAAGGATATTTTTGGTGCATGCCGGCATTCTACAGGCAAGCCTGGTTTGTGGGCTATTTTAGGGGAGGGGGGCTTTATTCTCCAGTCACTCTGTGAAATAACTCAACCCACCCTCCAATCTGATTGAGGCCTGGAAGATTATTCTGCACAATTCTCTTGTGTGGGCTTGCCTATCTCTAAAGTGTTACAAATATGATTTGAAGGAAAATATCTGTATCTATTTTACAGGCACCGGTGGATCTAGACATAACTAGCATCCTGTATTACAGTGCCACAGTCACAGAGCAAACATCTACGGCTCTGTGGCCTATTGTATAAATTTAATGAGGTTGGCAGAGAATTGTCTTAGTAACTGGTGCTCAGTATGGTGGAAAGATCACACTGTAGAGATGCTAGACTGCATCAAATTTGATAGCATCAACCCTCTGAATGTCATGCTGGGTTATTTCCCAAGGTCAGAATTTGTACTGCCAGTCCGACACCCAAATGGCAAGAGGTTCGCAAGTGAGCCTCTCATTTCTTTCTTTTTTACTGTCATTTCTTCGGCGCATTTCTAGGAGCTGTCTCAGCCTATTTTTAGAACATGGCAGTTCCTCTGAGAAACACCCTCAGTTTCTATTTTTCTTCTGTACTTTCTTCTATAATAAGAAAGGGAGGGAGAGAGGAATCAAGACTCAGTGATTAAGACACTGGCCTGTAAATTGTGGATATTTTTCCAGTTTGGCACCCTTTGGGAGCAACAGCGAGTGTCTTCATGTCTCTTTCTGCCTCAGTTGCCTTTGGGGAATGGCATATGCATTCCTTCTCTCCTGTTTTGTCTCTCTTTATGCTCCTTGTTCTGCAGAGCAGCACAGAATCCTTAATGTGTGTTTGTAAAAGGTTTCAACGGCAGTAGTAGTTTCTGTAGTATATTATTAGTGTACAAACTGCTTATTCTTCTCATTTTTAGCCCATTTGCACCATGGGGATATTGTGTTGGCCTACTTTGCAGGGTGGTTGTAAAGACTGCTGCGACAATGCATGCGAAGCACTGCGAAATTCCAAATGTGCTACATAAGTGCTGATGATGACCATATCCTAGGGTTTCAAAGAGTAAAAACCAGGACACCCCAGAAGTTGTTGTGCCTTTTCAAGGGAACCCACAGAATTGATGCATTCTTTTAAGGAAAACCCAAAAGTTGTTTTTAGACAAACCTAAAAATTCTTGAGCTTTCGTGGTTTTTTGATTGACTTGCATAAGATCTAGGACAAAGAGCTGCCTTTCAGAAATCCCCCCTGGACGTCATCTAATTTATCTCCACAACACCCCTTTGCAGAAAGATGTATTGACAACAGAGAAACTCCAGTCTGACACAGGTCCTTTCTATACTGTGATCAGACAAATTGAATACTTACCGTATATATTGCATTTGGCTTATGGTCTCCTCTTCTTCTTTTTTGCCAGAAAGGGGTTATGATAATTTTGAGAGGGGGTGAGAGTGGGACACACATTATATTTCAAACCTTCCTATCAGTAACACTGCAAAGCTAGAAGTACCCTGAGTTATCCTCATGAATAGTCATATTGTTATTGTGACAAAGGGCACAGCAGCGTAATGGGAGGAGATTTTCAAAGAACTACCATCCCTGAGTCATCTTAATGGCATGCTATTTTGATTACAAAACACAAGGAACTATATGGGGGAAATATGAGGTTCTTCTTTTAGCTTTTGTTGTTGTGATAGCCACATTTTTTTATCCTAGTGTCATATTTGGCTTTTCAAATGATAGCTGCAGTATGTTTTATTTATATTATTTTGTAACACAATTTATGCCCTGCTTTCCAGGTCCAGTTGGAGATGCCCAATACAATATTTTTATGGGTTGTAAGTGCCAGGGTTTGGAGATGCCACACTCCCCATAATTCCTGGATTTAGTAAATGCTATAATTTAATCAAGCACCTCCGGGTGCAAGTAGATAAATAGGGACCGCTTACTAGCGGGAAGGTAAACGGCGTTTCCGTGTGCGGCTCTGGCTCGCAAGAGCAGCGATGTCACGCTGGCCACGTGACCCGGAAGTGTCTCCGGACAGCGCTGGCCCCTGGCCTCTTAAGTGAGATGGGCGCACAACCCCAGAGTCTGTCAAGACTGGCCCGTACGGGCAGGGGTACCTTTACCTTTACCTTTTTATAATTTAATCAAGCCCCCTGAATCCCTGGATCCAGCGGGGATTAAATGGCTGGAATAGCCAGGCCAGCCTGATAATGGCTGCTAAGTACTGGTCATTAACTTAACAAAAGCAAGGTGGTGAGCTATTAAGAAAGATGTGAAGAGGAACTCTGCCCCTGACAGAGGGAGGGTCACTCCCTCAGCTCTGAGACAATTAGCAGAGACAAAGCAAAGTTTAGGATTGCAGTTGACTGGAGGAAAAGGTGGTACTGCAAGCTGGAGGGGGGGCAGAGGGTTACGGCGTACTTCTTTTTGAATTCAAGGCTGCTGCAGCAATGGGAGAAACAGGACCCTCTTGAGTGTTAATGCTGTGAGCCCCTCCATCGCAGGCTCAGGTTGTATATATGTGAAAATAAACCATTTATCATAAAGACGCCACAATCTCCGCTTTGCCTCAGAGGAAGGTGGCAAAACTGAGCCATGCTAGAGGGTGGAGCAGTGGACATCAAGTCAAGAGGTGAGAAGAGAAGGTCTGCAAGCCCTCCTCTGGTGCTGAACATTTGAGGGTGAACTGCTATTGGGGGGTGCACTGTGCCTGAGAGTGCCCCAACCTCTCTCCCCAGATCCTGGCACCAAACGCCGACTGCGACAGACAAGGTATCTGGTCCTGGAATTGTACTACAGGAACTGTTTTGGGACTGGGGTGTGAGTTTAGAGTTTCTAACCCACAACCTAAGGGAAGGCCAAAGAGAAATAGACAGGCTCCGGAGAATCTGAACCTGTGAGTGGAGCCCAGAAGTAGCTGTGTAATTTTCGTGAACTTTGTGAAGATTCCACAACAAGCAATTCTCTGTAGCTGTTTTGATTTACTTGGACTGAGAACTCAATGAAAACACGGAAGCCCCAGGACAAAGGGCTATGCAGGCAGCTGCCTGGTGGAGGAGAAGCAGAGGTTTGGGTCTGATTTCTGAGACTGTTTACTTTTGCTGCAGGGATTCTTCCTGCAAGGCTTAGCAATGGATTTTGAAACACTGTGCTTTATGGTTTTTGTCGGGTTTAAAGGTTTTTTTAGAATTGCTGTTGATGTGTTTGAAAGCTGCTTTTGAAATGCAGATCTGGCTGGAGTATGCACCAAGAAGGTAGAAGGAAGGCTGATTAATTCTTGATGAACTGGAAATTGCTAGAAAGGGAAAGACTGTTGCTGGGCTGTGTTGAGTTAAAAAGTGTCATTGCGTTGTGATCTGGTTGGAAGATTTGTTCTGAATGCCTTTACTAACTTATTTCTTATGTGCATCTGGAACAGGTGTGTCTTTCTTAGAATCTTGCACCACTTTACGGAAATCGCGCACTACTTATGGAGATTGGGGTTGTGTGTAACAAAACAATCAACAGAGAGCCAGACTAAAATAGAAATATAAGCAGCAAAAGCTTGCTGAAAAAGAAAAAAATTCCAAGCAATTACGGAGCACCAGCTTGAATGCGGGCTGCCCCACGCTGATCTTCCAATTGGTTCCAATTAATGGAAAAGTCCCTCCCTGTTGTAGCTACCATTGATTCTCCCTGGAAGGCAGTGGCACATACAAAACAGCCCCCTCAGATGATCTTTTAAGGCAGGCTGACCCATGCCAGAGGAAGCAGTCCTTTAGGTACTGTGGTCCCAAGCCATTTAGGTAATAAGCAGCACCTTAAATTTATGAATTGGGAGGGGGAAATGCAGGCTGCCCTCTGTGAAACATGATCAGTTAATGCAGGCATTGGCAAACTCGGCTGTCCAGATGTTTTGGGACTACAACTCCCATCATCCCTGACCACTGGTCCTGTTAGCTAGGGATGATGGGAGTTGTAGTCCCAAAACATCTGGACAGCCGAGTTTGCCTATGCCTGAGTTAATGTGACAAGACTTTAGACTACATCGCGTTATGATCTGTGTCATCTCTCTGATATTGCATTTACGGTAATCTGCCGCAATGAACCCTTGCTGCAAATAGCACATTGCTTAGGAAAGGGGTCAGGCAGAAGACAGTGGGGTGAGAGGAGGACAGGGGAAGGTGAGAGAAAATGAGATGAGTGAGAAGGGGATGGCAGGGGGACTGTACACACCATACATTTAAAGCACATGGTTTCCCTCAATGAATCCTGGGAACTGTAGTTTACTCCTCATCTCCCAGCACCCTTAACAAATGACAGTCATGTGGGGGAAGTCATGTGCTTTAAATGTATGGTGTATACACAGCCACAGAGAGATGTGCCAGGGAGAAGGAAATGGGTGATAAGATGGCACATGGCAGGTGGGCAGGGAGAAGGAAGCAGCAGGATAGTAGTGGCCTTTTATCTCATTATTTGGATTTAAAAAATAAATAAAAATAAACTTCTTCCCAACAGAATAAAATGCATGTACAAAATATAATAAGGTATGAGAAATTAAAATGTTTCCAGGATGGTTTAACCCTGTCCAAACAAGCCACTTAAAAGCATTTGTGAGGAAAGAACTTGGGCTTAAAATTTAGGCAAGATCCCAAAGGAAGGGCACCCTTTTTATGTGGCCCTGATCAATCGATCTTGATTTATGAATGGTACAGTTAAGAGGATGCTGGCAACTGATCTTGTCCAAGCAGGTGAAGTTTTAAAATTTCAATCTGAGTAATAATGACCTTTCAAAAAATTAAAATTGCTTTGCTATCAGACAAATGCTTTTCAAAGGCGTGGCTTTCTTCATGCCTAGCTTTGGGTTATTTAACAATGTTAATGGGCGTGGACTGAAAAATCCCTATTATTCATAGAGCTGTCAGAACACTATGTTCTCAAAATATCTTTGTCATTGTCTGTTCTGTCAGTTAACATGTTATTGTTAACATACATGGCCTTCTGTACCTATAAAATCGACTTTAATAGCAAGGGTAGATGCTAGCATTTGGGGGAAATCTGAAGGTATGCCTATTTCCTCCCATATATCAAAAATTAATCTGGATTCAACTGACTGCTTTGGCCTCAGGTTCAAAACCATGTTCTCAAAATTCTGTTTTTATACTAAATCCGCCTCCTGCTTTCAGATATTGAAAGTACAGCCCATTTGACCCAACAAAGCAAAAACAAACCATTTATTTTAACCCAAGTAATCCCTGAATATTTTTTTAAAAGATGGAACGTCTCATTTTTGCATTTGCATTAAGTATTATACAGGATCCTAGGCAACTGAAGATCAACGGGTTTTTGTTGCTGGGCTAACAATACTGTAGCTCCCTAATGGGAAAGATAATTTCTGTAACAAAAAGGACAATTGTTTCTTTTGAAAAAGAGATGTGCTGAAGAGCACCCAAGAACAGTCACTGCTTGTCATCCTGTTGTCTCTTCAAAATTACAAAAATGTGGCAAATTGTTTCTTGGAATGTTTCTTTGGGAATGTTTGTCCCTCCTTCGTATGAACTGGCGAACTGTGTTATCCTGGCCAGTTTGTGAATACTGGATCTTCTACTTACTTGTCGTGGTGACCCAGTTACTATAATTTTGCCAGTGATGTGCCCCCTCCGCTTATCTGACATTCCCACAGCTTGAATAACTCCCAGTGGCTTTCCGTGCCCGATCAGATGCAGTGGCCCCATTTACCTCGCCAAATGTTCTGCCAGGGTTTCCAGATTTATATTCTTCTTTCCATCCTCCGCCCCATGATTCTTTTCCCCCACAGAACAAATAATTCTTTACCTTTCTTCCATTTGTTGTTCTACTCACCTATTGTTGTACGATTGGTTTACTCTCTTAGCCTGGCAGTTCTACCAACAGGGTATCCAGTACAGTGCAGTTGCAAATTCTGCCCCGTCTTTACAGTGATTTAGGGAGCTTACAGTGAAGTTCTGAGGCCTGGACTGGGAAAATCCTTGCTTGAAACAGCCACGACCTTCAGCCCCGGCACCTTCTGTCACCAACCTGCTGTGTTAGAATGCAAGGCTTTACCAAGATAATGTTTACTTAGTTTCCAGAGTCACAGCAAACATGATTTAAAGCAACAGATCCCTTTTATTCAGGCACGTTAATGCAAACACAATGCCAGTTGTCATTTGTGCTGCTTGAAGGTATAGCCACAAGGCTTAGTCAAGCCAAACAATCATAGTAAAAATATCTGGGTGAGGACCTGAAACCTTTGTGCAGACATCAGACAGCTGCAAAATGACTGAGTCAAAGAGTAAAGAGCTTTATGGTGTGGCAAAGTGTTGGCTAAAAGCCACTTAATGTTATGCCATGTGACAGTTATGCAATTAGATTGTTTAAATGGTTAGGCCTTCCTTTAAATTTAGGATTTTTGCTATTAAAAAAATAATCATTTTATGAATAGGGGCATGAAGTGAGTAAGCATCACTGCAACTGAGCTAAAGTCAAAATGTTTATTCAGTGCTTCGCTCTTTTGCATGCTTCCAAATGGAGGTTTTAATATCACAACTGTGTCATTCAGATGCAACAAGCAGGTTGCTGACAACACATTGTTTTCGCTTTGTGGATTTTCCGCAGCAATCTGAAGTGGGGGGGGGGGTATAGGCATTTTGCATGGGTGAGTGGTACTGATCCCACACAAAAAGCATCCATCTGGAGCCACCCACCTGTGCCTCTTGAACCCTACTATACATTTGAAGCAGTAGCATGGCACTTTAAATGCCTATAGCTTCCCCCAAAGTATCCTGGGAACTGTAGTGCTGGGAATTGTTAGGAAACGCCTAATCCCCTCACAAAGTTTCATTTCCCAGAATTCCATGGGAAGAGGGATGGATTGTTAAACAACTGTAGCTCTGTGTGGGACTGTTGTGCTACAACAGTCTGGAAAACATGCCTATCACAATAATACAACCAGAGTAAATATATGTAAGGGTTATCTCTTACATCCAGAAATCTGTAGCATTGAAAGGTTCCAAGAAAAATCCAAATAAGTCAATGCAACTTGAGGGATATGGTGCATTATAGATCTAAACAGTATTATGGATCTAAATAGCTTTATGTCTCTAAATAGGTTAATATTCTATTTCCAGACGCTTATCAATACTTTACATCCATACCCCTGCCCACTTCTTTCTTTTGGGAGCTACCAATACCTTTTTCATAAGAGGTGACACTACAAACGGAACACAGTATTCCAATTGAGTGCTTCATTGTTCAATGTGCTGTCATTATATTACGTTCCAGATTATTTCTGAATCCCTTTATTAGTGCACCCACGCATCTTATTTGCATTTTTATAAGTGAAGAAAAAATCATTGGAACTACCATAATGTAAGAGCAACAGAGGAACAAATTGACGTTGAAGGGCTTGATTCTGCCCTCACTCACTTGGCTTCCATGCCACTGCAACTCCAAATGACTCATTCCTGATTTATGCCAATGAAACAAGTGGGGAGTCAGGCCCACAGCAGAAAGCCCAAGCTGCTTTTCAGCAGCTTAAGTAACAGTTTAGGGCTAATTACAGCATTCAGCATTGCTCTTTTGCAGGAAAGGTAACTTGTTGACGGGGGATGATTTATGCTGTCGGTGGTCTTCCAAAGGAAATTGTTGAATCTCTGTAAACTCTAGCTGCTCGTATCCTTTTGTGTAAAAGGCAAGGGGATTCAGACTCACTTCATCTCTTTAATGGAGTAGCTTATGAATGTGGATGGATGAGCCTTTCAGAAGGCAAGCGACTCTGTTGCTGGAGTGCTACTCAGGTGTAGGAATCCTCATATGTCTAGATGGCACCTATTGATGAAGGGCAAGTAATAAACTGAACAGTAGTAGTAGTAGTAATGATGATGATGATGATATCATTGTTATTTTCAGTGTGCATTTGCCTGTGAATGTCAAGCACAGTGCGAAATCCCTTCGCATCTCTGCCAGTGTTCCCTGGGTCTCTCACTACATGTCTGGTGACACAGCAACAGACCCCCCCATTCCTCCCCTGATTTTTCTGGCGCATGCAGAGATCATCTGAAGATGTTCGTTTTGCATTGTGCTTTGTCAACATTCAGAGGGGAACCAGAATCTCTCTTGTTGCTCCCAAATGTTTTCAAATTCTGGAGCGAGATGAAGGACGGACCAAGATGTTTCCCCAAGTATTCTTGTGTGTTCTGGGTGACTCAAAGTAGGAAAGGGGTCAGTGGTGACCATAAATAATGGTTGACTAACACAGAGAGCCAAAATGTGTGGAACTCTGCATCCTCAATTTTAAGATGGTAGAATTTGGAACTGTGTTGGATTGAATTTGGAACATACAGTGTGGGGAGAGATTCAGAGGGAGGGGTCACAACTGGAGAGGGAATGGTTAACAAATCCTCTCCAGTTGTGACTGCCTGGCCTGCTATCGTCCTGGTCCCCCCCACTGCAGTTTCAGCTTGAATTTTTACTGGCTACAATAGAAGGTTTTTCCCCAAGCTTGATTTTTGCAGGCAGGCAGAGGAGAGAACAGGAAGCATCATCCTGTAGATTGTGGCTGGGGAAGAAAAGTTAACTTTTGCTTCCCCAACTTTACTGTCCAGGAAGATCACACATCCCCCTATTCCCCAGGCTTGGGGGGGGGATCTGCACCATTTTTTCAAGCCTAAATGCTCACGGGGGTGGAGGAAAGAGGTGTGTGTGTGTGTGTGTGTGTGTGTGTGTGTGTGTGTGTGCATACACACACGGTTGGGCTGCATGTGTGGTTGTGGTGTGTAAGGGATACCCCCAATGATTTCTCATGTTTTCAAAATTGCTCATGGCAACCCCTGTTATATCAACACAGAAGCACTGTAAGGTAGGGTAAACTGAAAGAGTGTGGCTGAACCAAAGTCACTGTGACTTAGTGTGAATTTGAACTATGATCACCCTGGCCAAAGTCCAAAACTTTAATACACCCCACTGGACTCTTTTGAAGCTCATATTCATATTTGAATGCCAAATTGGATCTTCGGGCCACAATCCAATTAGAGTTCCAGGGAACATGTTATGTGCAAACTCCATTAAAACAAATGGGAAGGCTATTTAATAGCTCTGTTCATTTTAGACAGTGCAGCTAATTAACAGAAATTCCTGCTATATTGGTACTCCAGTCTATGTATTAATGGCTCCTCTTTTCTACAATCAATTCAATCTTTCCAAGCTCCAGGGTCTCTTATTTGGGTCCCTGAGGTCTACAGGAGACATTGAAACTTCCAAATTAACATTCCAAAATTCAGAACAGAAAAAATTCTGTAAAACCATCAAATATTACTTCAAAGAGTGAGTAAATACCCTAGAACTCCCATCACTGCTGACCACTAACCCTGCTAGCTGAGGATGGTGGGAACTGTAGTCCAGCAACATCTGGTGCCCCAAGATTGGGAAAGGCTGCCTTAGACTTAGCAAACATTCCAATTCATATGAAAAGAACAGGAGAACAAAGGAAATTATCCCAATTGGAAATGCTAGCCATTAACAGAACCACTTCGCTTGTTTTATTCAAGCTATCCATTACAGATGCACATTAGTGCTCTAATTGCTCCCAGTACCTTTTTAAAATGCCTTCCTCTTTTTAGAATTAGTTAATCCTAATGGAACATCTCTTTGGGCATAAAGAGAGAGAGGAGCAATCTTTTGCATGTAACTATGGATTTTGCTCAGCTAAGCTTCTCATAGAAGCAGCACCAATGCTTTGTTCAAAAGACCTGGGTTTACAAATAAGCCTTTTTTTTTTCCTGCGTGAGAAAAAATGAAGGATCTAGTGACCAACCTGGATATTTACAGAGTCCTGTGTGCATTGTCCCCTTGTAATATCTGACTCCGAGCACCAACATATTGTGCATATGTTGACCAGTAGTCCTTAAGTCTTCTTTTTGCTCTGCAGCTGGGGAGTGTAGCAGCCAATAGCAACCAAACAAAGGATGTGGTGCAAAGGCAGCAACCTTATAGCACAGTTTTCCTGAACCTGGAGCTCTCCAAACATTTTGGACTCCAACTCCCATGAGCCCCAGTCATCATGGCCAATGGAAAGGAACAACCACAGACAAGAGAAAGCTATTCTAGAGGACCCTGATGTGCTTCCTTCCTCCAGTCTGATCATCAGCATCTCCTTGTTGGCACAGAATTGCATAGACAGGTTCAGCAATGCTTTTTATAAGATTTACATGTTTGCCTTGTTCACATATAAAGGGGTGTGTATTGTTTTTTTCTTTTTAAAATGAAATGGAGGATGCAGGTGAGGGAAAATAAGTTTGCTCCATTTCCTGCCTTTCCTCACTGGATATTGAGCACCTCATGGCAGTGTTTTATCATCCTCTCTGGCTCTCGGTCCAGTGTCGATTCCAATTCAAGATATTGGATGTGGCTTTTAAGACCTTTCATGGCTTGGGGTTAGGTATGAGACAACAGATGAACTGCAAAGCGCAGCCATCCTTCAAATTTTACCCTTCTCTGGGCTTCCTGTTCTGCCTGCGCCAGGAATGGAGGTCTCCCTAGACATTGCAGGGAGAAACAGACAGAGATAAACAAAGAACGATGGGGAAACTCATTTTTTTAATTCCTCTCTGGGTGGGAGAGGAACGGGCCCTGTGGATTGCCCTGAGGTCTGGCACCCGCTTCCCTAAGGAATGCGAGGGCAGGCAAAGGCACTGAGTGCATGGAGCACTCCAACTGCCGTGACCCCACCACCCATTCCTGGAAGCAGAGGATATCCTGCTAACTGTGTTCTAATTGGAGTAAAGTACAGGCGCATGCTAGAGGCAATGAGAAGACAAACTGTGGAACATCTCGGCTACAAGGATTTAAAGGTTGGAAATGAGAGGGGAGAGGGGAGCCTACTGTTTCCCCCCCCCCCAAGTGTTTCTTCTACATTTCTGATTTGGCAACCCTTCCTGGAATGGTTTAAAATAACACATGCTTAAGTAGAAGTTCAGGAGAAGGGAATGTATTTGCTTTTCTGCAACATGAAGAAGCATGGTTGCTGCACAGGGAGCCATTTCATGCCACACATAAGACTAATTGTTCCATGTGGGATAAGTCTGAGTGTACATCAATCAGCATTACTTACTGGGTTTCTCAGTGTTTGACAGTTTATTCCCCCGTTGTTCCTTATTACATTCATATATTTTGAAAGGCAATGTTTGAGCCCTACATTCTCTGCCAGGAGAACTGTTATAAAAGAGCTGCTAGATCTATTCCACACACACCCCAAATCTATTTATTTATTTATTTAACATATTTTACTGGCCTTACAACCAATGGTTCCCAGGGCATTCTCAATTAAAAAAAAGCAGAATGCGATAAAATCCTAACAAATCAAAGCAGAAACAAAAAGCAAAAATGAACAACAATTTAACTCTCAACAGATTATGCCAGCAGCTTGATGTTGCAATCCTATACTTACTTGCCTGGGATTAAATCCCACTAAATTCAGTGGAGCTTACTTCTGATTAGACACAGACAGGTACAGCATTGCAAAAAATACAAAAGTCAAAACTCCATTTCTGCCCAAGATTGCCAGCTGGCCAGAAAAAGAACAGTTGGCTGTGTTCACAGCATACATTTAAAGCACATTTAAAGCACCTCAACAGAATCCTGAAAACTGTAGTTTGCTAAGGGTGCTAGAGACTGCAGCTCTCTGGGGCAAACTACAGTTCCCAGGGTTCAGGGTGTGTGTGGGTGTGCTTTAATTGTATGGGACATGTGCAGCTTAGCCAGCTCCTCTGCCTTTAACAAAGGTTTAATATGCAGACATTATAATTTGTTAATTGATGATCTAACTGCTGCTACCTCTATCCTATATCCCCCTCCCCATTGCTTAGCTGTCAAAAGACTTATCTACTATTGCAACATATGAAAAAAAGCTACCTTCAGCAGATGGAAAGAAGAGAATAAACACTTAGATACTGGGGGTCTGTACCTGGAATTGTTTGCATGAGGTTCCCATCCCAGCAGACTCTGATGGAGCCTTTTCCCACCCCCTTCCCCCCTTTTAGTTTTGATTACAGGTTACATCCGCTTCAGGTTACAGACTCCGCTAACCCAGTAATAGTGCTTCAGGTTAAGAACTTTGCTTCAGCATGAGAACAGAAATCGTGCTTTGACGGCACAGCGGCAGCGGGAGGCTCCATTAGCTAAAATGGTGCTTCAGGTTAAGAACGGACCTCCGGAACAAATTAAGTACTTAACCTGGGGTACCACTGTATATTCACTTTAACTGTAATAATAATAGTAATAATTAATACCCTTTTTAAAAAAAAAGTACTTATACCCCCACAAAGGACAGCTGCAGGACCAAGCCTAACACTTGGCAACACCATTTCTACCAAAGAACCAAAGCAAAATCTAAGCAGAGAATGTGCAAGGCTGTTGGATGCATTACATCCATTACATTATTATACCACCCCTGGAATAACAGTTTAATCTCACCGCAGTCTGCCCTCACCCCACCCTTCTCCCCAAGGAAGCCATTTATAATCTGGGCTAGGTGATAAATACATTATATAACACATGGTACTTTGCTGGATGGATGACAGTTCGCCATATATGGGCAAAGGTCTGAACGCCCTCTTGTGGCCAAATGGTTATTGCCATGCCTGTGTTGACGTCCCACTGTGTAGAAATTTGCAAAGCCTGTTTTCAACGTTTAAAAGGTGTTCCGTACCAGAATAGTTATTCAGCGTCAGAACGCTTCTGTAAATATTTTGTTAAAATAAAATACTAAAAATATTCTAAAATCTTCCTTTAAAAGTATCTGATTTATATATGGGTGTGTATATATATATATATATATGCAGGTTTTGGTGTCCTCGGGTGTCTTCCCGTGTAAAAGTTGGGGTGTCTAGGCGACGTTTCGACGAGGTCTCACTCGTCATCTTCAGGCTGGTGCTTTCAGCTTCTTGTTACTGGAACAGAGCCTTTAACAAATACCCTTTTAACAAGAAGCTGAAAGCACCAGCCTGAAGATGACGAGTGAGACCTCGTCGAAACGTCGCCTAGACACCCCAACTTTTACACGGGAAGACACCCGAGGACACCAAAACCTGCATTCCTGTACCCGTGAAAATCTACGAAAGCAAATATATATATATATATATATATATATATATATATATATATATATATATACATGCACACATCACATAGGTATATCTTGTCTATTAAATATTGTGACAGCCACAGCAAGATGCTCTGCACATTTTCTCTGAGTAATTAGACATTATGCTCTTGTCAACAGACAATGGAGACTTCAGACTGAATTGCAGAAA
Organism: Podarcis melisellensis; assembly: GCF_964234715.1. NCBI lineage: Eukaryota > Metazoa > Chordata > Lepidosauria > Squamata > Lacertidae > Podarcis > Podarcis melisellensis. The sequence continues at coordinate 39,707,861 of NC_138537.1, forward strand.
AGAGACTATCCCAAGGTTTTGAGCTTCTCCGCCTCTAGGTATGGCCTAATTCCCTCAATCAGAATGAAATATTACAGGTGCTATGATGAACTAAATCTGGTGTTCTGCTTTATGCTTGTTTCGGATCACTGTCTCAGGGACTGAATTGGTCTGTTGCTGTACAGTGCTGTTTCCTATAAAAACAGTGAGTAATCTATAGTGACTGTGGTATTTCACACATACACAAACATACAGACACACACACACACACACACACACACTTTGCAACTTCTATTTTGGCAGCAGCAATTAAAAGAAGGGTGAATTCTCTGTGGAAATATTTTTATGGGGTTCTTAAGTGACTGGCAGGAGAGTCAATGACAGATCAGGCTTGGATAGGTTGCTGTACTATCTCAGAGATAATACTAAATATACTTTGCCAAAATTCTCCCCAGCATTTTTAAAGCTAGTTTTATTCTATGCTGTGGAACCACTGTTTGGAACACATGTCTAAATAATGCACAGAGTCTTTGCTATCTGCCGGGAAACTTCAGATTTTACATGAATTCTACTGATCTGCCTATGTCCATACCCAAAATGGCACCTTTGCTTGAAAATCAAAGCACACTATGGAACCTCTTTGTCAAAGCTCTCACCCATGTCTGGTCTTGCTTGGCAGCCTCATACATTCATTGAACAGGAGAAGGGATAAGATGGGGCCTCTTGAGTTTCCCTGGGGAATTGCTGGGAGAGGATGAGTATTCAGCCTTTCAGCAACCCTGAGATGTTTCTACCAAGAATAACTGTGGAACCTCTCAAATCAAGAGTGACTTTATAAACACCTGCCAGTTCTTGCAGATAAGTCACCAAGGCTTCATGGTTCAGAGAACTGAAAGCAAGCGACTAGTCTAAAAGAGAGAGTGCAACTGTATGCATGTCTTGCTTGTGGGCTTCCTATAAGCATCTTGTAGGCCACTGTGAGAACAGAAGGTTGGACTGCACAGGCCTTAGTCTGATCTAGCAGGGCAGGTGGGCATCATCAACCAAACCCACAAGCCATGTTTGGGCCCAGATCTAAAATGTGAACAGTAACCTGGTTAGCTCTAATTCCAACACAACCTCCCCCAAGAAGGAAAGTTGGAGAGGAGACATGAAATGGCTGCTGAATTTATATAATGGCTTTTTGAACAAGACCGTGGATCCATGGATCCATTATCCATTTGAGGCTGCCTGGCACTTACTCTTAGAAATGCAGTGTTCACCCGAACCAGTAGGAGGGAAATTCTGGAACTGGTTCATAAGTGGCTGTTCAGAGAGCCCTCTAAGTGCACCAGTTGAAACTAATTGGTTAAAAACAAGGCAAGGCTGATACCTCAAATTCTAATACTGTAATTAAGCAGCTCCCAGGCAAGCCATATACAAGCAGTTTTGCCCCCAAAGTGGGTGGTAGGTTCATCACAGAAGGCAGATGTTGGTTTTACATCTAAGGCTCATTTGCTAATGCTGTATACTAATTAATGTTCATATATGCCAGCTATGTTGGGCTATACATAAAAATTAGCTGGCTAGAAATATAAGGAGCTTACACAAAGGGACCACAAGAAGTTAAAGGACTCTTACCAATCCTCCAAACTTTCAAACAGGCATGGTTGGGAGCAGGGGTGAAAGAGAGTCCATACATTGCTAACAGGGCCATTGAACGGTAGGGACCTATGTTTTCACAAGGTCAAAGTTTGATCTTGACAATAGTCTGGAGATATCTATCGATCTTGCCTTATCGATAGAGCCGCGACGTCAGACAGCTTTACGATCCGCATCAATCACCTACAGCGGTCCGGCAGGCTTCCTCTCAAGCTGCGCAATAACTCCTGCTGTCTCTTCTTTCAGTCACGGCTTTTTAGCAGAGTAGAAGCACAGCGTGTAAAGCAGTCTTGCTTCTTGTAAGCACACATAGACAGGTTTGTCTATTTACAGCTCTTTATTCATACATTACAGCATTAAAGTCCAGGGCTTCTTTCAGCCATGTCCAAAGGCACGTCTTTCTCTCTCAGATACACAGAGAGAAGAAGTGAAAGTACAGGGAAAAACTCCTCCCCTTAGCTTCTAAAAGCTTCTGTCTCCTCCCAGCTTCTAACAGCTGACGTCGGAATGTGACGCACACTCAGAACAACTTAACCAGTTAAGTTCTGAACACTCACACCCCCCCTTGCGTTGGATTCCGACTGCACCTGTGGAACATCCTCAGCAAAACTCTGTGAGATCAATTCCTTCCCCAATGCCTTGCGCCCTCTCTTGGCGTCCCTGTTAGGCAACTGTGGAACCACCTCACAACTCTCAGAATCGCACTGTGCGAAACTTACCCATGCACCTGTGGCCTGGTACCTCTCTGGTGGAATACCCTTTGTTGTGCGACTGGACCTCCTAGGCACAAACTCAGGTGTTCCCTCTGACTCACTTTGATCAGCAGGTGTGTCCTCTGCATCATGGAACTCACCCTCTGACTTAAAGCGTCTTCGAATCCTCTCCATCACACTCACAGGAGAACTAGGCTGACTTTTGGGCAGTCTCTTAACAGCTTGCGGAGATGCCCTATCCTGCTCTTGACCCTGGTCAGTGACCTGGTCGTCATCAGCAGCCTCAGCCTCTTCTTCCTCTGCCTCATCAGAACTGTCTTCTGGGTCAGAGAGACATTCTGAGAGAACATCACGCCTGACAGGAGTCTTTGACTTTACCTCCTCCTCTAAGAACTCAGCGTGTTTACTGATCAGCACCTTACTCTGATCACCTGACGGGTAGGCAAAACGCCATGCACGGGCATCTGGCTCATACCCACAGAAGATCATTTTCTGGAATTTGGCTCCATCTGGCCCTCGCAAAGCCTTAGGCAAAGCGACAAGCGCAGGAGTTCCAAAAGTCCGCAGAAAGTGAACCCGGGGTTTGCGGCCATTTAACAAAGAGAACGGTGTGTCACCTACCAGTGAGTTGTAGACACGATTCCAGGTAAATGACACAGCCCTCGTAGCCTCCAGCCAAAACTCAGGAGGCAACCTGGCTTCTTTCAGCATCACCTGTGCAGCCTTAACCAGAGCTCCACTCCTCAGCTCTGCCACCCCCCCTTGCTGGGGTGAAGTAACTGTGTGGCGTATCCCTCTCTTCTGCAAGAACTTCTGCAACGCAGAACCAGTGTACTCAGCATTTCTGTCACTGATGATCGCTTGAACCCTGGTGGAGAACCTCTGTTCCACCCCCTCAATCCAGCTCTTGATCAGCTGTGCTGCATCCTCCCTGGATTTGAGACCGTGAGTCCAGGAATTCTGCGAGAAATCATCCAGAAAAGTTAGCAGAAATCTGGCCCCCCCTAGACTCTGTGCCTTGACAGGACTGGACAAATCTATGTGTACCAGCTCAAAAGGTTTAGTGGCCACACGTTCCACCTTTGGGTAACTGCACCCTCTCACCTTTGCTTGCTTGCAAGTGTCACAATTAATGGCACTTCCACAATTTTGAATCCTACACCCCGTGGCAACCTCGGGCAGAGTCTGCAAGTCCTCTACCGACCCATGAATTGTTCTCTGATGCCATACGCATGCACATGTAACATTATGAGCGGGAACTGTAGTACGCTGGTTGGGAACTGTAGCACGCAACGCCTGTGCTTTCTCAACCTTCCCCTCACCTCCAAGAGACGTTTTAAGAATGAAAAGATCATTCTGTCCCTTCCGCACTTTGGCTAGTAACCTCCCCCCTTTGGAGATTGTGCAGACATCATTTTCAAAACAAACTTTGAACCCCTTATTCAACAAATAAGGCACAGATAGCAAACAGTGATGAATCTCTGGAACAATACAAAAATCCACCGTCTCCTGTAAAACAGAAAGAAAGGCATTAGTACATTTGCGAACTCTAGTTTTCTGTCCATTCGCGAACTTAATAGTTTGTCCCTTCGGAACTGCTGTGCAATTCCACCTCTCGACTGCAGGGGTCTCTGGAACCATGTTGCGGTTAGCTGCAGAGTCTATTACAAGGGCCATCCCGGAATCTTTCACTCCGCCGTCTTCAAACACTGCCATACTCGCAGAAACTTGATAAGACTCTTCCTGTTGTTTACCACGACCACCTGGCTCAGCTCCACGCCTGCCTGTCTTCCCAGGCCTGTTGCCATGGAAACCTGCCTGATTCCCATGGGAAAAATCTTTGCAAACATCCTGCATCGGCTCTCTGCTCCGGTGGGGGCAATTGCCACGCCGACGTTGAACTCCAGTGGAAAAACACTGCCCGGGGCTCCTCCCAGCTGGCCTGGCCTTCCTCCTTCTGGAACGGCTCCTCCCACCAGCCTGCCCCCCCCTGAAGCTCCTCTCTGCTTCAGCACAAAGGGAAAGCTCTTTAAACTTGCCTTTGGAACTCTTCGCCCCCCCGATCTGCTCACTAGCGCTCCTAGAGGCCAAGACATCGGGAACAGGGCCTGCCAGTCCAGCTTCTCCAGGACTCAGTCCATCACACAGACGTGTAGAAGCATTACAACAGCTCCCCAACACTGTCCCAGCCCCCCTTGGGCTTTCTGGGCTCTGGCCTTTCGCTAACGCCTCACACAAGCACGGTGCAGCACTAGTACAGCTGCCAGCAATAGTCCCTTCTGCCCCCTCTGGGGGCCCACAGCTTCCCTCAGCTGTGTGTTGACTCTCAAGAATGTGCCCAGCGCCATCTTGCCTCTCCCCTTCTGACGCAGCCGCGTCTAGGCCATGGCGTTCCACTCCTGCTTCACAAGCCTCACGGAGTGCTAGCCATGCAACCTCAGGCCTCTCAGCATCTAGGACAATAGGCTTCAGCGCATCACTTACATTCTCTGCCAGAAATACTAGCACACACATCTCAGCTTCACTCAGCTCTGTTGCTGCTCCAGCCACTTTCTGCAGTGGCTGGACTGCCTCCCAAAGGCTTTCTCCGACCAATAACAGTTCTACGTGGAGACTCCACGTCCACCAGCCTTCGCGCGTCAGCTTTTCACATGGTAGCTTAAGCCCAAAACCATGCTTCTGGAACTGCGCCATCTTCTCCCCCCAGTGCCCCAGCTTACTCACGTAGCAGTAGCCTCCAGCACCTGTCTTTGGAGAAGCGATTTTTCAGCTGCGTTTCAGCTCTCTGTGTCAGAAGCTCTTACTGCCTCTCGGAAGCAGGCAATCAATCATTCTTGCTCTCCGGCACCCACGCTGACTTCAAAGCGTTCCTGGGGCTCACACCGGCTGCTTTACGAGCGTTTTCTGACCCCATAACCTCTGGAGATATCTATCGATCTTGCCTTATTGATAGAGCCGCGACGTCAGACAGCTTTACGATCCGCATCAATCACCTACAGCGGTCCGGCAGGCTTCCTCTCAAGCTGCGCAATAACTCCTGCTGTCTCTTCTTTCAGTCACGGCTTTGCAGAGTAGAAGCACAGCGTGTAAAGCAGTCTTGCTTCTTGTAAGCACACATAGACAGGTTTGTCTATTTACAGCTCTTTATTCATACATTACAGCATTAAAGTCCAGGGCTTCTTTCAGCCATGTCCAAAGGCACGTCTTTCTCTCTCAGATACACAGAGAGAAGAAGTGAAAGTACAGGGAAAAACTCCTCCCCTTAGCTTCTAAAAGCTTCTGTCTCCTCCCAGCTTCTAACAGCTGACGTCGGAATGTGACGCACACTCAGAACAACTTAACCAGTTAAGTTCTGAACACTCACAAATAGTGTCTTCTCAACACACCCTCAGTCACTGGACAGGGAACAAATTCAATTCACATTTAAAGGCAAACCTGCAGAATCTGCTCTTTTCAAAACAATATGTGATCCAAAATACAGCTGTCCTTCAAAAATTCACACTTCTCTGAATTTTGCAGGGAATTCTCCTGCTGTATACAAAATGCATATACTAGGGTAAATTGTTCATTAAAATATATTCATGGAAATAACATTATATTAGAAGAAATTGCATGCAAAATATGAGGAATTTGCACTAAAATGCTGCTGAATTTTCATGAGAACTTTTTTTAAAAGCCACAAATGATATGGAAATATGGAGAATGTAACAAGACTGTGAAAAATAAAAAGCTGGGAACAACCAACATGGTCAGATTCACCCATCCCTATCATTGGAGCACACGTTCACAATGTTCTGTCACATACCTGTATGTCAGTCCATTTATTATATGGAATAATTCACAATTCTCACAAAAGCCAGAAGGTCCTGAGATTGCCCTCTAATATCAGCCTTGACCAACATGCTGAAATCCTCCAACATGTTCAGGACAAGGGCAAGAATCATTTGCACAATTTCCCCACTACTAGCAACAGCTTGTATTTGTGGAGCATTAAACTATTACTCCCCTCTCAACAATTATCTGCATCAAAGTCTGAGACCCCCCTGATATTCAGTACAGTGGTGTACAGTGGTACCTCGGGTTACATACACTTCAGGTTACAGACTCCGCTAACCCAGAAATAGTACCTCAGGTTAAGAACTTTGCTTCAGGATGAGAACAGAAATCATGTGGCGGCAGCGGGAGGCCCCATTAGCTAAAGTGATGCTTGAGGTTAAGAACAGTTTCAGGTTAAGAACGGACCTCCGGAACGAATTAAGTACTTAACCCGAGGTACCACTGTACTGAGGGAACATAGTAAGCTGCCTTATAGCGAGTCAGGCCATAGGTCCATCTAGTCAGTATTGTCTATACCAGAGGCAACAGCTTACGCAGGCAATTGGGGGTGGGGGGCAACATCACATGTGTGATGTGACGTCTCAATGTCATGCGCATGATGTCAGGAGGAGATGTGGCTCCTCCTCCTCTAGGCGCTGCCAGCAGCAGGAAGCTGCTTCAGACATTCCGCTCCGTCGCAGGAGGAGAAGGAGAAGGAGCCGGCCACCATGGTTAGCTCCACACTTTGCCTCCATACAAAGGTGGGAGGCAAAACGGTTTGGCCCCCTGGAGCTGGCACCCCTGCTTTATACTGACAGGCCATAGCTCTCCAGAGTTCCAGGCCGAAGTTTCTTCCAGGCCTACTTGGAAATGCTAGGAATTGAAACTGGGCCTTTCTTCAGGCAAAGCAGATAAAAGACAATTGTGTTTTAAGTCAGAGGTGTCCAAGGACAGAGAGACATGCAAAATGGGGGTGGGGGTGGGCTGGAGGGAAAGGGGGAAGAATGCTATCTTGACTGGGGTCAGATTCATTTTTGGACAAATGAGGCTGCAATGCAAACTGTACCCATCAAACTTGTGCAAAGCTGGTGGCTAGAATGGGCTTCCGTCTGATGTGGGCTGTGCCATGGCACAGAGGGAGGGGCCAGGGAAGTGTGCGTGGCATCTCTCTCTCTCTCTCTTGATTTCTATGAGGAAGTTCAGCTCTGTTTCCTTTCCCTCTCTCTGCACAATTTGAAACAGGAAGCTGAGTGAGCAGCTGCTTCTGCTTCTGAGCACTACACACAGACAGCTCTGGGATCTCCACACAAGTTGCTGGTTGGGTGGTTATCGTTATTTTTAAATTAACATTTGTTTTCATTTCGTTTTGGGACGGGCTCCTTCCCTCGCGAGTCAAGGCATGGATCAGTGCTGGTACCACGGAACCATCACCCGCTCACGAGCTGAGGACCTGCTCTCTAAAGTAGGCAAGGATGGAAGCTTCCTTGTGCGGGCCAGTGAGTCCATCCCCTCAGCATACGCCCTGTGCTTGCTGTAAGTATGGCTTGTGCCTCCACTGTACTCAGCGGCTCCTCTCCTCCTTCTGCAGCAAGCCGTGCATGGAGCTAAAGTACGGTCTGATCTCTCTGTATGTGACAGGTGATGCCTGTGCTCAACTGGAGGCAGCAAAAGAACTTGGGTGTATGGCTGGCATGACAGAATAAGCTACATGAGAAGAGTTGCTACACATGAGCAGATTTAAAGAGAGACAGTGGCAAAAGTGCAATTTCTTAAACAATTATGTAGGTAGCAGTAAGGCTTCATCTTGTTGCACCTATGGTTTGCTTTGTTTTGTTTTATTTTTAAAAAAAATTCCATTAATTTGTTGAGGCTGCAGTCCTTTACAGTAAGCGCCACTGAACTTAATGAAATTTACTTCTGAGTAGGTGTGTACAGGATTGGACTGATAATTTGGAGTCCACCAGTTCATTCTTTCCCTCTCTGTCTCTCGAGTTGATATAACCATAACAGGCGTGTTGGGGTTTTTTTGCATACTACAAACATGCTGGTTTTCTGAATAACTCCTCAGACATATTTAGAGGATGTCTTGGAGGCTACTGCAGTGCAGAGGCATAGCGTGAGGGGTGCTGTGGGTGCTGCAGCCCCGGCGTAATTTTGAGAGGGGATGCCTTGGCTGACCAGATAGCGGACAGCAGGAGGAGATTGGGCAGCAGTTTCCTCACCTGTCTCCTTCTCTGAACTGTGGCACGCAGGCAGGCACCCTGCCCGCCCACCCCAGGCAGTGCGGGCATATGCTCCACCGCTGCTGCAGTGCACAACTGGGAAGATGTGAAGGGAAAACCTGTTTACCTCATGATCATCCATAAAAACATAAGAGCAGCCTCCTGGCTCAGGCCAATGGCCCATCTAGGCCAGCCAGATGCCTGCAAGAAACCCACAAGCAGGGCCTGAATGCAATCCATTTATTTGTCACATCAACACCATGCATTTAAAGCACTCTTGTGCCGCTTTAAACAGTTGTGGCATCCCCCAAAGAAGACTGGAAACTATAGTTTGTTAAGGGTGCTGAGAGCTGTTAGGAGACTCCTCGCAGTGCTACAATTCTCACCACCCTTAACAAACTACAGTTCCCTCGATTCTTGGGGGGGGGGGAGCCAAGCCTATGAAAGAGGCATGAGAATGCATTAAATGAATGTTTTGGATACTGACCCTACTGTGGGACTGGGAGATCAGCTATACGGACTGTGCAACTGACTGTTGCTGTCAGGGATGCAAAGTAGTTGAGACCAGCAAAAGCTGAAGCATGGAGATGAATCACAGGCACTTCAAATTAGAGTTGCAGAGACAGACACTTCCTAAGCCAAGTTTGTGGTTGTCGAGGTAAAACATGGCTTAACATGAATGGGACATTTGGCAAAATTCAGGAAGTTTGAATTAATAATTTCTTGGACCTTGGAAACTGGAAGGTAGTGCCTCAGAAGTTTGGAGAGAAATCCCCAATCGTAAAGAAATATGAATATTATTTGATGGTATAGACTGACGGCCCATCAGCTGCTCCGTGAAGGGCCTGTTTGCAGTCGCCTAGATGACCCACCTCTGATCTCTCCTATTCTTTTCATATCCTTAATTCAGCAGCTACTCACAGCAAAGAACATGCATCAATTTCTCTTGGTCAGTTTCTGAGCTGGAATTTAGCTGGACTGGAAGCCGTTTAGAAGTGAGTCTACCCTGTTGCTTTGGGAATCTTGAGATCAGTCAGTAGATTTGTTCCCTGCTGCAGATGCCTATTGGCTTCCACTATGCTCTGCTATGTAAAACAAATATGAGAAAAATACCACAAGCTTTCTTTCATCCGTATGAAACACAACACTGTAGCATTGGGGAAGTGGAGAAAACACTATCTTAAATGTCAGCATAACCACATCTCCTTAGAGCTGCCACTCACAGATTGCCAAAGAAGCATTACAAGAAAAAGAAGAAGAAAAAGGATGAATGAGGACACAGATTTGCATAAAATGTGCGCATGCTAATTTGTGTGCATATATGCAAATTTAGAAATAATTGTTATGATAAAACTACAAATATATCTTACCACGGTGGGGGGAAATGGTGATGAGGTGTCCAGACTACTGTCCAAGTGAGGAACTTCAAGGTCCCTGCTCTCCTTCTTTATTTAATGTTAAACTACACTTGGACTGGGCACTCTTTCAAGGAGTGGAATGTCGTCTGCAAAGTGGGCCTTCCCCCCCATGCCTTCCAAAACCTACCTGCACAAATGTAGAAGCTTAAAAGTATTCCTTTTTTTTTAAAAAAAAAAGGAAAACTGGGCTTCTCAGGAACCATGCTTGTGTTTTGCAGTACAGCCATAGCCATGCATTGAAACAAAAATTTCCAGGCAAGATATGAAAAAAAGAAGGCCAAAATTAGCAGCCGAAATCCATTTATAGACTCCAGAACATAAGCATATGATCTACAAATTGCTTGAGGCATCAACACCTCTTGCTAACATTTAAATGTGGATCTAGAGACCCAGCTTTAGGCATCTATGTTTTAAAAACTTGATCCAATGAGCAGTATATTAGTGGGGTCCTGAAATGTTAGAGGGCATATGGGGGGTTGTAAGTAATTCATTTTTTAAAAAATCCTGTAAACTAAAAGACCTATCCTATGCAAGTTTCTTCAGAAGCAAGTCCCACCAAGTTCAATGGGGCTTATTTCCTAATATATGTGTTAAGAACTGCAGCTTAAACTAAACCCACAGAATCACAGGCTTTTAATGGGCTTCCTCACTTGAAATCCTTTCAATAATTTCAATCAAAACAAGGTGCTAAACGCAATTTTTGGCATTCAGGGGGTACCCCCATCAGCTATATTATGAAGGGAGTACTTCTGGTAAATATAAGAATATGATTATGTCACTTTAAATAGTATAGATTTAAGATATTTCATATTTCATATGTGAGGTAAATTAGACGGAGAAACTGCCCAAATGATATCCAGTGAGTATCTTGGCTGAGTGATAATTTGAACCTGGATCTCCTCTAGCTAGTCCAGGACTCTAGCCATCTGGAGGGCACCAGGCTTAGGAAGGCCGGGAGAAGCTTTCAAGGAATCGTTTTAACAAAGTGTTTCAGTTGGATTGTGCAACTAGTACTGCTTACTTGTTAGTCAGGTGGTCAAGTTATATGACTTTTATCTAGATATCTAGATTTCTAAATTCTGATGTGTCAGTTGCTTAAATTCAGTTGCTTAAATTCAAGATGTGGGTGGGAGATATCTTTGTTTGGTGATCTTTATTTAACGGCAAATGTTAAGAATGCTTCCTGATAGCTTCACCATGAACTGCAAAATTATTTCATTGATCTGTCTAGATTAACATTGCTATGTTTCAGTTATGCCCTCTACTTTTTGATATGGGACATCAAAATATCCCGTATAACTTAAGATGCTGTGTTTGTGGTGAAGAAGCAGGAGAAAAGCTTCTTCTGCCTGCTGTTGAAGGAGCACATCAACTGAGCAAAATCAGAGGAATTAGCATTTTAGTTAGAATGACAACAAAGAAGTCACAGAAATGTTTGCCTTGGCTGCTGTACAACCATAACAGCAATTTCTGGGTGATCATGTGGTCACCCATGTAGAATTGGATATATATGATCTTTTAGGTTACATCTATGATTATGGCCAATGCTAGCCCTACTCAGAGCAGACATGTCTAAATCAGGTTCATGAATTTAAATGGGTCTACTTTGTGCAGGACTTAGTTGGATGCAAGGCATGATTTTTTATTATTATGTTATTTTATGATGTTATTTTCATTAACATATGTGTTTTTATGCACATCTTGCCTCAATGCACACATTTTTATATGCATTATTTGGTTAAACAACTGCATACTTAAATTTGGAGAAGTGGAAGTTTCAAAGGTAGCTGTGTTTCACTTTGCATATTCTTACAGAAACTGCGAATTAGGTAGGCAACTTTTATCATGATAGCAAATGAGTGACACAAATATATTCGGAACTCAACAGACTGTCTGGACATTCAGTGTTTAACAGTTTGTGACGTAAATCATGCTTCAATGCAGCAGTTCTTGTAAAAGTTCACAAGCAAAGCGTAAGCTAAAAATGTGGTTTCGTAACATACGTCAAAATAGCTTATTGATAAGAATTCAAGCAGGGATGAGACAGCTTGCTAACTAAACCCTTTCAATGGACTAGTTTGTCTAGCTAAAGTGTTCAAAGCTTAATGAAGAGAGAATAAAGGTCCTATAGTGCTTACCGTGAAGGAAGAAGTAATAATTTTCCTACCATGTTCTGAGATGGAAATAAAAATTTGAATAAAGACAGATGAGACAGATAGCTGCACTAGTATGTTCTCTGAGCTCTTCCTGTCTTTAACAGAACTGTCTGTAGCTAAATAAAAGAAGGTTGTTGTTGTTTTAAATATATATATTTATAAATGCCCTTAAGATTCATTAGCCCTTTGACTACACTGCTGTCAGGAAAGAACAGAGCATGGGAGAGGGCCACATATGAAAGTGAATAGACATTCTAGGGCAAGGGCGGGTTTACATTTCAAACAGAACCACAGTAACTGCAAAAATATATTTAATTGTCATGTGTGAAAATACCTTCAGAAAACTGCCTGCATCAAAGCCCACGGTCAAAAGTGAGAATCCCTCAGATATTCTAATCATGCTGGTTCAATAATTCCAGCCCCAAACAAAGCATCCCATTAATTGTCCTCTTTGGAGGTGAGACTCCCATTACTATAGAAGTCTGGAAATTAAGCCTAAAAGCTGTTGGTTTTGGTTGTTTTTTTTAATGGCTCTTTCTGATCTTTTCTACTCTTCAGATAAAACTCTTCTGCTCTTTCTTCCCTGAGTTAAAAAAATAATACAACAGAAAGAGAACAGAAGGGGAATACTCTTGGGTGGTGTTTTGATTCTGTGTTCAGTTAAGGATCATTTAATTACTTGGCAATCCATCAAGGAAAATAACCATTATAACAATGCAGACCAGAGGCACTGTATCAGTTTTTCAAAAGCATGAATGCATCTGAATTGACAGAGTGCAGCCACACACATTCAGTTTAAGTCTCACACATTCAGAACCTAAATAGATGTGAAATGTTGCATTTGTTGAATCACATATCTGCCAGGACTGCATATAAAGGGAGGGTGGTAATAGGTCTGATTTTTACATAAAAAGTGTCCTCTGGATGAAAGGAGCTGAACCGCCGTCCCCATTATATTCCTGAAATCCATTTCTCTGAATCCTTTTCTCCCCAAGTCTGGTGTTGATACTGGGAAGTATATTGCACAGGGATAAAAGTGCTTAGGGTTATGGGCCAATATACGTCAACATCCTCTTAAAAACAACAACTCTGGAAACTGACTCATGAAAGATGATGGGAGTTGTAGTCCCAAAACATCTGGAGGCCGAGTTTGCCTATGCCTGCTATAGTTGCATCCCTAAAACCTCACAATCCACATTTTATTATTCTTAAAGTCTCAGAAACAGCCCAAACTCTTTGGATCTGGCTGAGGCAATGCTGTTTCCACGCCCATGTTGTTCTTTACACTTGGAGGTCTCTCTGTAAAGAGCAGTGGGTAGAATTAATCTTGGCCTGTGAGCAATCCAATTCCCTCCCTAGTCCTCAACTCTTCAGTCATATTACTTGAAATATACTCAGAGTCAAGTGTGGATTTCATGCTCTTTACTCAGCTCATAGTAGTGAGGAAATGAAAGTTCCCCCAAAATATCTGCTTTATATACATTTACACAATGGGCCGCACGTGATTGGCTAATTCTGGGGTTCTCCTGTTGGCCAATCAGGTTGCGGATTCACTTCCACCTGGAGCTGGATTGGGTGGCTCCTGCGGGCCAATCATACTACTGCATTGTTCTAGGACCAATCAGACTGCTGCATTCTGAATCCTATTGTTCTAGGACCAATCAGACTGCTGTCTTTTGGATCCTATTCAACTCAGTACATAACACCACTGATGAGCTGTTGGGGAGTAGGGATGGGGAAGAAACTGGGTTTGGTTTGAACTTCAATAAGAAGAACCTACCTAATTTGCAGTTTCTGAAACAATATGCAAACCGAAACACCGCTACCTTTTGAAACTCACACTTCTTCAAATTTCATGATGCAATTCTCCAACCAAATAATGTGTACAGAAGTGTGCATACATTAGTGAAAATAGCATATAAAATGCATTTTATTAGGGAAAAATGCCAGCAAAAACGTGCCCATTGGGAGAAATTTGCACTAAAATGCTGGCACATTTTCATGTTGACTTTAAAAGTAAATTCACAGAATGATGCAGAAATATGGAGAACTGAATATAAGATTTAAAAAGAGAGAGAGAGAAATAGAGAAAATGAGATTGACAGATTGATCCACTTCTAATATGGTGTTGTGCAGTCTTCCTCAACCTCGGCCCTCCAGATGTTTTGAGACAACAATTCCCATCATCCCTGACCACTGGTCCTGCTAGCTAGGGCTCATGGGAGTTGTAGGCCAAAAACATCTGGAGGGCCGAGGTTGAGGAATCCTGGTGTAGTGGTTACAGCAACCTTTCCCAAACTTGGGTGCTTAGCTATTGTCGGACTACAACTCCTATCTTCCCTGACCACTGGTCCTGCTAGCTAGGGATGGTTGGAGTTGTAGTCCAACAACATTTGGGGACCCAAGGTTGAAAAAGGATAGGTTAGTGTGTCAGACTAGGATCTGGGAGGCTAGGGTTCAAATCACCACTCAGTGATGTATCTCACTGAGTGAACTTGAGCCAGTCACTGTCTCTCAACATAATTTACCTCACAGGGCTTTTGTGAAAATAAGGGGGGGGGGGCGTGCGTACAGGGAGAACTACTGTATATATGCCACTTTGTGTTCTTTGGGAGATAAATTTAAATGAAATGAATTATTTCTAATTCTCAGCCTAAGGTTGTAAACCTAGAAATAAGCCCCGCTGCATTCAATGACATAGAATCCTGAGTGGAGCAAAACATTAAAGCACATTTAAGCAATAAAATAAGTAATGGTAGGCAATCACAAGCAGAGATTTACAGTGAATCCCAAGGAAAAGAATGCTTGAATTTAGAGAAGCAGCAAAATGACTTTATCATAGAAAATAAGCACCAGCACAAATACACTGAGGGCTTTCATCTGGCCCCTGTGTAGCTCCTTATCAAATGACTTCTGGCCCTATTCTTTTCAACAACCAGAGGTTTTAATTAGGCACCTCAGAGAAAGAGGCAAAAGTCTTTAATGACATTCTAGTGTATACAGCAACAGACCCTTCCATACTTCTCCCCTCATTTACCTCAGCAGCTTACAGGCAGTTGGAAATGCTCTAGTAGTGGGCAAGTGGGCATAGAGTCTGCTGTGGTTCATGTGGGGATTAAGGCCACATCTACACCATAGGTTTAAAGCACATAGTTTCCCCCAAAAGAATGATGGGAACTGTAGTCTGTTAAAAGTGCTGATCATTGTAGCTTTGCAAAGGTTAACTACAGTTCCTAAGATTATTTGGTGGTAGCCATGTGCTTAAATGTGCTTTAATGTATGGCGTGGATATGCTTTCTGTGTGAGAAGTCCTTTCTTTACCCGAGTCTCAGAAGGTGAAACCCACTAGTTCACTTTTAGGGGTTCCTTGCTTTGAGGTGTTCAGCCTGGTGGATTTACCTCTGTTTTCGATCACACTGGGAGAGCAGCAGTGTTGGAGAAATATCTGTGTAGAATGTTTTCCCATGACATTTCTGAAAACTGTCTTGACAAATCCTGAGATGATCTGCTTGCTCTTATTTTCTGGAAGTGATGAAGAAGCAAGTAGCATGGTCTCTTACGGAACAGCTAGTCATTCTCAGCAGAAATTCTGCTTTGCCTCTGAAATTTTTTGCAGAAGACAGTGTCTTTCAAAATATGTGATTATGGCTGGAGACAGATGATGTACCTTATGAGAAGTGGCACATTCAACAGCTAGTATTTTGATTAGAATTGATGCAACCACAGACATTTTTTTCAATTATATGTATGTCTCTGCTGCATAAGAGATTAGTTTCCCATTTTGAAACAAATAGCCTCCTCTCTCCTTGCTAAACAGCAGTTTCTGTCCTAAGTGACATTGTGATTTGATACTTTTACCCCTAAATAAGTATGACCATGGCCAAAAAAGTGGCGGATGCAAAAATGGTCTTAGGTTCTTTGGTGGATTTTTGTAAAGTGCCGGTAATCTGTCTTTCTGCTAATTCCACTTTTTGATATGATGGAAACCTGCTCCCCCCCCCCCCGCCCGGCCCACGTCTGTGGGCATCATAGCTTTGCAATCAAAGGCACAAGCCCTTAGAGGTTCTGTTTTTTAAATGGAAAATTTAAAAGAGAAGGAAATGGATGGAGAGAGATAAATGCCAAGTCCAAGGCAGAAAGCGGAAACCATTCCATCTGTCCTGGAAGCCCCAATCCATAGAATTCCAGGCCAACAAGATGTTAAAACTCAAATATGTTAAAACTAATACATATGGAGCCATTCCAACACCATATCTCTTTTCCTCTCTTACTACTAACAGCTTGCTGAACATTTCCTTGTCCCCAGCTCAGTTCATTAGCTGTCATCTGTGGCATAGGAGAAACATGATGACATTCACTCTTACTTGATGTAACACTAGGCATTATCAGTGGAAACGAGAAAGAGAAATACTGATCAGCTCTGTAGCTTGTAAAGTCTGATTAGGCCTTCAGACTCAATATTCCATGTATACTAAGAATTTTGGAATCCCAGAAACAGCCTTTGAAATCTCAAGATGGACTTGAATAATGGTGACATTTGAAAACACAATAAATGTGGGGTCACTGTACAACCTTCCTGATGATTACGTATCGATGTGACATTTTCAAGCTTATTTTTGCAACCTCAAGAGTCAGGAATGGGGTGAGGCAGTTAGATATCAAGGAGAAAATAAAAATAAAGTTTTCAGACTGATCAAGTTGGCCTTGTATGCTTCAGACCAGAAGCGGGGAACCTTTGTTTCTCCAGACATTGCTGAATTATAACTGCCATCAGCCATGATCATTTGTCATGCTGGCTGTGGCTGATGAGAGCTCAACAACATTGGGAGAGGCACAGGTTCTCTACCCCTACAGACCATCAACACAACAATAAACACTGTGATCAACATATCTTGCCAGACTTACCTTTTCTTCTTCTAACATCCTCTCCTCTTATGTGTCCCAGGTATCGGAACTGTGTGTATACCTACAGGATTCTACCAAATAAAGAACATAAGCTAGTTATCCAGGTAAGCCCTCATTTAATGCTAAATATGGCACTTTAGTTTCACATTCTGTTGTCTTATATGAGAAATATATCATAAGAGGGAGGACAAGGATGATGGCAGCTTTAGTCCAAGAACATCTGAAGGGCCACAGATTTACCATTCGTGTTGTAGAGGGATCTCAAATATGATACTAACCAGAGACAACAGTGAGTGGTGTGTTGGTAAACAAAATGTTGAGGAGTGCAGTGGAAGTGCACTGTTGCCCTAGTGTCAGTAGCTCTAGGTATTTTTATTCACAGTGGATTCCCTAACTGTGGGCGGCCGATTGCCATGGAGATGTTTCCTAGGCTATGCAATAAATGCTGCTGATTGCTCAGGAAAGCCATATGCAGTCTCATTTTACACTCTACTGCACAGCGTGGAATTGGAAGGTACCTTTGAGGTCACCAAGTCTAACTCTCTGCTCAGTGCAGAACGCAATGGAGATCCCATCACCTCCTAAGGCAGTATGTTCCGCTGTGAAACAGCTCTGTCTTCTGCAGGACAGTCTTTCACATGTCATTCTTGCATTGCAGGGAGTTGTACTAGATGACCCTTGGGGTCCCTTCTACATTCCTATAATTCTGTGATTGTAGAAAGACTGCTATCATGGAATCACACAGTTGTGGTGATTCATGCATTGGTAACCTCAAGACTTTGTGATTGGACAAAATGCTGCAGCTGGACTGTTGATGGGGAGAGACAATCACCAGCACATAAAAGCTTGCACTGGCTGCCCAGATGTTACCAGGCCAGGTTCAACATTCTTGTATAAATTAACCAGGCCCTTAATGGTATGGATCCAGGGTATCTTAAGGGACACCTGTTCCTGATCTACTAATACCTTTAGGGCATTCTCTGATGGTGGTCTCCCATGGCTCAGGTGCACAGCTCATAACTACCAGAAACCATGCATTCAATGAATTGGGCCTAAACTCCCAACTGAGATTTGACAGCAGGGACCCTCCTTGCTGACCTTCAGGTGAATGGCTAAAACTTTCTTGTTCCAGCTGGTATTTTAAGGTAGCGTTTGGTCTTGTGATAATTCTTTATTGCTTTATTTTCCCATTTTCTGTGGATTATTTTTTATGCATGCCACTTAGAAATTCAAATAATTAAGGCGTATATAAATGTCTAAAATAAGTAAGTGTCAGCCTATAAACTTCTCTTATCCGGGCTAAATACACACAATCCTTTCAACCATTTCTTGTAGAACCATCCACAGTCCTACCTTTTCCCCACCATGGGACATCAGAAACCACTGACTACACTTGGCCTCTGATTTCCAGATGCAGCATTTTCTTCCCTTTGGGAAAGGCCTTTATATAATCCAGCTTTTCTGCTCAGTGAGTCTTCTGGGGGAAGGAGAATGCCTGAGGCGTATCCTAAGGGCAATCCCATTGAGTATAGGGGGAAATTATATGATTATTATTATTATTATTTCAAGCATGACAAAGTTGCAATATCTGGTCCATTTATGTGAGATGGGAAACTACTTTACCTGTTGCCATGCATCGTTCTTCTTCCATCATTTGACCTAAAGCAGGGATGTGACTGGGCTGCTCATACACTTGAATAATTGCCTTTTATGCCCAGCATTATTCATAAGCACTTCATTCATCCAATGTCGTCTAAGGATATCCTTCCCATTCCTGACATGAAAGGGCTCTGATTTTGCTCTCCTTCAGCACTTCCTGACCTCAAGATTCCACGGTAGTTTCTGGCCTTGCACAGACTGATGAAAGCTTTGCGCATCTGGTCACTTTTTTTCCTGCTCCGCCTCTGAGGTCGGGACTCTGTGTAACAGGAAATCGATGACACACAGTGCGTAGTTCGAAAGCAGCCCAGCAACTGTGACTCATTGCTCACCAGAAGAAGCTGAAACTGTAGGATGCTTATGCATTCTTATCACACTAGAAGCTATCAGCTTGCTGGAGAGTTGATGGGGCCTGATATACATGAAGGTGCTTTTCCTGTTGGATTCCCCACTGAAAACATAAGAACTGTGCTGCATGTTAACAGGGCCAGGCTACAAGTCACATTGTAATAAATGGAGCTTGTGTTCAGAACCTATTTGGATATCACACACACAGTTCTCCAAATGAATGTTCTGAATAACTCAGGTTTAGGCGCATTAATTCCAATTGTATATATATATATTCAACCCCATGCCTGTCCACAGGGAGGTAAGAGCATAGAAGCATAGAATTAAAAAGTTGGAAGCGACCACAAGGGTCATCATCTTTTTTGCCCAGTGTGGGGCTCAAACCCACAACCCTGAGATTAAGAGTCTCATGCTCTACCAACTGAGCTATATAGCCACAAGCTAAAGAGAAAGATAGCATGATGCTAAAGCCATGCGGGAGGCAGTGGAAGACAGAAGTGCCTGGCGTGCTCTGGTCCATGGGGTCACAAAGAGTCGGACACGACTAAACGACTAAACAACAACAAAGCCATGAAGTCAGCCGTTGTAACTGATGTTTTATGAGAGTCGTGGAAGCGTCTTGCAGACATATCAATATTAGCATCCACTAGGTAGGATGCCAGAGATTGGACATGGGACCTACTACCTTCCAATTTATTAATTTTAGTATTTTTAAACTTTAAACTTCCTTGGGTACCTTAGCAGACAGGTAGTATACAAATGGAATAAACAAACAAACCAAAATACATTAAAATATAAAACATACAGAACATAACTTACAAAACAGCTAGAAAATTTTGCTCCTGCCTAAGTAAAAAGATTCAGTCAACAATCACACCAGTCCCCCCCCCCTCGTTGTCTGTGCAGATATATGTAGTATATTCCCCTAGTATGATTAGTTTGGCAGCTTAGAATTGATCCTGTATTTCCTGCAACTGGCCTTGTCACTGACGTCATAGACAGAATTTTATTTTATTTTCCTGTGCAAATGAGACACAGTGTCAGGTCTCCCGTGTCAGTTCTATGTGGAAATGGGAATAAGGGCTATACTGGGAAGTATGCCAGTTCCTGCCCTGGAAATTTTGCCAGTCCACCCTCTAGTTTGCTGTTCCAACCATCTGATAATGACTTAGGAAGCTATCTTTCCATTGTTTAAAAATTATGTGACCTATCCTGCACACAGCTGATGGCTGTTTGACACGAGATAATGTAGGGCTGCCATACGTCCAGAATTTTCCTGGACATACACAGAATACTGTGGTCAATAGCAGTGTCTGAGTCGAAATCAGCTATATGTACGCGAAATTCCAGACATATGGCAAGCCATGTTGACAGTGCCGTTTTTGCCAATTCTCGTAAATAATAGTTCAAAATACAGTGGTACCTCGGTTTAAGAACAGTCCAGTTTAAGAACGATTTGGTTTACAAACTCTGCAAAATCGGAAATAGTGTCTCAGTTTGAGAACTTTACCTCGGTCTAAGAACAGAATCCGAACGGTGGAAGGGCACCGGCGGTGGGAGGCCTCATTAGGAAAAGTGTGCCTCAGTTTACGAATGGTTTTGGTTTAAGAACGGACTTCCAGTTCGTAAACTGAGGTACCACTATAGCTCGAAGGCTTTTTGAAATATGGCAACCCTATGTTGCCTCCTTACAGCATGTAGGAGCAGTAACTGAGTTGGCTCACACAATTATTATTTGTTAATACAAGTAGTTTTGATTCTCTCCTGTCACACCTTCATGGTGACAAATGTAATATGGCACCCAGGCAAGCAAGAATGCTGTCTGTACCAATTCCATTTCACAATATTTGCCCATATGAGCACAAACACCTGGAAACAATTCTGGTATGCTCCCATAGGGAGCCCGAAGCCCTGTGCTAAGCAGTTTCATATTTTCAGTATTGAAAACCAAGAGTTCATTCAGTTTTCAGCTTGTGTGTACTGTATTGGCATTCTGTTCCATCATTTTTGGAAATGTCATATTTGAAAGCCTTTTTACGCAGCCACTGAAGAACTGAAGTGAGTGGAGAAAGTCACCTGCTCACAGCAAGACCAAGAACCCCTGGCTTATCTCTCTCGTGTCCTGGGGAAAATAGCCATGTAAAATATGAGTAGGATCCATCCCTCTGGTGGGTGATGCACAGTTCCATAGAAGAACATAGTGACCTGCTAATGGCCAAAGAGAATGAATGGCTGATTTTGGCTTTTAAAGATTTGCATGACCCAAGGCAGGAATACAAAGAGGATTGCCTTTCTCCACATGAGCCTGTATGTCAGTTAGGGATAGATGGATCAAATTGTTTGCATTCTGTGTTACTTCTGAATACACTCAATCATAGGTCTGTTCCACCCTGGGCTTGGTGGGGGGGGGGGGGTTAAGCACCAAAAATGCATTAAAATTGTATGCATTTTCTACACTCCCCCCCCCCCCTGAGAATTGTAAGGATACCCCTATTCACTTCCCAGATCTATAATTCTCAGAGTGGTTTAACAATCAGCCCCTGGGAATTCTGGGAATTGTAGCTCTGTGAGGGGAACAGGGGTCTCCTAACAACTCTGCACACTCTTAACAAGCTACAGTTCCCAGAATTCTTTGGGAGAAGCCATGACTGCTTATAGCAGAGATCAGCAAACTTACCATGGCTTGGGCGGTGTCTCCAGCGCCGATCGTGCGGCGGGCTGGAGGGTGGGGGAGCATGTGCCCATACGCGTGCGCACACACTATTTCCGGTGCACTTCTGGGTCAGAGGAGCACCAGAAATAGGTTGTGTGCATGTGCACGGGCTTCCTCCGACCTGGATGTGCACCGGAAATAACGATTGTGCATGTGCACAAGCTATTTCTGGTGCTCCTCCGACCCAAAAGTGGGCATCTGCGCAGCGCAGTGCCGGTAAGAGCGGGCGACAGCAGTGGGCAGCGGGGGTCACCACAGGCTGGATAAACGAGTCCCTTGGGCCTTATCTGGCCCATGGGCCTTAGTTTGGGGACCCCTGGCTTAAAGTCATGGAATAGTGCTTTAAATGCACAGTGCAGTTGGGGCCTAGGGATAGATATACTAAAGCAAAGAAAAGAAAACCTTGCACAGCTCATACATACCTGGTTCATGTAGATTTAGGCTGCTGTTTCAGTATGACAATCTTGCAATAATAATCTCTGGATACTGACTGTGTAAATAATCTCAAAGTGCTTTCGGAAGATGCTTCTGTCTTTTAGGAGATTCAATTGATTACATATGTCACTGTGCATTACAGCTATTGTTATCACATATAAATCTTTTCATGCCTTGCATTTGGGAGTTCAGATTAACAGCATGCCAAAAAAACCACCCCACTGCTATTTTAGCTTTTCAAATGACAGAACCGCTTGAAAACGCAAAGAGTGGTGTTACTTGTCTTTATGCCAACACTTGTTGGAAAGAGGAAGTACCATGTGTTATTTAATTACAGTATGTTTTTTAAAAATTAATTACCCATTCCCTAAGTACAGTATTTTAGACAATGTCGGCATGGTATGTTCCGTAAATGCTGTGCGCTTGTACTATAATGCATATGTTGGCAGATAATTATTTTTCAACTACATACATAGTCTCCTGCATAACTGTTTTAGGGAATACACAGAATAGAGTGTTCTAAAGAGCTTATTTTCAAATTTTAGGTGCTTATCAGAAGCATGCAAGCACCCATTTTCCTGGTAACCCAGGGCAACTAGAACATTTCCATAAACAACGGGATGTTGTTTGGAAACCTGTGAAAAACATTTATTTTAAAAGCAAATTTCTGGCATTTATGAATGGGGAGGAAATGCAGTGTGTACCACTAACAACAGCTGCATGTGGCTACTTGGGGATGACCCCTACCCCTTGGGCATCTCTAATGTCAGGAAAAGGAAAGGCAGTGATGGTAATCGTCAATATTAGAGAAACCGTGAAAAGAGAAATTAGCTAAGATATATATTCCACATGATTTACTCTTAACAGGAAATTAGAAAATGATAGACATGCAATTTATTTTAGTAGAAAACAATGGTTTGTATCCAACAAAATCCTCCCACTAGGAAAAAAAATCCATGTGCAATGGGACCTCTCCCTCTCCATTCTCCATACATGCACCCCACACCTCAGATTTGCTCCAGTGGGTTGGGGGAACCACTAGAATAGAATTTTCCGGAGCAGGGGTGGCATGGGAAGAAGAATGGGAGAGAAACTCCTATTGTGCAGGTAGAAATCATTGCACTAATGATACAGCTTCGTCGCACACAATCCTGTGAACATGATTATTGTAAACAACTGAAATAATAAAACAGCACCAGCATTGATAGATTAATGTGACTGCCTGTAAATTATTTCCCCAAACAAAATCAAAAGGGAGTTTGTTGCATTCTCTATCTTTCTCTAAGATTTCAATGGCTTGTGTCTTCAATATTACTTTCTATAAGGACTTAGGAATAAGAGTGTCCCCACCGCCATTGCACCCTAATAAAATCAAAACCCAGGAGCTGATGCCTTAAAGAAACACATATTGCATTAAAAAAAACACCTGGAGCTGAAGAAATTTATAGACATTTTTATCACTCAGTGCTATCGATAAATGCTTGAAGCAGTGGAGGGGAACACTAGGGGTATGATGTGGCCCTCCAAGCCTCTCGATCTGGCCCTCGAGACCCTCCCCTGATCATGTCTCATCTCCCCGGACAATTCACCATCCCTGCTCTGTGCTCTCACCTGGCTAGAATGTATACTTGAACTGTGATAATGCATTTTAACTTGTCTGGGTGGGTGATAGAAACCTCTGCATGGCTAAAAGGTACTAATGTGCAAAGGTGGGAGGCACATCTGTTGCTCAGACCACTTTTTGCCTCTGGCCTTGCCCCCCACGGGCATCTGCTCTTTGGAAGGGAGGGAATGCAGCTCTGAGACTAAACCAGGCCCAGATTAAATATGATGTTAAAATGGAGAAGGGCTGTAGCTTAGAGGTATGGTATATGTTTCATGCACAGAATGTCCAGGCTTCAACCCCACATTTCCAACTAGGGCTGGGAAGGTCCCCATCAGAAAACCTTGGGAGCTGCTGCCAGTCAGTGTAGACAGTACTAAGCTAGATGGATCAATGGTCTTATTGGTATAAGGCAGCTGCCTATATTCCTCTTTAATGTGAGCATTTTTAAAAAATGCAAGTAATCATCACAGCTGGATCCGAGGAGCACTGGGGGCCACAGCGGACCGGGAGGAAAAACCCACAGCCCGGTTTTGGTCCCAGTTAAAATCACATTCCCCCAGCCCCTGGTGCCGTTTTTGCACTGTGAGGAAACGTCGTGTTTAGTTTTATCCCAATTACCATGAACAGCAGAGGAGGTAAAAAATGCTTCCCTTTTGTGCCCACTTCAGGTTGTACATGCAGGTCGGGGGTTCATATTACAGACTTTTCCTGCGTACAAAAATCCCCTCCCTATCAAAAAATTAGATGTCAAAGGGAAGTTTTCTAGCCTAGACTTCTTTCTAGAAAGCTAGGTTTCTATCTAAAGGGAGATTTTCGTGCACTCAGTCATGAGAACTGGCACCTCCAGTCTACAGTGCTGCAGCCCAGAAACAGGTTTACCTCATCTGCTGTTAGTGAGAACTTTTGTAGAAAGATGAACATGAGATTTCGACACATTGGCTTTTAGGAACAGCTAAACCTCGGTACAAGTAATGAGCACAGCTTTGCTGTCAGCCACACCAACAAAGCTCACACTCCCCCTGTCATCCTCATTCAGTTCCACTTTCCTTTCCACCCGCAAAGTTGCATTTAAAATAGTCTAAACTTGCGGCTGGCTTGTATTTTGGGAAACAGCTTTTTCTTCCAGCTTCAAGTCCCATCTTAAGGTCACATTACTGTGATAGGCTTCTGGAATTGCTTTGCCCCAATTGGGTTTCAGGGCTTTTAGATTTAGTAAATGATGTTTACAAAAGCATATTTAGCAGGAGACGGGGGGAGCAGGGCCTGCATAACCTTTTCGCCCTCCCCAACAGCTTTCTCTCTCCCAACCCCCCAGCTTCCTTGCTTCACAGGTCCTTCCTTCTCACCCACTCAAACACACACTGAGGCTGCACATCACTAGACTACTAATGCGCATGTGCGTTTTTGTGCATGTTCACCCACACATGAGCACTTCCAGTCAAATGCTATCTCAGTGTTTCCCACCCACAGTGGGGGGCAGAGCTTGTTGCACCTAGGGACGGCCTGTCCCTTTTAGCCACCTGAGGTGAAACAGGAAGCTGCCATCCCACCGCTGTCCCAACACCACCGAAGGCCCCTCTGTCAAAGCCTCCTTTACATAAGTTGTGGGTGGTGTTTGCAAAGCAGTGGCTATGACAGCTATTTTTGGTGAGATCTCACTTCTCCAGCTCTTGGGGTTCTGCTCAAGGGGCTTACTGAGGTCTAAAGTGCATTCTCTGGCCTGTGGTGAATTAAGATAATTTTAAACTCAGTGGCCTTACTCGGGGAGGGATTCTTTATTTATTTTTTACAAGTTAATGTGTATTGCTTCACTTCAGAACCGTTGTATGACAGCTCTGCTGCATTTGGGATCCCTCCTGCTTATTCTGTTAAGGGGAAGATGTGACCTCTGTCCTGTCCTGCTCTGACAGCATCATTGTCTGTGGCAGTTTAGCTACACTCCATTTGGGGCCATGAAAACTGGCTGCTAGTGGACATCTCAACATCAACTCCCCGCCCCATTCTATTAAAAATTTACAGTGCAGGTCTCAATGATACAGTGAGAGTGGAATTCCCCCTGCTATCCATCCAGTGACCACAAGGGCAGAACCACACCATGCATTTAAAGTACATTCAAAGCACATATCTTTCCCCAAGAGTTCTGGGAACTGTAGTTTCCCCCTCAGAGAATTACAGTTCCCAACACCCTTAACAAACTACAGTTCCCAAGATTCTGTGGTGGGGGGGCCATGTGCTCTAATGTGTGGAGCCATACATTTTACATCTGCACTGAATTGTAGTTTCTGTACCAAAACCTGGTTTGAAGTCAGATTGAAAGGTCTGGATAATGGATAGTGGATCCAGTGAATCAAATGTTGGCATTTGGGGAATTTGGAGAGCAAACAGTGGCATGTAGAAAAGGGGGGGGGTGTTACATAGTAAATAGATGGAAACCTGGGACTGCTATTGAAGAGCTCTTAGTAGGCATGATGTGGTGGAAGAGGGGCATATTGGGAGTGGGCAATGATGAGGTTTTTTAGTTGCCAATCAGTGGTTCTGCTAATGGCTCCCAGCTCCATGTGGCAAATATCCCTATGCATGTCTTAGGTAAGGAGTGTGGACCTTCACAGTTATATAGTGATCCACACATGGCTAGCCCAAATAAGACAGATCACATCCAAAACATACATTTAAAGCACATGGCTTTCCCCAGAGAATTCTGAGAACTCTAGTTTGTTAAGGGAGCTGGGAATTACAGCTCTGTAAAATACAGTTCCTAGGATTCCTTGATGGAAGCCATGTGCTTGATGGTGTGATCTGGCTTACTTGGGCTAGATGACCTTAAAACACATCGGTGAAGCAACCCTAACCCCCTGACCGGCTGCTCTGTGTTAGCTTTAAGCCTTATTCTACACATTGAGCAAGTGTGCTGTGCCCATATATATGGGCTTGCATTTCAAACATGAGCAGAGGGGGAGAAAAGAGACTGTCTTTTGAAACTGTGATTTTTGACTACTAAAGATAGTGACTCTCATGGACCTCAGTCGTCATCCCAGCTTGCTTTCTGCGGTTGTGCATTTCTCACTTCTGCTTCCACTGCTTGTTTCCATTTCTGTTCCTCATTAAATTTAAAAAAGTAAAAACACCCAGAGCCAGAATCCATGTTGTACACTTTTCCCCTCAACTTTCCACATTCCTACGTAGATGGTTTATATTAAATGTAATCAATATTTTCCCCAAGATTTTGCTGCAGCCCTGATGATACTAATAGCACTTTTTGGTGTTTTCACTGGGTCTGTATGGGATAAATATTGCTATGTCCACTCCTGTCTCCAAGCCATACTGAGGAAGAACTGATCTCTCTGGTGGGGGTGGGAATTCAGAGGTGGCTGGTGCCCATTGTGACTGGTAGGGTACAAGGCAGGGAGCCCAAAAAGGAGGTGGAGCCAGACTCAGGTTGCTTTCATATTGTACCTTTAAAGCACCATGATGCCACTTTAAACAGTCATGGCTTCCCCACAAAGAATTTTTGGAACTGCAACTTGTTAAGGGTGCTGAGGGTTGTTAACTTACAAGATGCCTATTCCTATCACAAAATTACAATTCTCTTAAAAGTTCATCTTATATTCAGGGAACTCTGGAAATTGTGGGTCTGTGAGGGGGAATACAGTGGTACCTCAGGTTACATACGCTTCAGGTTACAGATTTAGCTAAAATGGTGCTTCAGGTTAAGAACAGTTTCAGGTTACGAACAGACCTCCAGAACGAATTAAGTTCTTAACCTGAGCTACCACTGTAGAGGTCTCCTAACAACTCTTAGCACCCTTAACAAACTACAGCTCCCATAATTCTTTGGGTCAAGCCATGGTGGTTTAAAGTGGTATTACAGTGCTTTAAATTTATGGTGTGAATGTGGTCTTAACGAGAGAGAGAGAGAATAAACTAATTCTAGTTTTGTCCCCATCCTCTTCCCTTCTACAAGGGTAACACTGAGACTAGGAAGAAGGTAAGTAGGAAGAAAGGAAGATAGATGGGGTCTGGCTGAGGTTGGTAGAGCAGTACCCCACTTTCCGTAATAGATGGGCTGCCGTTGGAGTGATTGATATAGGAGACACACACCATAAGCAGATCAAGAATGTGTGCTAGAAAAAATATTGTCGAGGTTAAAATCTCCCAAAGTGCTTTTGCCAACAGTCTACAAGCTATTGTTATGTAGGCATGAACCAATGTAAAGGGGAAAGGGATTGACACTGAAGGTTAAGTAGGGTTAATATTTGTGAACCAGTAATTTCAGAAGAAATGTGGCAAGTTATTTTCACACACTGAAAGCAGCTACTTAGTTTCTACAAGTCTGAGAGACAATTCTTTTAAGGTTTCATATGGATGGTGCCTCTTGGCTACAAAATTAATTACGTTCTGCAGAATGAATGCAAAGATTGGATAGAGATGCATGAGTACAAATGCTGACAATTTTCTTTTGTGGTGGGAATGTAAGGGGATCCAAGAATATTGGTGTGAAGTGGCTGAAATAGGAGATTTCTTTTTGGATCCGCTTCCTGGCTTTAGCTCTGGTAATTTTTCTAGTAGGTTGTCTAAAAGAAGTGATGGAGGAAGGGGAATGAAAATGCTAGTACTGTAGTAGTAAATGGAAGCTAAACGTGGGTGGGGAGAGAATAGGGCGAACCAGTAAATGATTGTGCCTGCAGTAAATGGAAGTCGGCCCAGACAGATTGGTAGCTGCCACAGCACTCTTTTTTCCCAGAATAGAAAGATTATGGTGCATAGATTATCAACTTCTGTTTGCTGAAAGCCAGGAAAGGACAACAGTGATCTGATTTAAGGGACAAGGAAGTAAATCCCTTCTCAATGAATTGAAGAAACCGAAACTCTTGTGATTGTTGTCTCAAATGAAATGCCTATACAGTGGAACCTCTACTTACAACCATAATCCATTCCGGAGGTCCGGTCATAACTAGAAACGTACATAAGTAGAGGTGCACTTTTCCATAGAAAGTAATGGAAAAGTGAATTGATCCATTCTAGACAATGAAAAACACCCCCTAAAACAGCACTGAGGGTGCACTGGCTTACCTGGCTACAAGCTGGGGGTGGGGCAAGGGTCAGTAAAGAGCTGATTCACTTTGGCCAGGGGCACTTTTTTTTTCTTGCCAGGCCAGGTTCTTCTCTGGACTTCCTCAGGTTAGTTCCTTTCGGGGGGGCTGCATTGCGCCCTGCTGTTCCTCTTGCAGGCGGCACCTCTTCCACAGCTTGGGGGGTGGAATGGGGGCCCTCTCCCCGGCAGCGGAGGCCCCAGTGCTGCTCTGCAGCCGGCCGGGCAAGCTTCGGGCTGCCAGCAAGGCCTCTGTTCATATCTAGAGGAAAGTTCATAAGTCGAAGCACCTACCAAAGGTTACAACTGGAATTGTATGTTAGCAGAGCCGTATGTAAGTCAAGGTTCCACTGTACATAAAGGCTGTTCCATAATCTGTTTGTACCAGAATTTTTTATTGGAAACCTCTACTTTTTCTCCTTTAAGGCATAGGCAAGTGTGAGGGGGAAATGTACGCTGCTGACTTAGGCTGTATCCAGAGAACTGTAGTTTGTTAACAGTTCTTTGGGGGGGCAACTACAATTCCCAGGATTCTTTGGGGGGGTGCCTAAATATTTGTTGTGTATGTATCCTGACTCATCTGAAGAGAAGCTTTTGCATAGGTTTGTATCATTTGAAACAAAAGAGTGCTTGTCTGGTCTGATGTACCTACAGTGCAATCCTGTCTCATCTGAAATACTGTAAGCCCTACTGAGTTTAATGGGGCTTTATGCTTCCAACGAAAGAGGGCAGAGGGGTACACTATTGATCTTGCTATTCCTTTGTGAAGACAGAGTTCCTCTGTATGTAAGTAAGTTAACCAGCTGCCCATTGTTTAAAACTGTTCCTGGGGAGGCAATGGGCTATAGCTGATAATAGTCATGTTTGGTCTGCATACACGCACACCATACCTTTAAAGTACATTTGAAACACATTCCTTCCCTCAAAGAATTCTGGGCGCTGTAGTTTACTTCTCACAGAGCAACTCTTAACAAACTGCAGATGATTGGTTACATAACATTTATGGACTAAAAAAAATTAACGATAGCAAATACTGCTTGTGTTCATTGCATGATTTGCATTCCTGACTCTAGACGAACATGTGAATTGTGGCAGTGGCTGTTGCTGTTTCCATTTCTGATCATCCCTAGCTGCTGTAGTGCCAGAGACTTAATTGGAAAAATGACAAAGGATGTGACATTGTGTGGACTGAGCTTTCATTTTACTACTGTCCACCACTATATGCCCTTTCTTTCTTTTGGTGGGAATGATATTTAGCAATATTTGACATCTATGCTTTGTGGGGTGTTTTCAGGCATCTGAAGGTGTTCCGGTGCAGTATTTCAACAACTTGGATGATCTGATAGAGTTTTACAAGAAAGAGAATATGGGTCTGATCCGGAGCCTTAAATTTCCAGTCCAGAAGGAAGAGGAGGAGGCAGCAGAGGAGCCAGAGGAGGATATGGGTAAGAAATTCAAAACACAGAAGCTTGTGCTCCCAAGACTGTCAGTGTATTGGAAATAACAGTGTTAAATTGTCCAGGCTTAATCAATAAAACCTATCAGTTGAAGAAGGAATTGTAAATTCTTAGCCTTTGCCCCACTATAAAGGCTGTCTTTCTTACACACACACACACACACACACACACACACACACACACACACTTCAAGGAGCAGGTGGGCAGTACCACAAATATATAAGCCATGCCAGTAGAAATTTTGACTCACTGAATTAAGGGTAGTCTACCATCCATGTATGGTGACCAGCCTCTTAGGGGCTCAATAAATGTTCTGATTTTGCTCCTCGCTTGCATTCACCTTGCACAAGTTTTGTGCAGTCTAGGCAATATTATTGTTGTTTTGTTGTTGTTATTGTTGTTGTTGCAAGTTTGCAGGACAACAGCTTAAACTGTTCTTAATTTTCTAAATATCTGCCCTTTTGACCATTGCTTAGACTCATTGCTTAGGGTAATACATAACGTTATACAACAGCTAATTGCTTTAAGTAACAGGAATAAGCTGCTACATATCCTGTAATGGATTTAAGGTTCATTGGCTGTGCATTTTAAATTCTCTGTAACAAAGGCATATTTAGTTCAGTACTTCCACAGAGGTGTCGTTAATAATTTTCTTTTGTTGCATCTATAATTCTTTTCCCATTTCCGATTTTTCTCATTCACTTAGCACACTCATTGTTCTTTGTTCATTAAAGTTTCTTACTCCAGTTTTGAATGTTCCTTTGTGCTTCTAAGCTGCAGAAGGCAGCTTCCGCACCAGGGTCATTTAGTACTAGGTAAAGGTAAAGGTAAAGGTACCCCTGCCCGTACGGGCCAGTCTTGACAGACTCTGGGGTTGTGCACCCATCTCACTTAAGAGGCCAGGGGCCAGCGCTGTCCGGAGACACTTCCGGGTCACGTGGCCAGCGTGACATTGCTGCTCTGGCGAGCCAGAGCCGCACACGGAAACGCCGTTTACCTTCCCGCTGGTAAGCGGTCCCTATTTATCTACTTGCACCCGGAGGTGCTTTCGAACTGCTAGGTTGGCAGGCGCTGGGACCGAGCAGCGGGAGCGCACCCCGCCTCAGGGATTCGAACCGCCGACCTTTCGATCGGCAAGTCCTAGGCGCTGAGGCTTTAACCCACAGCGCCACCTGCGTCCCATTTAGTACTGCTAAAACATAATTTTTATACAGTACACTCATTTGGAACTGCAATTAAAACAGTTGTTTCAAATGTTGTTTAATATTTTGTTTATGTGTCCTACCAATGTGGGCCTTGAATTACTATTTCACCATTTAAAAACAAAATAATAAGAATTTTTTAAAAATGGAAAGCAATAGTTCAATCACACACACCCCTCTCCCTCTTTGGGAAGAGAAACTGATTAATTGAGAGGCAATTCAGTATTGCTGTGCCCTCATGGAACAGAAAGCAGTTACAGGATCAGAAGTCACGAAGACAAAGCTTATATAGTTAAAGGCACAGTAGTCCTGGAAAAAACCAAGTAGCCCTGGAAAAAAACCCAGTAACCGCTTGCCAGTCTGTAATGAAGATGCTGACACTGCTATTGCATCTAAAGTGATAGCAAGCACCACAAATCAGGCCTGAAAAACGACAACACATAAAAACCTGGCATGAAATGGGTCATCTATATTCTGTGTAAAAAGTGTGTAAATGAAGCTTGGCAGTTGCTGACAAAACAGCTAAGGCAGAAGCAACCAAAGTTAGCAGGGGAAAGAGCCTGAAAAGTAATACCACACTACTTTAAAAATACCATATTGCTTCCAGCTAAGTTTTCATAACCTTGGCTGCAGTTCTTGACAATTAGAATTCAGCAAGATCATTAAAAAAAATTCTAATCTACTACTTAAATTTACATGGTTCAGTTTCTTAATATGCCAGCTGTATTTTGATTGCTCTGCAAGCTTAAAGAAAAGAAGCTGATAATTAAGGTTGTACACTTCCACTTTGGTCTGAAGGTGTACATTGTACATGAAACCTCTTCAAAGCCGCACTAGCTCTGGCTGTGAAATTTGTGAATTCTTCATTGATATTTGGTTCCCAAGAGAATGTATTTTACAAGGATGTAAATTTTCCCACCGCTTGGTGGGTGTGTTTGCTGATGTCAATCTACCATGAGATGTAAAATGATTTATTTCATTTATATCCCACTTTTCCTCTAAGAAGCTCAAGAATACATGGGGTGTGTCCCCCAGTCCTTGTATCCTCAGAACAGGGGTACCAACTTGAATGAAATATGGGGGGCAGGTAAGCCCCACCCCACATAATTAATCACATGATGTGATCCATGCACACCATTTCAGTGGCAATGCCCATTAACTTTTTTGGGGGGGGCCTGGCCCCCTCAAATATTTTATGGGGGGGCAAAGGGACCTTGGCTCCTAGCAGTTGGCTCCTATGCCTCAGAGCACCCCTGTGGCATAAACCGGCTGAGAGACAGTGACTGGCCCATGGTCACCCAGTGATGTTCATGGCTGAGTGGGGATTAGAATCCTCTTAACAGTGCAATCAAAACCCAAGAACTTCCAGGATGAGTGAGTTTGGAATAGGCAGATACTGGGCTGTCTGGCTCAGCCAGTGCTTAGCCAGTGGAATGAAAGCCTGTGGAACCTATGGGTGTAACACCTATTTCAGTCCTATCACATGACCTGGCAACCTAGCAGAACTTAGGCCAGCCAAAAGGGTGGTATAAGTAAAACTCTTAAAGGTTTGTTCTCCCACTTCCAGGCTCAGGACATTGGGGCAACATATGCTGGCTTAGCTTAAGCCAGTGTAAATTCTGTTGACTTACACAGAGTACAGCACAGATACCCTCAGAATAGCACCCAACTGAAAATTTAAAAAGCCATTTAAAAGTAGCATGGAAAGACAGCTGGAGAGCTTTTGGATCTTACTCTTTCCTTCCCCTTTGCGACAGATCCTATACCTGTGCCGCCTCTATTACCTCCACGCAGCATGTCAGCACCACCTCTGGCAACTGAGGCAAAAGAAGATCTTCCTCCAAATGAACATGCCCAGGTGGTGGAAGTGAGCAAACCATCCCTTTCTGAAACCCTGCTCCAGCGATTACAGCACCAAGACACCAGCAGGTGAGATCTAGCCATTCATTTATTTGAGGAAGTAGCAACAGTAAGTCTAGAAACGTATTTTACTCTGTTTTGCTTATTACAGCCATTTTGAATAGGGCCCCCAAGGGAGATCCTTTTACTAGGTGCTGCAGTAACAGGAGACGTTGCATGTGGTGGAATTCTCTTTTTTTGTCCCTATATAAAAGGTACAGGAGGCTGTCAACCCTAATACTGCAAACACAAAAGTCTGCCACCTGATAAGAAGGTGGGGCTCAAAATTATTTTGCAGATGGCAGCTAAATGAGCCGGCTGGGAGTCCTCTCAGGAAAAGGTTAGAAGGGTTGTTTTTGTGTGGGTTGCAGACAGGAAGAACGCCTTCCTTCCCTCAGTATAAGGAGTTACTCATACATAACATAGTAATGAACAAGAAAGAGATAAATAGCTAGTGGAGCATCATGGTCACAGCTGCAGTCATCTGTGTACATGCTTGGGAGTCAGTTCCATTGGGCTCAGTAGAACTTACTTCCGAGTAAAGGTTCATAGGACCAAGCTGTGCAACACTGAGTTACAAATCAAGGTGCCCCTGCTTTAATTCTTGCCTACAACACAAAGTTTTGTGTTCACTTTTTATTGCCCCTGTTATCTGCATTATTTACCTACCTTGAAAAAGTAGTTTGAACAAAGTAGTTTGAACACTCCAAAAATCACTATATGATTGTGACTTACCATTAGAGAAGTGTTGTTGGCACCTTCCCCCCCAGACAGCTCCCTTCCTTAGAAAAAAATCATCAATTTTTAAAGGATAAGCAGCAGAATTGGGACCTTCTCCCTGCCACAGCTGCCTCCCCTGCTTCCCTCCCTCCCCTTTGTTCTCAGGTCTGATATCACACTAGCTCTCATTCACTAGGATATTTTGCCCATTTGCAAGCTCGTAAGCCTTAGTGCTCTTCCAAGCAGTTTCCCCCCTTTCCTTCACAGTATTCCAGAAGAGCACTTCAAACTCATCCAGGATTATTTGCGAGTTCATGTCACCAGTGATCTTGAGACAGTACAGCAAGCGCCTTGGAATCTCCCTCAGCTGAAGAAATTGCTTGGAACACTTTGCAAAGGACTTTTCAGGTAAACACAAGTTAGTCTGGACTCTGGAGGCACATTTCGATTGGTAGCTAACAGGGAAATTCTGTGTGTACAGAATTTGTATGTTAAGCCTTTCCTGAAGGCTAGTTTACTGAAGCAATCCTGCTGTAAACCTTGTTCTTTTTGGTGGGAGACTACTCTGTTTGCTGCAGAATCTGACCGACAAATATAGATGTTCCTTTCCCTTTTGAGCACACATGGGAATTACTATCAGCTTAACTCTTGTTATCAGTTCTGCAGCTCTACCCACACAGTCACATCCTGTATTGAAGACCTGCATTTTTTTAGAGCTTCTTGCTTATTTAGCAATACATCCTAGAACTAAATTCAAGTTTCTAAAGACTGGCCTTTGCAGCTTGTGCTGCAGAAAATCAGCATGGCATAATTTCAAGCAGACTCCTTTGGGCTGATTAGCAACAGCTTGTCTGTCTAGCACTACACAGAGAGGTTCTTATGACCACAAATCTCAAATTCATATCTTTTTGCTTTCAGTGAGGTGTCTCGGACTCTTCCTTCTCTGGAGTCCTTACAGATGGTGTTTGACCAGCAGCTGCCTCCAGGGCTCCATCGACATTCTCAGGTATGATCTGCTGGAGGAGGCAGGAGGTGGAGCAGGTCGAAATGAGAACATCAAACTGGCAGGGGGTGTGGGAAAGCACTTACTGCATGATTATGCCAAATAAATTGTTTCTTGACTCCAAGGGATGGAGCACACTGCAAGCTTTGGAGCAGGGTCAGCTGCACTGTGCTAGCATTTGTTTTCTCAGTTCCCACAGTTTTATAAGGTAAAGTGCAGCAAGGTTCCTCAGGCCCAAGACTGCAAGTTTGTTGTTACATCTCTCAGTGTATAGTTTTTCACCCCCTTTTAGGGGAAGGGATATAGCATACCTTCCAACATTCCTCAGATGAAAATAGAGACATTCTGTTCTACAACAGCGTCCCCCATGCAGGGGCGGAAGAAGGTTGTGTGTGGTGGGGTGAGCCGCCCTGGGTGTCACCATTGAGGGGTGACAAAATGCTGGGTGGCACTCACGGTGGGGCCTGCAGTGCACCCAAGCCACACATCTCTCCTGGGAGTGACATGGTGGCTTGGGCGCCTGCAGGCTCTGCGCTGCCCCAAACGGTCCACCCGCCGCCTCCCTGGCATCCTCAGGTATGGTCCAACCTCCGTGTAAGCAAATCAGGATGCATATTAAATAAGCAGGCTATTTGGATGGACCCTCTGCATTCCTCTGGCAAGACTTTTGTTAAGTTGTGGGTGAACATATCAGACGACACAGTGATTCTTCCAAAGCAGCTCTTTATTTGTAAGCTGGAACAGAACTGAACAGCAAATAGCTCAGCCGGACTGCTTTTATAGGCAGCCAGCTATCAACATTGTAGCAATAACAACCCAGGGTTTCCCGCCTAAAGTAACTGACGTGGACCTGAGTGAAAGCTATATACACAATACCCCTGGTGCCAGGGTGAGAACTTCAATACAGAACAACTTTCCTTCCACCAGCCCACATAAATCAGGTATTCCAAGTACTTCTTCCACCTGTGGCTCTGTAAATGTCACCATTTCAGTTTTCCTACATGGCTCGGCTCTAGACTGCCTTTGCATCACTCGTTAGCCTCAACATGCCAAGTTTGAAATGCATTGTCTTTGATATATCTGCTCAGCAAATTCGCTTAAATTCCAGGCTGCAGTGTTTCAGGATGCAGGAGATTTGCTGACACTCCAGTGCTGGCTTGTCTTTCTTTTTTCTGACACGTATCACAGATGATCTATGCTTGTGGTACAATTTCAAGCTTCCACGAGGGAGGGAGTGACTTCACTGGTACCTAACACTTTGCTCCTTCTGCATTATTTCTACTAGCCATCTTGTGACGCCACCCGTGGAAAACTTGTCCAGCTGACTGGATTGCTTTCTTCCATTGAAGACAAGGTATGGCAATGTTTGTTTTAATTAATTTTAACTGCTTTTAATACTGAACTTTCAAATGTTTTAAGCCACTCTTGGAACAGCTGCTGAAGGCCAAGTAATGAGTTCAGCACTGGAAACAATAATTCTTCATTGCTCCCTCTTTATTTTCCAGTAGCTTTATTCACACACCTGTCATTCTTATGTCTATGTTTTCTTTATCCCAGTGCTTATTGAGGGAAATAGGGTGGGAGTGGGGAGGCCAGAAACCTTTTGACATGAAATTCTGTTTTCTTCTGCTAGCCAGGAACTAAAAGCTCTTGTAAGGTGTCTAGCCTCCTTCCTTTCAAACAATGCATAGGTCAAATCCCCAAGCTTCTCCTTTCCATAGATCTGGGCCCCAACTGCACCATACATTTAAAGCAGTATCATACCCATATATTTAAAGCAGTATCATACCACCTTAAAGTGTCATGGCTTCCCTCCAAAGAATCCTGGGAGCTGTACTTCGTTAAAGGGTGCTGAGAACTGATCCTCTTACAGAGCTACAATTACAAGAGTTCCATGGGAAAAGGGATAGATGGTTAAAAACCACTCTGGGAATTGCATTTCTTTGAACAGAATTGGGGTCCCCTAACCACTCTTAACATCCTTAGCAAATGACACTCGGTTTCTCATTTTTTCCAATCTTATGTTCAATTATCCACATTTCCACATCAGTTGATCACTATTATTTTTAAAGTCCTCATGAAAATTCATCAACAATTTAGTGCAATTTTTTCTTAATATATTTTTGTATTCTAGTTTCATTAATAGATGCATTTTAATGCACACTTTACATTAGTATGTGTTTTTGTATATGGCCTTTTAAACTGGGGTTAATTGTTTTTTATTGTTATTGTGTTATGTATTTTTGCGTTTGTATATTGTAAACCTTCCTATGAACCTTGGATGAAGGGTGATATAGTAATTTAATCTCAGTAATAATAATCTCAGTTTCTTCCTAATTAATTTGACAATCTGAATTTCTGTCGCTAAATCAGAGTGCTTATTTATTGTTGCTGATCTGCACATTATGACATGGATTGTCTTAATCTGGGATCTCTCCAATTGCAGTTTAGGACTTTCAAATAGAAATCTATGTGCTTGCATTTTTATAGGTGAAAAAATTGTTGATTGAAGGGCCCGACTCAACACATCGACGTTCACTTATCCCTCCTGTAACTTTTGAGGTGAATTTTATTTTTCCCCTCCAGTAGTATAGTAAGTTTTTATAATGCTATAGAGAAGCACCATGACTGTCAGAACAGCACGTTGAGTGGTATTAAATGTCATTTGTGGGTTAGCACAAGAATTAGGACTAGCATAAGAGGGCCCACCTTTGCTTCCCCCAGGATGTGTGTCCTGCGCTAGACCCAAATCTGTTCTGGAGGCTCGGAGAAAACCGCAGAACAAATAGGGGATGGGTGGGAGAAGAGGGGGAGGTCATTCTATAGAATAATGAGAAATCTGTGTGCTGATGGAGCAATCTGCCTAGCCCTACATTGACTATAACCCGATGTTTTTAATTCACGGGTACAGTGCTCTCCTTCTTACAAAAAATAACATTCCATGTTCACTCAACCAAAGTTCCTCAATACAGTACAGTGCCGCAAGAAAATCTACATACTGGATATATATATAGGTGTGTGTGTGTGTGTGTGTGTGTGTGTGTGTGTGTGTGTTTGCATGTAATTATGCAGAGTTAAGAGCTAGTTATCTCATTCAAAATGGTAGGGGGGATCACTTATGAATATTGTTTTCCTTTTCTCATAGGTGAAAACTGATTCTCTTGGAATTCCATCCAAAATACATCTTAAGGTTGATGTTGAGTTAGGAAAACTCATTATCAAGAAAGCTAAGGATGGCCCTGAAGACAAGTTCTATACTCACAATAAAAGTAAGATACTGGGCTCATTTGAGATATGTGAGAACGCTGGGATTCACTGAATATTTTTGCTGATATTCCAGAGATCTGGCAACCAACAGTACAGGAAATGTGTTTCACAATGGCAGTTATAAATTCTCAGTGCACAATTTTTTAAGTTGTTTACTTGTGAGTTTTTTGGGTTTGAGCAAATCTTAGGGGGGCACACACACACACCCTCCATTCGTGAGTGCAAAGGAAATAGGTAGAGACACAGCTGAAAAAGAAATGAAAGCTTTGAGGAAGTAGTGAGACTATCTGCAAAAACATTGTAAATTATTTGAATGTTAAAGTGATGCAGGATGGTGAGACAATGTGGCATTAGTGACAAAGCTGAAAGAAATGTGCAAAGATGTTTTATGAACTACAAGTAAAGAAACACAGTCAAATTAATCAAATGATGGGGGATTAGAAGATAAGTGGATAGCAGTGGGAATGGTTAATTTAAAAGAAATTAAGGAATATTAAAATCAGTCAAAATAGAGGAAGAATTTGCTGAAACTAAATTGGAAATCGGAATACAGGAAAGGGAGATGTGAGGAAGTCAGGAAAGTAAGCTATATGAAATTAAGATTTGAACGCATATATTTTTGTTTGGTTTGGGTGTTTTTTATTGTTTATTGTTTGTTTGTTGTGTTATTTTGTTTTGTTTGTTATTATAAATTTGTTGAAACTTTAATATTATTTTTTTTTAAAAAAGAGGAAGTAGTGGAAAGGGGAGAGCAGAAAGGGAATATCGAGTCCCCCGCCAGACACCCACCCAAACAAATAATCTGTGACACTGAATAGAGCAGTTCAGCACCTGGTTTTCCCCAATTTATTGGATTAGCTGCATATCAGATAAACCCAATTTTACAGGGGTGAAATGTTGAGGTTGAGGTTGTCATGTGGATTACGCAAATTAAAGAGGAATGCAAACATTCAGTAAACAGCTGCAAACACTCAATAAACTCTAGTGTGGGCAACCCCTTCAAGTGTTTGGGGCCATAGAGCCTACACAATATTCCTTTGCGCTGAGCAGCTTCAGTGTTTCATGACCAGAAAGTGTTCCAGCAATAGTTAGGCCTTGAAACCATAACAAACTTGTAGCTCAGGCTGTCTAAATTGCTGTCTTTTTTAAAAAAAATAATCTAACCTTATTCATCATAGACCAGGAGGTTATAAATAGCACTGGAGTTTACAACTTCATATACACAGACATGTATCAGCATTGTAGTACATTTCATTTCAGAATTTGTGCTGCCAGAACCAGTGTTCTCTTGCTTCTTCTTAGTTCTACAGCTCATCAAGTCTCAGAAGTTTCCTAACAAGCTGGTAATTGTACTGGAAACAGAAAAAGAGAAAACACACCGAAAAGAATATGTATTTGCTGATTCTAAGGTAAATTCCTCACTATGGGTACTTGTGCACAACGAGCCCTTTAACGCAGGCAAGGCACTGCTATTTATGACATTGTTTTGCTATTTTTTAAAAAGAGGAAAATGTAAAGAGAGAAAATAATCAAGTTAAGTCCCCATCCCCAGTAAGAGAATCTGGCCAGTGGTGTAGCGGCGGTTGCCAGTGCCCAGGAGGAGGAGAAGGAGCTTGCCACTGAAGCCACACCACTTTTGGTTCCAGGCTTGGTCTCCTCCACCCCATTTGAACACTGTGGGGCTGGCCCCTTCCCAAAAAAACATTGCCCCCCCAAAGGTTCTGTTCCTAGGAGATGGCACCCCTACATGGTATTCAATAACATATTCCATATGTGAGTTTCTGGAGAAGAATGTTGGCATCTCTGTGTGCCTTTGCCAGCAACATGGTACTCTCCCATCATCTCTGACCATTGGCCATGCTGGCTGGGCTCAGGGAAGTTGTCACCCAGCAACATCTGGAGGGCACCACATTGGCTCCCCCTACCCTATATCAAAGAGAAAACTAAGTGAATTCTTTTAAGGGCTCTCATCGATTCAGTTCAAATAAAGCTAGGATATATCCAGAGAACATTTTCTAAGCATAAGTGAGTCTGTAATAAAAATTATGCAGTAATATGAGTCATGCTTATCCTTTGTGTTTGCACAGGGTCAAGGAAATTGGCAGATTAGATCTCATTCATTCATTGTAATAGATGAAAGGAGAATACAAACTTCAACTCTGGAGCAGCTTAGTGGAAATTAGTTGAACTGCCTTCAATCTGCACGTAGTTTAAGTAAAAGAATGACTGGAACGGATGCATAGCTAATGTGGTACTCTGCAGATATTGCAGACTGTAATAGTCATTAGACCTCTACTGGATGGTCTGGAGGGCACCATATTGGCTGCCCCAGACCCAAGCATTCACATACTTATCCTGGTTTTTAACTTCAGAAGAATCTGAATTTTTCAAAATTCAGCACCAGCATAACTAGTCCTTGCCACATGGCACGCCACCATGAGGGAGTTATTTGCTCCAGCCTCCGTGTAACAAGTGTAATCTTATTAGCCAGGTTTCTTTGTATTTTGCTCTTCCATTTTTAGAAGAGAGAAGGCTTCTGCCAACTTTTACAGCAGATGAAGAATAAGCATTCTGAGCAGCCAGAGCCTGATATGATCACCATCTTCATTGGGACCTGGAACCTGGGTATACATTTTAGTTTTGTGTCCCAATCTTTGCTGTTTAGATTCCTACAAGTTTTGTCTCAATGAATTTCCAATAAAGTTTAGCATGTTTGTGCTGCTTGGTTCAAAAGAAACCATATCACAGCTTTGCCAGCTACCCTGGCAAAGCTGCTTGCTTGAACATCTCTGTCATTTAATGTATGGCCTTCTTTTGTATAAGAGAATCATCAGATAGGCAGATTCATCTGTTCCTGGAATATCCAAACATGGTGTTTGCCAGATGT
The DNA here is from genome assembly GCF_964234715.1 of Podarcis melisellensis. Classification (NCBI taxonomy): domain Eukaryota; kingdom Metazoa; phylum Chordata; class Lepidosauria; order Squamata; family Lacertidae; genus Podarcis; species Podarcis melisellensis. The sequence goes on from NC_138537.1 coordinate 39,748,996, forward strand.
TATGGGACTTCTGTCATCCCTGACCATTGATGGTGTTGCTGGGGCTAATGGAAGTTGGGAGTTCAACAGCATCTCAAGGGCACCTCAATTGCTACTCCTTTTCTGACGGAGGATCCTATTTCTAAGAGCTGGGTGACAGGCTGGGGGAATCAAAAAGGAGAACCCTCCCCACAGTGATTTTTCTGCTGAATTAAACATCTGCTAGGAAAGGAGGTGGTGACTTGTCCATCAGAGAAATGCAGATAAAATGTGGCACAAAGCATATTATCCATGTGTGTATGGACATGTGTGTATGTCCATGTGAGATTCTGCATGTAGTAAACCATATAAAAGCTATCTCCTCCTAGGCTAGTGGAGAGTTGCAGGACAGCTCAGTGGTGGAGCTCTTGCTTTGCATTCAGAAGGTCATTAGCACCTCTGAGAAGGGCTGGGGAAACTACAATACTGCACTAGATGGATCAGTTTCATATTGGTTTTGGATTTGTCCATCTAGGTGATGCTCCTCCACCAAAGAAGATCAGCTCCTGGTTTCTCTCTAAGGGGCAGGGGAAGACCCGAGATGACACAGCTGACTACATTCCACATGACATCTATGTGATTGGCACACAGGAGGACTCCCTGGGAGAGAAAGAATGGCAAGAGATTCTAAGACAATCCTTGCAAGAGATTACAAGTATCAGCTTCAAAGTGGTAAGGAAAGACATTTTTATTCTGACGCTTAAAGCAAAACTGGGATAGTAGACTTCACTAGCAATGTATATCATCCACATTGCCTGCATACTTGCTTCTTGAAGAAAATTTAGATGTTGTTTCTGAAGGCTGTTAGATGTATTAGGTAAAGGTAAAGGGACCCCTGACCATTAGGTCCAGTCGTGACCGACTCTGGGGTTGCGGCGCTCATCTCGCTTTATTGGCCAAGGGAGCCGGTGTACAGCTTCCGGGTCATGTGGCCAGCATGACTAAGCTGCTTCTGGCGAACCAGAGCAGTGCACGGAAATGCCGTTTACCTTCCCACCGGAGCAGTACCTATTTATCTACTTGCACTTTGATGTGCTTTCGAACTGCTAGGTTGGCAGGAGCAGGGACCGAGCAATGGGAGCTCACCCCGTTGCGGGGGTTTGAACTGCCGACCTTCTGATCGGCAAGCCCTAGGCTCTGTGGTTTAACCCACAGCGCCACCCATGTCCCGTTAGATATATTAGACACATAATAATAATAATAATAATAATAATAATAATAATAATAATAATAATAAATATCCCACCCATCTGGCTGGGTTTCCCCAGCCACTCAACAGCACATATTTTATTTGGGTCAAAAATCTTATGCCACTAATTATCGTTCTACGCTGGATGTTAAAGATCAAAATTGATTCTGCTTCTCATCTGTAATATTAGATAAAATACAGTTTGGGTATAATAGGGGGGGCACCCTGTGCTTCACTTGAATTTATGCTATTGCTATAAATGCTGTCCCCATAAGCAGGAATATGTTGTGCCAGTCGTTATCAAAAAGCAGGTCATATTTTGAACCCAACTTCCATTCAGTAGTTTATTTCTGTACGCAATCCACACCCCACATTTAAAGCACAAAGTTTCCCCTGAAGAATAATGGGAGCTGTAGTTTACCCCTCAAAGAGCTACAATTCTCATTCACATTTTACAAACCATGGTCTCCAGGATTCTTTGGGGGAAGTCATGTGCTTTAAATGTGCTTTAGCATGGATGTGGCCTACAACTCAGTAGCGTTCTCATTTGGGTCGCATGCTTAGACAATAGAAAACTGCCTTATACTGAATCAGACCATTGGTACATCTAGCTCAATAGTGTCTGCACTGACTGGCAGCAGCTGTCCAGGGTTTCAGATAGGGGATATTCCCATCCCTACCTGGAGATGCCAAGGGTTGAGCTGGGACCTTCTGCATACAAAGCAGGTACTTGGTCAATGAACTACAGCCGTTCCCCTAAAAAATGAGAATCAGAGGTTTGTTTGAAGAGGATTTAGTATAGACCTCTGTCTGTCATAATACAAATAACCTTTATAGTGTGGTACCTCAGGTTACATACGCTTCAGGTTACACACTCTGCTAACCCAGAAATAGTGGTTCAGGTTAACTTTGCTTCAGGATAAGAACAGAAATCGGGCTCCGGCGGCATGGCAGCAGCAGGAGGCCCCATTAGCTAAAGTGGTGCTTCAGGTTAAGAACAGTTTCAGGTTAAGAATGGACCTCCGGAACGAATTAAGTACGTAACCTGAGGTACCACTGTACTATGGCTTTAGGCTATATTACAGTTCAGCTGCATCAAACTATGTGACAGCTGACTTCCTTTTTCCTGATTAGGTAGCAATCCATACCCTCTGGAACATCAGGATTGTTGTCCTGGCCAAGCCAGAACATGAGAATCGCATAAGCCACCTCTGCATTGACAATGTGAAGACAGGAATTGCAAACAGACTGGGTAAGGCTTGCACAAAGTGTACTTGACAGACACTCTCATCACAACAAGTCTCCCAAGGTTGAAAGATATGCAGAGAGGTGTTTTCAGTACCCGATTCCTACGATGGGATTTCCTGCCCTAAAACATGCACCCGAGCCAAAGGTTCATTTGTGCACTATTCTAACGGTGCGATTTGGGGTTGTCTCTGTGTGTGAAGTGGCAAGACCACTTCCAAAGCCTTGCTGGCTTACCGGGGCAGAAGGTATGGAGGGCAGGCTTACCTTTTTTTGGCCACATAGATCCTTTTTAAATTAAAAATTAAAAAATCCTACATTGGATCTCAAAGGTTATACATTCAAATAAATGGGAGGAAGCCAAAGACTGAAACAGAATATGAAAGAGTATCGTAAGATGCTTTTCATGACCATTCTTGAAAGTCACTGCTTCCTCTTTCAACTTTGTCAGCAAAATTACTGATACTGTTTGGTATGTATCCTTTGGAAATGTACTATAATAGCTGATATAATCCTACAGTGATTTGTGCTAGTGTACTCACATGCAATAATGTACTCTCAGTGTTAGAGGTGTGCTCATCGATGTGCTCCCACAAATAATTCCATTGATACTGTCGTAAGTCAGATCAGATGTGAGTATGATGGGAATTCAGGAATGCCTTGCATCCTTGCAAATATATATAAATCCTTTTTCACTACAATGTTATTCACAGGAATAATTTGCAGGAACAGTCCCATCAATGAAAACCGCAGGGTTTCTTGCTCTGCTGAAAAATCCGTAACTGGAAGAATAGAACTTTGTTCAATTGCAGAGGGAAATTCATAATTCACTTTCTTTCCTAAGCTTTTGGAAGAAAATATTCAGTGGAACTCTGCACTACATATGTGAAGTCCTGCTGTTCTGGTTTCCTCTTCTCTGCATCCACTACTCCACTTTAGAAGTCTTTTGCTGTTCTAGTTAGCCCTGGGGGTTGGATTGATTTCTCAATCTTCTCCGTTTCTTGTTTTGTTTTACCTCTCAGGCAACAAAGGAGCTGTTGGGGTGTCATTCATGTTTAATGGAACCTCCTTTGGTTTTGTGAACAGCCATTTGACTTCAGGAAGTGAGAAAAAACACAGGTAAAATTCTGAGGGTCATTGGAGAACCTTGCAGTTGCTGACAGAGAGGTTCCGATCAGTACAAATATTCAAATTAGATGTGACAGCTTGGTAGTGGTGGTGGGTATTATTTGAACAAGAAAAGAAACGCATGGGAAGGATTTAAAATAGTCACCCTTGCATGTCTTATCTCTAGGCATTTACTAAGTAAAGGTAAAGGGACCCCTGACCATTAGGTCCAGTTGTGGCCGACTCTGGGGTTGCGGCACTCATCTCGCTTTATCGGCCAAGGGAGCTGGCGTACAGCTTTCAGGTCATGTGGCCAGCATGACTAAGCCGCTTCTGGCAAACCAGAGCAGCGCACAGAAATGCCGTTTACCTTCCCGCTGGACTGGTACCTATTTATCTACTTGCACTTTGATGTGCTTTCGAACTGCTAGGTTGACAGGAGCAGGGACCGAGCAACGGGAGCTCACCCCGTCACAGGGATTCGAACCGCCCACCTTCTGATCAGCAAGCCCTAAGATCTGTGGTTTAACCCACAGTGCCACCCGCCAATTTTAAGAATATAATAGCATAAAGGGGCCCCAGCTGGAGCAAATCAACAATCCATCTAGTTCAGGGGTGAGGAACCCAATGGAAAGGGATAATCCTTTCCTCTGTTTACCTCTTCACTAAAGGTGCTGGTTTCTGCAAATAGCACATTTGGACAGCAAATAGCACCAAGGTGTGGGGTGGAATTTTGCACAGGGAATTTTTTTTTTAAAGAAAAACTTCTTCCCATGCACTGCAGTCCCAACTGGATTGGGGCCCTGTGCAGCTGCTTTTTCTGACAAAGGAAAGTGGCCAGTGCTAAGCATGCTGTTAATGACCCTGAGCTGCATTCTTTGGAACAAGAAGCCCCACTGAAGTATGGAACACATAGAATGTATTCAAAAAGCTTTTTTTTCTATACAAAGAGGCACAGATTATTTATCTTGGCCCAGATGGTTATTTGGACCAAAGACCTGAGGCTGCAGTCCTGCTGGTGGTGTAAACAAAATTCACAAACATTGGCAGATACATAAGTCCTAGGCACCTTAAACATGTCTTCATTTTTCTGGGGTGAAAATTTCAGTGCACCAGAGAGTTGCTATACAGCATCTCCCCACCATGTGCAACTTAACAGTAATACACACACATGGGCATGGACACAGGCTACAAACTGTAGCTAGATAGCTGAAGAATCTGTAACTGTGATTGTACAATTTCTTCTTTTTCTAAAAACAACAAGTGAATAGCTGAAGATTGGGTTTCCATTGTTGTTTCTTCCTGTGGTTTAGAAGGGAACATTCCAGTAAAACAGGAACAGAGGGGTTGTAACTATTTGTGCTTACAGGTCTCGCTTGTTTGTTGACTCAATGTATAGCCCTCCCTTTGCTGTGTGCTCCAGAAATAGAAACCATGCAAACATGCCAATATAAAGCAGAAGAGTCAAGCTGTGTTATATCGCAGTACTTTTCCGTCTTCACATGCCCCAATTTTTGCTTCCTGAAGCAGTTGCAAATTCCCATGGCAACACATACTTCAAGGTCTTCCTTCTGTCCTCCGGCACACTCATAGATTGCAACAAGGTACCCCAGGGTTGGTGGTTGTCCCGTATTTTTTGTTTGCGCAAGGCCCAATGTTGCAGTAGCTCTGAAGGTATTGAAGCACTCCTGACTACTTAGCAGAAAATAAATACAAATAAAAAATAAATAAATTCACACAGAGACAGTATGTATGGTAAATTAAAGCTGCCACTTTTTCTGCACACTCGATTGCATTAGGGCATTTGAATGGAGGATCTTATTCCCAGAGCCCTTTTGGTTGTGTAGAGGCAACAACTTTTCAGAGATTTGGAAGCAATAATGTTGAATTGCTCCTATACGCATTTCTTTTTGCATTGTACCATATTCTCTGGTCAATCAGTTTAAATCAAGGTATACCTGGAAGCCAGCAGGAGGCAAATACAAGAAGCTCTCAGAAATGCAGCTAGCACTATTGCAATGCATTGTATGCAGATGTTTAAGGCAGCTGTTGTATAGTGCTACTGATGGCAAATGTGCACATACAGTCATAACTTGGAAGTTGAATGGAATCTGTTCCAGAAGTCCAACTTCCAAAACGTTCGGAAACCAAAGCGCGGCTTCTGATTGGCTGCAGGAAGCCCCGTCGGACATTCAGGTTCCAAAGAATGTTCGCAAATCAGAACGCTCACTTTTGGGTTTGCGGCATTCAGGAGCCAAAACGTCCAACTACCAAGGCGTTTGGGATCCAAGGTATGACTGCACATACATATACACACAGTGCTATTTCCAAAGATTTTTCTTAATTTTTGTGTGTCCTACAGTGAAATGTGTGTGTATATATCCACTTAAAGATGCCCCTTTTAAAATACTGCAAAAATAGCACAAGGTTCCATTCTCTCCCTGGCATTTAAATAGCTCTCATCTCACTTTTTATTCAATGCATTTAAATGTGCTTTCTCTTTTTTCCACAGTGAATGCCATTTTTTTTTTAAAAAAAGCTTTCCTTTAGAGGAAACGGACTATACCACAAGCTGCTGACCCTTCAAGTTTAGACCAGTTTCACCAGTCGGTTAACTATAAGTAGGAAACAGAAAAACAGAACCCATAAACCTTTTCTTCTGGCAACCAAGCAGCTACTTCTTCCATTTAAATGTGTACAATGCCAAGCTAGTGGATCAGTTAGTTGGATCAGATAGTTCCATAATAATGCACAGAGACAAGTTACTCCTATAGCTATACTGAACAGATTGTCTGGCTGTATATTGCCTTTGGGAAGCTGAGGCTTTAGCCAGAGCCAAGACAGGGAAAGATTCATGGGCTTATCTAGTCCACTGTTGTCTTGAGCCAACTGTCTCTGCTGATAATGCTGCTGGTGAGAGGCCATATAATAAAATGGTATACCAAATGTTGCTCTTGTGTTTTAATAGGCGGAACCAGAACTACACAAGTATTCTGCGGTTTCTGTCACTGGGAGACAAGAAGTTGAGTCCATTTAACATCACCCACCGGTTTACTCATCTCTTTTGGCTGGGAGACCTGAACTATCGCCTAGAGTTGCCCACAGCGGTTAGAGAGCCCGTTTATTTATTATTGCATTTTATTATTACATTTCTATCCCACATTTCCTGCAATGAGCTCGAGGTGGTGTACATAGTCCTTGTCCTCCTAGTTTTATCCTCACAGCAAACCTCTGAAGTAGGTTAGGCTGAGAGAGAGAGTGACTGGCCTAAGGTCCCCCAGTAAGCTTCATGGCTGAGTGGGGATTTGAACCCTAGTTTCCCAAGTCCTAGTCCAGCACTCTGCTACTAGCTAATAGTACTTTGCATATATGCAGAACTCTTGTGAGTGAGTGGAGCATTCTACATACATTAACCAGGCTATCCTTACAATAACATTGCAAAGTAGACTTCTGTTATTATATAGTTACAAAAGTTGGGCACTACTTCCACTCTCTGCTGAGCAGTAGGAAAATTCCAGGGGGTTCCAGGCACTCACCCAGAACCCACCCTCCTTTGGAGGATTGAAGACGTGGCGGAGATGGTCGTAACTTTTAAGAAATGTGGTTTATTCATATGTTTACACCTTCACTCTGCATGGAGGGAGTTCCCATCTTACAGCTTGGCCATCTCAAGAGGGGCTTGTTCCCCATAGCAGTTCAGTGCTGGAGTCAAAGGCATATCTCTCTCTCTCTCTCTCTCTCTCTCTCTCTCTCTCTCTCTCTCTCTCTCTCTGCCTGCCCAAGATGGACCTCTCTCTCTGTTCTCTTCCTTCTTCCCAGCACACCTTGCTAAAGACACTCTTTTCCTGTCACCTCACACCCACACAACATCACCTTGGCAAATCTTTGTCTGCCCAGGCCCAAGATTCCTCTTAGATGGGCCATCAACACCTTTCGTAGGGCTAATGCCTCTATCCCAGGTGAGGCACTGCTTGTATTTTTCCACTGGCCTGCAATCTTCCCTTCAATACTCCAAATAATCAATTTATTAATTTCTGGGGTTTAGCAAGGTTCCCCCAACATATAACACCATCCTCATATAGCAAGCAAAGGTCTGAAACTGAGAGAATCCCTGTCACCTAATGAGTTTTTGGGTGGGATGAGATTTGAATTAGGTCACACTCTTAGGGTTCATGCAGACATTCATGATTTTAGTGATGAACCTACGTTAGAATCATTCTCCATACATTTTGCTCACACATACACCACCCCCTTGAGCTTGGGTGAAACCTGTTCTTCCAATAATCAGACTTGTGTTTTCTCTGGATATGTGGTTGCTACTGAAGTTGAAGCAAGCAAGTATCATGGAGCCTAAAGGAAAGCATGGCTATTTGCAGCTGCTGAGTAACCAAGCAGGAAGAAAAAGCCGGAAGAAGACTGTTAGGGATATGTGGGAAAGCACCAAGGGATGGTTAGGGGTGTTACGAGAGGCGTGATGGGTGCTGATCCTGGGTGCAGTGTAATCAAGAGATCAGTATAGCAAATACATTTTGGTCCTAGTAAACTAAACACCTGAGGGCTGAAATCCTATATCCACTTTCCTGGGCATAAAGCCCCATTGAACTCTATTCCAGGGTGATAACATTTTTGATGGTGCATTTGCAACTAAGGATAGGAACTACACAAAATGCAGATAACAACTGATAGGTTCTTAGTTTGTTATTTAAAACTTGCTACAGGAAGCTTCAAATGGAATCAGAGCAGGAACACTTTGGGGTGGCTTTTGAAAATCCTTTTTAAAAAAAAAAAATTCCTCTTTTCCTCATGTCATTTTCCTGATCTAAATCACTCCTGTTCCAAGTTGCTCTTAGCCCTTGCAGCAACTTTGAAAAATGTACGTAAATTGGATTGGAAAATGTACCGCTGCTATCAACCAGTTTTGAGAATCAAAGTGTCAGGAGATCCAGTTGCGTATCAGATGTAGTTGGGCCTCAGTAACAGATTTTTGTGGCCTCAGATGCTAGTGTGCTATTTATTAACCAGGAAGGTTTTTTTGTTTTTTTTAAGAAAAGAGAGTGGTACATCTGCCATTATGACATTTCCTTGTTATCAGGAAGCAGACAATATCGTCCATAAGATCAAACAGATGCAGTACACAGAGCTACTGCCTTACGACCAGCTTCTCATTGAAAAGAGGGATCAAAAGGTGTTTCTGCAGTTTGGTAAGTTCTGCTTCTATTCCTTTGCCCTTTTTTACTCTGCCATTGAAAAATACCCTTCTAAAGGGGTAATCACTGAGAGAGTAATCTCAGTAGAGAGAGTGATTACCTGCTTTAAATTGCTCTGTATAGAAACTGACACATGTGGTAAATGTTTTCTTTGTGACAATCCTTTTTTTTCTTTGCAATGCAATTGATTTATTTGCGTTAAGAAAACTGCCCGATCCATATCATGAGAGACCATTTATACTAACAGCTAACTGTGTTCTAGGAGTTGTCCCATACATTGATTTGAAGTAACCTGCATGATGTGCTTTGACATGTGTACCCAGGTTTTGGTTAAAACAATAACTAGCTATCTGTCTCTTTCAGAAGAGGAAGAAATAACATTTGCCCCAACCTATCGCTTTGAAAGGAACACCCGGGAGCATTATGTCTACACCAAGCAGAAAGCAACAGGGGTATGCCATATCTTCCAGCATATTACGATGTTTCAAATGGTGTCTGTTGCCAGAACTGCTCCTCTTTCTATAGAGGAGCACCGTGAAAGAACTCTAATTGGGAACAAGCTGCTGGCTTTTTGGCACCAGAGCTTTCCTTCTTGTGGAGTGATGTGTTTTCGATATTGATTCTCCTTTTGTTTGCAGGTGAAATACAATTTGCCATCCTGGTGTGATCGAGTGCTCTGGAAATCATATCCCCTGGTGCATGTGGTGTGTCAATCTTATGGTGGGTAGAGAACAGATTGGGAATAGCAGCAAAGCTGGTTTAAACGGAAATGATTCAGAGCTGAATCTGTAGCATTGCCTTTCGCTGCCAAGTTCTCAGCAACGGATGCACCCTGTCGTTTCTGGCTTGGAATGCTTGCTCCTAAAACTTGGATGTGTAGTGGGGAGAGAATAGGCTGTGTGATAACTGGGAATGCACCTTGCAGATGTTAGAACACCTTCTTAGGCCGCTGTCACTAAGCAGGAAGAACCTCACTACCGCCAGTAACCTGTAGAATAGCCCATTTTCCCTGAGTCAAAAGCTGTGTAGCATTAGAGGGCTGCTGGTGGTTTAAGTTACAGATAGGTAGCCGTGTTGGTCTGCCATAGTCAAAACAAAAAAAATTCCTTCCAGTAGCACCTTAAAGATCAACTAAGTTAGTTCTTGGTATGAGCTTTCGTGTGCATGCACACTTCTTCGGTATCTGAAGAAGTGTGCATGCACACGAAAGCTCATACCAAGAACTAACTTGGTCTTTAAGGTGCTACTGGAAGGAATTTTTTTTTTGTTTTTGCTGGTGGTTTAGTGTGTCTTAATCCTGGTTCCCAGTTCTGGCCTCTGGGTTTGTTTGTCTTTTAAATGTATTTTTAATGTGTTCCCAATCAAATGCTTATAAGCAGCTCTTCGGCAAATGCTGTCAGAGTCTTACCAAAACGACACACATAAAATAAAATCACAGGAAATATTTTATCAAAATCATGATATATAGCAAACTATAACATGAAATGCTGTAAAACTATAGTTCTACAGCAAATACCATATTTTTTGCTCTATAACACGCACCCGACCATAACACGCGCGTAGTTTTTAGAGGAGGAAAAGAAGAAGAAAAATATTCTAAATGAAACAGTGGATGTATGATTTTTGTGGTTCATGCTGTGGCCACAGACATGTGATCTGACAGTTAGTTTGGAGTAGCCCAATGCAAAAATCCTGAGGATCCATGTGGATCCATGCTTTGTAACCACGTTTTAAGTGGGGAGGGAAGGAAAAGCACTCAAGGGACAAGGAGCACGTGTGGGGTGTGTGGAGAAGGATGCTGCTAATAATGCAGAAGAGGGGTTTATGGGGAGAAGGAACACGCGTGGGGTGGGTGGAGAAGGATGCTGCTAATAATGAAGAAGAGGGGTATAAGGGGAGAAGGCTCCTCTCCTCTCCCGCTTTGCTCCTTTAAAGCAAGCAGGCTCTGCTTTTCTCCCTCCTCCCCGCTCATCCCCGGCTTAGAGAGCTGAAAAACTTTGGTGCTATTTAGCGAGCTGAGTGGGTAGGAGAGAGAGACAGAGAGCCTGCTTGCTTTAAAGGAACCAACCGGACAGGAGCTGCTTACACTTGTGTAAGCGGCTCCTCTCCCGCTTTGCTCCTTTAAAGAAGCAGGCTCTCTGTCCCTCTCTCCTCCCCACTCAGCGGCTCTTCTCCCACTTTGCTGTTTCAAAGCGAGCCATGGAGGAGGGAAGGAAGGGGAACCATGGATCCTCTGCTTACGACTGCAGCAGTTCCCCCCTGCCACCCGTAGGCATTCCCTCCATAACACGCACAGACATTTCCCCTTACTTTCTAGGAGGAAAAAGGTGAGTGTTATGGTGCAAAAAATACGGTACTCAATCTGAGGTCATTTTGACCTGGTGATGACAGGAAAATTAAAACGGGTATAAGATAAAGCTCTCTAGGGAAGGGATTCCAAATGTGTAGTGCCAAAACAGAGAAGGCCCCGCAATTGGCCGCCACCACCTATCTTATTTCAGAGAGGGGTGAAATCTGAAGAAGGTCCCCAAGGTTCACCTGGACTGATTTGTTCAGGAACATGTGGTGTTTCAAGTAACCATGTCCAAAGCCTGTGTCAGAAAACTTTTGTGTACTAGATGGACTGATCCATCTAGATGGACTGATCCATCTAGTACACAACCCCCTTGGAGAGATGGGGCTTATTGTTTCCATAGATAACTCTGAGTATAGGACAGACAATTGCATTATTCCATCCTTGGGAGGTCAAGACAAACAGGTGCTTAGAATCTGACTTTCCTCTTAGGATGCACCAGTGACATCATGACAAGTGATCACAGTCCTGTCTTTGCTACGTTTGAGGTTGCTGTCACCTCTCAGTTTGTCTCAAAGAATGGTAAGCAAATGCAATGCAAGCTTTCCCTGCCCTTAATAAAGAAAGATGTAGTAGAAAACAATCTCATTCATTGCTTTAAAACTATTATCTTTAACCTGAACAAGTGTCCTCCTTTCTCCAGATGATAAGTACACAGACTCCCTGGGACAGATTGAGTTCCTGCGCTGCAGTGCCACCCTTAAGACGAAGTCTCAGACAAAATTCTACATTGAGTTCTACTCCAGCTGCCTAGAAAGTACTGTTTCTTCCACCTTTTGTCTTTATTATACAGAAGCTCTAATGATGTTTAGGTTATCAAGAAGGGACAATATTGCAGAAGGGGGGCTATTGACAAACTCAAAAGTGGGGAGAGAGAGAGAAAGAATCAGAATATATCCACTTTGTCTTTTGAAATACTTCATTCTTTGTTGTAGTAACTCTTTGGTGTTAATTGCTGTATTTTGCCAATTTTTATTTGTTGCTTTCCCTTGAAATTTCATCATCAGGGCTGTTTCCCTTATTATCACTTAAGTTTCATACATGTAGTATACCTTTTAAAAAAGCCCTACAGTTCTATTATCCAAAGGGCACAAGCCAGCCAGGCAACTGAGACTAGCCACAGACCTTGCAATTTAGTCTGCTGCTGCTGCATGGCAAATCCCTATATTTCTCCATAAATCATGTATTTTAATTTATGTTATACCATAGAAGGTGATATATATAGTGCTCTCAGAGGGTTGCTTCCCATTCTGGAACTCACCAGACCTACTTAGCTTCAACAAGGTTGCTGCATCTTGCACCTTCAGACCATGCTCTGGAACTTAACACACAGTTATTGTGAGGGTTAAGAAGAGAGGGGGAAATACTATACATGCTGGTCTGAGCTTGGAAGAAAATGTGATGTGGATGTAGTCCATCATTGCTATGTTATATTGGACATATACCAAGTTATTGAACCCATTCAAGGTAGCATAGTGCAGTCAACAGATGTCATTTCTAGTCCTAAACCTAATTCTGTATTGTACAATAGTAGTACACAGCATTTGGTGGAATGACTATATTCACTGTAGGAGAATGAACTTGCTCTCTCTCTCTCTCTCTCTCTCTCTCTCTCTCTCTCTCTCTCGTGTGTGTGTGTGTGTGTGTGTGTGTGTGTATGAGAGAGATCATTTTTTGCTTTTCTTGTCTCCAGATTGCATAGTCTTTGCACAAAACCTCTCTCCCTTATATTGGAAGGCTTGCAGTGGCATGCAAAATCAGTTTTCTATCTTCATGACAAGCAATTCAGAGCCTCCTTTGTCACAACCGCAGAGCAACTTGGGCAGAAAAATATTAGGGGTAGCCATGTAAATGGATTCTCCCAAGACTGGGAGAATTGCCTTATATTTTATCAGAACTTAAATTGGAATGCTGCAGCTTAATCGCCTTGTGAATTGCAGCCAATAAAAACAGTTGATGCCTTGGGAGACAATCATTTTGTTTGTTTTGTAAGCAGAACTGTACATCAATGCTGGAAATTGTATGAATTCCTGAATCTGAGCCATTTATGCAGTGAGAGAGTACATGCCCAAAGTCTGTTGACCATTCTTTCCTCTGCAAAGAAAAATAGCATGCCTCTGCTGTACTCTTATTCACATGGCACAGAGATCGATTAATCCAGCTCCACACACACAAAATTGGGGGGAATATACAGAGATTTGCATACATTTCTATGGAAACCATGTGTTAGGAATCTTAAATTAGAATTTCAAAAATGTGCTATCTTGAGTGGCGTAGGAAGAGCTGTTATGTTCTCCTTATCCTCTTGTCCACGCATGCACTGAGACTTCTAACACCTTTCTTAAATGAAAGGAAATAATAAAAAGACAAGATAGTAAGGTCATTCAGTGGACTCAATAAATGGACTTTGCAAACATTCTGACAGAATCAGATTCTTGTACACACAAATGCTTCCCATTTTTGTGTCCAGAAAGCAGAATAATTAGCAGTTTCCATTTGCTGCCAAGCTTTTTTAATTTTAGTTTTGCAAATGTGTGTGCTTGTTGTGCATTTCTCAGCTGACAAATGATTTTTCTTTTCTCACACTTTTGCAGGCTTTGTAAAGAGCCAGGAGGGAGAAAATGAGGAAGGAAATGAAGGCGAACTAGTGGTGAAGTTTGTTGAAGCCCTTCCTAAGGTAGCCTTGTTTCATGCTTATTTTAACAAATGTCTTCCATCTGTAGCTTTGCTGCAGTTTATATAAAAGCACAAAAGATTGTGCAAAGTTCATCCTCGGTCACCATTGTTGCTTGTACAATCCTTCCACGTTTCTCTGATTGTGCTACATCCAGTACTCAATAGACAGACAAGGGAATCATCTTGCTGCACAGAAATGTTTGTGTCAGTTTCACTTCCCTGCTGCTGAACAGCAGGGAAGTGGAATTGACCAAATTCTTTTTTAACATTCAGCAACAGAGGAGGAGGTGCACAGGAAGTTTAAAAAATAATTAGGGGGGAAATCCTCAAAATTACAAGGTCGTTTTGCTGAGTATATACCACCACTTTTGTTAGTTCAGCAAGCACTCTCCCCATTGCTTGAGTGCTAAAGCAGGGAAGCATTTTAAGATTGCAGGGCCAGATGGAGGGTATACTGAAATAAAAGGTACAACAAGGTACACAATAAAGTTACATAAATAAAATTAACACATAATCATGAAATCATGTGGGAGAGATATTATTATGTCACAAGTCACTCTTGATGAGCACATCCCAGTGCGTCTAAGTGTTGGGATGACAAGGTTGGGGTGAAAGTTGCATTTTCCTTGCACCAACATTTTGAGATTTGACTGCTGTGAAAATGCAGTTCCCCCAAAACAGGAGTCCTACTAGGGAGAAAAACTTCTAGATCTTCTTCAACAACCCACAGTGCAGATCCATTCTAACACTAAGGTTTCACGATTCCACATAATCAAAAGTTCAGATCTCCCAATTTTTGAATTTCTCTCTCTCTTCTAGATAGGCTATAGAATGCTTTCTTAGGAGCCCTGCTCCAAATACTTATACTAAATGAACATATGGGTAATTAAATAGTTTGGAAGAACATGTTGAAATGACATTCCAACTGGTATCCTTAAAAGGACTTGCAGCTAAGGGCTGCCAAGAGAAATCTAGTAGCCCCAGTTAGCCGTTTGTGGTGTGTTACATTCCAGACTCCTACATAACAAGCATAAGAAGGGACAAGACCTGATGGCTGATTCTCCCTTCTACTTTAACAGGATGTTATGATGATGACACCCAGTGTATGATGTATTTTTCATGTATGATGGCCATACATGGTCTCACCTTCACAGATTTTCAGTTCAGAAACTGGAGTTGGGCATCACTTTCAGATATTTGTAACCAGATGTTCTAAAAACCTGAAGAATATATTAAAGCAGCTACAAGATGAAAGAGATTATATGATGCGGCTTCAAATAACAGGGATTTCTTCCTTGAAAACCATTGTTGGTCAAATGGAATATTTGTTTCCACCTTTGCTAATACGTGTGTTGTAATATCATCAGGGAAATTCTAACATTCTTTTATCACAGCGTTAACTGTGTCTCATTGAAAATGTTATATTTTAACTTATAATTGCTTTAGAGTTGTGATATCAAAAGTGCACAAGCAAATCATCCTAAGTCATTAATGTCAGAAAGAATCGGACCAGTGGTTTCTTAGAAGGCAGACAGAGATACACTAATACATTTGCTTGGCATTTATATAGTGTGTTTTAATGTCCAAAGCACGTCACATAACTTAGTTAATTGTTATTTTATTATTTTTATTTTTTATTATTAAATTACTTCCTATGAAGATTAGGGTTACACAGCATGCATAGATAAAAATAGCTAAAAGAACTGCACATATAAAATCAGTTAAAAACAAATATAAAAATAAAAGCAGTTTGAAACAATAGCAGCACATACATAAAAGCTACTCAAATCCAAGAGAAATCAATTGGAATAAATATTTTAGAAGGCTTGTCCTTGTTTAGAAGGAACGTCTTCAGCAGATGCTGAAAAGACAATAGAGAAGACACCTTTCTGCTATCAAGTGGGAAGGAGTTCCAAAGGGAAGGTAATGCCACACTAAAGGCCTGATTCCAACATGGTGTGAAACAGTCTTCCCGATATGATGGTATCTGCAGAATGCCCTCTACAGGGAATAAGATTGTCTTATAGGTGTACAGGTGTTTTCAACAACCCTCCAAGAACTTCACATTTCCTGACATCTCTACCTAGGACTACCTTGTGAGTTCATCTCACAGAGGCAAGGCTCAGACTGGGGACTTCCAGCTTTGTCTCTTTTCCACTTACAGGATTTCCACCATTCCTTTCTCTGAGGGCTGCTTCACATCCCATATTTTTAGGTGTACATTTATAAGCATGTACACCTAAAATGCAACGTATGAACGTATCGGAAAACTTGTATGTTATCTAAATGTAGTAATCGGAGATCCAGGACTGGCTACAATGTAGGTCCTTCAGTCATTGTAATTTTTGTTCAGCAAGTAAAAAATTGTAACACTGGAATTCAAAAGCAGCTCTGATATTACCCTTAGGCTGAGATCCTAAACATTGTTTCTTGAGAGTAAATCCCCTGATCACAATAGGACTCACTCCTATGAAAGCGCAAGTAGGATAGCAACCTTAATTGCAATTTCCAAAAGGGTAACGAAAACCATAGCAAGGAGTCCTGTAGTACTCTGAGCTTTGATGGCATAAGCTTTGACTGACTACAGAGGCTAACTTTAACACAATTGCATTTGTAAGGGAAATGTGCTACTTTCTGGCATAGATATTGTATATACGGTACATTCCCCGCTCTGGTATTACTGACCTTTCTGAGCTTTCTCTTGCAGCTGACTCCAATTATTTCAGATCCAGAGTACCTGCTAGACCAGCACATTCTGATCAGCATTAAATCATCAGATAGTGATGAATCCTATGGTAAGACTTTGCCTCTAAAGCTTATACATGAGTCAACCTCTCCTTACATTTCCCCCTCCCCACAAAGTTGTTCAATGTGTGGGAGAAAATGCATGTATGAATTTCTAGGTTTCTAGGATCTCTTTTCTACGATAGCAACATTTTACAACAGCATATCTTTTTAAAATGTAATTTTAAGTATTGCTGAGGACTGTGGTTCTTTAAAGGAGGAACATAATCGCTATGGATTTATCCAGTCTCCCTCCGACAAGTTGCCTGTGCAAACCTGTCCTTCTGGCATTATCTGTTCCCTTGTCTTTCTCTAGGTGAAGGCTGCATTGCCCTTCGAAGTGGAGCTACAGAATCCCAAGTCCCAATCCAAACTATGCTAACACATCATGGGGAAAAGACAGGCATCTTCCAAGGCGAATTCAAGCTGCAAACATCTGAAGGGAAACAGAGAGAAAAACTATATGGTAAGGCAATTTACATGAACAAACAATGGGCTCATGGGCTCTCCCCCCCTCTCCTGTTTCAGCCTGTCTGCAAGAAGATCAGTTTTCACTTCATTTTCAATTAACCATAGTTTAGTGTTATGCGCAAACCCTAAACAGTGGCTAATCTTAACTAAGGTTTTATTAAAGTAAACCAGCTTCATAAACCACAGCTTGAAGTTGACTTGCTTTGGTAATCCATAGATAAGCCTAACCACAATTTTTCTGGGTTCAGACATAATGCAAAGCAACAGTTAGTAAAAAAAAATAATGAAGTGAATACTTCTGATCTTCTTCTCAGGGATTAGGGAGGCCATGAATCCAAGGTTCATTCACAAAATGGCAATCCATTGTTTGTGTGTTACATCCATAAGCAGAAAATATGTGACGGGTAGCATGAGTCTTTGTCTGCTAAAATCGCTTATACATGGCAGGGGAGAATCTCATGTTGCCCTTTATATATTTTGATATATATATATATAAAAGAAGAGATGTTTTCCTGTGTGAAGGTATTCTCCTTGTAAGGAGAGTATCAGTGTGTGAAGAAGCCTTATTGTGAAGAACCTGAAGATTGACTCTGATAATGGAGTGTTTAAGCATTAAAAAAAACAAACCACTGTGGCTTTTGGGGTTGAAAAGTAATTCCCGCCCCCACACTGAGGTATAAACAAATATACAGGAGATCTACGGAATAAAGTTATGGCTCTTCTGTCCTGCTTCTAACCAAATGAACAGCGAGAGGGAGCCCTCTACCTGACGGTCAGCAATATAGATTTCACATGCTTCTGCTTTATTTTCGCTCTGTATTATATGAATGATGTGATTAGCAGCCATGTCATAGGCTTTTAAAAATTTAATAACAGGCATGTGCTGGGGGGGTGGACAGGGGGGTTGTCATCAGCATCACAGGGGAGGGTGGCTTAAATTTTCCCTCCCCAGCACCTATATTGGTAAAAAATAACACACACCCATGCACAGCAATTAGAATGAGGAGGAAAACCCACAATGCCCTTTAGACATTTTGATATTTGAAGGGAGATATGGAGATAATCTCCTTGTAATGGGAATATCAGTGTGTGAAAGAGAAGAGCCGTAACCACTGTGAAAATCCTGAAGAATGTTTCTGGTAATAAGCATTTGAAAAGATTTTTTTTTCTATGTTCCCCTACCTCCAGTACTAATTGCTGCAAGTGCAAGGAGCTGTGTGTGATTTTTACTGATAATTTGGCTGGGTGGGAAGGTTTCAACTTTCCCATGTGCTGTGGTGCCAGTCACAATCCAGGGTGCAGTATTTAATTTTTTAAAAATTAAATGTGAATGCTGATCAGGCTCTGGGAGCAGGTCTCTCTCTCTCCCTCCCTCTCCTTTTCATCAGATACCTTGAAAAATGGGTACCAAACTGGCTCTAAAATGCAGAGATAGCTGTTGTCTTTTTGAAAACATTAGTGGTCTTTGGCATTGTTGATCCAGATGTCAAACGTAATCGAAATAGAATTAAAATCCTGATAGAAAAGCATTGATATCAAATATCATTCATGGAAGAGAAGTAGCTATGCTTTGTTTCTTCTTGAGAAAAAGAAATGCCTTATAGTGCTTGGAAAGACCTGCAGATATCAAACCTTTTTGAATATTCAATCTGTACCTTCAAGAGATACTTGGAGGGGGACTTTTTCCAAGGTGCAGCTGTTCCTGTCCCAGTAGTGCCAGTGGCTCCAGCATAGGGCCATTTCACTAGTTGTGGTTCTCACAATGTTACGGTAGCTTGTGAGGGGTAGTGGAGGCAGTGATGTTTTCCTGGCAGCAATGTGCTCATCATGACAGAGATGGAGCAAGGAGAGGTGGTGGTGAGGACTGAGGAACTGGGTTTCGGTTTCTATAAATAAAATTTTATTATTATATTATTATTATTATTTGCAGTGCCAGCCCTGGAGCTCACCTGCCCCCTTCACTACATTGCTTCATCTTTGCCCTGGTACTGCCAAGAGAATGGCACTGCCCACCCCACCCCCATGTTACACTAGGATGAATGGATTTTTATTTTTTTCCCATTTATGTAACTCTTAACAAGTACAGAGACCCTCTCAGGCCTATGTAGGCAGTGAGGGGAGATGAATTCAGCTAACCACCCAAATTCTACTAGAGAATGAGGCAGATGGGCCTGGTCTTGAATCCCGCCTGTTGGGACCCCTGGGACAGTTTTAGGAGTCACACCGGGGGAGGAGAGGCTGAGGAAGTTCCATTGCATGGCAAAAATTCCTTGTGCTTGTGGAACTGTTTAGTTGGAGACTGCATCTCAGGGATTTAGAACCTAAATGTTACAAACTTGTACTGCAGCCCTAAGCACAGTTGTATTTCTTTTGTCTCTTTCCTCTAGACTTCGTGAAGATTGAACGGGATGAGGCTGCTGGCCAGAAACCAGTGAGGGTCTCAAGCTGTGTAGACTATGCCAAAGAGTGGGAGCCGGTGAATAGGTAGGGTAAAGGCAGTTAATTTATGTGTGCAAAGATGACTGACGTGTTGGCTGGTGACGTGCCCTCAGGCAGATATGGATCTGTCAGAGCTTGTGTGCATTGCAGAATAAACAAGAAAGTTGTTTACATGTATTATTCCCCAGCACACCAAGAGAATATAATAAGAGCATTGAAAACTATCTCCAAATAAAGTAACAGATGTGAGAAATGGCTGCATGGAGAAAATGCTGCCATTATGTTTGAAAATTATCAGATTATGGAACCTACTAACGCACTGTCTTCCCCTGAAAGGGAGCCTTGTTCCAGCAGAAAATCCACTCACATAATGGCCAAAGAAGCAGCAGCTATTGCCCGCTATCGAGGAACGGCGACAACTTCTCTAGATGAACCGAGCAAGACTGATCCTTTGCGGTAGTGATTTTTACCTTAGTGTGCTTTGCTGTATTCACTAAAGAATTCTTCCTGCCTAGAAGAAGAGCCTGGAAATGCAGGCAGCCTCCAAATATTGCTAGACTCCCAGCTCCCAGCATCCCTGACCATTGGCTGTGGTGGCTGGGGCTGATAGGGAGCTGAGTTCAGAACATCTGGAGAGCACTAGGTTGGGAAAAGCTGCTCTAGATAAAAACCTTGCTTCTCTAACTTTGTATTAAGAACACTGGATCAGGCCAGTGGCCCATCTAGTCCAGCATCCTGTTCTCACAGTGGCCAGCCAGATGTTTGTAAGAAGCTTATAAACTGGACATGAGCGCAACATGCCCAGCTGCACTTCCCAGCTACTGATATTCTATGCTAAGGGTTGGGTTTCGCTTCTCTAACTCTGTATTCTGACTGATTTTCTGTCTTCCGCAACTCTTTCTCCTCAGAAGTACAGTGACCACAGATATCAATAATCCCGGCTACTTACGGATGGCAGCTGCCTCTCAACAATTCCCTGCAACAGGCCAGCTTAAGCAGATCCCTTCACCAGACCAACTGCCTGCTGCATGGAACTATGACCTACAATCCAAAGACAGTACTTGTCTGATGGGGCTAGAGTCTCCCACCACGCCTTCCACCCAGTCCCCCGGATCTCCAAGAGCACCCACTCAGTCTACAACTCATCGAAAGGATCAAGTGTGAGTTTTTGCACACCCTCTAGAGATGTTCTAATTCCTCCTCATTCACCTGCTCTTTAACAGAGTGATTCATCAGCATCTGAGAGATTGACTGGATTGTAGGTGCCAGGTGTTAAAAGCGATTGGGAACTTATGACACTCCAGTTGTTCCTATGAATCCAGACAACTGGCTATGCTTGCTGCGGCTGAAAAAAGCTGTAGTCCAACATTTCGAGAACATCAGATTCCCCACCCGTGAACCATAGAAAGTAGAAAATATTAAGTGAGGTGCCACCAGCTTCACCACCTTCCTAGTAAGCAGACACAGTAACCTCTCTGAAGTGCATAGTTGGTACATCTAATTTCAATAAATCATTTCCAGCCCAGCTGAAGGCGCTTTTTAAAATCTGAGCACTGTCGTGGTGGTGAACAGGTTTTTAATACCACTGTTTTGTATAAAGTTCAGTCTTCACCAGCATTTTATTCTCATGTATTTTATCACAGTCATTTTGATTACTTCCCCGCCTCATTTACCGTATTTTTTGCACCATAACACTCACTTTTTTCCTCCTAGAAAGTAAGGGGAAATGTCTGTGCGTGTTATGGAGCGAATGCCTGCAGGTGGCGGGGGGATCTGCTGCAGTCGTGAGCAGAGGATCCATGGTTCCCCTTCCTTCCCTCCTCTGTGGTTACAAAGCATGGATCCACATGGATCCTCAGGATTTTTGCATTGGGCCACTCCAAACTCACTGTCAGATCACATGTCTGTGGCCACAGCATGAACCACAAAAATCATATAACCACTATTTCGTTTAGAATATTTTTTTCCTTGTTTTCCTCCTCTAAAAACTATGTGCGTGGTGCGTGTTATAGAGCGAAAAATACGGTAATTTCTTTGGTTTAACCTGTCCTTGCTTTCCCTTTGATATTTCCCCCACTCCTTTCCCATTGCAGGTATGCCGAGGTGAGGAAAAGCATGATAGAGCCATTTCTACCAGATGACATGTACCCTAAACCAGAGATGATTGATAACCCACTATATGACTTTGCAAAAACCAAGGACAAAGTGCCGTCCAAGAGAGAGCAGGAATTCTCCAAGATGTCTCGAAAAGAGCTCCCAAATATCCCTGACCAGAGCTTCCCTTTCCCCAAGTTACCGGAGCCTGACAGTAGCAAATCGGCATACAAACAGCAATCCTCCCCACCCTTCCCAGTCCCTGCATCCAGAGTTCGTTGTCACACCTATTCCAACCAAACCGAGGGAAAGACTGCAGGGCCTGAAAAGACTTTTGGCAAGCAGAAGCCCTCTTCCAACTTAGACCCCCTAGTGCCACCACTGAAGAAACCCGTCAAATTCTCAAGGTCTGAAGTAGGACACGGCAAGCCACCTCTGCCATCCAAGAGTCAAGTGGTGCTTGACATGCAGAACACCAAGGGGAAAGATTATCGAGACAGCTCAGAACTGCCACACCACAGAAAGCACCAAAACGACAATGGACCTGTAAGCCGGACAACGATGCCGGTACGTTTAGAATAGGACTGCAGGAAGTGGCAGCTGCTATGCAGTGCACTTCAGGCAGAGATTTCTCCCAGCCCTACATGAAGATGCTGTGGGCTGAACCTGCGGCTATTTGCGTAACAAGCAGGTGTTTTGCCACTGAGCTACTGTCTTTGCTTTTTGTTGTTGTAAGCCAGTGTGATGCATTGCAATTATTAGAAGTGTTGTATCATTGTAGTGAAAGGGACTTGCCATTTGTTGCAAATGTGCTTCAACAGCCTGCTGAAGTTTTGGGGCCAAATTTTAATTGGGGCAGGATGCTGCCGTGCTTTGGTGATTACTTTTGCTGTAAGGCCACACAGAACCAAAAGGCTTGACTCTCATTTACCAACAGTGTTTGCATTTTTAGTTACTTTATAATAATTATTATATATTTATCCCGCTTTTTTTCTGTGTCAGGACTCAAGGCGGCTTACAGGGATCATGAAAAAAGTTGATAGAAGTAAAACTACTGTATATGCATATATAAAACCTATTAAAACCATACCAATAATTACAATAAAAACAGTGTAACACCTGCCCTTTCATTAAAAGCAGTCAGTTCCCTAAACCCAAACCCACTTAATCCTTTGGGTGGTAAATGAGAGTCCAATTCATTTACCACCAAAGAACAAAGTGGTTTTGGGTTGTGAATAAACTAATAATGCAAATATTAGACTGATAACCGGAGACACAATGGTTAAAACTTATTTTGAAAAACATGTTAGTAGTAACAGGCAGCGAGTTTAGGGACAAGATAATGCACCCTGCTAAAGTGCTGGTGTTGGTCCTTTCCTTGATTTTAGAGAAGATCCTGACTGCAAGCCAATCAATTTCAGGTCTTCTACTGCACTGGTAGCTTTGGGGTAGTGAGAAGAAGATAAAGGAGAATACTTTTTAGCTGTATGCCTCAATGACACCAGAGACAACTGTTAAGTATTTGTTGGCTGCTTAAAACTTTAGGAGCTAAAGTCTTATATCTGAGGGTCCCTTTGCACAGAGATAAAATACCTGCTGAGGTGTTACACAAGAGCATCACCAGAGCAGATACAGATAGTGCTTTTGCAAAGCAAACAGTAACTTGGGCTTAATGCAAAATGCATCCACCAACAATGGCTCCCAGTGTCATCTACAAGGCAGATATTGCTTGAGGCAAACAATGTTTTGGTGGAGGGCCTGGCTTAACATTTAGAATTAGGTTAAGATGTAGGGTCCTTGCCTTTGGGCAGTGTCAATGCTATATAATTATTCTGTAGGTAAGCTGAAGAGTGGATGTTCTTTTTGTCTTTGCAGTGAACAACAACTTCACAGATGAGACCTTGAAACGAGTCCTGAAGTGAACCTGCATGGACATTTCCGAGAGTTCATGTCTATATCCTCTGATCTGGTTCACAAAGCCCTGGAATTCTTTTTAATTTTTTGAAAGAGATAATCTCTATCTATCAGTACACATCTCCTGAGACATCATGCAAGACTACTTTAGACCAAGATACATGAAGATGTCCGATACCAGCAAATGCCGTAATGGTTAAAATAATAATAATAATAATAGATTTTTTTACATTGCAGCTTTGGTAATTCTTTTGAGAGCAAAGGAGTTGTGGACATTTGTGTTACAAAAGGTACTAAGGATGGGAAAAGGGGGAAAGCACAAGTTAGGTACATCCCAAAAGTGCTCTGCATACACAAGCTTGTAGATTACTGTATTTCAAACCTGAATGAGGGCAATTCTTTCTCAGCAGGAACCATCTTGAAATTGGCAGAGCTTCATGGCATTCCTCCCCTCAGTGGAGTGCAAAAACAAGAACAAACAATGCTGTCAAAAGTGCAGTAACTTTGTATTTTTCACAGGATTAGGACAGAAAGAGTATGGATTTTCTGGTAGTATGTGTGTCCTTTGAAACTGCAGGTCTATTAATAGTAAGCTGCCACCGAATTTTTCTTCCAATTAGTTTGATGGGTAGCATGGATTGGGATAAAGGGGCTCCTTACTAGGTACAGAAAGATTCCTAGGTATTAATACCAGAAGAGCCTTAGCAATCTGATCTGTCCTTGTGGGGCTTTTTAATAGTAAGTAGGAAAAATTGTGGAGGTTTTTTAAAATATAATTTTTAAGTACAAATGTGAAGCAAATTAAAATGACCACTAGAAGTTAGTCTAGCATTTTTTTTAAAGTCAATCCTACTGCAGAGTAGAATGTCTTCCTGGTTGTTTTAGTGGCATTAGGTACATGCTGACTTCATTGAACATGACGTCAGCGATAATGTTTAGTTTCTTTTTACTTCTCTCTCTCAGACCCTCGTGCACAGCTTTGTCATAAAATTGTGCAGTTTCTAATGTCTACTTTGTTAAAATGTGTTGCTAAAATAAAAAATTATGATAATTTGTCTTTATGTGCTGATAATTATAAAGGGTCTGCAGCTGCCACCTGGGTACTCAAGGTGCACTGCCTTGGGAGAGAAGTTGGATATAAAATATACTGAATGATCAAGTAAGTAAATACAGATGTAGCATTATTTGGGTGCTGGGAAGCACGCTTGCCATGTTCTATCCAAATGAATTGTTTTGTCTCCATGGCTGAACTTGAGAAAAGCTGGTTCTGTATGATGGAACAGAAGCATGGAGGAGCGGATTATCGAAGGCTATGATAGCTGTGCTATCTATGCCTCTACAGTAGGAAGCAGCATGCTTCTGCAAGCCAGTGGCTGGAAGCCCTGGAGCACTTCTCCAATTTTTTGTGAAATGGATTGGCTTGCATTCTAAGGCATGCAATGTGATGAAATTCACAGGAGGACAGTTTCCTGTCCCTCTTTCTTATCCCACATCATTCAGGTGATCTCCCAGATCTAGCCCTGTAGCCAGTCTTCCTTGTTAAGTGGGACAGCCACATTTCTAGGTAAAGCATTTGAGGGGCAGACTCACAGTACTAGCTAATGCCACACCCCCATACTGGTAGAGAGGATCTGAGGGCCAAGGTAGGGAAAGGAAAAGGCAGTGATCTTCCCTCTCCTCCATGCAGAGAGTGTGTTAACTTACCTAATGGGCTATGTAAAAATTACATTAACAGAAAATGTAGTGTGAACACCAGGAATTAAATGACTGGCATGAAAATTATGAATAATAAAAATTACCGTATTTTTCGCTCTATAAGACAGACTTTTCCCCTCCTACAAAGTAAGGGGAAATGTGTGTGCGTCTTATGGTTGGTGCGCACTGATCCCTCTTGCTCTCCTGGCTTCGCTTCGCTGGAGAGGCGCTGCGCAGCTTTCCCTCCCTGCGCAGCACTCCTTCAGCGAAGCGGGAGGAGAAATGGAAGGGGCTCCATTTCTTCTGCCGCTTCGCTGAAGGGGCGCTGTGCAGAGAGGGAGAGAATATTTTTTTCCTTATTCTCCTCTAAAACTAGGTTCGTCTTATGGTTGGGTGCGTCTTATAGAGCGAAAAATACGGTCGTTTCTTTACTAACCTAGAGCATAGACAACATAAATTAGTCTATCACTGTTCAGGCATTGCTAGACCACCAGCCAAAATTAAGGGAAGGCACTCAGCGACTGAAGCAACTGTGATGGATACAGAAGGACCCCCAAGCTACATATCTGCTCCTTCAGAGGGAGTGTAATGAAAACAGGAATGCCATCTTTCGTGGGACCAACATTGACTAGCCAACCCCTTGACAGCACAGCACTTCTAGCTGATTTGGAGGAAATCAAAATTTGTGTTGAAATTAAAGGAAAGTAGGTAAATGGAATGCCACTTCGAAATAAATTGAATGCATCAAGATCACAGCTAGCTATATATCGTCATGGTTCAACAAACCTGCTGTCACCTGTGCTATCAGTTCTCAGCCCTGCAGAGCATTTGTGCCTCAGACCGAAAGATGGCAGCCTCTTGTTAGCACTCATTATTTCATATCTCCATAAGCCTCCTAAGTAATGGCTTTTAAACTAATTGACACCGCCCCCACTGGTGATCAATATTCATTTACTGTAAAATTTATTTCATTTGCTTACACAACTTGGGGGAAAGCATGGGGAAATAAACTGTAGAGCTATGGGGAGGTAGTTTCTGGAGGAATGAGGGGTATGGGGAATCTTAGAGACCCCACAGATCACAAAAGTCAGCTCTTCTGAGAAAGGTATTAACCATGGATCTCTCACAAAACGTGTAGTTTGGACCAAAGGCTCAGTACCAGTAACATTATATCTATAAATAGCCCTACTAATACACTGTTGGCTTTGAAAAGAAGAAGGTAAACAGCCAGCTGGCAGATCGATTAGGAATCTTTCAAAGTGCCACTTGAAATATATATTAAGGACGATCAGTTTTCTTTCTTTCCTGCTGCTTTTTGCCTAGAAAGGTCATATCTGATTGAGAGGAGACTCAGGATCAAATATCGCCGCTTTTGCCACACACTCCCACCACTTATCCCAGCCATTTCCCTGTTAAATTACTGTGAGTGCTCTAACGCAGTTTGTTTCCCACAGATACGCTTCCCAACTTTAGCCCAGTTCTTAAAATAGCTGTGTTCTTTCAGTGTGCCGTATTTCCATGGAGATCCAGCTGTCAGGGATGCTTGAAGGTTTTCAGCTACAGTTTGTAACATGTAGAATGCAATGACATTTTAAAAGCATGATTGCTTTCCCCCACAGCAGAGATCGCTCGCACAGCTTTTACCTGTCACTCTCAGGTCAGTCCTAAAGAATGCAGGTCCCAGATTTGATTGCCAGTCAATCTGAAACATTTAAATGGTCCATTTCCTATGTGAGCTGTGCCATCAGCTTTATCTGTGAGCTGCCTGATTTTATAGCCATATCTAAAACTCAAGGATGGGGAGCTAGGTAGAATATGTCTTCTTAAACAAGGTCCTATCTAGATATCTATTTGCCCAGACTTCTGGCTGAGTGCTGCATGTAGGGCAGGAAAAGCAGGAAGTGTCCCAAAGATAAGTCAGGTACCTCTTCCTAGGACACCACTGCAATCGCTGTAGGAGCCTGCCGCAATTTTCACTGTAAGTTGTGTGGATCAGCACACACTCAAGCATCATTCATATCTGAACTATAGGGTTCAAAAGTATAAAAACTGCACCCTTTATAGGACAACAGATGCCACAGTTCGCACATTGTTTTCTTCAGGTTCGGAATTTTGTGGGAATTCCTTACTGTTCTACCTACTCAAGTAAACTCCAGTTTCCATCTCACGACTTTAGTTCCAAAGAGATATCCATTCCCACTCAGTTTTTCAGAGACCCTGCGTGCCAGAGGTCCCCCAAATCAGATACCAGACTTGACAAAGCAGTTGTAGAGCATGGGGCTATGTTTTGAATTTAGAAGATTTAAATCAAATCCCTTGTAGATTGCAATGAATTTTAATACCCTCTGTGCACATGTATATAGGTGACATTTTCTAGCGAATCGTCTTGCCCCCGTTTCCTTATCGCTCCAGCTAAAGTGCATTTCTGAGCAGCACACTTTTGTTATTTTGTTTAACTGGGTAGGCAGCTTTAGAGATAACCATGAAGAGTCTAATTACTTGTGCTGTTGTGTCAACGATTTCCAGGTAAGTCAAAAATGGTCCTCGAAGAAAAATATCCTCAGGGAACATTGCAAGCTAGTTTATTCCTTCTTCCACTTTTCTATTTCAACACAATTGTTTGCTTTCTTGGACTCAAATTACAGTAGCATCCCATGCAGTGAAGTAGGTGGGGAAACCATTGCTCTGCTGGCTTCTGAATATGGCATATTGTTGGCACTTATTGGAGACAGAGGGGCAAGGTGTAGGGAGTGAGGTGCTGTGCTAACACATAACAGCAAGAGAGTCAAATGGGCTGTGCCATGCCACACAGCACCGAGTGCCCCATGTCTCGTCCCTCCTCTCTGCTAAGGGCCAGCAACACATTGTGATCAGAAGCCAGGCAGCAGCAGTGGCCCATCTGCACTACCACACATACTGCTGCTGTATCTGTAGGAACTATCACTGGTGGTATTAGTCCAAGTGATTAAAAAATTGTTATTGTTGGACTGGCACGTGATCACTCTCAGGCCTAGTGAGAATTTTTGAAGTTCTCAAAATAAGAAATTGCTGGCTATGAGAGAATGAAAAAATCTACCACATTGTTACCCTTTCATCCAATACATGCAGGAAGATCCGTTTCTGCATCTCTATCCATCCTGTTACAAATACATAGATGGAACTTAAAAATAAGGACAAAAAGAGACGGGATCTCACTTTACTAATTCCATGCTCTTCAGAATCCCTAATGGGGAAAGAGGTAAACTCTTCTGATGGAAAACCCATTTTCTCCCATACTTGGCAAGTGTCGTTGCCAGTGGCGTAGCGTGGGTTGTCAGCACCCGGGGCAAGGCAAGTAATTTGCGCCCCCTAACCCGTGGATTTGCCCCCCCTAACCCTAACCCCAGGTGTTGCACCCAGTGTGGCCGGCCCCCCCTGCACCCCCCACGCTACACCACTGGTCGTTGCCCAGTCCAAGCATTCATGTCACCAGCTATTACTGTGAGACTTAAACAGTGCAAGTGGAAGGGAGGGGCTTTAATCACTAGTAGTGTTTTGCAATGAATGATTTGAAAGTCTAGAAGCTAGTAATTGACAACCCACCCCATAAGAAACAACTGACAAGTTACAGAAAAATTAAGGAACACTGTGCTGAACAGAAATAATCAGGTGAGTTGGAAGGAGGAAGCTTCTAACTAACATTGCAGGGGACCTTTGCTAAATGAGACGAGAAAATGTTATAGAAAGATTTTGGACATGAAGATAGATATTAATAATGTGCTATATTAAAAGCCATGTAGAGCCACTGTTTCCTGCTGATTGCTGAAGTATTTTTTTTCTCCATTAATAGCAAGCCCTTTTCTCCGTTAGTAAAGAGCTCCATTTAAAGTTTCTCTCAAGAAGTTATGCAATTATTCATAATAACAGTTCAGCGTATAAGTAATTTTCAGAGACTTCCTCTTGGTTGCTTACTTCAGTTGATGAAAGCATCAAAGAGTTTTCTTAGGCATGTGGAAAACCTTGACATAATTTAAAAGACAAATCTTATGCCACATTTGTTCAAAATATATTGTTGTGAAAGCACTGTCCCCACCCCAATTTAAGGTGTATTCTTGCTCTGTGTCAAATACTGCAGAAGCATATAGTCAATATAGTACAACATAGGCCAGGACACAAAACTAATCCACACTATAATTGCTAATTTGTACTTCTTTTCCTTGCAAACTTTATTTACAATTCACATCTACGGTGGATTCAATAAGCAGCACAACAAAAGCTGTGAGAATGACAATAAAAGCATTCACACAATACAAGCCATTCACCCACACAGATTTATCTCCTTGCTTAGAATGATATGCATGAATTTATGCTTAATTACAATTGTTCTTTTCTTTCTCTGTTTTTATTTTTGTTTCAGCTCCTAACAAGCAAAAGCAGTTTTGCCCCAAGTAACTCAATTAAGGATATCATGCATGCTAGAGCTTCAGTATCATCAAAATCACACAACAATTAACATAAAAAGGAAGTGTAGTTCAAAGCTGTTGTTAAAAAACACTTAAATTTTGACAGAAAGACTGTATCTAAAAGCAAGCATATGGAGCACTCTGTCATGCCTGAACATATTTGTCCTAGTCATTGATTTAAATAAATAAATTTGAAACATGCACACGCACACCACTGTCATTACACTTCTACCATTACATTACACTCCTACCATTAGATCCATTGGTGAAATGAGATCTCCATAATGGCGGAGACTACCTTTACACCTAAGGAACTTGGCTAAAAAAGAGAATTTGCAATACATTTGCAGTCCATTAATTGGCATGGCATGTCATCAGCAGAGTACAGTTAAAATTTACAAGATCAGACTTAAAGGTGGTGAGTCCAGGTGCCCTGAAGTCTAATTGTAAGGCAAGCCCTCGGTTTTAAGATTTTTCCTAAAGCACTTCATTTCTGGTTGCAAATAAATTATGGATTTGTACTTCTAATCTTCAAATTGCTTTATTTTTAGTTATCTAGATTTCCCCTCCTAGCACTAGCCCTAGGGTTAAGGCTGACAGGTCTGTAATTTCTTGGACCTATTTAAAAAAAAAAAAATGAAATTATGTTACTCATGCTGCAATCGGCAAACACTCATCCAGCTGCAGCCCAAAATGTGAAATGCAGAAGTGGAATGGATGCAAAGGGGAAGATGCTACAGAGTTGCTTCCTTGCTTAATTTTCCACCTCCAGCACTCTACCCCCTCTCCAAATCTGCCCAGAACTACTGTAGTGTTGATTCCAGTGCCATATTAGCACTGTTGGGTATGTCATTTTTCCAACCAAGCAAGATTTATTGTCCAGACCCAAACAACAATTTATTATTTATACCCCACCCATCTGGCTGGGTTTCCCCAGCCACTCTCGGCGGCTTCCAACAAAATATTAAAATACAATAGTCCTTCAGATATTAAAAGCTTCCCTAAACAGGGCTGCCTTCAGATGTCTCCTAAAAGTCTAGTAGTTGTTTTTTCCTTTGGCATCTGGTGGGGAGGGTGTTCCACAGGGTGGGTGCCACTACCGAGAAGGCCCTCTGCCTGGTTCCATGTAACTTCACTTCTCGTAGTGAGGGAACTGCCAGAAGGCCCTCGGCGCTGGACCTCAGTGTCCGGGCAGAATGATGGGGGTGGACATGCTCCTTCAGGTACACTGGATTGAGGCTGTTTAGGGCTTTAAAGGTCAGCACCACTTTGAAAGGGGCTCGGAAACGTACGGGGAGCCAATGTAGGTCTTTCAAGACCGGTGTTATGTGGTCTTGGCGGCCGCTCCCAGTCACCAGTCTAGCTGCCACATTCTGGATTAGTTGTAGTTTCCGCGTCACCTTCAAAGGTAGCCCCAAGTAGAGCGCATGGCAGTCCAAGCAGGAGATAACTAGAGCATGCACCACTCTGGCGAGACAGTCTGCGGGCAGGTACGGTCTCAGCCTGCGTACCAGATGGAGCTCATAAACAGCTGCCCTGGACACAGAATTAACCTGCACCTCCACGGACAGCTATGAGTCCAAAATGACTCCCAGGCTGCTCACCTGGTCCTTGAGGGACAGTTACCCCATTCAGGACCAGGGAGTTATTCCAAGGTAAACAAACTGCAGCTTCTATTAAGATTAACATGCATGTTAGAGCTTCAGAAATATCCAGAAAAATGGGGTCAGTATTGACAAGGCCCTGCTGTCTCCCCACATTTGCAATATCTTAGGAGGAGGTAAGATTCCTTTCCTCACACAGATGGGCATAACAGTGAGGTTCTCCTAATACCAACATGACATTTTTTAAAATGTGGGACTTTTATTTGCAGGTTGCCTACAAGTATTTTTGGAGCATATTTTAATATTATTATAGACTGAAGGTAGCAACTAAAATCCCCAGCTCCTCTGAAACTCATGCAAAGTAGCACATGCTTCATGGTACACATGCATTTAGCTATTTATTGCACTAAACACCCATTAAACTGTCATGTACTCTGACTCTGCTGTGCAAGACAGTGACAGTGCTTTTGTTGTGCTCTCAGAAGAGCTATTTATACACTCTGAGTCATGATTCTTGAAATGGTGTTCTTTCACCACCTATTAAAAATTAGAAGCATCATTAATTCCTACAAAAGCCACTGCATGCGCTCACTGTTTGGCTCCTTGGAGGAAGGAAACATTTTCATTGTTTCAGAGTCCTATTGAAATTACAAAGATTTCAAAATCAATATAGGGTGCAAGTATGTTCACCCACACCTAGGTATACTGAATACGATGAGGCTTGCTTTGCAACAGATACACTTTAAGATTTCCTTGAACATGTATTTTATGACATTTCATTTCCTTCTGACTACACTGTTTACAATCTCTCTCCCCCGCTTCCCTAGTGTATGTACCTGCAACTCAAGACAACACTTTATACATTTGATGAAGTGCAGTACACAGTACAGTGGTACTTCAGGTGAAGTACTTAATTCGTTCCGGAGGTCCGTTCTTAACCTGAAACTGTTCTTAACCTGAAGCACCACTTTAGCTAATGGGGCCTCCTGCAGCCGCCGCGCTGCCGTAGCACGATTTCTGTTCTCATCCTGAAGCAAAGTTCTTAACCTGAAGCACTATTTCTGGGTTAGCGGAGTCTGTAACCTGAAGAGTATGTAACCCGAGGTACCACTGTAGTCCACGAAAAGTTCAGTCCTGCTAGTCTTTGAAGTGCCGTGAGATTCTTTGTTGCTTTTGCTGCAAGAGACTAAAACGTTGGTCACGCCTTCGGAGCCCGTTACCTGGCACTATGTCCCATGAAACGCACTAGGGTTTACTTCTGAGTAAACATTACCCGTGCTCATCTGGAGTGTGGGGCTAATTTGCAATGACCTGGGTGGGGGTGGAAAATCTGCTTCTTTCTGTTGAGGAGGATCAGTGGAGCAGCTGTCTAGGCTCTGAGCCTTTGGGCGGTGCGGGGGGGGGGTTAACTAAGAAGCATGTTTTGAAACGGGGAAAAAGTTGCCCAGCTCAGATGGACAAGGCACAGCTTTCATTTGCAGACGGCCAGAGTATGGGCGAGGCGAAGAACGTGTTGAAATTCCCCTATTTCCCCCGCCTCCATCATTCAGTTTTAAATTCATTAATATTTGTAATAACAAATATTTTTACAAAGGGGGGAGACTGCACAGCACAAAACAGAATTCCAACCCTAATAACGTGGCAGGTTGGTAGGAACAGACCATTCTGGCGCTTGAGAGTTTGATGCAAGATTCAGGGTTGTGCCGGTAAGATTGGAGCTGCTTCTCTTTACAGGCCGAGCTTGGTCCTCCTCCAGTGTCTCCTTTTGGAGTTGTACCTGATTTTATTGCCAGTTTTCATGCGGATCCATTGCGGGATGGGCCGGTTCTGCTTCTGCTCCTTAGCGAGAAACCGCTTGATCTTGAAAGTCTTGTGGGAAGACATACTCAAGCTCCACCAACCGCTCACCACAACGGCCACAAACGAAAAGAGCTTGAAATTTCCGTATTACGCAATAGTCCACACTCTCAAAATCTGTTTTGCCCCTTCGCTTCCTAAGATGGCGGCTTCGGAGACGCCTCTTCCCAGGATCCGTTCCCAGGAAGGAGGTCGGTGCACAGACTATTAAAAAAGAAAACAAAAAACGGAGCAGCTTAGGGAAGCCCTCTGCCCGCGGCCATTTTTTTTACAGAGTCGACCTGCGCATTTGCCAGTCTGTTAAATCCACTCTCCTAAATGAGGCAAAATCTCTGCAATGGATGGAGTGCGAGGAGGATACACAGTAAAAGAGAATATCAGGGGCATGCAGCTACGGCGGGATGACGCTGCCAATGGCGCTGAAGTGGTCAGTCAGGCGCAGCCAACTAGGATGCTGACGTCATTAACCTGCGACTCCAGGGTGGAAGGTCCCTCCTGACGCTATACGACCGGGACCAACGGAGCGCCTGCGGGAAGTTGCCGTGGGGCTGGATGGGGGCTGCGGCCCGGGGGAAGAATGGCGAAGGGGCCCTGCAGAGGAGGGAAGCTCCGCGGCTGCGCCATTCCTCCTCAGTAGCTGGCGGTGAGCTCTTCGCCCGTCCCTCTCCCGCCGACCGCCCCAGTCGGCTCAGGGTAGCTGGACGCCTCCCTTTCCCCTCCATGCTTTCCCCATCCCGCCGCCTTCTGGTGCTTCCTGTTCGCTTTTCCCTTTCTCTCTTTTCCTTGAACCGACCGCCGCGCCCGCTTGATTCATTTTCTCTTCTGCTGGCTGCTTGTTTCTTAGGGCTCGTCGTTTCGCTTTCATAGAGCCCCTCGCAGGGGGGAGAAGGTGTTGCCAGGCCGGCGACTCAACTCTTGAGGAGGCTGAGAAGGCAAGATGTCTTCTGGACTCAGGGCAGCGAGCCTCCCCGCCTGGAAGCGGCACATACTGGACGAATTGAGGCGACGGGACCGGCTGCAGAGACAGGCCTTTGAAGAGATTATCTTGCAGTGTAAGTAAAGGTTTTGGTGGCTGCTTGAAAGTCTCCAGCTTAGCCCCAACAGCATACATTGTTCAAAACTGACTGCCAACCAAATGATTGTGTGTGAGAGGCCATAGTGTGTGAGGAAGGTTATTTTTGCGGGATTGTAAACAACTTGTCGTCTGGGTGAAAGTCTTTTGAAATTTTCTTAGTCAGATTGAAGTAGCCAGCCCTGTTTTAATGGCCTTATATTTATAAGAGCATGTATGCAAAACGTTGCTTTTATAATGTTGTTTTCCGGTGCAAAGGTTAAAGTAAGTAAAACATTATTATCCTATTGCTGGATTGTAAAACTGGTGGTTTCTTTTGTTTTTAACTGAACTCCTTCTCATTAGATAACAAGCTCCTGGAGAAGTCAGATTTCCATTCAGTGCTGGCTGACAAGCTACAAGTGGAAAAATATGACTTGCCAAGCCGGCATGAGATCAGGTACTTGCTGAATCAGTACAAGTGATGGTTACTGTGTCTGGTGTTGTTCCCTTTCCACCAACGATGGCTATTTGTCATAATGGCTATGTACTGCTTTCAGTATTAGTGAGAGAGTGCTGTTGCATGCATGTCCTTCTAGGGCTTCCCCATAGACCTCCGGCTGATCACACTGAATGCAGAATGCTGGAATTGATGGGTGTTTGGTCTGATGCAGCAAGGCTTTCATGTTCTTAATATATGAATACCGTATTTTTCGCACCATAGGACGCACTTTTCACCCTCCAAAAATGATGGGGAAATGTGTGTGCATCCTATGGTGCGAATGCAGGCTTTCGCTGAAGCCTGGAGAGTGAGAGGGGTCGGTGCGCACCAACCCCTCACGCTCTCCAGGCTTCGCACACCTCCCCGCAAGCAGCGGGAGCCCAGTGCTGGGCTCCCGCTGCTTGCGGAGAGTTGCCTGCATGCTGAAGCCTGTGCGCGCTGAGCTCAGCACGCCCAGGCTTCGCGGACCTCTCCGCAAGCAGCGGGAGCGCTCCTGCTGCTTGCGGAGACTTGCCTGCATGCTGAAGCCTGTTCGCGCTCAGCTCAGCGCGCCCAGGCTTCGCGGACCTCTCCGCAAGCAGCGGGAGCGCTCCCGCTGCTTGCGGAGACTTGCCTGTTTGGGGGCTGGGGTCGGGGGAAGCTCGAGCTTCCCCCGCCCCAGCCCCGCGCCTGGGGGGGGAAAATAATTTTCCCCTTTATTTCCCCCCCCAAATAAAAATTGGGTGCGCCCTATGGTCCGGTGCGCCCTATGGTGCGAAAAATACGGTATATTTTAGCTTTCTTGTATAGCAGTTATTAAAACTACAGTCATACCTCGTGTTGAAGTTGCTTCAGCTTGAGCGTTTTTGGGTTGCGCTCCGCAGCAACCCAGAAGTAACGGAGTACATTACTTCCGGGTTTCACCACTTGCGCATGCGCAGACGCTCAAAATGACGTCATGCGCAGAAGCAGCGAATCATGACGCGCGGATGCAGGTTGCGTTCCCTTCAGGATGTGAACGGGGCTCAGGAACAGATCCCGTTCACATCCAGAGGTACCACTGTACTGTTAAGAACTGCTATAATGCTTATTGTCTGTACATATTTTCTTGGATGTAACTCCTCAATACCATTGGGCTTACTCCCAACGAAGGGTACATATTATTTATTATCCAGTGATAGAAATGATACGCTAAATGTGTTGGTAATACTAGGTTTTTGAAAAGTTTAGCTAGTATGATTTTGAGCCATATAGGATATCTATAGGGTATGAAGAGAGAATGGATGTTCACTATATCTGCAGAAACTGCGGGCATTTATCTTGGAGATCAATTCACCCATAGCTAAAATGGTCAACAAAGTACATAAAATCACTGGTGTACCGAACAGGAAAAAAAAGAAAATCTTGATATGGAGATACGGTGCTCTGCTTATGTAATCTAAGTTCTACATTGAAACATTAATTTTACTCTTTTAAATGAAGTGAAATATGTTAAATATAGGAATAGCCATATGAAACAAAAAGTTTGATAGAAAAATGGATTGTGGCAATTGGATAAAAAGTAGTTTGAAATGCTTTGTGAATTAAAAACTGAGAATTTTTCTTTTCTCATCCTCTGGGAAATTCCAGTCCAGGACATGATGGTGCAAGGAATGATTCTCACATGCAAGAAATAGCCCAGCTTAGAATTAAGCATCAAGAAGAGCTGACAGAGCTGCACAAGAAGCGTGGCGAGGTTAGGAGCACCCATTGTATCCATGTGTAACATTTCAATACTGTTCTTTTGCAGTGGTACCAGAGTAATTATAGGCTTACTGTGGGATTCAGAAGTTTGAAAACTTAACTTCTGTACAGTAGAACCTCGGTTTTCAAACGTAATCCATTCCGGAAGACCATTTGACTTCCGAAACGTTCTAAAACTGAAAGCGGAAGCCTCAGTTCAATAGGGAAACTCAAAACGGAAGCCACGTCAGACGTTTGGGTTCCAAAAAACATTCAAAACCAAAGCATTTACTTCCGGGTATTTGGTGTTCGAGAGCCAAAGCATTCGAAAACGGAGCTGTTTGAAAACCAAGGTTTGACTGTATACTAATATTGTAACATTGGTTAATAATGACGCAGGTATCTCTTCAAGGAAAAACAATAAAGACACTTAGGTTGTATTCAGCTAACTTTTACTCAGAGTAGACCCATTGAAATCAACAGACCTAAGTCATAGTTATAACTTTTGGTAAATGTACTCTAAGTAAAAATTAGTTAAATGCAACTCTTTGGGTCTAGCAAATATTCCATATGTTTTCAAAGACTAGAGTAAATATTTGTAATAAATGTTTTAATAAATATTTAATAAATAATAGTACGATTTCAGCATGCATGAAATGTTATGCTAAGTTGGCAGGTGTATGTATGCTTGGGTGTTCAGGAAAAAAATGAAACACTGAGGTTAGAGGAAAATCAAACACAAAAAGTAGAATGTATTAATAGTTGTTTTTCCTCAGTAACATAGTTTCCTTCACAGCTGGCCCAGTCTGTGATTGACCTGAAAAACCAAATACAACAGAAGGACAGTGAGATGCAAACGAATAATACAAAGTGAGTAGAACCCATTTACTACTAACAGAATTTGATTTTGGTGCTGGATGCCAATTTTTGGTTGAATTCTCATTATAACTGAGTGTCTTTGCCCACTTTAGGCTGGTGCCCGTGCTCTGCCCTTTCCCGGGGAAGCCAGACCTGGCTGTGGTAACACATGCCTTGGTTACACTGGATTATTGCAAAGTGCTTTACATATGGCTACTGTTAAGAGTATTCAGATGCTTCAGTAGTCCAGAATGTGGCAGCAAGGAGGCTGGTGGGTGGGTGCCCTTGGTATCTTACTACACCTGCCTTGCATAGCCGGCACTTGCTCCCATTTTGCTTCTGGACTTAATTAAAAGTGTTGGTGACTACTTTTAGGGCCTTAAATGTCTTGGGTCCATCATAAGTGAAGGGACTGACTTATTTTGTACTCACCTGCCTGTTGTCTAAGAACAGGTGAAGAAGCCCTTATTTATATCCCACATCAGAAGCACGGTTTGTAATAATGTCAGAGGGTTTTCTCAGTGGCCACACCAACTTTGTGGAGCATTTTGCCCTCGTGAAATTTGGATGCCCACCTCTCCTGCTATCACTGGTGGGTGAATATCTTTTTATTCTGACATGTTTTTGCCCTGACAGGTAGCTGGTGGCTTTTTTGAATACTGTGCTTTGTCTGTCTGCCTGCCTGTTTTTATTTCCTTCGGTTTTGTTATACTATTTAAGCGATCTTTAAGTGTAGTGAGCTACCTGAGTCATGTTTAAGCATTAGCCTGGGGTAAAGTAAAGGTAAAGGGACCCCTGACTATTAGGTCCAGTCATGACTGACTCTGGGGTTGCCGCGCTCATCTCGCTTTATTGGCCGAGGGAGCTGGCTTACAGCTTCCGGGTCATGTGGCCAGCATGACTAAGCCACTTCTGGCAAACCAGAGCAGCGCACAGAAACTCTGTTTACCTTCCCGCCTTATCTACTTGCACTTTGACGTGTTTTTGAACTGCTAGGTTGGTAGGAGCAGGGACCAAGCAATGGGCACTCACCCCATTGTGGGGATTCGAACCGCCCACCTTCTGATTGGCAAGTCCTAGGCTCTGTGGTTTAACCCACAGTGCCACCTAAATAATAAATATATGGGTTGCCTCTCTTAAAGGATTGTAGAATATTTGCAGAAGATATCTGAACTAGAGACAGAGTGCCAGGACCTGCGGAACAAGCTACAAGATCTTGAAAGAGCCAATCAGACTCTTAAGGATGAGTATGATGCACTCCAGATTACCTTTACTGCCCTTGAGGAAAAACTGAGAAAAACTACGGAAGATAACCAAGAGCTGGTAACACGCTGGATGGCAGAGAAAGCTCAAGAAGCTAATCGGCTCAATGCAGAAAATGAGAAAGATTCCAGGTATGATACCAGCAAGTTAAAACCTTTGAGTTGAGCTTAAATATGCAATAAAAGCCCCTCCCCAAAATTTATTTTCCCCAAATGTTATCCCCATCTTTTCTGGGTGAACATAGAAACTCTGTGTCTCTGTGAGTAGATCTCAGTATTTTTTCCAGTAATCCTGGCCACTTAACGACTCAGTGCATCCTGGCGAAGGGCATTTTTTGAGATTGAAGTTGATCTGAATGTAGAGCAATTTAAGAATGGTTTATGTAATACAGCTTGTATCTGTTCAATTGCTCCTCGCTA
This sequence comes from Podarcis melisellensis, assembly GCF_964234715.1. Classification (NCBI taxonomy): domain Eukaryota; kingdom Metazoa; phylum Chordata; class Lepidosauria; order Squamata; family Lacertidae; genus Podarcis; species Podarcis melisellensis. The sequence continues at coordinate 39,787,885 of NC_138537.1, forward strand.
GCCTTATTTGCATGCATGCTTGTAATGCTAATCTTGTCTCCTGAGTGAAAGCATTAGGTGAAGTTTGGAGCTGGGTACCATCTGATGACTCCCAGTTGTATTTCTTTGTGCCATCTGAGTCAGGGAAGGCTATGTGATTACTGAATTGATGTCTGGGCACTGTAATGGGATGGAGGTGGGGCAACAAACTGAGACTGAATCCTTGTCGGTTGGTGATTCTCATGTCCCAGAATTGGGCAGGTGACCTTCTGAAAATGGGATTGAACTCTACCTGAAAGAGCAAGTGTGTAAGTTGGGTGCATCCTTGGTTCTAGCTATGTCACTGGCGGTACATGTGGTTTCAGTTGCTTGGAGTACTTTTTATTTGTTTACTTAAACAATTTCTATGACACTTAACTACAAACATCTTGAGTGGTACACAAAGATACAATGCAAAAAATTGTGAACATCGGCTAAGCCTCCTTTGGGAGAGAATTCGAAAGGCAGTAGAAGTCAATATGACATAGAGATATTTATTGAAGCACTTCTTGGTGATTGTGCTGAACTCAGTAAGATGGTTGGGATTTCAGCCTCTGATTATTGGACCCTTGATATTTTTGAATCATTTGCACACTCCTTCAGAGAATGTCAGCCAGTGACAGGATTTCCTAGCATTTCTGTTTTCCCTCATAGAAGACGGCAAGCCAAGCTTCAGAAGGAACTAGCAGAAGCTGCAAAAGAGCCGCTGCCAATTGAACAGTAAGTCTTCCCTCACCTCATTCTTCCCTAATGTCTACATGTGCCAGTCCTAGGAAGCAGACACAGACCCCACAATGAACATTACTGGTCTGTTCAAGCTTTGAATGTTCTTCATTAAATTTTGACTATAGCATTCTGCACTTTGAAGTGTGCGGTCAAGTGGGGGGAAAGGGTCTTAATTTTACCTGTAAGAGAACGGAGGAATGCAAATTAAGCTCACAACTTTTAAGTTGGCAGTGTTGCATTACTTGATTGTAGAAATGGATGAGATAGATAAGAGATGGGAAGGGTTTCCCTGTGAGATCAGGAAACTGGAGGTCCCTGCATTGTGAGCATTAGGGAATGCAGTTGGGGACCAGCCAAAAAAGGAAGCCGGTGAGCTGTTACTGTGGTGCGTCCCCTCCTTCAGCAGCCTCTTTGGAAACAAGAAATTTTCCACTACATCATGGGTTCCTAACCTGTGGTCCATGCACACCTCTGAACCCCCAGCCAACCATTCTGGGCTATCCTTGGCTTGCTGATTTGAGAGAATTCACAAGGCAGTGGTTGGGAAGACACCTCAAGCTTCCACTTCAAATTCAATTTCCTACTTTCCTGGAAAGTAACAAGCTGCTGTTAGTTTATACTTACTACAGGTTTTTTAAAAAAAACAATAACCTACAATCAAAAATATTTTAAAATATTGATCTAAATTACTAGTATGTGAAAGCTGATCAGTTCTGTGCTTGAGGTTACATCGACTTAGAGTCCAAATTTGCTTTCTCTCATTTTCTTTTATTATCCCTGGAGTGCACAAAAATCACACTTTGTAAAATGTAAACAATGTATGTGGGCTCAGCTTGAATTTCAAAGGCAAAATTTGACTAAAAAGAATGGGTAGAATTCCACCTTACTTAGATGCTCAAGGCAACTTAGGTTTGGATTGGGCAAAACCAACAGTAAAAATACTCAAAAAATCAACAGGTAATAAAAACAAAAAAGCAAATAAAACATCAGTGGCAAAACTCTCCTTACTTTTAGGCTAATTAATTCCTTAGTGCGCATAAAGAAGGTGTCTGTAAAAGTGCACTTTCCCTTTAGCCATATAAGGAAGCAAGCTTATGAATTCTGTTGAGAGGGCAGGGAGTTGCTTAGCCCAAATGCCTGAATGTCCTTCAACTCTCAAATGATTCAAAAAAGGCACGGTCCTGTCCTCCAGGGATGACGATATTGAAGTGCTGGCGGATGAAACCTCTGACCCTGCTGATGAGACATCTCCGGTGCGTGCTGTCAATCGAACAGCCAGGTAAGAAGAATGAGGATAAAATAATGGATCCCCCACCCTGACCCACAAGAAGCTAACAAAGAATTCCAAGGGTGGGGGGAGGAATTGCACATATCCTTAATGGTGTAGCAGTTTGAGAACTGCTGCTATTGTATCCTGAAAAGGAAAATACTTTTGAGAGAGTTGTTATTTCCAATATGGATGTATTTGTGATTTCTTGGCTAACAAATGCCAGCATCTGAGGAAGCAATGAATGTACTTGAGTATATCTCCTATGCAGTCCCTGTTGGGTTGGAGTTCTGTGTTTCCATTCATTTCATTGGGGAAACGTCCTGTGAACTATTCCCATACCATTCAAAATGTCAGTAGTTATGAAGCCCTGTGAAGTATCAGAATTGTTTTTAGTATGAGTGACCTCTCACTTTTCCACAGAACCTTTTTTAGCTAGGGAGATCTCCTTTTTTTTTAACAATATCATTATACTTTAATGGAAGTACCTAAACATTAGGAAGAACTTCCTGACAGTAAGAGCTGTTTGACAGTGGAATTTGCTGCCAAGGAGTGTGGTGGAGTCTCCTTCTTTGGAGGTCTTTAAACAGAGGCTTGACAACCATATGTCAGGAGTGCTCTGATGGTGTTTCCTGCTTGGCAGGGGGTTGGACTCGATGGCCCTTGTGGTCTCTTCCAACTCTGATTCTATGATTCAAAGTATCCCAGAACTACCATTTCCTGACTTGTATGTTCTCCCAGGAAAACAGAGTGTGAGCAGCTGCTGCCTTGTTTTCCACAAATTCCCTTTGCCATGCTGGTTGTTGTTCCTGGAACTGGAGGGAGCACTGCAGCGCTAATGCAAGGGAGGCCAAGAGCTGGCAGTATGGTCAGGTCTGTGGTCCTGTTCCAATGAAGAGGAGGCATGTTGTGGAGCTGTTGCAGACAGTTCTTCTCTTGACTGAAAGGACCATGGCACAGCTACCTAAATTGGCTCTCACAGCTTTGGAGAGCTGCAATTAACCCATCACTCTGTGTCTGGGTGTGGCAAAGCCCTGTAGTAGTGGCAGCAACTGCAGGTGGAAGGGAAGCAGGAAGCAGACTGGCTTTAAGTATTTGGAAGACTGATAGACAGAGAGAGTGATGGAGACAGACCTTTATCTCCCCCACCCTTAGTGGGCCAAAGTTCTTATCACAATTTTTAATTTAAAAATAAAAATATATCCTTTTCTTATGAAGCTACTCTTTCAGTTTCATATTCGGCTATGAAAATATTTCTTTATAAGCTCCTCTTGTGGATCATAACCACCTGATTGCTTTATCTCTGAAAACTTATTTCTTAATACAAATTCTTAATTTTATTCTCAAAGTCTAAATGGCTTAAACCTCTGTAAGGAGCCTCCTCTTCCTGCTGTTAGGCCAACATGAATTGCGCTCAATTCATAATTGGTGATGCAAGCATTTTTATTTCTTCAGTTCCAACGTGGTGACTTTTTTGACTGTCCTGAATTTGAATTTCCTGCTTGAAGTTGGGGTTCGAGGAGAGATGCTCTCCTTGTTGCATGCTGTGGGCTATGTGTGTTTTTGATCTCTGCTTGAACAACAAGATTTAAATCTGTCCTCCCCTCCTCTTTAGTAAGCGACACTCCCAGCCAGCTGGAGGCCTTCTGGACTCTATCACTAATATATTTGGGTAGGTTAGAATACATTCGCCTCTTTTGTTACATATCAGTACAATATGCACCGATATTCCAGTGATGCAAGGATTGCAAACAGTTGTCCTTATTTCAGCCTTTTTTTCTAGCTTCTGCCTCCCCGCCCCCTTTTTTTCTTTGGTTTTCAACTTCCTGTTCCTTACATCTGCTGTGTGCTGACCTCTGATCTTTCCCTCCAGTCTGTCTGAGTCTCCCCTTTTGGGACATCACTCTTCTGATACTGCCAGGTGAAAATTCGCTTGAAATTATTCACACTTAATCCAGCATGTGAGTGAGGGATGTTGAAGTAACTGCCTTGTTTTGATGTTGTTAACTGTAGCAGTGAAAAGACTTCCCCGTTAAAAGGTGCACTTTACCCTCTTAGATGAGGGCTGGGTTAAAAGCAAGAGCAATATTAATTGTAAGTTAACTGTAGTTGCAATGACTGTGCTGTGGCCTTTCATTGTAGTCCTTCCTGCACTGAGCTGAGCATCTGTGTCTAGGTGTAGAAATGCAATGTGAGCTTTAGACTGAGGAGTAGATACCTTTGCAATTCAGTGGGATTTACTTTATATGGGAGAAAAATAAACATTTCTTTAAAATAAATTGAAAAGCTGCAGGAACTTGTCTTAGCAGTGATCTTTGAATTGATTAGTTTTAACTCAGGACTCCATAAGGCTGCTGTAATGTTGGTGCGTCCTTCCCCAGGCCAACAGCAACCTCAAGTTACCATGCCATCCATCAGGTCCACGGGAGAAGCCAGTTGCAAAGATTAGAGCAGCCAGGGGAATCCCAACCATGCAAAGCCATTTCTGTGGGTGTAACCACCCAACTGCTGTTATACCTGAATCGGGCTGAAGTCTCTCTGCCCCTTCCCTCCCATTCTTACCCTATTGTGTAGTCGGGATCATCTCCCTGCCTATAATTTGAAGACAGAGCTGGTTCCCACCTGTGCCTAACTATATGCATTGGTTGTGCCCTTTCTCAGGAGACGCTCTTTATCCTCATGCCCTACCCCTCAAGATAACGTGGAGGCACACCCAGGCGCAAGCAAAGAGGTGCGAGTCCCTACCACCGCTCTGTGTGTCTTTGTAAGTATATTTGAGAGACATTATCTTTAGATGTAGAACTTGGTAGCTTAACTTCTAGGTGAATCTGTTTTTGTTTACTGATGGCATCATTATGTCATTGTAGCCATTTATGCAGATGTCCCTCTCTCGCTTTCACATCTTCACTTGCAGTGGTGAGTGTCCTACCATCCGCTGGTGAGCCCGACCTGTTCCAGCCTGCCTTCTCGCAACTTTGGAGCAGCAGAAGTGGGAGGGAATCCCTGACCCCTCCCCAGCTCCAAGATTGGGAGGAAGGCTAGAGGTTAACCTGGCTGCTGTGCAAAACAGGCCTGGAGTCTAGGAGAGGAGCCAAGTGATTGCCCATGGCAGAGGGAGAAGCAGGGTCCTGATGCCCACAATATTTGGCTTGGCTGACAAGGGCAGCCCAAAATTGGGCCCCTGTTTTAGAGTTTTGTAAAACAAGTCACAAACTCGTTCATTAATAGATGTTTTGCTGAGGTCAGTGATGATGTCATAAATCTCTGATTGCACTGGTGAATTGCACACCCGCTACTTTCTCAGCTCCCAGCAGCTTTATGCTTTCTATCTCTCATCCACACTTTAGTAATGCTGTGAGGTGTTATGAGGCTGCTGACAATATGCGGATAAAGTCAGTGCATGCTGCCAAAGTGTAAGCGGCTTGGTGCCGACTGCTATCTGACAAAGTGAGCCAAGGAGCCGGTAGTTTTGGGATGTGTCTTAATGTGCATGATCTTTAGTTTTCAAGCTGAGACCTCGTGATTGTGAATGGTGAGAGGAGAAATACGTTCCATCTAGAATATAATGGGCAGGAGTCCCCTAACCATCTTAGTTGGTTGAGAGACCACAGCCATTGTTCTAGGGATGTTTATTCTAGAGATCTGGTTGTTATATATGCTTGGTTTCATGTAGCTGAAATCAAACAGGAAAATAGTAGTTTTGACAAATGATCCACTTGGTGTTACACTGTGTGAGTGTGGGTCATGCTTCAAGCTTGCAGTATCTCTTGTAGACTGGAGTGTCTTTTGATACCACCTATAACTGTTGATGTCCTGTTTCTTTTCCACCCCCCTAGGATGCACACGATGGGGAGGTGAATGCGGTGCAGTTCAGCCCTGGCTCCCGGTTACTGGCAACAGGAGGCTTGGACCGGAGAGTCAAACTCTGGGAAATTTGTGGAGGTAAGTTCCTTAAATAGGTACAGATGAGCTTCCTCCTAAGACTGATTCCATAGTTGACATCTTCAAAATAATTGTGAAGATCTGCAGCTACAGTGCAGAACATTTGAAAGAGCCATTCTCATATGGTGACTAGGATGTTGGGTTTGGATGTAGGAAACTCATCTTCAACTCCCCACTCAGCTATGATGATAAATGTCTTCTCCAGAACTGTTCGCTACTCAGAGAAGAGAGAACTCATAATTCCAGTGGGACAGTATTTGCTTTGGATGAAAGAGGTTCCAGGTTTGGTCCCAAACATTTCTAGTGAAAAGGCTACATACAGTTGTATGTCAGTGATCCTGAAATATCAGATCTGTGGGTTTTCATTATGGTGTTGCTTTTTTCAAATACTTTCCTTCAATATCTGTATAACAACATCAGAAATCATCCCAAAGTATCCCTCCATAATGATTCATGACTTGATAAATTGATTTATTGTGATGGTTTGATATTTTTCTGGGCCATTTTATTGTGTATTTTTGTTGCACCCTGCCCTGACATTTCTTTGAATGAAGAACCAGTTTTAAATCCTCTTAGAAAATAATGAAATGAAATAAATACATGTTGCTCTTGCTTTTGGCTGAATGAAATAGACATGGGTTCAATCTTTTTCCTGCCTCCTAACTCTTGTTTCTTTTTTCTTGCACCACAGAAAAGTGTGAACTTAAAGGCTCTCTATCTGGCAGTAATGCAGGGATTACAAGCATAGAGTTTGATAGTGCGGTGAGTATTTATTATAGCCCTTTTTTTTGCAACTGTTTCCCACCGCACTTCCCAAACCATGTCTCTGAAATAAGCACAAAATAGATAAGGGAGGAAATGACACAATCGTCCAGAAATAGGTACAAAATTAGAGCCATTTAAGCACTGATTAATACTGTCCTTTTCGTAAGATTGACTTGCTTATGACTTTTGTATATAACATGCACTGATTTTTTGCCAAGGTATGAAATGTCACAGTTTCATAACTCGTGAGGCACATGGCATACGTCTCTGCTTCTTTTGATATCTAACAGTGTTTTGCTGAGGTCAGTGATGAACAGTAAAAGGTCTGATTTGCCCAGTGGTTTTGCCTCCTTTACCATCGCAGCTCCCAGCATTTTCGCTTCCATCATACTCTAGACATGCTATGATTGGGAGAGTATTTGCTGATAAATAGAGATACGTTCAGTTTGTGTTACTCTAGAGCACTGGGTAGACGTGACTGACATTGCTATCCAACATAAACAGATAATGGAGTTTTTGAGGTATTGGAGCCACTTTATGGGTATATGATCTCAATTTTTTAGCTGAGACCTCTTTTGCAGCAAAACATCTTTCTCAAGAGCTCTTGTCAAGTTATCAGCTGCGGCAGGAAGAAAGTGGGAGAAGGAATGGGGTGGGGTGGGGCACTAAGTGTGAAAAGATTGAGCAGTGGTAGACGAGTAAAGAAAATTGGGTGAGAGGTTCTTTAACTTCAGGTAAGAAGGTGAAACAGAAAGCAGCTTAAAGACAACAATAAGGGTACTCACTGTCTCAGCATCGAAAGAGAGGACAGGAAGAGACCTAATAGGAGGTCAAGAAGAAGTAGCAGGATGCAGCAGTGATCTGAAATAAGCTGGTGACAGACAGATACAATATTCCTTTGATGCAGATGACCATGCAGGTAGTAGTGGTAGTCTAGAAAACTAGCAGGTAGTCTAGAAAACATTGCTACAACAATGAAAGGACCAGGTGCCCTCCAGTTGGTGGTGGACCAGCATGGACAGTTGGTTAGGTCGCCTGGAAGTTGTAGTCCATACAACATCTGCAAGACCAGAGGTTCCCCATCCTTGTTCTAGAAGAAGAAAGATCATATTGAAAGAGTTTAAAATTGTGTTTCCCCAGGGTTCTTATTTATTAGCCGCTTCAAATGACTTTGCCAGTAGGATCTGGACTGTGGATGATCATCGGTTACGGGTGAGTATCTTTTCCCCACAGGTGTGGCATGTATGCCTGCTTCTCACTTGTCTTCTAAATATCAAAAAGTGTTAGAAATTTGTAGGGATGTGCTGCAGGATTTTAACTGCAGCTCTTGACACCTTTCAAAATTGAGTGGCTCGTTAATCTCTTTTCTTCTTTTACTTACAAAGAGCTCTTACAGTTAACCTGGCATATGCAGATTGCTGATACAGATAGAATGTACTGTTTGAGAGATCAGCAAACGAGAAGAGGGTCTGAAGGAGAACCTTCCTGAGAAATTTTTATACTTTGCAGAATTTTGCTTAACATTAATATTAAAACACTGCTGAAGAATGATATTGGCTTTGGTGGAAGCAGACCAATTCTAGGTTGGTGAACAGATAAAAGTAGCGTATTTCTCCTTTGCATTTTGAAGTTGGTCTTTGTAAGCATAAAGACACATTTCACGTTCATCTCTTTCACTCTCTAGTTTGCTCCCTCTCTGCCATGCAGATGGTCCAGCTTCCAGCAACTCCAGTTCAAAATCTTCTAGGGTAGGATAGCTGCAATAGCCTCCACTGTTAGTTGGAGTTGACAGTAGACTAGAGGCTCAAAGGGACCCAGTAGAAGGAGCTTCATTTTACTGTAAATACTAATATGTGTGAACTGGGGGGGGGGAGGCCTCAAGATTCTAGGAATTGCTTCCCTGAAAGACTGTGACTCTATGCTAGAGCACCTGCCTTGCATGCAGAAGGGCCTGAGTTCCATCCCCAGCAAGTCCTGGGAGGGCTGGAGAAGTTTCTTGCTTGAAACCCTGGAATGCTGCAGCTAGTCAGTGTAGACAGTACTATGCTAGATAGACGAATGGTCTGACTTGGTATAAGGCAGTTCCCTATGGATCAGACAAAAGTCTAGTTAGACTAGTATTCCATCTCCAAAGATGGCCAGCCATATATCTCTGGGAAGCAGGACAAAGTGGTGAAAGCCATCTCCTGTTGCATATCCCTGGCACCAGGTAATTTGGGATATACTCCCACTGAATGCTGAGTTTCCATTTAGCAACCATGGCTCATAGGCCCACCCTCTATGGTTGCTGACACCTTACCCAGCTAAGAGATGCGGATGCGGTCTGCTATACAGCAGGTGCTTGGCAAATCAGCACTTGGCACACCAAACTAGGATTGTTTAGATCTCAAACCGTGTTTGAGTCTGGGTAACATTATCAGTGTTCTGTGCTTGCTAAATGGTTGGATGGCATGGCTCGAGAGAGCAACTGTTGCCAAGCCTTTTCACTAATAGGATGTCAATCTCTTTCTAGCACACGCTCACGGGGCACAGTGGAAAAGTCTTGTCGGCCAAATTCCTATTGGACAATGCGCGCATTGTATCTGGGAGTCACGACAGAACCCTCAAACTGTGGGACCTGCGCAGCAAAGTCTGTAAGGAAGCTATTCCACGTATACAATAGCAGTTCCCTTGTTTTTTGTGTGTCTCGCATGTGTTGAAGGGCACAAGAGCAAAACTTTTATTGACTTGTTATTTCTCAAAAGTGTACAAGCTTGGTACTGATGACCCTTCTATTAAGATTTTGATATCTACTTGGAATCAAAACTAGTTTGTTCTACCATGTTGTATTACCATAATGCTCAGCAAGAGGGCACCACATCATCATTCTGCTTGAGATTCTTGTGACAGCGTGAGGTTGCTCACAACGTCTTTGGAGCTACTTTGCTTGTGATTAGAGGGGTTAACTTATGGGGCTGGCATTCTTACTGGTCAGTCACAGTTCTAGTGAAATTGGATTAAGACAATAATTGTGTTTGGTGCATGAGTGATGGGTTCAACTGTTTTTTTGCTGAGAGAAGAGTATGGTTGGAGTGTGGGGGTTATAGTTGTTGTTGTCTTCTTTTTTTAAGGTATAAAAACAGTGTTTGCTGGCTCCAGCTGCAATGATCTGGTCTGCACAGAACAGTGTGTGATGAGTGGACACTTCGACAAGAAAATTCGCTTTTGGGATATTAGGTAAGTTTGAGATGGAGGATGCGCTGGGGTAAGGGGACATTGAAAAGGCCCTCTGACTTAGCTTTGGTTCATTTGTAACGGGCAGTGTGATCAGTGAAGTTCCGCTGCTTCCAGGGCATGGGAGATTCCTTGAGCTGTGATTTATGCAGATAGTTCAGACTGCACAGTTCCCTGCAGGATGTTGCACAGCTGTGTCTGAGTTGTTATTAATGCATGAAAAGGAGGTGATAATTTTTATTGAAAACAACATGAGCTAGGGAAGGAACCCTTGGAAAATAGATGAGTTTTTTTTTGGAATTCTCCAAGAAAATTCATAGATGCTGAGCCAATTCTGAATCAAACTGATATGAGCTCACCTACCACTACGTAAAATACTCCTCTGCCTTTAAATTCTTGCTCACATGCTTGGAAAAACTAATTCTGTTTCAGACTGCAAGTGGTACAGCACAGAATTTAACTAATCCTGTGTATAGCATGTGAACCATGATATCTGGTTTCCATCCCTTATTATAGTATGCTGCTGCTAACTAGCGAGGCTTTGCATTCTCATATGCCTGGGTGCACCGAGCAAAGTATTCTTAAAAGAAATGCTAACTCTTGTCACCTTTTTTTTAGAACTGAGTGTGTGGTACGGGAAATGGAGTTGCTTGGTAGGATTACAGCTCTAGATCTCAACCCAGAGAGAACAGAACTCCTCACCTGTTCACGAGATGACCTGTTGAAGATTATTGATCTCAGAGTCAGTGCTGTCAAACAGACTTTCAGGTGAGTACTGCTTTACAAGTGGGTTGTGGAGTTATAAGCCTGCTGTATGTGTAGTGTTGCTACTAGGACTGCAGGGTTAGCCATGATGATAACTGGCAAAGGTAGTAAGTAGGCTAGTCTGGTCCTGGAAAAACCTCTATTTTGTACATCTCATACTAATATAGAAGCTTGTTAAATCCAGGAGGGATCCAGGTTTGTGTATCTAAGGGGTGCTGTGAGGAGTTCCCTTGTTGTTGGGTTATTCATATTTGGGTCTGTAGAGATGAAATGTCAATTATTTCATAGCTGCCCTAAAAGTAAAATGTGAAAGATAGAGTTTTATTTACCCTTTTTTTTTCCTTCCAGTGCTCAAGGGTTTAAATGCGGGTCTGATTGGAACAGAGCTGTATTCAGGTAAGCAGCAGTGTTAGTTTAACTACAGGGCACTTGAGAGGGATGTGTGATACTTTCCATTTTATGCACTCAAGATCCTGAGTAATCCTCTTTATTAAAAGTAATGTTGCATTTCATGTCCAAGTAACCAGAGTTCCAAAATAATTTCTTATTCTAAGAATTAAGTTATCCAGTTTTAGCTTCAGAACTTTAACATCCTTGTGTGAATGTTATTATTTTTGCACATGCTGCTTACTGGGTTCTGCATAGTGAAAGATCTGATCAATGGGTGGTGGTGGTGGTGGTGATTGTTGTTGTTGTTGTTGTTTATTTGCACCCCACCCATCTGACAGGGTTGCCCCAGCCACTCTGGGCAGCTTCTAGCATATATAAAAACATAATAAAACTTATTAGCAAAAGTGGAGAGATGAACTTGGTACACTCCCTTCAAGGTAGATAAGGAGTTCTGTGCTTGTATGAAGCTTTGGTCTCAAGATTCTGTTCCCACCGATTAGTAAGAAGAGATTTTAGGTTGAGTGTCTCATTAAACTGGACTACTTTTCCTGAAAAAAAAAAAAATGAATTCTAGAGCCCCTAAGCTAGCTTGCAGTACTGGTGAGTGGAGCACACTCTTTATGCTGCTCTAGACAAGAAGAAAGTAATTTAGCATCAACTCTATATTGCATTGCAACTAAATGTGTGCTTTCCCCCACTTCCCCAAGCTGACAGAAGGGGTGTCCCCATCATTCTATTCCTTTATGACACTTTGCCACCTGGCTAGACAAGCAGCTGTTCTACCATAGTCACATTGCTGGGTGGAATTTTGGAAATAGTGCAGATTAATTGCCAAATATCTGCAACATGGGTACCTTGCCACCTTTCATCTACTGCAGTTTGTGTTGAATAATTTGTGTTGACACCACTACTATAGTCCTTTCTGACTCTCTGAAGAGAGTCTGTTTAGTTTATGACTTCAAAGCTCTAGTTTAAACTATGGCTATTGTGCTGCATTTCTGGGAGGCTTTGGTGGGTGAGCTTACATAGTGATTTTGCGTTATGAGCACAATATAAATCAGTGGTGGAGGCCAGTATCTTGACAAAAAGGTAAATAAATGAATCTTTTTCTGCTCTTTCCCTGAACCAAACTCATGATTCTTCAGCCCTGATGGAAATTATGTGGCGGCTGGCTCAGCAGACGGGTCACTCTATATTTGGAATGTGCTTACTGGGAAAGTGGAGAGGGTACTCTCCAAGCATCACAGGTGAGGCAAGATGATGCTGTCAGAATGCCAGAGATCTTGTGTGATGGTGAGGTAGTTACATAGAAGCCTGTAAGCTGAAGTTTAACACTCCCTCAATGATTGGTTTAATGACTAAGGCAACAGTCCTAACCCCACTTACCTGGAAGTAAGCCTCATTTAATTCAGTAGGGCTTAAATCTGAGTAGACTTGGTTAGGATCACCCCATAATTCAATGTATCATTGGTATGCATTGAGATTAAGAAATGACATCCGAGCATACTTGAGTGGCTCAACTAAGTTGCAGCACACGCTTTAAAAAATGAATCAACTGAGACTGAATAGCACTTTTTTTTCCCTTTAACCTGGACTCTGAGTGTATTCCGCAATCTAATAAACTGATTTCATGCTTCGTTTCAGCAACTCAATCAATGCTGTGGCATGGTCACCATCTGGAGCCCATGTGGTCAGTGTGGACAAAGGAAACAAGGCTGTGCTGTGGTCTGAATTTTGACGTGAAAGCACAAAAACCAGCATGCCAAAAACCTGCATGGGAGGGCAGTGGTCCGCATCTGTCTGGACAGGGCAGAAGTCCAGTGTCTAACTTCAGGCAAAAGTCTTTTGCTAAACACAAAAGTTTGGGTCTGGGAAAGAGCTGCTGATGCATCAGCCAAGGAAGAAAACCCCTTCCCATCGAAAGTACGTTGCTAGCATTCAACCTCCGTCAAGGATTGACTTCATTGGGTGGAGTCATTTAAGATGTATCATCTCTGCATTGGAAAGAGTTTCCACACCAGACAGCAGTGCCAAACAATTCCTTAATTTCCAGTGGCACTTCAAGCTCTGGAGTGTTCTAGCAGAGTTCCTGTTTGTCCTGATGTTATGCATGTGCTGTCACCTGTGTTCTCTTCTGTGGGCTGGCTTAGGATGCGATGTGAAGGATCCTGAAACATAGGAAGGGTGGGGGCTCTGCTGTAATCTCATATGACCAAGCCCATGACATTGGCAGTTGCGTCGAGGGAGACACTAGCATTTACTAAATCACAGCGCCCTGTATCATTATAACTTGCCATTGAGGGAATTGTCTGTTCTAGGGTTGTTGTTTTTTCAGAGATGCTGCATCCTCCAAAGGCTTTCCAGGTGGCAGTGGAACGGAAGCATTTTAATGTGACCCAGTTTGTATTGGGTTTTAATTGTGAGCTAGAATGATAAGCGCTGCTGCTGTGATGAAGAATGTACAACTAGCAAGACTTCAGCACCAAAACCAAATACACGGTTACTTCTGCTGTCCTCCTTGTATTGGAGCCTCTTGAGTGCAGAGGAGCAAAGGTGGGGGGATAGAGCCCTGAATGTAAATGTCCTGGTGCTGGCAAATTCAGATCACTTGCCACTGAGAAAATGTGCAATATTCTTCCTGTGTTCGAGCTCTCTCTCTCTCTCTCTTTCTCTCTCTTCTCTGCCACGGAGCAGGGTGGTTGGCTTGTGCCCCTCGGCATTCAAATGCACAATATGGTTTGGGGAGGGGCTAGCTTGTGGCACTGAACATTGATGCAGCCAAACACTTTTTCCACATCCAGTGGGCTGTGAGACAAGCCACCAGCATTTAATTGCCTTTTAATTTGCACTTTATAATTTTGCTTCCTTCCTAAGCTTGTTTTTGTAGGGAAGTATTTGTATTGAATGGCAGAGGTGAGCAGGAATTATTCATGTCCGGGGGTTTTGCCAGGGGACCCCTCATGTTTTGACAACTTCTGCAGAGGAAAACAGGACACGGGACAAAGATCTTATTTATTGTATTAATCCGCCCACTAGTACTTGACCGGTTATAAATAAACCTGTGTCCTGCTTCTAAATCCACGCTGCTTTCCCTTTCTTCTGTTATCCACTTTGGGCAGGGGAAGTGTAGAAAAGTGTCTGAACAGATGGCAGAAGGCTTTCTCTTAAATAGTATAATGTGGTGGGAAGTAGGAAGCTATTTACATGTGGGCTCTGCTTGTTGCTGCTGACCGTTGTGTCTTGCTGCTGTTGGAAGGTGGTGGAGGCAGAAGAAGGGATGACTCAGGTAATTTTCACCTGAACTTAACAGCCTAGCTAAGCATTCTACCCAGGAATCTGTTTGTAAAGAGGTCAAATGAGTTTTTCGTTTAATACTGCAAAGGGGGGAGTTCACATCACAGCCTGCAGAGGTTTAGCATCCTTTCAGTGTAGTTTGCACACATTGTGGCTCTCTTTAATTTCTCTCCCTCCTGTCTACACAGATGATATTTAACAATTGACACAAATTCGTGACGTAGTTCAGGTCTACTGGAACAGACAATTCCACACATACAGCCTGGAGCACCTTCCTTTGATCCAAACCTCCGCAACCTCTTGTCTACGAATTGGAGCACAGCAGGTTTCCATAGCAAAACTGCCGAATTATTTTCACATCCTCTTCCAAAGACCATCAACATGGCAGCATCCAGAGTAAAAGCTGCTCACTGCAAAAAAGGTTGAGCTGGTCTGTAAGCGAGGTTGGTGGGCACCTGACTGGTGTCTTCTCACAGCAGCAGTTCCATATGCAACAGTGGCTAGGAGTGGAGAGAGTTAAACCTGGTAGAATTAAACCCTCCAGGTTGAGGAAGGGCTAGGAACAGCGGGGGAACAAAGTTGCTGCTGTGGACTCCCACAATGTGACTCCTTTGTCTTTTCAC
The DNA here is from genome assembly GCF_964234715.1 of Podarcis melisellensis. Taxonomy (NCBI): domain Eukaryota; kingdom Metazoa; phylum Chordata; class Lepidosauria; order Squamata; family Lacertidae; genus Podarcis; species Podarcis melisellensis. The sequence goes on from NC_138537.1 coordinate 39,802,888, forward strand.
CTGCTTAACAGGCTGCCTGTTGCTTTTCCATTGTGCACAGAGCCCTTAGCGGCTGCACAGTAGTAAAGAGAATGCCAGTCTTCCCCATTTAGCAAAAGGATCCCCCCCCCATCTCGTTTGTGCAATGTTTCGTGCCGCTGCTGAGAAACATGGGGGTGTGGTTGGGGGTTCCGTCTTCCTCCTGCTAGAGGAGGAGTGGGAATTTTGGGCCTGAGAGCTTAATCCCACCAAGATGTCAGGCGTGGGGCAGGTGAAGATGCAGTCACCTGGAAAGACCTGTGTACTCAGTGGATTGTCAGGGTTTGCAAACCTGTTACAATGTTAGATGGATTTAACAAAATGTCCGCAGTTGCCTCCTTTCCACGGAATCTGTATGTTTGGTGCCTTGACGCCTCATGTAGTAAAAATCTAACATTGCATATCCTGGCTAAGAAAGCATCAACACAGATTGCTGCCTCAAACCGTTGCTCCATCTAGCTATTGTTCACTGACTGGTAGTGGCACTTGGGGGTTTCGTGTGGTTGGGTGGAGGCTCTCTCAGTTCTAGCTGGGGTTGCCTGGAATTGAACCTTTGACCTTTTGTAAGGAAGGCATGTTCTCCACCACTGAGCTACAGCCCTTTATCATCTGCACTCTGCATAGTTGACCTTGGGGATCTAGCAAATACCCAGGACAGTTCCTAGTGCTGAATCAGTGGGATGAAGGATTACTTAAGGATTATGCATTGTTTCCAAAGGAGGAGAATGGTGCAGGCAGAGGTGGAAGTGGTGAGGTGTGATGTAATAAACTAGGCAGGGTTAGTCTTGTGCTACAAAACTGAGGATCCAGTGAAATGGAGGCCCAATGCAACCTTCCATAGGGAGAGTTATGATTATACGTCCTGCCTCCACACACCACCTCACTAAGGAGCTGCGGCTTTCATTTTAGAGAAAGTTAAAACTGGAAGGGGATACTGAGCATATTTTATTGTTCAGTATTATTGTTTAGCCTTATTATGATTGAATTATAAATTTTATTAAATACCAGCAAAAAGCCTTGGAATAAAACTCAGAAGAATTGAGGTCTGAACAAACATGAATGCTTAGGAATATGTCAAATTGCTCCCTCCCTATGGAAATTTTGTTGTTTGCACTAATTAGAAGGAGCTTCCCTCCCCACATCCCCGGACTTAATACATTTTTGCCATGAGTTAAGTCATATTTGCCTTCCATAGAAGTGTCGTGAGCCTTATGATGTGGGGGTGGGGGTTTTTAAAGTGAAAGACTTCTTCAAAATAATCTCAAAATAATCTTTGAACATTAATGCCACTTCCAGTTTGTTTGCAATACAAAATACTACTCCAGTCACCAAAAAAATTGATTAAACATTGGTGAGTTTAACGTGTACTTCTCAGATGTGCCATTCTCCTTTTCAATCACTTTTGGGTTGCTAGCTATTATTCAGCTAATCCCAAATAGAGTGAATTATATTTTTACAGTTTCTGTGAATTCTGTTCCTCAGAATGCTTCACACTTGTCTCAAGCAGTCATAAATATTAGAAATTAAACATGTCACTGCAACCTCTTTTAGTGAAAATTTGGACCGTTATTAGTAGATTGCATTTCTAACCAGGTTGTGAGGTTGCGCACACCATCCAGAGGGGGCAGTTAACGGGGACCACATGAGATGATGTGGGGTGAGGAAGAAATGCTGTCTGTGCTGAGCACACCCAGATCTATTTTTGTAGTTCAGCTTAACGTGCACATCAGCCTCCAATATGCACGTGCAGAAGATGTATTTCAGAATGTGCTCTCTGTTTCTCCCTGCCTCCCTCCCTGGCCCATAGCTAATGACAGTGCCACACATGTGCAGCAGTTCTTTGCTTCCAAATCCACTGTTGCGTGGGCAAACTGATAGCTATATCAAGGAGGCTGCAGATGATTCAAAATGCTCTATCAGTTATTCACAGAGAAACGTGCCACATTCATTTCCAATATATACTAAAAACAGTTCCTGGGTTCTGCAACGTTCTGCTGCAACAGCCTATCAAAACACAATAAATGGAATGTATTGTAGGCTTAGCACATGGAGCCTGACTTTGCTCTCCATAGCACCCATTGAGTTGTAAAGGAGAAATGTTCTTACTGTTCTAGTCATATTAGAACATGGAGAACACAGAGCCATGAGGTACATAAAGTTCTTGCCCTAATGTCTCCACAGACGCACTGCTTTACTTTCTCTCATATTAGGTAGGTAGCTTCTATCCTCTCATACGAAGAAATGAAAAACGCTGTAATGGGAGACAACATTGGAGTGGGATGAAATTGGCCATTCACATCTGACACTAGATGACTCGGCCTCCTTCAAGCCTTACTTCCCTTTCTCTGAGGGCTTCACATTCCTCCGTTTTTATGTCTGTGTCTGAAAAAGTTTATTGCATGCATACATACTTAGCACAATTTTTTCATTTCATAACATCCAAAAGGCATTTCCCCCTACAATTTAAAAGTTTCATTTTGTTGGAAAATTCAGTAAGTGTATGGCAAAGCACTCAAAGCCATTGGCCTAGCTTACACGTCATAGTTTCTTATTGCGAGCAAGAAAATGTGCGGGTTTCTGAAGTGAATATTGTGGCCGTTTTGCTTCTCCATCCTGCTTCTGCTGCACTATGCAGGACTACGCTTAGTGTTGCAATTTAAGACCGATTTTTGATTTGGAACCTTCTGCATGGAAGGCAAATTCTCTACCACTGAGCTATAGCCCTTCCCCAATCGTGTCACCAAGACTTGTGTTCTTTGCTTCCTGTTTAAATCCATGAGCCAGGGTTAGGGCACAACACTAACCCAAACCATGGGAACAGACCTGGGTAGTGTGGCCACAGTAGGACCAGAGGAGGCGCACAGCAGCTATAATATTTCATCTGGGAACTGACTTGTTTGCTTGCTCATACTAAGCCACATTTCATAACCCCATATATTGGTCATCCTTCAAAATTCACACTTATCCAGATGTTATGATGCAGTTCTCCAATCAAACAGTGTCCACAAAAATACATGCATTATAGGCAAGTGTGCATAAAAATGAAAATGTGTAAAAGTAACACACAAAGGTATATTGTATTGGGGAAATTGCTTGCATAAATTTGTATATAAATGTGTACCTAAACATAAAAATATGTTTATTAGGAGAAATTCATTAAAAATGCAAATAATTTTCATGAAGATATATTATTTTTTTCATAGCAAACTGCTGCAGAAATGTGGATAAATTAATTTAAGATTGGAAAAACTAGAAACACAAGCAAAATAGGAATTTTTGGTTTGGGGAGATGGTAGTGAGGCACATACAGTTCTATAAGGTGCTTGCATTTTATAAAGGCATGCTATAACTATTACAGAATCGGTAATGCACAAACAAGTGCTTATCTTTAGCTCATTAGCAGGCTGGGATGATTTTCAGCCCTAGTAAGGAAGAGATAAAGAGGTTTAAAATAAAGCTGCTTTCAATAACCTGCTTGCTAAATCTTCTGTGTGTTGTCTATGTGCATTGTGAAATCGGGAAGCTTGACATTGTAGAATTGAGGTCCCTTAGATAATGCCCAGCACCGCTGATCTAACCAGTTTCCAATCTGATAATCCAGGTATAACATTCTGGCTCTGGATTCGCTATTGGAAACTTGGCCCCCTAAGCACTAAAATCCCTTTTCCAGATCCGCTACAAATTGCCACCCTGGCCTCTAAAGGGCCTAATGCTTCACCTTCTTAGAGAACAGAAGACCAAACAAGCTCCATCAGCCTGGATTATGTTGTTTTGTATATTGGGTTAGATTGGGTCTTCATTTTACTGCTCCTTGAAGTTTCTCTTTCCCTCAACCACTGGGGTATTTGGAATTCCACCAGGTATGATATTTTGTTGTTGTTGCAGCATTCCTAAGAATGCCTCCATTGAATTTAGTAGGCTATTTCTAAGTAAGCAATGTTTACGATTGTCCTGTAAATGTCCTACTCTTGATTTCTCTGGTGCAAGCAATGCTCATCTCCAGTGAACCCATTGAGACTTGGGGTGCTTCCAGGCTGTCGCCATTTTCCATTTGCATTCAACCACATTCTGACAAATTCAGGTTTGTGCTGTTATAGTTGCTTGGAAGGCCTTGTGGAACAATCCTGTTTCCCCAGAAGGTTGGACTTTTTTGCTAAAAGGAAAGTGATAGGAAAATGCATGGGAAGTTTAGGATAACGCTTGCTTTGACACAATGTCTTCTAACCTCCCTGCAAACAAATGAGGATGAATGCTCTTAAGTAGGTAATCTGGACGCACCTTTATTTCAGAAGAAGCATGCCTGGGATGCTTCTGTAAGAAATCTTGTGATGAAGTTGATTTGTAAGATAATGTGAATATAGAATCAGTCAGGGGCAAAGGACTCCCCACAGAGACACCCCTGTCTGGCTCACCTGGACAGATGGAAAGGAGGTGAGAAGCTCATTTCATTTCTTGAGGATCATGCCCTTGATAACCAACAATATTGCTTCCATCTTGGGACGGAGAGAGAGGGAAAATGACAACATGTATACAGGTACTAATGGTTCTCCCCGCCCCCTTACTGAATGTACGGCATTGACACAAGGGGTGGGAATTAACGTATTCTATAAATCGTACTTCACTTTTTCAAAAAGAGTATCTTTTATAATATTATCTAAACTGCTTTTAAATCCAATAAAGAATATATACGGGGCACGTATGAGATAAGCATGTAAATGCATTTTAAAAGTGAACACAACTTCTTATTGCTATGACAGTAACACTTTGGTTAATCAGTTGTATGCTAATAAGATTATGTAATCATATCAGAATTGTAATTAATAGAATTGTAACTGAAAGATAATGTGTTCAGAATCGCCTAATTAGTTTTTCTACATCATAATTGGACCTTAATTGGAGCATAATTGTTGAGCCAGCCTGATGACATCGCTCAAGAAATAGCTCCCATTAAGGAGGAATAGCTGTTAGACAAATCATTGCTAGCCAATAGCGAAAACAGCAGCTCCTGGCTCCAGTATTCCGTCCTGACCACTGCAGTTAGCTCCCTTGGTGCCAAGCAGAAGCACTCCTATTGGATGGTTCCTATGAGATCCTAGCAGGCAGTCACAAATTCTTCAAAAGCTGTTTTGAGTATGTTGTCCTTCCAAAATCTGTGTGTGCTAATATATATACATATATATCATGATGGGTTTACAAATTGCCTCCTTCCGATGATCTGCTTGCTCATCCAAGGAGCAGAGAGGGAATTGTGTGCATGCAAGTACACCCACCTACCCACACACCCACACACCTGCCGTGTTCAACTGCATTATTCTGACAATAAAATTTCTCACTGTGGCAAAGCAAGCTCCAGCCCTTCTGCCAACTGAGCTATCACTGTAGTGTAGACTATAAACAGACAGTGCTCATACAGAACATAAGTGCTGCAGGATAACTGAATTTTTAAGGTTGCTTCCACATTACCTGCTTATTGAGCAGTTATTAAGATTTCTTGCCGCAGAGGTTCTACAACTCTCCATTATTCAATTGCCATTCCACACATTCAAGTGCATTTCTACCAGCCCCTCCAGACTTTGGGGTAGGAAGAGCTGTGGGCGTATTCTGCAACATGTCATTGATGCAATAATAGTGCATTAGTAATGGATTGGTACAGAACCGTCCACACATCATTCTCCTTTGAGATGTGCTTTTCAATGTTTCTCCAGTTTTTCTGCAAAACATTTGCAAGCGCAGCCAGTATTGAAAGTGGGATTGTGTATAACCACCCAAATACCCTCATGAGCACAATTCATCAGGAACACACCACAGAAAGGACATTTGGTTGGCCACCTGTCACTTGCCTTACTGGAATATATATATATATTATATATTAATGGGTTTAATGGCACAAACCTACATTTGCTGGCTTTATTGAATCCATCCTGCAAAATAGTGATAGTTTGGAAGCAACCAATGTCTGGAAGCAGCCAATATTAACATTTCAACAGCACCACTCAAATCTCAAGCTTGAACCTTTAATACAGGGCTATATGAGTGCCTTTACACACACACACACACACACACACACACATTAGAAGGTTGAGGTTGGTGGAGCCCAGCATCATGATGGGTTTACAAAAAATTGTCTCCTTCCAATGATCTGCTTACTCATGCAAGGAGCAAAGAGGGAATTGTGTGTATGCAAGTATGTGTACAAGAATGAGGTGGGCTGGCATGACATGCCACAAGTAAATGTGACCCTCAGGCCAAGAAAGGCCAGCCACTCCTGCTCTACATGCTATTTTGACTCATGGGCCACCGTTGAATGCTCCACACAAGGTTACTAAGATTTTCTGCATGCCCTCAGTATGCTTTCAAACCATCCTCAGCTTGTCTTATAGCTGTGTGTCACTTATCTAATGATCCCTTGATGCAAGAAACATTCCTTCTTACCAGGTCACGTAACCATATTGATGAGTTGCCCCGACACTCCAAAGATGGTCTCTGTTTCTGAAATTTCTTTGAAGAATGTTATGCCTTTTAAGACTCATGTCTACAAGAAGACCTCTCATGACAAAGCTGTGAGTATTTAGCATGACAAATGGTTTGGACTGGAAGCAGTGTGTTGTTTCAGTGGTAAGCTTCTGATACAGAAGTGCTTCTTTCTAAGAGACAAAAGTACATGTGATGCTGCCTTGCCAAATGCAAGGGCACTTTTGGGATTCAGTGACAATAACCAGAGCCGGTTCACCCATTAGGCAGGGTGAAGCAGCCACCTCAGGTGGCAGAAACACAAGACATGGTGCCCCACCAATTTTGTTGCCGCCAGAGAAGCAAGGGAGGCTTCAATGGCAGCAGAACATTCTGCTGCACAGCATTGCCATTGGTCTCTCTCCATTGCTAGGGATGGAGGCAGGCCAGTGGCAAAGCTCAACACCTTTCTCTCCCCAATACAGCAAGATGGAGGTGTTGCAGACACACTTGTAGAGTTTGACATACCCCTCCCCCCCCGGTGGTAAGGCTTTTCAGAGCCTCATCACGTCACCCCATCACAGGGTATGTTTTACCTCAGGAGCCAGAGTGACTTTGGGCACCCCTGGCAAACAGCAGCACAAATGGAGGGAAGCTCGGTGCTCTTATTAAAGAGACAGCACAGACAAAGCAGTCTTTAAGCGAAACAACACAGCAAGAACCAGACGGTATACTTCTGCTATCAGGAGCTCCAGAGTTTGAGAACAGAGAGATGCCGGTTGGCCAGTACACAGCACCCTCTTGATCAGAGCCTACACTGAAGTATATACACCCATCTGAGAGGTGTATATACTCCAGGCCCTTAGTGGCCTCATGCGGTCTGGCCTATTAGCTCAGTTCCTCTCACCTGGTCAGCATAATCAGCCTTCCAGCGCACCACAAATCAAACCAAGCCCCACGGTACCAATAAACAGGGAGGAAGAATTGTACACACTGATACCTATGTCCTCAAGCAACAAAATGTCTTCCATGTAGGTTTCCCCTACAGATGCTAAGCTTGGAAGCACACCAGAGTTGTAAAAAAAATTAAATAGTAGGCATGGGGGATTTTCATTCAGAATTCAGTGTGCAGCAAGGGGAGGTTTGGTGGCAGCAGCAGGGAGAGCTCATTGGCACCAGTGGAGGCTTCCTCGTCCCCCATGTCAGACCAAGACAATCTCTGATACCAAGCCAGTACAGACCAAGCCATTCTTTAATTTATTCCAAGGAGAACCTACTGGTCATTCCACAACCAGCAGATTGTCATTAGGTGAGAGCATGGAAGTAGGCCTTCTTGGTGGAAGCACCCATCCTCTGAAATGCTCTCCCCCAAGTAATTTGTGGAGATAGTAATGACCATCTTACAAATCTGTATTTTAAACCATGTTTTCCTGGACACTGATTCTTAATTTTAAATACCATATTTTTCTGTGTATTGGACGAGGTTCTTTGACTCAAAAATCATGTAAAAAAAACTGGGGTCATCCAATACACAGATAGGGGCATGGGGAAGGGGAGGAGAAGCGCCGCACCGCCAGCCAGCTCGGGGGGAGCGCAACTTCCTCCAATGCTGCGCCCGGCGGGCGCTCCCTGGATCATTTCCTGCGAGCAGTGGCACCATTGGGAAAGGTTGCGGCGGATGCTTCCTGGGTTGTTTCCCACGCGCAGAAGCATCGGGGGAGGTTGCGCTCTCGGGGGAGCGCAACTTCCCCCGATGCCGCTGCGCAAGGGAAACAATCCAGGGAGTGTTTCCTGCCTGCAGCTGCGTGGGGGGGAGAGGCTCAACAACTTTGGGCCATCTCCCCTAAAATTGAGCCTGCAAAAATGGGGGGGTCTTATACATGGGGGCGTCCTATAGACGGAAAAATATGGTATTTTGTTTTGTACAATGCATCCGGACACTCTACTTCTATTACATTTCTGAGTCCTGATGCATCAAGAGGTTTGAGTAGTCTTGTCTGCCCTGAAGGTGCACTCTTTGCTTGGCATTGGTTTACAACAGAATCACATCCTTAAGTTGAGCTATGAAGCGGCCTTGTCCAATCATGAGTTTCCCTGTCTTCCAGGTTACGGTCTACATAGGCAAGAGAGATTTCATTGACCATGTAGATGAGGTGGAACCTGTGGGTAAGCCCAGCGTGATTTCAAGTTTTTAAAATCTTTTTTACACTTCTTTTTACAAAGCTTGAGTATTCAGTGTCCCAGAATGGCTCCTTTCTGTGTTTTCTCCATACAGATGGTGTGGTGTTGGTTGATCCTGATATTGTAAAGGATAAAAAAGGTCAGATGACTTAATTGGTATTTTAGAGATTTAAGTATTAATATCCAGCTTTAAAGTTAAAATGTCTCTAGATTTACACAAATAAACTCCACTCAGGAAAAGAAAAGGCCCCTGTTGGTTACCAAGCATGTTTTCAGAGGTGTATAAGAGTTATGTCATTGGACCAGATATATACGTAATTCCTCTAGTCCCAAATGTTAGTATAAACACAGTAATTGGTGCCAAATGCATTCACATGTCCATTTTATAAAATCTTCTGTTTGCTCCTAGATGCATGCTGACAAAATCTTTATTAAAATCAGGCTTGAAAGAAGCATTGTATTGCAGCCAGTATAACAGATTGCAAATTGTTCCTGGCTGCAGCATGTCTGTGTTGTGCCCACGATACTTTAGATGGTTTGCAAATGTGCCCACTGGCCCAAAAAGCTTAGTGACCCCAGCACCTTGCACTCCCCAAGAAAGCAGTGGAATACCACAGCCATCAAATGAACCCAGCTTCTGACTGTCTTTTGCTAGCTGAGACAGACATAAAGCGAGCTTGTTTAACCTTGAGCTTTGTCCCAGGCCCTCAGCTTGCAGATGTCCACTCTCAGACCTTTAAGCACAGACTTTCCATGTGGGCAGATGATACCCCTAGTTGGTTTAGCACAGTGTTTGTAACATTCCTTGTGTCTTCTTCCTAGTGTATGTGACACTCACTTGTGCTTTTCGGTATGGGCAAGAAGATATTGATATAATGGGCTTGACTTTCCGGAAGGACCTCTATTTTTGCATGGTACAGGTATACCCATCGCTAGAAAACCAGAAACCGCTCTCCAGCTTGCAGGAATGCCTACTGAATAAACTGGGTAAAAACGCACATCCTTTTGTGTTAACAGTAAGTATTCTGCGGGGCTCCTCTCAGTTCTGTGACTTGACAATTTGATAGGAAAGTGGTTAGAAATAATAAATCTTTTGAAATGATTGAATTAGCAAAAATGACGGCAATAATTAGAATGCAATCTAATCAAAATCTCAAACAGGAATGGAAATGTGTAGAAGAAATACATGACCAAAAGATGCTCCAACAAGAATTTATTGATATGTATTGTCAGAGCCACCCGTCTGGTCCCAGCTCACAAGAGACCCAACTCCAATCCGGTTTATTTACAGAAAGTCTTTATTGAAGATCATGGTTGCGTTTACACTCCAACTTCGTGACTCTACGTCTGTACCGTTAGATCGCTGAAGTACCCTCTGAATCTGTCCCGCCTCTGCACCAATTTAAGAGGCTTGTGCTGGACCACCTCTTCCTCTCCTTCCTTTTCCGCAGGGTCTTTCTGCCCCCCTGGGTTCCTCCTCGCCGGGACTCGCCCGAGGCTGAATCCTCTGACGCCTCCGCCCCCCTCCTTCTCGCTTTGGGGCCGGGCTCCTCCCCAGGGCTCTCCTCACTTCCGCGCGCCTCTACCTTTGAACTTGGCGCGCGTACGTTGCTTCTGACCTTTCTCTCGACCGCTACACTGCTCCCGGTGCTACTCTCCACCCCTTCCGGCTGAGTGTCCTGCTCCGATCTTCTCCCCCTGTCTCCTTCACGCTCTGCTCCCTCTGACACCCTGGTAACTCCACCCCCTTCACTCCGTTCCGGCTGAGAAGCTGGCTCCTGTGTCCTACTCCTACTGAGGCTTCTCCCTTCGCCCCCCTGTTCCTCCCTGCTTCCCCCTTGGCCCCCCTTTGGTCTGACCAGGGGGGCTCCCTTCTGGGAGTCTTCTGACTCACTGGACAAACTCATGGACGACCTTTGGTCATCGTCATCCTCCTCCTCATCTCTCTGGGCTTCTTCCCCCTCGCTCTCTGTCTCCTCCCCCATCTGCTCTTCTCTCCCTGAAACCCTGACATGTATAGACTGATTTCACAAAGTTAAGTTAAATTCAGCTAAGCAGATATATAAGATTGAATGTTTAATTATTAAGATACAAAATTACAACCTCAATAATAAAGTCACAAAAGAATAACAAGGAAGACACGCACGGGTGGAGGGAAGACACAGGGTAAGAAATAAGAAATGGATAAATGTTGTTACATAATGAAATGTGAAAATATGAATTTATGAATATAATGTATATGTATCAATATGTAAAGATTTCATATATGTATTGCAACATTTATAATAAATAAATTAAGTGGGGGAAAAGAAAAGTGGTTAGAAAGTGGCTTTACAGCATATTTTCACTTTAGGTGTCTCCATACATTCATCCCCCCCACCCTGTATCAACTCTTCGCTTCATATCTAGCAGCAGAATACATGAGGTGGGCAGAATACAGGAGGTGGTTTGAGTAAGGTTTGACCTTCAGCTGGGTCTCTTGTATTACCTAAGGCAGTGTGCTTTGCAGCACCTTAAGAATGTAAGAAGATCCCTGCAGGATCAGGCCTAAGGCCCATCGAGTCCAGCATCCTGTTCTAGTGTAATGGCCTACCTGGTGCCCACTGGAAGACTGAAAGCAAGACCTGAGCGCAAAAGCACTTTCCCAACTTTTGATTCCCAGCAAATGGCATTCAGAGGCAGACTGCCTGCTGCTTCTGACCGTGGAGAATGTGGCCATGCCTCAAGAACTAAACTTCTGTAGCAGCTAAACTAACTGTAGCATGCAGTTGAATGACCTGTGTCCAGTGTCTTTTGTCTTCCTCACCCTTACAGATTCCAGACTATCTACCTTGCTCAGTATGCTTGCAGCATCCCAAGGATGTCGAGAAGGTGAGAACTGTGGGAACAGGATTGTATATATTTACTAAGAAAGTAAAATCCAAGAATTAGCATCTGCTCCCATGTTTTCTCACTGCTGATGAGGTGACATGATGCTCCCTAGTGGAAGTTTGTTTCAGGGGAACTGTTTTCCAAGTGGATGTTGGACACAGCTGGTCCCACAGAAATAGACACAAATAACAAGGAAGACAATAACTTTTGCAACACTCTCTTAACAAAAAATATCAGGCAATACTGGAAAGGAACATGTCGTGTGAAAGTTTGTGTATGGTATTAGATAATATTATGGGTCACCCTAGGAAAGCGTAGCTAAGCAAGGGCCTTTTCCCTGTGTTTGGTTTGCTTCTCACCTTCCCAGGCCCAACAAAACAAGCTCATGTGAAGATACTCTGTGATGTGCTCAGGTGGAGTACAAGTTTATAAAAACCAAGTGAGCACACCCATTTTAAAATGCATGCTATCTCCTTCTAGTTAAGGCCCAATGGCATGTTTTCTGCTTTAGGCATACATGGTGTTGGGATTTCTCAATGAATGTGCGCCTGTATTGAAAAGGCCTGTGCATATGACCCATGGCAGATGCATAGGAAGCTTTTCTTCCTGTGCAAATTGAAAGTGTGGGGCCCCTGACATGGACTGGGGCCATACTGGGGTGCAGAGAGTTAAAGCACCCTACCCCTATGCGGGTGGCGCTGTGGGTTAAACCACAGAGCCTAGGACTTGCCAGTCAGAAGGTCGGCGGTTCAAATCCCCACGACGGGGTGAGCTCCCGTTGCTCGGTCCCTGCTCCTGCCAACCTAGCAGTTCAAAAGCATGTCAAAGTGCGAGTAGAGAAATAAGGACCGCTCCAGCGGGAAGGTAAACGGCGTTTCCGTGTGCTGCTCTGGTTCGCCAGAAGCGGCTTAGTCATGCTAGCCACATGACCCAGAAGCTGTCTGTTGGCCTATAAAGCGAGATGAGCGCGCAACCCCAGAGTCGGCCACGACTGGACCTAATGGTCAGGGGTCCCTTTACCTTTACCCCTACCACCACCACCACCACTAGGGCTGCCATATGTCCGGACATTACCGAGATACCCACAATGGCAATTTGATGGTTTGTTTGTTTGTTTAACTGCTCTTAAAAGCACAGCTACATAGCTAATGTAACACATAGTTTGACTCTTAGATTGGCTATTGGATGTGTTCATTTACATGCTGATGCTTAATATACTCAAGCCCAACAACCATAACCTGTCACTCCGTCTTTCCTTGCAGTGCTGCGGGGTGGATTTTGAGGTCAAAGCGTTCTCGACAGAAAATGTGGAAGAGAAGGTTCTCAAGAGGTAACATTTTGTTGGACAGATGTTGGATGGAAAATGGGGGAAATGGAGCAGCTGAATAAGGAGCTATGTTTAATTAACAGCCTGCTCTGAATCTCTGGGCAGGGGGAGAAGAGGAACGGCTACTTACTTTGTGTACCGCTCCCTGCACCCTACCGCTGCTTTACCAAGGATGACCTGTAATGGCAGTAAAGACCTTCTGTCACTGCCCTTGGTGCTACCTCTTTCATCCCTATTTCACAGCTTGGCACTACTGCTTCCACAACTGCTCGCCACCGCCAGCAGTTCAGCACAGAAACAAACCTGTTTTTCTCCCCTTAGGAATTCCGCACGCCTGCTGATCCGCAAAGTCCAGTATGCTCCAGAAGTGCCAGGACCCCAACCTCATGCAGAGACCAGCTGGCATTTTTTCCTGTCAAAGAAACCATTGCACCTGAAGGCATGCCTCAGCAAAGAGGTGAGCTGGTCTCGCATTTGGAAATGAATGCTCTATCTTTTAAAAAGTGTGCATTTTACATCTCTGAGTTATTTGATCTCCTATTTAAGAGACCACTGCTCAAGGGCTTTGGAACTATTTGCAACAACAGTTCTTCTTGGGAGAAACTGGGGACAGATCCACAGCATACATTTAAAGGGCATCCAGTGCACATTTAAAGCACATGGCTTCCCCTAAAGACTCCTGGGAACTGCAGTTTAAGGGTGCTGATAACTGTAGTTCTGTGGGGAGAAACAACATTTCCCTGGACTCTTTGAGGGGGAAAACCATGTGCTTTAAACATTCATGGGATATGCTTTAAATGTATGGTATGGATCAGCCTTTGGATGTCTAGTATATTAAAGCCTTCTGCTGACTCTCAGTAGATATAAACAAGGCCCAAGGCTTTCCTACAGAGGCTGACCATGCAAATGCATAGAAGATGAAAAATGTATTATGTAGACCAGATGAACCCTCCTGCTAAGTCAGTCCAATTGTTCCAGGTCTTTTACCACGGTGAGGCAATCCCTGTTACGGTGACTGTGATCAACAATTCTGATAAGGTGGTTAAGAAGATCAGTGTGTCAGGTAAAATGCTAATTTTCCCCATAATGCCATGAGATGTTTGTTATCAGGAAATAGCAGGATAGAAGGATTGAGCATCCGTGATTATTTATGCCCACAATGCTATTGAGGGAGTCACACACAATTCCACTTTCAATATGGTTTGCACCTGCTCCATTTCCAATCAGTGTATATCCCATAACTCCCTCCTGATATCTTGTAACTTTTTATGCCACAGATGTTCTGGTTTCTTTTTGTCCTGCTTTTGTTGCACTACAGCCCCACTGACAGCACTAGGGAAGCATCACTAAACAAACTAAAGCAGAATCAAATCACCGCTAATGTACTATTGCAGTATTTTGTCAAGAATATGTGGCAGAATACACCTGCAACAAATCAGCAATCTAGAGGGGTCCATAATATAATAACAGGCAGTGATGGTGGGGTTGGTATAACCCAGCACTTTCGGTGTGAAAGGATCTCCACTTAGTTTTGCAAGAACTGCTATTGCTATTGCCTTGGAAGCATGTTTCCCTGCACTCTGCCAAAGCAAAATTACTACCAGTCCATAATTTTGTATATGATGCCACAAACAAGAGAGTAGAGGTGAACAGAGGCATAAAGAGAATTGACAACTTCCTTCAGAATGCTCAGAAGAATTATGGGAAATAGGCTAGACCCTCTTGGCTTTCCAGTTGTTAATTTCCCATCTCGTTCCCTCCTCAGTGGAACAAGTTGCCAATGTGGTCCTGTACTCCAGTGATTTCTACACCAAGACAGTAGCTCTGGAAGAGGCAGAGTGAGTACATCCTAAGCTGTTCTGCCAGTTTCCCCTTCTGTTACGTTCCCTTTAGCTGCCTACCTCACTAGAACATATAAATTCACACCTATACATTGTGTTGCTTCCTGATTTCTCTCTGGCAGAGGTCTAACTTTGCATCCTTCTGCTATGATGTATATTCCCCCCCCCCTCACTTCTTCAACTGTGGTCTCATGTTTTGTGCCCCCTCATCTGGATCCTACTGAAGTTGAAAGGTTGAATTTTGGCCAGCTATTTTTCTGTTCCAGAATTAAACTTGTATTCTATTTAATCCCCTGCAATGTGCATTCCAGGGAAAAGATACAGCCCAACTGCATCATCTCAAAGACTATAACAGTTCTGCCTTTGCTGTCAAACAATCGAGTAAAACTAGGCATAGCCCTGGATGGGAAGCTAAAAGATGAAGACACCAACTTGGCTTCTAGTACAATGTGAGTTGAATATGTATAGACATATAACCCGTTTGCAGCAGAAAACTGTAGGTTTCCCCCCTCAGTCTGGATTCATTCATGCTCATCCTCAAGATGCTGCTTTCCACCTAGATTAATTCTAGATCCTGAGTATGCTACCTTGATATGCATTTGAAAATCTTCCCCTTCCTTAAGTTACCCACACCTTTTCCTCCCTGCACGTGCCACAAATGAAGGAAGAAAGACATGATGATTATGATCTTGGCATATCACTTGGAGAGCCAGTGTGGTGTAGTGGTTAAGAGTGGTAGTCTTGTAATCTGGGGAACCGGGTTCGCGTCTCTGCTCCTCCACATGCTCCTCCACATGCAGCTGCTGAGTGACCTTGGGCTAGTCACACTTCTCAGCCCCACTCACCTCACAGAGTGTTTGTTGTGGGGGAGGAAGGGAAAGGAGACTGTTAGCCGCTTTGAGACTCCTTCGGGTAGTGATAAAGCGGGATATCAAATCCAACCTCTTCTTCATATGACCACAACATCATTGGGTACCGTCATTGGTACCGACTACATCCATATTCAAATGGACACACAGCAGGGTAATGCAAAATAAATGTTTATTTTCAAAATGAAGCCAGTTTCCTCAGAAGTACTTTTCATGGTCAAAAAAGTAGATCTAAATTGTTTGTGGACTACATACACACAAAAAATTACTCAATCCCCACTGATTCTGGAATAAAATGTTGCATGTATACAGCCTGTGGAATATGGAAATAGGATATCTTCTATTGCTGTGTTAAGCAAGAAATGTAAGTGCAGAAGCTTCCTGTATGCTTAGTTGAATTCACCCTAGGATTCATCTTGCCTTGGAGCCTTCTCAATTAGTGTAACAGCCCTGGGAGGATCCTCCTTCCTGTTGGACAGTAACTTGCTTCAATTGCATGTCATAATCCTACTCTTTTTATCCCCAATAGTATTAAAGATGGGCTAGACAAGACAGTTCTGGGGATCCTGGTTGCTTACAAGATAAAGGTGAAGCTCACTGTCTCAGGGTAAGAGAGGTTTTCAGTATCCTGTAGTTAAAAGTTTTTAGATTCAGGTAGGTAGCCGTGTTGGTCTGACGCAGTCGGAAATTTTTTTAAAAAAAATTTGTCCAGTAGCACCTTAGAAACCACCTAAGTTTGTTCTTGGTATAAGTTTTCGTGTGCAGGTATCTGAAGAAGTGTGCATGCACACGAAAGCTTATACCAAGAACAAACTTAGTTGGTCTCTAAGGTGCTACTAAGGGACGCGGGTGGTGCTGTGGGTTAAACCACAGAGCCTAGGGCTTGCCGATCAGAAAATCAGCGCTTCGAATCCCCGCAACGGGGTGAGCTCCCGTTGCTCAGTCCCTGCTCCTGCCAACCTAGCAGTTCAAAAGCACGTCAAAGTGCAAGTAGAGAAATAGGTACTGCTCCAGCGGAAAGGTAAACGGCGTTTCTGTGCGCTGCTCTGGTTCGCCAGAAGTGGCTTAGTCATGCTGGCCACATGACCCGGAAGCTGTACACCGGCTCCCTAGGCCAATAAAGCGAGATGAGCGCCCACAACCCCAGAGTCGGCCACGACTGGACCTAATGGTCAGAGGTCCCTTTACATTTACCTTTAAGGTGCTACTGGACAATTTTTTTATTTTTTTATATATTAAAAGTTTTTGTAATAGGTGCTTTTGTTTTGTTAGAGTAAGATGAGTCATGGCAACAAAATGAGGATGCGGCATCCTCATTACTTTAGATTATACAGTGGTACCTTCGTTTACAACCATAATTCGTTCCAGAGGTCTGGTTGTAAACCAAAACAGGTTGTAACCTAAGGAGCTCTTTCGCCAATGGGGCCTCCCCCCAAAAATTGGTTGTAATCCAAAAAAAGGGACACACACTTCCGGGTTTGACGTAGTTGCAATCCAAAACGCTTGTAATCCAAAGCGGTTGCAAACCAAGGTACCACTGTATAGCCAATTTTAACACATTGGTTCCATGCTTAATAAATTAGCTATCTTGTAAAATGGTGAATATTTGTATGAATGTTCTTCATTAAAAGTAAGTAGATGCTGCCAAGCCAAATGAAGAAGGAATACTTGAATGATGTGGAATGGGATAATGCATTGCAAGCATGGATAATTCTGAGCTACATTCTGTATGAAGAGGATATGAAATATGGCTGGCTTTGCTGTGGAATTTTGTAAGCTTTGATTGTTTTTATTTTATTTTATCTTAGCCTGCTGGGAGATTTCATTTCCAGGTAAATCTGTAAGATTTTCTCTGTCCCCCCCCCCCCACATTGCTCTTGCAACATTTGATTATATTGCTAGGCTTATTTGAAAATGGATCTTCTCTTTTTACTCTTATTATACATTATACCTTTTAAAGCGCATTCTTAGCTGCCGCCACCCCTGAGAATTCTGGGCACTATAGTTTGTTTAAGGGTTGCTAGGAATTGTAACTCTGTGAGAGTTAGACAACAGTGCCCAGAATTCTTTGAGGGAAAGAATGCGCTTCGAATGTGCTTTAAAGGTACAGTGTGTTCACAGTCTTAGCTTAATACTGTAACTATGAGCTTCCACCACGGACTAGGCCCAATATTCTGTGTATGAGGTATGTTTACTCACAGAGGAGTGAACACTAATACTTCTACAATATACCTTTTCTCTGAATTCCCATCACTTCCTTTTATTGAGCATCCAGATTATTGAGCATCCAGATCATTGACTTCCAGTGTTGTTAGGCGAGTTTCTTTAGTGTGTTCGCCTTTCATGCCCTCCCCAACAGGACACGATTTTCTGGTGGGAGTTTCTTGGGCAATAAACGAAAACTGCAGTGCCAGCCCCTTCAGTGGTTACAGACAGTGTGGAAAAGTGAAAGTGACAGTCAAGGCGGAACAATTCAAATTGCCTACCGTATAGGAAATTGCCAATAAACTAGCAAGAGCAGAGTTATTTTCAGTCCTTCATGCTAGTAGTGGTTTCCGTCAAATTTAGCTGGATAACAAGTATTCTCGTTTGTTAACCCATTGTCAGCACTTGTGTAGTAACAGAAACCAGGCACTGGTCATTAATTATTGTATTTGTATTCTATCATTATTTACTCACTTAATGCATTTATATCTTACCTTTCTATAGTAAAATTCACACTGCTTTCAAATAAAAATATAAACTACATCAACAATTAATAGCAAAAGAATGCAGCAGGAGGAAAGCAATCATAATAAAAAAGTGTTAGCAACAATCACCTTGGGAACAATTTGACTGAAAGGTGGGGTAGAAATAGACCCAGGGCCTTTCCCATCTGCACCCTGGACTCTTATGCCTTTACAAGAAACACTTTGCTGATTTTCCAAATACTTGTGGAGGATTATAGGTATAGGGTAGCATTCAACAAAGCCAGGCATAGGCAAACTCGGCCCTCCATATGTTTTGGGACTACAACTCCCATCATCCCTGACCACTGGTCCTGTTAGCTAGGGATGATGGGAGTTGTAGTTCCAAAACATCAGCCGTGCCGAGTTTGCCTATGCCTGAACTAAGCTTTATTCAGAGCAGACCCACTGGAATTAATGGACCTAACTTAGTCATGTTCATTAATTTCAGCAGGACTACTCTGAGTTAAATAGCCCCCATAGATTTAGATCTGGGTAATCCCTGGATAGGGACACGGGTGGCGCTGTGGGTTAAAGCCTCAGCGCCTAGGGCTTGCTGATCGAAAGGTCGGCGGTTCGAATCCCCGCGGCGGGGTGCGCTCCCGCTGCTCGGTCCCAGCGCCTGCCAACCTAGCAGTTCGAAAGCACCCTCGGGTGCAAGTAGATAAATAGGGACCGCTTTCTAGCGGGAAGGTAAACGGCGTTTCCGTGTGCAGCTCTGGCTCGCCAGAGCAGCGATGTCACGCTGGCCACGTGACCTGGAAGTGTCTTCGGACAGCGCTGGCCCCTGGCCTCCTGAGTGAGATGGGCGCACAACCCCAGAGTCTGGCAAGACTGGCCCGTACAGGCAGGGGTACCTTTACCTTTACCTTTAATCCCTGGATAAAGGGACGCGGGTGGTGCTGTGGTCTAAACCACAGAACCTAGGGCTTGCTGATCAGAAAGTGAACGGTTTGAATCCCTGCAACGGGGTGAACTCCCATTGCTCGGTCCCTGCTCCTGCCAACCTAGCAGTTCGAAAGCACGTCAAAGTGCAAGTAGATAAATAGGTACCACTCTGGCCGGAAGGTAAATGGTGTTTCCATGCGCTGCTCTGGTTTAGCCAGAAGAGGCTTAGTCATGCTGGCCACATGACCCGGAAGCTGTACGCCGGCTCCCTCAGCCAATAAAGCAAGATGAGTGCCGCAACCCCAGAGTCGTCCGTGACTGTACCTAATGGTCAGGGTCCCTTTACTTTTACCTTTAATGACTGGATAAACCAAATAGTGTGGGGAACTGCTAAGGTTGTTTGGTGCTATGTAGGTATCATCATACTTTCTTTCCTCTCTCCACACAGTGAGGTGGCCATGGAACTGCCCTTCCGTCTCATGCACCCCAAGCGAGAGGAGGTAAACACAACAGGTCAGTAGGATATCATTGCCCTTGCTTGGGGCATTGTTTATAATAGTCTGATGATACCCTTAAGTCTTTTTTAAAAGCTAGAAGATTATTTTTCCATTGAAATGGTAAGCAGCTCTAAGGGAGATTTTAATCACAGGGAGGGGTGTTTTCAGATGGTGTAGAAAGAGGGATGCTATTAGATGGTTCTCCTTTCATATTTCCCAGTAGAAGTTCTTGTGCTCTTGAAGCACAATCCTATGCATGTCTCCTCAAAAGTCCCATTGAGTTCAGTGGGGCTTGCTCTACCCTGAAATCTTTTGTGTATGTGTGCTCTCACATTTATGCTTGCAATAACTTTCTTATTAAGAAAAAATCAGGTGCAGGGAAGCTTTGACGCTCCAGATGTGGTTGGACTCCAACTCCCATCAGCCACAGCTAATGATCAAAGATATGGGAGGCATAGTTCAGCAGCACTTGGAGAGCCAACAATTCTCTAGCTCTGCTCTAATTGCATCGCAGAGCTGGTGGAATTCAAACTTCAATCAATCAATTTGGAATCCAGTCATATGAGCAATCCTAACTTGTTTCATGTTTCCTCTGGAATTACTTTCCTCAGTTAGTACCAAAACTTGGTATGATATTGGACAAGTCAGTTAGGTTTCAGTTTGCATCTGTACAATGCACACAATAACACTTCCTGCTTCAAAGAAACAGAATGGAATGTTCAAAGTTTAATAAAACAATAATTTTGAGGTCTACTACAAATCAACTAGCACAAGGATTAAACTGAACCTTTGTTTTGTTATATTTTGGCTGGCATGATTAAGGTATTGCCCAAATATGGTTTTTGATTGTTTGTTGATGGTAAGGAATATTTTGGTGCAATGAGAGCAGCTGGACAAGCTTTGAGACCACTACACACTACACCAGTGTGGTGTAGTGGTTAAGAGTGATAGACTCGTAATCTGGGGAACCGGTTTCGTGTCCCCGCTCCTCCACATGCAGCTGCTGGGTGACCTTGGGCTAGTCACACTTCTGTGAAGTCTCTCAGCCCCACTCACCTCACAGACTGTTTGTTGTGGGGCAGGAAGGGAAAGGAGAATGTTAGCCGCTTTGAGACTCCTGAAGGGGAGTGATAAAGCGGGATATCAAATCCAAACTCTTCTTTTTCATGATTGCCATAAATTTGTGGTTCAATGAAAATCCATTGAAGAGAATGAAACTTTGCTTATTCTTAGGACTTTCTTTCTTTCTCTCTCCTCCTTTCACCTCAGTGCACATAGAGGCACAGATTGTTATCTCTCCTTTCCAAGCTTTATGCATAGCCCGAGGAGCCTGGGTCACTGACGTATTGTCAGGTCATACACCTGTTGCATAGTTGTACCTGGAGGGCACTGTAACTTACACTTTCCCCTTCAAATGGACTTTACAATATTTGCCAACTACTTTAAGGAATCAAAATCAAGACAACGTATTTAGTTAAGCCTTTCTCCCGCTTTTCTTCTCAATGCGCACCAATGACTACAGGAAAAGAAAAGTAAGTATTGTTTCATTATATTTCTAGCCAACTCTGCCCTGAAATCCTTATTCCTTCATGAGCAATGACTCTGTTCATAAACAAACTTTATTAAAGTTGCAGCATGAGGACAGTGGAAATTGATTCTGTTTCACGGCTGGATTCAGCTCAGAGCTTTCCGCATTTTAAGGCATACAAACACTGAGAAACTACAGCTGTGTGATATAGCAGAGTGAAGTATTTGCAGCTATTGTCTCACAAGATGTTGATAGATATTATATAGCTGGAATCCTACATATGTGTACCTGTAAATAGGACCTACTCATTCCTTAGAATGTGCTCCATGAAATCTAATGGGATTTACATATAGGGGAAATATGCATGGAATTGGATTGTTAGTCTTATATTGCCCCAGTTGCCCAATGCCCTAGTTATAGTCAGAAGGTAGGGTTCAGTGGGATGACCTGCTAAACTTCTGTCTAAGCTCCAGAGAATGGTTTATTGTGAGGAAATGATGCAGCAACCTTACTGAAGCTGAGCCAAGAATGAGAAACCTTTTTACACAGGCAATTGGGGGACATGTTTAAGCTTTGATGTGGGCATTCTTATGTCTGCTGCTGAATGGTTGCATGGTTTAATCATTTTGTTTTATTATTTATGCTACATACTACATATAGTGGCAACTGCTGTTCGATTTGATTCTGCTATTAGTGCTCTGCCCTGGGATCTTATTGGATGAAGGGCAGTCTTAAAAATCTAAATAAATGAATACTGCAAGAGATGCTAAAGTGCATTTTTGTCATAGCTGTCAACTTACAGATTTGAAAATAAGGGACCAGCAGCCAAAATAAGGGGTTTTAGTCAACCAGTTAAAAGGGACCAGATAATTTTGGAGAGCAGCGCCAGTTTTTAGCCCTTCGTTTCCAGAGGTTGCTGCTCAAGACACCAGCCGGTGAAACACTGCAATTAAATAACTACAAGCAGCAACCACTTTTCGCGCAAAACGAAGTCCAAGCTATGAAGATGCTGCTGCAGTTCTGTATCTTTTCTCTCGTGCTTCATCTGCAGCTCTCAATTCCATCAGGTGTGTGTGGGGGGGAGAATAGTGCCCGAAGTAAACCCGCAGATCAGACCATCTATGCTAGTCTACCACTAGAAATCTATGGGAGAAGCACTTGCGGTCCTTCCCTTGTAGCCCTTGGAACACCTGCCCATGCCTCCGCCTCCTCCTCTTCCTCCTCTCTCTGAACTGCTTTCTCTATGGTTGCCCTCGCTCTCCTCTCAAAGCTCCTCATCAATTCATAGATCATGCCAGGCTGCCCATCTCATTTGGGTCCTTCAGCGGCACAGCCGCAGTATGGCCTAGCGGGAGCGCGAGTGGCGGCGACGGGCAGAGCGGAGGCCCCAGGCAGAGACGCTCAGTTCAGCGGCCGCGAGGAGGAGGATGGTGGAAGGCCAGAGGCTCCCACCAGTCCCGGCGGGGAGGGGCTTCTGGGGGCCGAGGCTGGTGAGAGGAGGCTGGAGGGGGGCAGGCCGGGCAGCCAAGCAACACAGTTGGAGCCTCCCTCCTCCCTAGCCGGCAGGGAGGGAGGGAGAGGAGCTGCTTTGAAACCCGGGAAATTTAAGGGACATCCATCAATAAGGGACAGCAGCGGGACATGGCACTGGGATAAGGGACTGTCCCTCCAAATAAGGGACGCTTGACAGCTATGATTTTTGTGTTGTGTGAAAATGATGTAAAGTGTAAACTGATTGTGTGCTAGTCTAAACGTTCCAAAGAAAAATAGAGCTTCACAATGCAGAGGTATCCAAATATTAAGAAGAATGCAATTTTGAAAGCAGACTTTATCTTTTCTTAGTGACCTCATGTTTGAGGAGTTCTCTCGCCAGCAGCTGAAAGATGAGGATGAGAAGGCGGAATCACTAAATGATGAATGACAGAAAAAGGAGGCTGAGCCAGCTGTGGAAGCCACACAATTTGTGTCTAATGGCAAACACAGAGGGAAGTAATTCTATTAAACAGCAGGAGAGTTTTCTTTTTTTATGTCAGTTAACACTGGTCTTCCCTCCCTTTTTTAGAATAAAGAAACGGAATACTTGAGATGATTGTGGTGGTGGTTTTTATTTAAATCAGTTGCCTCACTATAAACATCTAGTTGCAGCATGAAGAGTAAATCCAGTATTATTTGTTTAGAAAATAAAAAACTGCTTAGCATAACAAACCCATGTCCCTGAATTAAATGGAAGGCTGGGGGTGCTACTTTATTTGCTTGAACTTTAAAAAAGAAACGAACTGAAACCATTCACCCTACAAGAAAGAACTTGAAAGTGCTTCATC
Organism: Podarcis melisellensis; assembly: GCF_964234715.1. Taxonomy (NCBI): domain Eukaryota; kingdom Metazoa; phylum Chordata; class Lepidosauria; order Squamata; family Lacertidae; genus Podarcis; species Podarcis melisellensis. Next base: position 39,826,405 of record NC_138537.1, read on the forward strand.
TATTACATTTTGTATGTGTTCATATAAAAATATTAAATATGTTGGAGGCTATAAGCATGTGTTTGTATTGATCATCGGCATTACATCTGTCGGTGTGTGTGAGGGAGTAACAATTGACCACAGCACCTTGCTTTATGTACATATAGTGGCAAATACAGGTTTGCTGCCATTTAACTTGTAATGCAACCATTCTGGGCCTAGTTCCCAGTCATCTCGTATGAGGTAGAGGTATGGAGTATTTTACTGTGCGTAAAATGCAAGAATCTGGAAGAATGTATGTGCTGGTGAATGAGGGCAAGACTGTATTCAGCGCCTTACAAGCTTGATCTATAAAATTCAGTAAAACAGATTATATGTGTGCATGCACTGTTTTTTTAATAGCACATAAAAATAATCTTTGTAAAAACAATACAGCATGTCAGTTTTTGTATCTGATCTGTTTGTACTATAAATATGCTGGTCTCCCTAGCTGAGAACCTCCATTTTAGCAGTGGTTTCAAGGGAAATGCTGTGGTTTCAACATAAGATGTCAGGTGTGGAGTGGATGTGCACGGTTTGAGGAAAGTGGCATTGCAAGCCAGACGGAGACAACTGATAAGCCCTAGCAGATGCCACTATGTTCCCTTTTTATGTTTGGAGGGAAGGTGAGCAGGTTAATGTACACTAGGGAGCTGCTATAGTTTACACTATAAACATCTGTCATGGATGCTTTAGTTGATATTCCTGCATTGTGGGAGGTTGGACTAGATTACCCTTGGGACCCTTCCAACCCCTGGTTCCCAACATGGGGCACACACCTCACAGGGGGGCAATTAGATTTTTAAGGGGCAATTTAAGAATGAGTTATTAACAGTTAATGGCCTTTTAGGCTTCCTCCATGTGAATAGTTCTCTTTTTGAATAATAAGGATTATATGTCACTGGGGAGGGGATCAGGATTTTGGGGATGCTTAGGTGGGGCCTGGGCAAAAAAAAAAGGTTGGGAACCACTGCTTCCAACTCTTCAATTCTATAATTCAGGTTTATGTCTCCGATTCAGAAGTTGTGGTATTAATGGTATGGACCATACAATGCCTGTTGTGTCAAGTGCCCTTTCATGCTGTTTGATGAATGCCATGTACTTTGTGAAATTCCTACACAGAAGGCACTTCTAACATGCAGCATATGTAATAGCTGCATAACTGCAAAATAAACATGTATTGGTTGTTGGGTGTAATAATCTACAAGCAGGTTGCCTGCTTTTTTTGGTTTTATGTGCTAAAAGATTATGACTTGCAAGTTCTGTAATGAGCGTATGAACACAGGGGACAGTGCCATGTCTTCATATACAGTGGTACCTCAGGTTACATACGCTTCAGGTTACAGACTCCGCTAACCCAGAACTTTGCTTCAGGATAAGAACAGAAATCAGGCTCCGGCGGCGTGGCAGCAGCAGGAGGCGCCATTAGCTAAAGTGGTGCTTCAGGTTAAGAACAGTTTCAGGTTAAGAACGGACCTCCGGAACGAATTAAGTACTTAACCCGAGGTACCACTGTATCTATTTTACAGAGGGGTTATTGTAACTATGTGTGTATAAGGCAGTGGGACATTGGAGGTGGCTGTGACATGCTTTGTATCTGAAACCAAAATGATATGGTAAATTTATGAGGTGGCAGATTACAGGTACAATAACTTCATTTTTAATGCTCCCGTCTGTTCGAAACAAAATGCTGCTGTTAGCAAAAGAAATGAAAACCCAGAACAAATTCTAGTCCGTTTTATCCCCTTTCCCCTCATGCGCCAGGTCTTTTATTAATGTGTATTTGTTTTTAATATGAACTGAGTTGTAAAGGCGAGCATGATTTATCACAGGGGGAGATTTTAAGCCAGGGTGAAGTAAATCAATGGGGCGGGGCCTTATCCCCTGAGTCCTCCTACGCCAGATTCAGATCGATGTGCTGCGACGTTCACTGAGGACACGACAATATCTTAACATTGTCAGCAACTCCTCAATACACCCGCCCTGCAAAAGATGGGCAAGTAGGGCGTCTGTTTGCGCTCGCGGGGGGGGGGGCGGCGCATTCTTAATTCCCCGCGTGCGAACTAACAGCCCGCTCGAGAGGCTGCATCCCTTTTCCTTCCCCCCTATTTGCTTCAAGCCGCTTCAGGGGCCTGAGGAGGTCGCCTCAGGACCAGTGCAGAACCGACCCGCCAGAGGGCGGCCACGTCCGCTACGGACGCCTCTCCGCTCCCCATAGCGAGCTCCCCGCCCGCCCGCGCTCCCTCCTCCCTGGCTGCCGGCTTGCACCGCGGCGCTTGCGGCGCTAGGTGGTGCTGCCCGCCCTGCTCCTCACGGTGCAGCATGGCGGCGGCGGCGGCGGCGGGCTCCTCGCAGCCCCAGGCCGGGGCCACCGCCGCTGCCCCTCCGGTGGCGACTGAGGAGTCGTCGGACAGCGAGCCGGAGCAAGAGCCCGGCTCCCCGCAAAAACTCATCCGCAAGGTCTCCACGTCCGGCCAGATCCGCCAGAAGGTGAGCGCTGTAAGGGTCGGGCCTTCAGGGAAGAGGAGGAGGAGGTGGTTATGCGCTTCCCCCTCCCCTCAGCCTTCTTCCCATCCTCCATTTCATTCCCACTCTCTCCTCCCCAGGCCAGCCCCGGGTGAACGGCGCTGCTGTGCAGGGCCTGGGCTCTCCTGCAGCCCTTCAGCGCGTTCCCCTAACCCGGCCCTTTCGTCAGCAGCAGGGGTGGCACTTCCATCGCCCTTTGCCCTTCCCCTCATGGTCTATGCCAACCCCCCCCCTCCAATGGCTACTGCGCTTTGCAGGTTTTATTTATATATATATATGCCATTGATGGTGGTCGTGGGGAACCCCTCATCCACCTCTTGCATCCTCCCATCTATCCCAATTGCTGGGTCTCCCAATGAGGGAGGGCGAGAGGGCACACAGGTGAGCAAGGACCAAGGCAGCAGCTGGTCCTTGCGCTGCCCTGGCATTTCGTCCACCTGAGTGAGCAAGGTGCGGAGGTGGGGCTGGGGGAGAAGATGCTTCTGCTCCTTCTCCCGAGCGAGGGGGTTGGCAGCCTGCTTTGCGACACCCAGAAGGAGGGTGCCAATAGAGGTGGGTGGCTCCGTGCCGCCACCCCCAACCTCCGCTCAGTGTGCTTGACTGCGCTTGCTCTCTGAGTAATGTAGTGGTTGGGATTGGGGCCCAGGGTAGTTATGTATCTATGTATTTCGTTTACGAATGGCTTACCGTGGAGGCGGTTTCACCACACAATAAAAAACCATATACAAAACAGCTGCATATATAAGAAATAGTATAGGCCCAGCCCTTGCTGTCACACTGAATTGAGGGAGAAGGCAGAGGAGTGTGTGGAGGCAACTGTCCCTGCAAGGAGTCATCATCTCAGCTTTCTTACTTGAGCATATTGTCTCTCACTCTCTTTCTCAGTGGGTTGTGTGGCGGGCTCAGCTCTAGCCACCCAGAGAGAGAGTGTAAGTAAGCCATTTACCTGCACGCTATCTCTCTCTGATGTGGCAGTGATATCCCAAATATATTGCCCAGAGGGGCTACTAGGTGAGCAGGTCAGAGGTGACAAGACACTGTCTCTTTCTCCTTCACTCTCCTTATCTAGGTGGTAAGTTAAGAAGCTGCCATGTCACCCAAAGTTAGTGCATCCAACTTTGGTGCAGCCCATATGCAAAGTGTAAGCAACTAAGTGGAGTCGGTGGCTGTCTCCGCTATCTTGCCCTCCACTGGGCAGAGGAGGACTTTAAGAAAGAGTAGAAACAGTGATCAAGGGGAGGCACAATCTTTCTCTGGGCAACATGGTGGTTGTGATTAGGCCTAACAGAGGTATCACTTGGATAGGTGAGCAACTACTGACATTGGTAAGGAGCCATGGTCTCATCTCACCTGGCTGTAAAAGGGCAGGTAAATGAGTTATGTGGAGGTGAGAAGTTATGGTAAGCAGTCATTCCAGAGAGAGAGGGTGGGGGTCTTTGCTGGCAGATAATGAAAGTGAGTGCTCCTTTCAGGTGGCAGCAACTAATGTGACCTCCACTGTATGCTCACCTGGCATACAATGGATACCTAGCGTTCATCCAGCCTAGCAAACAAGCAAGCTTTGTTCCCTGGTAACTGAGAAGGAAGGAAATGGCAGGGGCTCAGGAGGAATGAAGGAGGGGTATCACTTCACTCTTCCTTGATGGTAGGTCTAGTCCAGCTCAGTTCTATTCTCTCTCTCCCTCTTCTGGGTGGTGAAGTGGAAAGGAACAGCTACTTCAGCTCTGCACCCTCTAGGTGTCTTAGGGGTCCAATCTCTACTGCAGCCTAGAAAAAGAGCAGGTGAGTGAGCAGAGGTGGCTCCTTCTTGCAACTGTCACATTTTTGCTTTAAGTCATGAGTGACTCTGGGCAGAAGGGTCTGTGTGGAGGTGGAGAAGAGAAGGTGTTTCTGCAAAGAGACAAGGAGGAGGGACTCTACCTATTCAAAGGTGATCCAAACCTCCCAAGGGGGTTTCCTTCTGTCAGAGGTGGCAGTTCTTCCTCGGTGAGAGTTGGTCAATTCCCGTGTTCTCTCCCAAAGTGTGTTGGGGCTTTGGCACCTTCCCGACAGTGCTGAGTCCTGATGTCTTGGTCACACTTTGTATGTGCGTGCACACACAAATTCCTCTGCTTCATCAGGATGATTAGAGCTGCTTAAATGTCCCCACTTAACCCTCCCTAGGCCTTCCTGCAGTGTCCCATACCCATTTTTATTTTACTACCACAAAAACTCTTATTCCTTAATGAATTTGGAAATTTAGAAGAGTGTTGCATCTTGTTATATGAACTGTGCATCTGCAGTCCTTGCTGTGTATCTCATGAACATTTCCATTATTCTGGCACCGGTTTGATTATTTTGAATGACCAGCAGCAATTCAGCCAGGGAAGCTTTTCCTATTGCTGCATCTGGTTGCCAGGAAAACCTGCAACCACTGAATTTCTACGTGTTGCAACATGGTTATGAAGCCATACTAGGAAAAAAAAATAGAATCTTATTGGAGTTACCCCTGGTGTCTCTCAGAAGTCTGCAAATAATGGGTTATGTTTCAAGTTGTGAACCCAGCATTCGAAATCCCTATTGTGCATCCTGGGAGCATTTGCTGCCTGCAAAGCTTCTGGGATGCTACTTGTATCTTTGACGCTGTGTTATATGTACTTCAACTGGAAGTCTTCATACCATATGGTTGCATAGCAATAACAGCAAAAATGAAGGATGAAAAAATCATTGCTTTATAAAGATTCATTACATCATACAATGTCGTGTGACATTGAAATGGCTCAGCAATGTGTTTCACATCCAGGAGGAGAAACACTTGGCTGGTTCACACATAATGCTAAACCAGGAATGGGGAACCTATTTCCCTCCAGATGTCCTTCGACTGCAACTCGCATCAGCCTCCACTAGCATGGCCTTTGGTCAGAGGTAATGGAAACTGCAACAATCCAACAGCATGGTTTAGCACTGTGTGCATGATTTGGAATTGGCTGGAGTGAAGCCTTGGGCTCGCTTACCCCTCTCCCTCTGCTACATGGATGAACTGAGGACTTGCACAGTGTTCACGTTTCACTTTCCACTAGTATTTCCTTGTTACGTACAAACCATTGATCTTGGTTTCAGACGTTGATTTTGGTTTCTGCAGAAACTGATGGGCTGCAGAATAGGAGGAAAGAGGAGGCATGGAAATGGGGGTAGTGCCTACTGTAAGAAATGACAGTAGAGGAGGGATGAAAAAGGGTGTGTGCAAAGGGGGAGTTGTAGAAAAAGGAAGGAGGAGTTGGCATAGGTATGGGAGTGAAGATGAAAGCAGGGATACAAAAGGGGCTGCAGAAAAGGAACGGGTGGTGGCTTCATTACTGGGTGAAGGTAAAAAGGGTGCTTGGTAGTTAGAATGTATGGAGGAGGAAGACTCTGGGGTGGACTCTGGGATAGGGGTTGCAGAAAAGGAGGAGGGGGGGAGAAGGCATGGGCATGAGAGGAAAGGTGAAATTTGGTACAAAATGGGGCTGCAGATTAGAAGTGGAAGGCTGGGATGATTGCTTGATTAGGCACAATATTCAGCAAATGGAAGTATGTTAGTGAGGGAATGGTGAGCAGAGGCCCGTAGTTAACATATATTTGGAGAGAACTCTGTGGGGAAACTGGGGGTTTCAACCAATATTACCGGTAAGTTTCTGAATGACACATTTTTTTCTTTATTAAACTAAGTCTGGAAACAGCCTTAAGTTTAAGATAGAAAAATCACTTCTAATTTTCTGCTGCATACATAGTATATATAGATTGATTGATTGATTGATTGATTGATTGATCAAACAAACGAAGAAAGAAAGAAACAGGAGGAAACCTCATAAAACATGTAGTTAAGCCTACTATTGACATTGTAGTATTAATGCTGAAGTATTTTCTTCTGGGGTACTGATTTAAAGTCACTGGCAGTGACATCATAAACTGTTAATTGATTACTTGCTTTTTACCTCAGGTAGCCAAATTCTTTGTATATGCAGAGCCGCTATCTATACTTTGGTGATTATGACATTTACAATTGGAGAAAATTCCTGAACTTCATCTTGTTTGAAGATGGACATTTGAAATTCTGCTTCCTTAAATGCTTTTATCATATTTAAATAGTACACTTGAAGTGACTTCCTTAGGAATAGGGAAGGATCCAGCAGTCTCAAATTTGGACTCTAAGCATTGGTGTGAGTGAGAAAAACAAAGAATGAGCCTTTCCCAAATTAGAATGTTTTAATTGCAGTAATTAGAGCTGTGACATGGATGGATACGTTTTATTTTTGCCATAGTTCATATAAGGCCAAACTCCGCTCTGAATTCCCACCTAATCACTTGCCATGCTTTGCATCATTTCCTACGTCAGTGTGGTTGTAAAAAGCCTAAACACTCTGCTTGTGCTATGTGAATATAAACATTTTAAGTACAAGGATTATAAACAGAAATTGTGTATAGCCATTAAGCTTCCATTGCTTTAATCTAACAAAAACCTCGAGCTAAGCAGTACTGGATTCTCAAGATAACAATTTTAGAATTACCAATTGCTCTATTTTGTGACTTGCTATCTTAATTATGTATACATTTCTTCATTTACTTCCGCTCTAGCTTTTGATCACCTTTTCTTTTCCAATGAGAGATGGAAGACAAATGCATGATTAATGTGTATACTGGGCATGTCATTTTGAGGGGTTTCTTCACAACTGACTTGGGTTGCTTACATGCTAGAACTCTTTAATGCTGCTGAAGAATTGCGTTTCTGCAATTAGGTGGTGGTGGAAGTAAGGCAGATTCTTCACAGCACTCAATATAGCATTATGTTATCCAGTATCTTGGCCAAGATACTTCTTTAATGTCTACTCATATCTAAGTTCAGCTAGCTAAGATGCTTTATACATTATTAATGGCAAGCTTCATGTTTGCTGGTTCAGACATGTTACTGCTTTCTGGGAAGTGTGGTTTGGGGATTAATACTCATTTGTTCCCTGTTTAGTTAGCCCCCACCCCCTGACGGTAATATGTGTTAAATTAATGACTTCTCTTCCATTGTAGCTTTTTATCTTTTCTTTCCATTACAGTAAAGTATTGCTGTTTTACTATAATGAAAAGAAAAGAGTGGGGAATGGTGAGAAACCACTAATTTAATGCACACTTTGGGAGTTGGGAAATTGGCCAAATGGGCAACTCAGCACTATTCCTGCAGCTGCACTTGCCAGGGTAGAAATGGAATGGGCTTAAACCTGCAGACGGGAGCTTTCTGTTTAAAGGAACAGTTACCCTTAAAAGCTCTAATTTCATGTTGCCTGTCCATGATGAACAGGCTGCTGCTGCAAAAAGAAAAAGCCACAAGTTGGGCCTGAAAAAACACTGGGCAACAACACAGAAAAACAGTGGAATGTAATAATCTGAGAGTGGTTGGTGAAGAAAAGATGGCCATTCCAGGGAAAAGGACAACTCTGGTGTTAATTTGAGCTTTATAGCTGCTCAGTCACATAAGGTTGACTATTTAAGATATAGGAAGGTTCAACAGGTCCTGAACAATAAAAGAGAAATATACACGTGACAGTATGCTTCCAATAAACCACAAGAATATATTCTAAACATATATTTCCACATAGGTACCTTAGGTTTGTTCTTGCTGTTACTCTGAACAATTACTGGCCTTGAGGAGTTTCTGGAATTGTAGTGTTAGTTCTCAGCTATGAATTTAGTCTCCTAAATCATCCAGTGAGTTACAGTTTAAGTGCTCATTGCAATAAATCTCAAGTGCTAAGCCACTGCTTTGCTTGCATCTCAACCATTGGCAAGATGATCTAAAGTGTCCTGAAGGCCTGAAACATGGCTAACCAGAAGATTCTGTTTTTACTTTAGTTTCTTATTCACGCTCACAAAGCAATCAAAGGTTCCTGTTATTTAGCAGTGTGCACTAAAGAACAGGTGGTACCTCTAGCACAGGCATAGGCAAACTCGGCCCTCCAGATGTTTTGGGACTACAACTGCCATCATCCCTAGCTAACAGGACTAGTGGTCAGGGATGATGGGAGTTGTAGTCCCAAAACATCTGGAGGGCCGAGTTTGCCTATTCCTGCTCTAACATATAACATTGCTGCTTAAGATCCTTTTAGACTAAGCCCGAGTGACAGCCTTGCTTAGTGATGAAAGCAGTAAACTGAAGGCAGACTGGCTGTGTTAAAGAAAACTGTGAATCTGAAGTACAGTGGTACAGTGGTTACATACGCTTCAGGTTACATACACTTCAGGTTACATATGCTTCAGGTTACAGACTCCGCTAACCCAGAAATAGTGCTTCAGGTTAAGAACTTGGCTTCAGGATGAGAACAGAAATCGTGCTCCGGCGGCGCAGCAGCAGGCCCCATTAGCTAAAGTGGTGCTTCAGGTTAAGAACAGTTTCAGGTTAAGTACAGACCTCCGGAACGAATTAAGTACTTAACCTGAGGTACCACTGTACAATACTTTAATAACAGAGTTTTGTGTGTGAGAGAGAGACTCAGTAAAAGCATAATATTGCATTAGACATTAAAAGCTGTACTATGCCTTTATTCCAGTGGACCTGTAGAGAGACACAGGATTTTGGGAGAGGTGTTAGGTGTTATGAAACACTGAAATTTGTAGTACAGCCTGCTTAGTATTACTCATACTCCTGTCTTTACTGACCTTTGCTGATGCACAAGCTGGGCTGGAGGGAAAAGGATCAACAAAGACTCAGATTTTCCCAAAGAGAGTTCACTTTACAAGTTGACACCCATGGCTCTCTGTGTTTTCCAGGTTCCAGGAACTAGAGAAGCATTTCTGTGAATTGATATGAATGTTTAGGAAGTAATTGTACAAAGTTAGTTATAGACACAACACTGGCTCCATGTTGCTCCTGACTTCCCTTTAGTCATTGGCTGAGTTTACTTATTATTTGGAATATTTACAAACTACTAAACATTACAAAATACCATAGCAAATGTATAATGACAATAAAAATATAACAAAATAAATCAGATGCAACAGTTCATAATAACATAAAAAGAGCCTACTGAATCATGCCAGTGGCTCATCTAGTCCAGCATCATGTTCTCACGGAGGCCAACCAGATGCCTGTAGGAAATCTGCAAGCCGGATTGGAGCACTACAGCACTCTCTCTGCCTGTGGTTTCCAGCAACTGGTATTCAAAAGCATTTCTGCCTTCACATTTTCCAAAGGGAAATCTGATGCTGCCCACAAGTATCTGGAAAACCCTCTCGAGAAACCCTGTGGAAGTAGGAAATATTTTAGCATCAACACAATATATATAATATATGTTGGAGCTTGTCTAACTTAAATGGGCAGTGTGTTGCAGAAGCCAGGTTCCATTGCATTGAGGTTGTCATGTTGTCACCCCATGGCTGAGATGCATAGATTTGAGGCCAGGGATCTTCTCGGTGCAGATCACATGTTCTGTAAGTGTGTCTTGGCTGTGGTTCAAAATAGAGGGTAGGATTGTATCCTAAGCATCAATTACCCATCTAGAATGTGGGAATAATGATTACTTCCCTTGCATGGGAAGGTAAATATTATGAAACATTTAGTGCATTAAAGTATGTAAATGAGAAATGTGAATGCAGATTTTTAAATAAAATTAAACCAGTATTAATTATGTTGCATAATATTTTACAATCTGCACTATTTTGCTGCTTTAGAATTCACTGTGTTTTCTGGCGCTTATGTTGTTTTATTAAGAAGAAGTCTTCTTTACATCATTACTTTGTCCTATTTTTAACAGTGCGGTTTACCTGTAGTTTGCAGTGCAACAGGACGTGGTGAGGACCAGCAGCAATAAAGACCTTAAAAATAGTTGCCAGCTAGCTAAAAATAGAAATGTGAGACAAAGTAGTTCAGACAATATATTTTATTTAAACTGCTGTACAGTATGTGTGTTGTTGACCAGGGCTAATGAAGCAATGACACATTCAGTCATATTTGCTCCAGATTTTCTCAAATGGTTCCTCTTCTGTAGAAGTGTATTTTCAATTCATGATTAGAAAGTGGAAAAAAATGACCAGATGCAGGCATAATATGAAACCGTGGTATGTGCTAACCATAGTCAAGTATCCATTGTTTGAGCTTCCAGATGTGTAGTAGACAAACCATGGTTGCTTGTATGCTTGTTTCCCACTTGTTTCCCACTGGCTCAGCATCCAGCTTCACAAGTTCACTCCTGCCTCCTTGTTGTAGCAGCCTTTTGAGGCAAAGCAATGATCCTAATTGATTTGTTAATAGTATATGAATTAAGACATAACAACAAACCACAGAGGACCTTTTCAGTAGTCCCATTTTCTCCCTGGTTTGTGGAATGCTTCACCTGGTGAGACCCACCTAGTGCAGACTTTGTTATTTTTTCAGCCCCAGGTCAAGATGTTTCTCTACTCCCAGGTGTTTGATGTGCTAATGGTGGTTTCCTCATCCATCAACATTATGCATAACATGCACCTGCATTACATGCACCTGCATTATGTGCAGCTCAATTAATGTTTTCAGGGCACATCACAATCCTTTGGAACTTGACATCCTACAGAATGGATTCACTGACTAGTTTAAAGTGTTTTAGTGCCTCTTCAGAAGGTTATGACATCAACTTGCACACCTGAAAAAGAAACATGAAAATTGATGTATTTAGCATTTATGTTATATAAGAAATAAATAATGAATGCTTACAGACAGCTCACCCCGTCATGGGGATTCGAACTGCCAACCTTCTGATCAGCAAGTCCTAGGCTCTGTGATTTAGACCACAATGCCACCTGTGCTCCTACTAACAATGCCCTTACCACCATAAAAAACAAACTACCGTAGTAGGGAGGATGGGGACAGTTCATTTAAGTTGAGGAAACAATTCCCTAAAATATTCTTTGATTTGCTCAAATGGGCAGTAGGCAGATATAATATTTTGCTGCTACATAGGTGCTCCAATAAAAATGCACCTAATTTTCTGGTCTTGTGCTTTGCCACTCACTGTACCACAATTCCATAATTCCGAACTATTTTTAACAACAGCAACAAAAAATTAAAGCCTGCAGCACAGGGCAAGAGGCCTTACAGGATTAGAGCCAGAACCTACACATGTTTATTCAGAAGTAAACACTGCTATTTTTAGTGGAATCTCTCCTTTCTAATCCTAGACATGTGGTTTGGGGAGAACAGAATTCTCATGTTCCTCTTGTTTTGCAGTGTCCCTCCCATTTGAAGTTCTAAGCGCCTCAAGACATTTACTTATTTTACAAAATGTGTAATATTGGAATTGTCTTCTTCAGGGGAAAGGACCTGCATTGCCGGGCAAGAAATAGCTCTGTAACTGAAACTGTAAAGATTGTGATACAGAAAGGAGGGATTTTCCTAGCATACAATTTCACCTACCCCAAGGTCAGCTCCTCCCAATGTGGTTCAAAATTCGATTTTTTTCTGACCACAACTGCAGAGAGGTTGCTCTTCTATTTCACTCCTTTACTCAAAGTCAGTTTTTTTTAATAAGAAAAAAGATGAATGAGTACTGGGAAAATGTACCGTATATTTATGGAATGATGACTGCATCATGTGGACCCCCTGTTAAATATGAGTTAACAAGCCATAGCAATTGCACAGTAAACGTCATCTGGAAGCAGACATTATTTATTTTTATGTTCACAAATGGATTCCTCCAAACTCACAAACAACATGGGGTTGGATCCAGACTTTCATTTCTGTGAACAAAAGCAGAAGGGAAGCTTTAGTGAAGGCTCCTGCTGGAGGAAGGAGGGAAGACAACTTTCTCTTATAGTCCAAAACTCCACCTCCCATGCTGTTCTTGCCAGAGCATGTTTTCAGGGGTCTGCAGAGGGAAGGGGGAATCTGCAAAAATCATTGCTTCTCCTCCAGCGCAGCATCTTGTGGTGTTCTATCCATAGCTAGTCTGGATCCTGCTCATAGTGTGCATTCTCATTCCTTATTCCTTAATATGGAAAAAATTAAATATGGAATACAAAAAAAAAGCTGCCACCGGATTAATTTCATCTGTAGTACATCTTCCAAGATGTCATCATATCTGAAATCTAATATTTAACTTATCTTTACCACACTGCAAAGGGACAGTCTTATCATAATTTCAGTTAGTATCCTGACTGTGAGTCTCCTTTAAAGATTATGTGATGCTTAGAATAATGGGTCCTCATTGCCTGAAGACTTAGTGATAGCTTGAGAAATAGTTGATGAGTACAAATCCCATGCAGCCTCTGTCTCTTGGTTCACATAGGCTAGCAGAAAGGGGAAAGAAAGCTGTTTTCATGACTGCAATTGAAAGCTAGTGAGGTGTATGTAGTTGCTACAGTGTTGGACTTGGATGTGGAAAACCCAAATTCAGCACCAAGTTACAGTGTTCGGTGGGTAACTTGGTGCAAGTTACAATGTCTCAGCCAGTTTACTTTAAAGGGTTGTTTTGAGGACAAAGCACAGCTCCAAGCTCTCGGGGTCCACAGGTTTTGGCTGGTCTTGCTGGCCAAGCCAAAAATTGTAGCCTCCAGCTCATCCACCCTAATATTTTCCTGAGTGGCAGAAGCTGGAGAAAAGTCTTTGCTTTTGCATAAGGCATCCCAGAAGTGCTTTGTAGTGGCATCCATTCATTCTTGAAGATAAGGCCACTGTGGAATGTGTGTTACTGAGTGCCAGTGCTCAAAGGTACACAGAGCACCCTCAGGTCACAGTGCCTAATACTCCCCGCCCACACCTTTCCTGCTTCAAAGCAGGAATACGGGAGTGGAAAGTAATTACCATACTGGTTTGGCCCTGTGTAGCTAAGGATCTTCAGGAGCCTTCACCTTGGAGGTGCAGGACAATCCCCAGCCTTCCTTGCACCTTTGGAAATGACAGGGATTGCCACACAACTGACTGAATGATTCCACCCACTTCTACATCTAGGTGGAAGGCTTGCTGTTCACCCTGCATGCCAGAGGCAGTACTTATTGAAGTATGTTCACTTTTTAACACACTTATTCACAACTTTGGTGTATTCCCAGTTTCATTTTACACATCTATCACGCGTGTTTGAATGGACAGGCTCTTCTTAAAACATGATGATTTAGATATTAGTACAGTAGTCTTTTTGTTGTTGTTGAGTTCCAGGGTTGGTGTTTGGCTGGAAAATGAATAGGTTTCAGCAGTCAGTTGGAATACAGAATCTGCCACCCCCTTTCTACAACACTCCCTCTTATCACTACAATGTTGCCTCTACATTAGCTGGACAAGCAAAGTCCTGCAACTCAACTGGATATTGTTGATAAGATGTGTATAGCCAGTAATATGTACATGGGTCTACAAAAACCACCAGCTGAATCAGAGCCATCTGACTTGATTAAGTTTAAGTTTATCCTGATGACTCCTGTGCAGATGGCAGAAAGCAGGACCTCATGGACCTGCAATAATAAAATAAAGGAAGCGACCATAGATCCTGAGCATTGTCAGGAAGTGGTAGAAGGCACAAATCCCATGCAGCCTCTGTCTTTTGGTTCATATAGGACACTCAGCTGCCAGCAAGTGGAAAGAAAGCAGTTTGAACAACTCTTTGCAACTACTCATTCCTCTTTTAAGGAGTCATTGCATCCTTTGGGAGGGAAGTGAGGTTATAGAATTCCAAATTAATTCCTGGTAATTGTTATAACTTTTAGTTGACTGGTACATGCATTTATTCCCAGTAATGATGCAGATAATTAAAATATCATTGCTTCATATGACTGACTGGTTGCTATGGGATTTAAGAATAAATTCCTATAATAAGACAGTTTATTTTTGAGTGAGGAGGCAGAGTAAGATTTCTCCCTTTAGCCATTTGCTGTGGATCACTGTTCACGTAATGATACATGACCAGATGTTGAAGATAGATTCTAAGTTCTTGTAAGGATTGTAAAGGGAGGATAAGGAACATGTCACGTTGCTTTCAACCGTTACCATTTCATCAGATCTCATTGCTCAGAAACATTCACCAGTATCAAAAGGACTGAGCAATATGCTAGCTGGGAAGTGAACATCAAGCCAAAGAAAAGCAGCAATGCTTGAAAAAGAAAACATGCTATAAAGTCATCTTGATCTTATCTCAAGCCCTTTCCGCCCAAACCCACCAAAGTCTTTACTAAGCTGTCTGCCTATAAATAGAAGCAGCTCCCTTGCAGAGATGGGCAGCTGTAAACTACAGGCTTTTTCTCTCCCCCAGCAGCATCTGTGTTGTGTGAGAGGCAGCCCAACATCTATGTCAGGTTGTTTTTTTTTTGCTAGCCTTTCATGTTTAAGTCGTGTACCTATGAGGTTCCTGTAGATAGTCTAATGCAGGAAAATGCATTGGTTTACTTTGGGGGACAAGAATGTTGGCAGCCTTTTTGGGTGGTGTTGTTTTCTTTGAAAGAGCATTCTTTAAAAGAGATGGAGGAGTGCTCATCATTTGCACAGGTGAGTTTGTTCTGTAGGTATGAATTCAGTCCCTGAATAGACTGGAAACAGGGCTGGGGTATCGGTTCACAAATATATGAATAAAAAGAATAAAAAGAATAGAATGGGAATTGAGTACAGAGCATCAGTCTTACAAACTTGTGCTTAAACTGCAGGTTGATTAAATACAAAATCAAACCAGCAGTTTGCTGGTTGAGCCTGAAATATTTCTTTGATCAGGATGCGTTGGTAGGAAAGTTCCAGAAAACAAGCTAAACTGTATCATTTAGGATCTGTTGTTACCCTTTTGGGGGCTGGTATTTGTTTCTGTTTTAGTTCATCAAATCATGAACCATTCAGTTGTACTCCCAGTAGTTCTTCAAACTATTATTCATGTTTACCACACAAGCCTTGCCTATATTTAGCCTGTTTTTAAGTCTTTGGGCTATTGGATAATAATTTTCAGTTGTTTCTTTAAGAGCCTCAGTGGCATTTATCTTCTTATTCTGCAGACCAAGTTTGGGACTCTTTGCATAATATTCACAGGCTCTCACCAATAAAAATTCTCAATACGTTTTTTCTTTTCTTTTCTGGAAGATATCAATTTTTTCATGGGTTTAGAGTATGAACTAGGAGATGTGTTCAAACCTGCCATAGTAGTATCTTGGTAACTTACCTGATACCTCATGGAACTCACAAAATGGCAGTTCCACTTCCAGTAGCCTATCACTTTCATTCTTTGAGGTAGAGTCACTTTGAGGTAGAGTCACTGCCACTTTTTCAGTTCTTTCATTTACTTTCAGCTCATTATCTTTCTAGGAGTAGATTGTGGCATGCCATTATGTGGACTGACTTGTGGGAGGTACTTATGATCCTTTTTGATCCCTTTCAGTTTTCACTGGAGGTAGGAAGATGTGTTTGCTGAGCCAGTGTGGTGTAGTGATTAAGAGCAGTGGACTCGTAATCTGGTAAACTGGGTTCGATTCCCTGCTCCTCCACATGCAGCTGCTGGGTGACCTTGGGCTAGTCTCACGTCTTTGAAGTCTCTCAGCCTCGCTCACCTTACAGAGTGTTTGTTGTGGGGGAGAAAGGGAAAAGGAGATTGTTAGTCGCTCTGAGACTCCTTAGGGTAGTGATAAAGTGGGATATCAAATCCAAACTCCTCCTCCTCCTCCTCCTCCTCCTCCTCCTCCTCTTCTTCAGTTCTCGGATTTCTGCTTTGCGAGGTGCTGAAGTATCAATTCCTGAGGCTGTGGGGGATGGAGGCAGAACGTTTCTGTATGGAAACCATGCTTTGATACACTTTATTTATTTACCCCAATTATTATGCTAAAACATTTTGAGGACTCCAGTGATTTTATTTATTTATATTGTCCACTCTTTGTTAAAATAATCCCAGAACAGGTTATAATATAAAAGTAAATACATAATACACAAGGATTGATATCTAACATTAGTTACATTCAAAGTAGAGTCACTGAAATCAGTGAACTTAAATCCATTGATTTCAGCAGAACTGCTCTGACTTAGTTGGATAGTGCTTTATAAAAGTATAGCATTATAATGAAATAGAGTAGTTCAGTAAATCAAGGAGGGCAAGCTGCCCAGCTCCACATCCAGTTTAGCCACAGGCTGGATGGATAAATGAGTTGTTAACTGACACTGAAAACCTATTTGGGTTGGTGTGGTACCTTTACTTTTACCTTAGTCAAATATGTGAGAGGAGAGCATTCCACAGTCAAGGTGCCAATACTGAGTGATTCCATCCTCCAGAGATTATTGGTTCTATCTTCCTATATTATTTCAGAATTTACTTGTCTGCAAATTGTTTTGTATTTTTCTCTGTAAAGTGTGTGGTGAGTGTGTTGTACCAAACCTTTCCTATTTCCTCACTGTATATTTGTTGAATCTCACTGAAAGTCATAGGAAAACAGTAATTATTTATCTCGCAATTTCACTTTATAGTTCAGGTCATTCTGATTTTGAAGAGAGAAGTTCCATGCTAGGCCAAGATGACATTTTTGGCATAAAGCATTTTGCTGGTGAACAGCAGTTTGGCAAAGGAAAATATGAAAAAGCATAAATAAATCTGCAACTGTTAGGGAGGGCAGGCACTTTAAGTTATGACTTCCTATGATTGCAAATAGACATTTGCCTAATAATCTATGGTGAACAGGAATTGTCTCTGACCAGCTAGGAAGGAAAGCTTTTGCAAGGTGGGAAAAAACTTGACTTTTGATTTCTAACAAGTAACTAACAAAGGTTTTGGGGGGCAATCTGAATTTTCAGCAGACTTAGCTACTTCAGCTTTTAATATCTCTTGAAGAATTTTCAAATCTCTCAAGTGGGATGTTAAGTTAGTAGGGACTGTATAACAAGGTTATTATTGTATCTTGATTGTCATACTGGCTTCCAGTGAATACATTTAAAAACACTGCTGTTCTCTATATACAGTATGTTGCTTTTGTAGCCTTTGGTTACAGAATGACCTAACAGACAGCTTTATGATATCCCTGCAGCAGTTTCTCCTAATGATGTTTTCCTACATTGAACTACTTAAAGTACTTGTAGATGGTGCTTTCCTTGGAAAAGGGGAGTATTAAATGGAGCATTAAAACCCCATATTATGACACTTGCTACTGGCAGGAGCTATGTATTCATAGTGAATTAAAGCACTAACCTTTGCTTTCGTTTTGTAGTCCTTCCGTTATTGTTAAGATTCTGTGTTGGTAGCATTTTAATGTATCTTTTGGTATTTATTATGTTCTTCAGCTGGGTTAACAAATGTGTATTATAAAGAGGAACTAAATGAATGTCAGTTAAACATAGCCTTGTAGCCTGGATATGCATATTATGTGAATGATAGTGTGTGGGGCTAGATGTGGAGCAGTGAGAAAATGTCCAGAACTGTGTGTAGACAGACTTGGCACTTTAGCCTTGGGAAATGGCAGCCAGCCAGCCAGCCAGCCAGTAAGCAGTGAGTCAGAGCCAAGAGTATCTGAAAAAAAATACCAAATATAAAAGCTGGAAGGATTATTCCTGTCTTTTTATTACTGCCCTCCACACTCCCTTAAATATGCAGACCATTTCCTGTGGTAGTCAGATGCTGATAGCTTTACAGGAGACAGGCTGCTGTGTGCTCACTTTAGTCAAACAGGTGAGATCAGAGCCGTAATTGGACAGGACAGAGCTCTGACTTCAGGCACTGAGGTTTTTCTAAAAATGTTTGCTGTATCTTCATCAAAGCTTGATAAGATCACCTTGACTAGTTTGAAGAATTGTATCCTTCTCACACCAAGATAATATCTCTCTCACACAGGAAAGGAATCTCTGCACTGTGTGTTTGACTGTTGTTTATTGCACTTGGGTATAGATAAGATCAGCAGCTCAGTTTTATGAATGTGTTGGATATTTCCAGCAGAGGGCAGTCAAACAATAAAGAATATTGATATCAAAGCCAGTACTTTCCTTCTTTTTGTGGTTGGGGAGGGGTAAAATCAGAAAAAAATTGGCTGTTCATAAAGAAATGCTTCATGTGTGCAGAGGAGGGTGACCAAGGTGATCAAAGGTCTGGAAACTAAGCCCTATGAGGAACAGTTGAGGGAGCTGGGTAGCCTGGAAAAGAGGAGACTGAGAGGAGATAGATATCAATCTTAAGATATCTAAAGGGCTCTCACATGGCAGATGGGGCAAGCTTGTTTTCTCCTGCTCCAGAGGCTAGGACCCAAACCAGTGGATTCAAGTTACAAGAAAGGGGGTTCCAACTAAACATCAGGAAGAACCTTCTGACGGTAAGAGCTGTTCAACAGGGGAACGGACTCCCTTGTAAGATAGTAGACTCTTTTTCATTGGAGGTTTTTAGGCAGAGGTTGGATGGCCCTATGTCCTGGATGCTTTACTTGAGATCCCTACTTTTCAGGGAGTTGGACAAGATGATGACCCTTGGGGTCCCTTCTGACTCTACAATTCTTTGATTCTATGACTTGATATCTTCTTGACTTCTAGACTATTATAAAAGAGGGCATGCTGATGAAACAGACCAGCTCATTTCAGCGCTGGAAGAGACGTTACTTCAAATTGCGAGGACGAACTCTATACTATGCCAAAACAGCAAAGGTATGTGGCTCTCCATGAAATTATGGGAGGGTAATAAGGAATAGGAATCATCCAGTTTGTATGACTACAGCACAAGGGTTACTAGGTACTAAGAGTGTTTACGCTCACAAACCTGCTACTCAGGAGTTCATAATTGTTGCTTTACTTTGGTAAAACTATTAACTATTCTAAAATAGGAACTGGTTATCCCTTACTTAAGTACTGATAGATTGTTTTTCTTTGTGTCCATGAGGGCTAGAAACACAGGAAGCTGCCTTATACAGAGTCAAGTCATTGGACTATCTAGCTTTGTGTTGTCTACCCTGACAGACAGCAGATGAAGTCTCTCTCAGACCTACTTGGAGATGTTGGGGATTGAGCCTAGTGCCTTCTGAATGCAAAACAGATGCTTTACCGCTGAGCAGAACATTGATGCCAAAATTATTACAAAGATAATAAAAACTGGCATCACATTTCTATATGTAGTAGAAGTTCTACATATATTAAAGGGGGCCTTTATTGCTAAGAGCAAAAGGAGGCTGGATCTCCCCAAAGTTTTTTTCTACATGACATTGGTTGACACTGATCCTAACACCCATAGGATCAGAAAGGATAGGTGTCTCTTGTGACTGGATAGTGAAAGCACTTGATATACTGTACATGGATTTCACTGAGAAAGTTAGTACTCAAAAGAGCCTCAGCCAAAACTATGTATACCAAGTGTGTCCATTACCAAGCCCAAGGATCATTTTGCTGCTTTCTCTCTTGTTTTATTTTCTGCCCCTTGCTTTTATCTTCTCAGCAGAGATCCTCAATAGCAGAGGATTAGGGTGAGGATTAGGATTCAGCCAGAAGGAGATTTTCCCTGCTCCCTCCCTTGGTAGGTCATATTGACTCACCTGTCAAGCACCTGATGTTACTGTTATGTCAGGTCACCTGCTTCTCCTTTGCAGTGTGACTTAAGTTCAAGCCAGGATGCAAGCGGAAAGGTTCATTTGCACATGCAGGTTGGGTTTAAGCCATGTTTACAAAGAAGCCCTGCTTGCAAGTAGGGGTTGCCTGCATGTTTGGCACCAAGGGCTGCTTGTGTTTGGCACCAAATTTAAAAGGTGTTGAATGCAAACCCTGCTTGCCAACAAACTGTCAGGAGCACATTTGAAGGCTCCCCATTGGTCTACTTCAGCTGTGTCTTTACCTGTCTCACACCTAACATCATGTATGTCTAATGGGGAACAGATGATTGTGCCTTTGAGAATACGGCCTCACAGGCCAAATCAGGATGCTTGCCAGGCCTAATTTGACCCATGGGGTGGAGGCTCCCCATGCTTGAAATAGACATCTCCTATAATGCCCCCAGATCAAAAATTACATAGCCAATTTAATTTAATTTAATTTTAATCAACGGGCTTCTTTGTACTTAAAAGCATCTGGCAGATGCTTATTTCAGGAGTACCTGTGGAATAATGAATAGTTATTTCTTCAATTTCGTGCCCACCATTCACCACAGGGTCCCAGGGTGGGTTACGGCTACTTAAAAATGCAATATTAAAATCAGTTTAAAACTATATTTATAATGAGGTCAGAGGTCAGGGTAAAAAGGTGCACCTTCACTGTGCAATTTGGGAAGTGCAGGAGTCATGTCCGGAATTCCCCATACGGCAGTGGCTTGACAGGGAAATGGAGTGTTATAGGTTGCCTCTATGGGAGATGCTGTGCAAATTCTTCGCCTTGCCCTCATCCACACACACCATGCAGGATTTTGAGGAAGCTCCGATTGTTTGTCTTGCAGAATCCATTTTATTCTTCGCCAGCAGCAACCAACAGAGGCAGTTCTTTTAACCCTTCATTATATATATATATAATTTGTAACAGTTATGAAATAAACAAACAACCTAATTGAAGTTTTACATTTATTTTTCCTTTTCCCAGTCAATCATTTTTGATGAGGTGGATCTGACAGATGCCAGCGTGGCAGAATCCAGCACTAAAAATGTCAACAACAGCTTCACGGTAGGATTACTCATCACTTTTTGGAATGAAATTATAAAAGTATCACAGTTCTGTTCACAATAATTCCATTGTTGATAAAGTAAATAATATAATAATATACGAAGCTGTAATGGGCAAATATTATTAGAGTGAATAGGAGATAGTGGGAGCAAGTGGCATTGATATTGATGTTTGCCTCCTATGTGCAGAATGGGATCAGGGGGTAGCATTTCAGGAGAAACAGGAAGATTTTCCCTGTGCAACATCTTTTCCCAGCTAATTTTCCCAATTTTAATCAATAAACACTTAGACTTGATGGTAGGGAAAGTGGTTAGGGCAGAGAGTTGCAAAGAAAAAAAATAGTAAATGAGCCAGGGTCAAGTACACACCTGCTGTTTCTCCCCTGGAAATTACTTGGGGCCTCCACTTGGTACATGGGAGCTGGAATTCTGTGTGTCACTGAATGTTCTGGTTCAGGTGCAATGCTAAACCACATTTTAGCATTGCAAAAATGAGTCCAGGTCAATGGCTAGTGAAAGCAAGCTTAACCTCAAGCCATCATTTATGAAAATGGCTTATTTTACCTAACTGTAGTAAAAATTACCATCGTTTAGGATTTTGACATACTATAACTGGAAAGTCAAAAGTGAAAGCTTTCAAACTCCTTGTGGCCATGCCAGAGGAGTGAGGAGGGCTAAGCTCATTTTCGCGATGATAAACCATGCTTTATGAAGTCTTTAATTCCAAATAGATAGACTTGAATTCCAAAGAATTTTACATAATACTTTTTGCATGTTGAGTGTGACATATCAGATAATTTTATGTGATATAAAAAGAGTTAAAAGCTTGGCCAAAATGTACTGATATTACTGATGTTCACTTCTGTAAGAGGACAGCATCATTTCCTGTTGCAGCAAGAGAAGGTACTTGAATTTTTCCAGCCAGTTCAATATGGTCATATTGTTAGTTTCCATTTATGCTGGCAGGAAATTGGTTTAGTTTATTCTGTTTTTATCTCTGCTGCATTTGAATGTTCTGCATGTCTTTGGGATCTGTGCAGTATATATGTATTTTAAAGGATGATGGATGGAACTATTTTTATAGTATGTAGAATTTTGGAGGATCACAGACCAAAGTATATTGTAAGAATACTTAAGGGATAGTTTATTCAAGTCAAAGGCCTGTTTTTCTATAATCCTGTGGTAGACCATGGCATTGTGCATTTGTATTGTTAATATATTTTGTTGGTAAACTGTGGCACCAAAGCTGATGCATACCTGGAAGACATGTCCAGAGCACATCTGGTTCAAGTCTATAGAACCAATTGCTGTTGCTGTAGCCTGATTATATGGATAGGGTGGCAATTTTGGGTTTTGAAATCTAGCATAGAGGAGTTGACTACAGGGTGGCTCCAGGGGATGGGGAATAACCTCATGGAGGGAGAGAGTGAGACAGCATGGTGTAGTGGTTAAGAGCTGTGGACTTGTAATCTGCTGAACTGGGTTTGCTTCCCCGCTCCTCCACATGCAGCTGCTGAGTGACCTTGGGCTTCTCACACTTCTTTGAAGTCTCTCATCCTCACTCACCTCACAAAGTGTGTGTTGTCGGGGAGGAAGGGAAAGGAGATTGTTAGCCACTTTGAGATTCCTTAAGGGGAGTGAAAGGTGGGATATCAAGTCCAAACTCCTCCTCCTCCTCTTCTCTCCTATTTGAGGGAAACATGCAAGACTAGTTGGATAACTACTGCTAGCTGATAACATTTCTTTTAGGGCCAGCTTAGCAATATAAAATCCCCCCCCAAATGGAGCTTTTGGGAGGGAATGAAACAGTGCAATACTGTACTCTTTACATACAGAAAGTCACTTTGTTACTTTAGGAACATAAAATGCATTAGTTTAACATGGAATTATCTCTGGTATATTAAATATTCATTTTATTCAGACAATATTTACAAATTATTTTTCTAAGTTATCACTATCACTTCCTGCTTCTTCATATTTCTCATCATATTGTTCACCCACGTTGTAAAAAGCTTCTACCCTTTCAGATTTATTTATTATTTGTTTATTAAACATATTTAGACTGCTGTGTTGTCAATATGGGGATGATACTCACCTCTATCACTCTTTTATATGCCATTCAGAAGAGGTTGTGTAGGTGCTGAATTATGTCTGCAGGTAGTGATGGGCTGGATGAAGGCCAATAAACTGAAGTTCATGGAACTTGCAAGTTAAATTAAACAACTCTCAATTTTGGCCTTTGTTACACATCATGTTAAAACATATTTATTCATCCTGACTTTGTGGGACTCTCTTAGAAGTAATTGTTGGTGGAGAGAAGGGGGAAAATACCAAGCTTACTTTTTTTCTTGACTAGTGAGCTTAGCAAAATAAATTAGAACACTGGATTTCAGCTTTATAGGGCATGCTAAACAGCCCCTTCTAGATTCTGGAAGTTGAATACTGTCTTAGTGAATCCACTTGACTGTGATGTTTTCTAACTATTAATATTGTGGCAATTGTGTTTTTTTTTTATTATGATAGAAATGTGTTTTACTGCTAGCTTATTGATTATGGGGTGTTGGCAGCAGTTTTATGCTTTGTATCGCAAAAGTTACACTAAGAAAGGTAACATATAAATATGTTTAAATGACCAAAATAAAGGCCATTCTTAGATTTCTTTAGTAGGGGGTTTTGAAGTTACTTAGGTGATGTGATTTATGAAGATCCTCTTCACCCATGAAGCAATAAAGGAAAGGATAGGTGATAACTTCTGTGCTTTATGTACTTCATCCCTTCCACCTTTGGCAGTACTTTGATCTTTCATCTTTGCATTTCTCTGCTGTCATATCCTACCCGTGAGCAGCATTCTACCAATTCTGGGGCCTTCATTATACATATTTAGGTGCCAGGCAAAAGCGTTCCCTTTTAACCAGGCCATCTGCTTGACATCCTATGCCCTTTTAAAATGTGGCTCTTGGGGGGGGCTGTTATTGGGTTTTTGTTCTTATTTTGATTATATATATATATATATATATTGCGGTTTTTATGCTGATCTTTTCTGTGAACCACCCTGAGACCTCTGGGTATAGGGCAGTATATAAATTCAATAAATAATAATAATACCACCCTCAGTCATCTGGAAGTGTCTTGTTAACTCAAATTAATCCGCCTTTTCTCTTTTGCTCCTTCTTATAAACTGTTTCCCAGAACACCTGTGTGGTGCTGCCATGCTTTTTTCCTTCAAATCTTTCCTCAGAACCCACTATCCCCCTGAAACCTCTGGCACAATCCCCAATTCCTCATTCCCTAGTAAAACTAAGGCTAAATGTGTCAAATTGAATTGAACATACTTCCTTCCCATTTATCCTCCACTGTTGTCTCCTCTATGTAGACTTTTAGAGTAATATTTATTATAATGGGACAGTGAAGGTAACAAGGACATAATTCATTTAAGAAGTAACATGTAGTTAGGTTTCATTTCATTTGGCACTGATGTAGGTTAAAGGCTTCACAGAAGTTGTGACTCTTGAGCTGGGATTCAAAGTGAGAAGTGGCACCACATAAGTGTTCTGGGTAAGGAGTTCTAGTTAAAAGAGACCGCATGGAGGAATGGGCAGAGTTTGTTTAAGAGAACAGGAGACCTTTGTGCAGCTAAATATATTTCCAGCTATAAGATATTTGTACCTGCTACAAATATTGGGTGAACCAGATGATCATTTAATCCAGCATGAGATCCTCATCTGAAATAATCATTTTTGGCGATCACTCTAAAATATGATTCCTTCAAAATAATTCAGCAAAACATACTGTCTGCAATGCAGTTTACTCTCCATTATAAACTATTTTAAAACAACATCAATTTCACATTTACATTCTCTGATGTTGGAGATTATGTAGGAGAAAGTTCCCAAATAAAAACTGAGACATGTAGTAAGTGAGTGGGCAGGATAGTTTGCTTGGTACTCCTGTGCTATTTGGAGTTTGCATATGCATGGCATGCAGCAGATCTGTCAATAATCATAATTCTTACCTTAGACCTATTCTCTAAATACTGAGTTGGTGACGAGGTGGAGTTCAGACTCCTGGAGACTTCCATACACCCTCTTGAGTTAGGAAGTGCCTCTTAGCTCTACCGCAGACCGGAAACAGCATGTTTTCACAGTCAGTGCTTGTCTCCTGAGTTTGCTGCCAGTAGGAGCAAATCTGTCCCTGCTCCTCCTTAAGCAGACAGCTAATCAGCTTGTGGGGAGTTGCACAGAATTCCTCAAAATTGGCTGAATGCAGGAATAATCCTATTAATACCTGCATCAAATTCTGAGGAACTTGCTCATTGTGAAGAAGAGGAGATATAGATGAGGTCAGACATGTGGATTAGAAAAATACTGTGTGTGAGATGGTAACAAACAAGACGAGAGAAGTGGACTGAAAGTACTCCACCAGACGCTGCTGAAGACTACAACTGCTCTTTATTATTAGAAACCGTCAGAAATTCTTTAGAGTAAGTTGATCAGGCTCTTTCTGACTCTTTTCTGTTTATTTATAGTGAAGTTAATAATAGAGACACATTTCACTCTTCTGTACAGTTGCATAAGTAAATGTTTTTCTGGGCTGAAAGTACACAGGAACAGACCTTGCTGCCCGAGGTAAAATTAGAAATGTTGTCATATTTTCCAGCACAGGAAGGTTGTAAATTTGGGGTTTGGGGGTCTCTCATAATGTAACACTGTGGTTATTTGTTTCTTCTCTCGTACAGATGAGATAAAAGTAGAAGAGTTGTTTTTATAGAGTTGTATGAAAGTGTCTATAAAATAGCAGAGTCTTGGGGATGAGAGAGCTTCCTCATTTGTGGAAAGAAGTGTAAGGAAAAACATGTGGCTGTTGTTTTCTCTCATTAGTATTTTCTCATTAGAGTTGGTCCTGCTCTGGAATTGCTCACCCTTGCTTTCTTCTTGCAGGCTTCCCATTATCTTTAATCTAGTAAACAAAATGTCTGCCACAGTCTTAGTGGTGCTAGAAGTGGGTATATCTGCCTTGCAAGTAAATATCTGCTTTCTTACTTGAAACTGAAGCTGTACTTTGACATGCTGTGTCCCGTCCCTCGTTTCCCTCCCCCACGAGGCTAGTGAGTGAGTACTCTGTACTTCACTCTCTGAGAGTGCAATCCTATGCATGTTTACTTGATCGTAATCCCAAGTAAACAATGGGCCTTACTCCCTGGTAAGTATGTACAGTGGTACCTTGGGTTAAGTACTTAATTTGTTCTGAAGGTCTGTTCTTAACCTGCAACTGTTCTTAACCTGAAGCACCACTTTAGCTAATGGGGCCTCCTGCTGCTGCTGCGCCGCCAGAGCACGATTTCTGTTCTCATCCTGAAGCAAAGTTCTTAACCCGAGGTACTATTTCTGGGTTAGCGGAGTCTGTAACCTGAAGCGTATGTAACCCGAGGTACCACTGTATAGGACTGCAGCCTGAGTTTTCTGGAAGTTCCTGATCCTGTAGCATTGTGTTAATAATGCATTAGTGCCAGAAAAGAAGTCAAGATCAGAGGTTGCTTATTTGTTCAAAAATGTTAAATACGTTACCTTTTTAAAAATAAACCTGAAGGCATACAGATATCTTTGTTACTGTTTGTTTACTATAAGCCTGACTTAGTTTTAAAAATTTATCTGCTTTAAATATAGGGTGTGCTATGTGCCTTGCTGCTCTCACTGGGACTTAAAAAACTGTCATGTTTTCTCTCCCTATGAGAGTAAGGTAAAAAAGGTAAAGGACCCCTGGACGCGTAAGTCCAGTCAAAGGTAACTATGGGGTGTGGCACTCAACTCAACTTCAGGCTGAGGGAGCCGGCGTTTGTCCACAGGCAGCTTTCCTGGTGCGACGGAACACAGTGACAAGTGCCAGAGCGCACGGAAATGCCATTTACCTTCCTGCCACAGCGGTACCTATTTATCTATTTGCGGGTGGCACTGTGGTCTAAACTACTGAGCCTCTTGGGCTTGCGGATTGAAAGGTCAACTGTTTGAATCCTCACAATGGAGTGAGCTCCTGTTGCTCTGTCCCAGCTTCTGCCAACCTAGCAGTTTGAAAGTACACCAATGCAAGTAGAACAAACACCCCTCAGCCTGAAAGCGAGATGAGCGCTTCACCCCATAGTTGCCTTTGACTGGACTTAACTGTCCAGGGGTGTTTACCTTTTACCGTATGAGAGTATACTCAGGGCTTGTAACCATTTGCTGTAGGAAAATATTGGTATATTTGCAGAAAGGCAATGAAATTGCATTTCGGGGGCTTGGTTATCTTGGAGATCAAAGTGGGCTCAGGGCATCTTAGAATACCACTGATATCCTAGCCCACAACTTCTAAGCATAAATGCCAACTGAATGTGGCTGAGGCTGGACCCTTTAGGACAGAGCCAGGCACTGAGGTATGCATGGGAATAGTCCTCAAAAGATACATGGAGGAAGAAAGGTCTTGCTTAGCCATTCATTCTCTATAAGGTGTTTCACCCACTTACCTGTCACCAATGGCACTCAAGTATAAGTCTGGACCAGAATTTGCTTGCCTCAGTATGCCCAAATCTCACTGCAGCAATGAAACCAATCCCAACATTCATCAAGTGGGAGAGATGATAAGAGTTGTAATTTGTGATAGAATAATAGTCCTCCATTATTACCAAACACTTGGGAACCCACCCACTTCCATAGTATTCAATTTGCCCTATTTTAATATAAGTGGCATGTCTGCCAGAATACTAAATTCTTTATTCTAGGTGTTGCCATTCAACCGAAATCCTTCAGTCTGCCCACATCCTGTACACCACCAAAGAATAATGCACATTCCAATACCTGTATGTTTGCCAACAGGGAGGGGCGTGCATTTCTACTTCCTGCAGAATTACCACTCCAGCCTACAGAGCCAGTCAATCTCAACAGCATTTAGCTGACTTCCATATTCTGTAGAAAAAGAAGGAAACACACCCACACCATTGAATCACTACCCCCTGAGCTTGAGTTTCCTACCTCATCCTCTGCAAAATCTGCTAAGAGGCCAATCAGTAGTCCTTGACTTGGTAAGTTACCCACTTAATAATCTTGAAAATGTACAGTCCCTGGGCAGTATAGGGAGAAATCTGAGAGAAACAAATTTTGGAAACAGGCTGAGGCAAAAGCTATACTGGTACCTATAACCACTTGTTGTAATATATGGAGAAAATACATTCTTAAGTAGCCATACCTGCTAAGAAGTAGGGATCAGTGGTATATATCACTTGATCTGGTGGCTACTATGGAGAGGTTGTTTTCAGTGATGACACCTTATAAATCAGAGTCGGGTAGGCTTTGACACCCCACCCCCCCGATATTGCTGAACTGCCCTACCCTTTCCTGAACAGATCTGTGAGGTACCTTCTTTTCTTTTAATTTAGACACTAGATTTTCTGTTCAATGTGGCTTTTAACTGACCCCTAATGATATAGGGGTTTAGTGCATTTTAATATCCACTCTTGATTGGATTGCTGTTTGCTATTTAAATTGGTCCTTCCTTCCTTCCTTCCTTCCTTCCTTCCTTCCTTCCTTCCTTCCTTCCTTCCTTCCTTCCTTCCTTCCTTCCTTCCTTGTTATATAATGCTTGATTTTTAGTATTTTAATCATATAATGTTACTAGTTTATCTTTTTGCATGTCACTTTGAAAATATTTTTCAAAATGACTCACAAATGCTAAAAATAAGCAATGAGGTGACACTTCCTTGGTGTCTGACTGTTTGACTACTTTTGTGTTAATGTCAATTTCAGAATCTTGGCTTTGTTCAAACACGTATTTGTTGAGGGTCTGCTTTTGTTTTGCACATTTGTTGTTAAGTAGCCATAGTTTTAGTTCTGCGTAAGGGGCTGTAGCAGTCAAATTTGTTACTTTCTCCCTATCATGAATAAGTTATATATTGCTTTATTCTTGGACTTAGGCATTTTTGTTTTCACTGTTTATCTTATCTTGAATGTAATTTAACTAGGTAAGGATGAGGTAGGCAATATAGTATATTGACATTTGAATTAGACCTTGGTCTTTACTACTTCTCTGATGAAATGGATATGTTCTGCTTTGTTTGAAGAGAAATCAAATACTGAAGGTTTCTTTCTTTATGTTAAATAGCAGCACTGAGCATTAAGTTCTGATTTGTTCCATTGTTCCTGGCAAATCTGGATAATTTGTTTTCAGGCTTGCAAACAGAGCACATTTCTGTACGAATTAGTACACTCGTTGTTTATGCTAGGTTATACATATTACATTTTTTTTTGTTACATTTGTATCCCATTCTTCCAAGGAACTCATAGTAACATTTTAGTCTCCCTTATAATGTAGCTTAGGGCAGTGTTTCCCAACCTTGTGCCTCCAGCTGTTTTTGAACTACAACTCCCATCATCCCTGACTAGCAAGACCAGTGGCAAGGGATGATGGGAATTGTAGTCCAAAAACAGCTGGAGGCACAAGGTTGGGAAACACTGGCTTAGGGTACTTTACGGGTTACTATGTGAGGTAGGTTAGTAGCTTATGCAAGGCCACCCAGTGAATTTTAACCACTACACTACCTTGGCTGTTGCGAGGGAGAATGGTGAGTAGGGATCACACTGTTGACAGGCTTCAGCAAAACTGTTTTTGGGGCAGGTTTTGGTCAGCTTGTTTGGCACAAAGTTTGTGGAATTTACTCCTGAATAGCTTTGTTTTAGGGATGCAGGTGGCGCTGTGGGTAAAACCTCAGTCCCTAGGACTTACCGATCGTATGGTCGGCGGTTCGAATCCCCGCGGCGAGGTGAGCCCCCGTCTTTCAGTCCCAGCTCCTGCCCACCCATCAGTTCGAAAGCACCCTTAAAAGTGCAAGTAGATAAATAGGTACCGCTTTATAGCGGGCAGGTAAATGGCGTTCCGTGTGCTGCGCTGGTGCAGGATCGCCAGAGCAGCCATGTCACACTGGCCATGTGACCCGGAAGTGTCTGCGGACGGCACCGGCTCCCGGCCTCTAGAGTGAAATGAGCGCACAACCCTAGAGTCTGTCAAGACTGGCCCGTACGGGCAGGGGTACCTTTACCTTTACCTAGCTTTGTTTACCAGGCTGTACCTATAGATATGGAAGTATTATTTGACTCAAATATCAGCTCTGCCACCATGAAACAAGATTTTTGCTTGTTTAACTACTTGTTTTACTACTCCGGAAATATTATTGGGGAGCTGGGGAAGGGGGACAGGGAAGGGGGTGGAGCTGGCTGGTGAATTGACCTAATTCTGGGAGTGTAGAGATAGTAAGTGGCCCCTTGCTGCTCAGAGGCCAGAGGCATTTTTACATTTTCCTGTTCCTTTTTTAGTCCATAAAATAGTTCTCCATTTGAAAATAAAACTCCTGTGAAAATAACATTCAAGTGTTTTATCCGCAGAAAATATGTACAGTGGTACCCCGCAAGACGAACGCCTCGCAAGACGAAAAACCCGCTAGACGAAAGGGTTTTCCGTTTTGGAGGCGCTTCGCAAAATGAATTTCCCTATGGGGTTGCTTCGCAAGACGAAAAAAATCTTGCATCCCCCCCGCGGGTTTTTTCCGCTTTTTCCGCCCTTTTCTTAAGCCACTAAGCCGCTTATCAGCTGTTCCGCTGATAAGCCGCTTAACAGCTGATTGCTGGAAGCCGCTTGACAGCTGTAGCGCTAATCCGCTAAGCTGTCAATGGGCTTGCTTCGCAAGACGAAAAACCGCTAGACGAAGAGAATCGCGGAACGAATTCTTTTCGTCTAGCGAGGCACCACTGTATTATAGTCTCTCCTGGAGAAAGAGAGAAGATGTAATGTAGTTTTCACAATATGGTAATGTTATATAGAACAGTAATGGACAGGTTATAGATTCTTGGATGGGAGCACATTCTGCCCTTTGTAGTGTGGGGAGGGATCATCAAAAATGACCAGGTGGTAAGGCATAGCATTGTGTACACATAAAAAGGTAAAAGGTAAAGGACCCCTGACAGTTAAGTTCAGTCTTGAACGACTCTGGGGTTGCAGCACTCATCTTGGTTTACAGGCCGAAGGAGCTGGCGTTTGGCTGCAGACAGTTTTTCTGGGTTATGTGGCCAGCATGACTAAGCTACTTCTGGCACAACAGAACACCGAAACCAGAGCAGCACACAGAAACACCGTTTACCTTCCTGCCAGAGCAGTACCTATTTATCTACTTGCACTTTTTGGCGTGCTTTTGAACTGTTAGGTTGGCAGGAGCTGGGACTGAGCAATGGAAGCTCACCCCGTCGTGGGGATTTGAACCGGCGACCTTCTGATCAGCAAGCCCAAGAGGCTCTGTGGTTTAGACCACAGCGCCATCCGCATCCCCTAAAAATAAAAATATTTACGTATTACAAACTTGCTGCATTCAAATTTGAAAG
Source organism: Podarcis melisellensis (assembly GCF_964234715.1). NCBI lineage: Eukaryota > Metazoa > Chordata > Lepidosauria > Squamata > Lacertidae > Podarcis > Podarcis melisellensis. The sequence goes on from NC_138537.1 coordinate 39,857,865, forward strand.
ATGGATGTAACAGCAAAGTTGCTTACCACCTGAAAAATGGCTTTAATTCAAAAAGAGTAGAGCTACTGGGAACCACAGAAAATTGCCTTCGGGTGTGGACTTGATTTCCAAGTTGGTAATCCTTGATGTTAGCATTAACAACTTCAGTAGTAAGATATGCACAATATTTTTGTCGTCTATAAATAATAGGGCTAGAAATAGATGACTTCATCTTACACTGTTTTCAGTGCAGGTGGCTTAGATTCTGGTAAATGTGAGTATTTCTAGATATTGTTTTATCATTTGCCTAGTCTCAATAGCTCAGTGTTTCTGTTGAAGGTGTAACTTAAGAGGCAGACCTTTGGTAAACATATTCTAGTTTCATGAGTTAAGGTTGAAATATTTAATCAGTATTTACCAAAGAATTGCTCTGCGGATTATTTTAGATCTCTGACAATAGTACTTTATGGAATTATTTACTGTTGAAAGGGTGTTTCTGTACAGTTTACTATGAATGCATATCCAACTTGCAACTCAGAATCATCCATTCTGGCACATTTCAGGAACCGTCAAACTGAAGAAGAGATGGATCATGGTTATTCATCGCTGAGTAAAGAAATGGGAAGGAAAAGGAGATTGAGATTGTTTGTAGAAAGATTTTGTTCTCTTGGAAAGGAAAGTTGTTTTACTGGTAGATAATGTAACACCCAATCTTTGCCTTTGTTCATGGCTGGCTGGTTGGTAACCTATGTTCAACATAAAATGCTTTAATGTACTTCAGTTTTTCAAAACATTTGGTCCCAATTGTTTGTTTATATGAACAGGTGAGTGTGATGAAAATTTGAAGTTCTTTCATTAGGCAACAACTAGAATTTTGAGACAGAAATGCTACAATGATGCCAATGGATTTCTCTTTTTTCCAAAAAGTTTTACATAAAATACAAGACTGAGCAAAGCAGGGAAAGGAGATCAGAAGCATTTGCTTCCTGGTTTCAACTAACCCCATTTTATTAATATTTACAAACAAGAACATATTTTTGTTAGTTTAATTAAGGTTTGTCTGAACAAACCAGCTTCAAACTGGTTTACAATCCTGGCTTGTTCAGATAAACAGTAGTAAGTACTACCTGCAGTTCCCAGTTTGGACATAAAATTGAGCAGTTGAAAATGGAAGTAAATGCTTATTGATCTTCTTGTGGTCATGCAGGATGGAGTAAATGAAGAGCTATCACCACTCTAAACAATTATTTACAGTTATGTCCAAATGAGGTAAATGCCGTGCCCCAGTGGTTTTTGTTGCAAAAGTTTGGTTGAAGTTACATACCATATTCATGTTCCACATTTCAGCTATCTATTGTCTGTTTTGCATTCTCACCTATTCATTTATACTCCATTGGCCCACAAACCCAAATATGAGGTCCTGAGTTATTATTTTAGGAGTTAAATATGTCTGCCACATTTTCTGTTCAAATAAACCTACTACCCATAAGAAGGATGCCCAGTTAAAGATACATCTAAGATACCATAACACCTCTTGTTTTGAACGGTAGTGATGTTTGAGCTTCAGCTTCTCTGTGCTGACAGTGAAAGTGTTTTCAATAGCTCAACAACAGTTGCTAGCACTTGGTTATGCCTGATTTACACAGCAGGCAACCTTCTATAACCAGTACCAGAGGACTTCATCTGTTAAGATCCTGCGGCCTAGTGGTTTGGAATCATTGTCCTAGGAAGTACAAAACAAATGTCAGTGATCTATAATGCTGGCCATGAATGCTGGAAGCAATAGGTTATTGTTATGTATTAAATTTCTATACCGCCCTTCACCAAAATATCACAGGGCAGCTTACAATATAAAAACACCAAAAAACATAGTAACAAACAAAAACAATACCCCCCACAGTTTAAAAGGCCATTGATAGTTTAATTAGCCAAGCACTTGGGAGAAGAGGAATGTTTTCACCTAGCGCCTAAAGATATGTAACAAAGGCCCCAGGTGAGCCTCCTTGGGGAGAGGAATCCACAAGCAGGGAGCCACTGCAGAAAAGGCCCATTCTTGTGTTGCACAAGAAGAAGGACCTCAGATTATGATCACCGGTCTGGGTGGCCACCTCATGGTCAAGGGCTGAGATTAAAAGGAGACTGCAGGAGGGATGCTTATGAAGTGTGATGATGAATATGTCACATCTAAGTCCATTAAAAAAAAAACACCTGATTGGTCTGTGTTACTCAGACTGAGTTGCAAAATACAGTTTGGGGACTTGAAAATGAAATTTTAGTTTCCATGGATAGGGAACAGTGCAGTTGCTTTTTTCTTTTCTTTTTTTGCTTTGCTAACTTCTCACTTTTCATTGCACTTTTGCAAATACGAATCTGTTGTTGGAGTTGTTGAAATTCTGAGTTGTTCAGAATAAACTTCCAGATGGAGAAAGGAATTTGACCCTGGGTTGGGAGATTACTTTTTTCCCAGAGAAAGCAGTCTCGTGTCAGCTGTTCCACGGTAACCTCAGAAAAGATAAAGAGACAGAGACAGCAAGATGGAATATAAACTTTATCTGTGGACATGACTGACATATAAATATTAGCAAGGGAAGCAACCATAAAGTTACTTCACTTGTTCCTAGAATGTCTTAAGAAAACTGCCTTTTTTTCTCTGCCAGTGTGCAGATGATAACTTTTTAGAGACCTGAAGGTAGCATTGTGCAGCCCTCATTACTTACTGTTCAAACATTCATTTCCCCTTTGTCCCGCCATATTTTCAGTCAAACCAGTTTTGCAAGTTTATGCAGCATTTCAAGCAGTGCCTTGAAGAAAAAATGAAACTACTTCGCAGCAGTGTGTGGTCAGCAGTGCTGAAATAGATGTGTGTAAAAGCTGTTGTGGGCACCTGTTAGCTAGCACTTACCACATAAATAATGATGAGTAACATAAGGAGAGATCTCATTTCAAGCAGAAACACTTCTTCACTCAGTGCAGGCCCGGATGCCTACCAATAACATCCTTTATGAGATGCCACTCTGGAGGGCCTCCCAAATTTTGTGAAGGCTTTTTAGGAGGTGTGGGGTGCTGCTTCTTAGAGGAGGCAGCTTGGAGCCTCTTGCCCACAAGTAGAATGACCACATGCCCTGGTCTGGATCCTTCCCAATATTACCTTTCCTCTACTTTTATTTTATTTTTACAGTAAGCTCACATCTTGCATGGGTGTTACAGTCTGGGGATTGCACCTAAAGCCAAAATCACGTATACACATTGGGTTAAATGGCGGGTGGGATTGCCCAAGTCATTTCCCCCAGAACCTCTCCCCCCTTTTTATTTTTATTTTCCCCCCACATGCATAAAGCTGAATGCCCACAATTTAAATGTACACACACTGTGGGCTTACTATATATTGCATGCATCTGTTCAACAACTTTAAATCGCGATGCAATAAAAAAATTAAAATGCAACAATAAAACGCACAAAATTTGAAAGTGACAACAGCAGAGATTGCAAATGACCTTAGCAAGCTAGCTTGCCAGAATAAAAATCTTAGCCAAAGGAGGAGAGGCAGAGTGGGGGTGGGGAGCATCCATGCTTCATGGAGCAAAGTGTCCCACAATATGGGACAAGTACTGAAAAGACCCTTGACACCAGCAGTGCCTCCACCTTAGGTGGGATACAAAGAATGGCATGTATCTATCACTGAACCTGAATGAGGCAATCCAGGCTATCCAGTTCCACTGAGAAATGCTCTGCCATTTCCATTCTCCTATATTTCTGTTTTTATTTCATCTTTTCTAGTAAAACACACTACTAATCCAGAATCTGCCTGTGAATTGGTATGGTCAGTTTTTTTACTTGCGTAGAACCAGGGAAGCAGCTGTATTTAGAAAACAGGAAAACAGACGTATCTGGCTTTTCCACAGACACAGCCAGGCTCCCCTTTTTTCTTTCCCATTATGTTTGTACAGTTCTCAAGCTACAGGTTCTGGACCAGGGTTTGTGCCCTGGTAGCACAGAGGGGTGGCCTATAAAGTGAACAGGAGTGGGGGAAAGAATCTAAGCGCTACAACTGATTGATATTTCTTGGAACATAAAGTGAGTGAAATTTTGAACTGAATACTGATTTCATACATGCTATTTAAAGAACTCTTGCATGTCTCATCCACTGTTAGCATGCCTTGTGAAAACAGAAATTCAGTTTAATTGTATTTGTATCATCTTTTTAAATCCACCAGTAGCTATGTGATTTTTATGCCACCTGTGAATAAAAGTTCTATCTGTGACAACAGTGCTTGCCATTGCTTTGCATTGCTAGGAACAGTAGTTAATACAGAAAGACAATATTACACAGTTTTATAGGATTCTGTCAGAGTCCAGACCAGCTATGAACAAACATCAAGGTTAAATTTAGTGGGGTGCATTCAAATTGAAAGCATAACTTTTGCACGATGTTAAGTGAAGCTGCAAATTTTCCCAAGTGATATTAAAGTGCTTTGTCATATATACCGGTATATGTTTTTGACCTTGTAGTAACAAACTCTTCAGCCCTATTAGTATTAATGGGATATATGTACTGATTTTTTTTATTTTACAAAAATAAGCAGCTTCCGTTATGCTTCTTGCTGTTTATAAATACTTGACAGTCTCTTGGGGAGCTCAAGGTTGACAAATTGTTCATAGGGCTGTTTTCAAGCAGGATGTGAGTAAAGAGGAAACAGCTATAGTTATCAGTCCCTATCACACTCCAGTGTTGGCTGCTTGCAAAAGAATGCTGCATCAGGATAGCTATATTTAGCAGATGCGCTGAGACCACCTCTATCTCTTGGTATGTGTCTGTGTATTTCAAGCTAATCTAAAACCCAGCCAGTGTATCATTAAGTTATTTTTCTGTCTGTTGTGGTCAATGTGACATCTATTCTGATAAAAGGACATTTCACTACATGCTTGGCCAAAGTCACTGCTTCATTTTGAGAGTTTTCAGGGCAGCTGAAAAATGTTGGGAAAGACCTGGAGACAACAATGGGTAAGGATTCCTTTTGATATAAATCAAGTGAGGAAATTAATATAAACAGCATAGCGAAAACGAGTGAAGGAAAAGGTAGCAAATACCAGAGAGATTGAAGCATGGGGATTTACTTAATGTTTTGGAATAAAAACAGCTGCTTTCATGAATTTTCATGCTTGCAGTTGCTCATTGGTGAAGAATACCTTTTCTGCTCTTAAGTAAAATTACCGTAGTTATTCCTTATTTTTGCTAGTAGTTATCCAGATCATTTAACCTGTTTATTTTAACATGAGAATAGTTTTGCCAAGAGCAGGATGCTATGTCTTAATACTCAGAGATAACAACTAGCCAGGAGAAGTGAGAAAATCAAATTGTTAGTGCATACATTTATGAAGATTAGTTCATTGTGGGCACCATCTAGAGAGACAGGACTTTGCCTAAGACAGGGGCAAGGCAGTCCACTGGTTTACTGTAGGATGGGTTGTGGTAGACTGCTGACCCTTCCTTAAATGCAGCTCTCATATCATGCTTAGTGATCTGTCCTAAATCTGATCTCATGTGAGTTCCGACCCTTGCAAAGACACAGCAAGGGTCAGATAATTGCAAAAAATGCTATTGGCATTATTGTGAGCCACTTTGAGATCAATATTGTGGTTGGAAAAGTGAAATACGATGATGATGATGATGATGATGATGATGATGATGATGATGATATTCATATATGATTACGTGAAGAACCCACATACATACTGTGTTGAGCTTAGTGGCAGTGGTGGTAGCAATAGCTGGGCAGGTCTGCAAGCTGCCTTGTCTCTGTGATTGGCGTTGTGGGCTTGTCTTCCTTATCTGTGATTGGTGATGCCAGGGTGAGCGGTGAGTGGAGAGTAAGCTATTTCTGGACATTTTAGTAATGAAGAGAACTGCGGCAGCTTGGCAACTAGACAGTGGCGAAGAAAACAGTGAGTAAGCTCTCTTCATCAGTGTGTTGTGTGTGCATGTGCGTTGCTCACGCACTGCTGCAGCAGTGGCTCGTGAGTGGGAGAGGTGACAGTGTGTCATCCCACCAGTTTTACTGCACACACCAGGACAGGGTTGGAATTTTAATTGTACTTGGAAATTATGATAATTTATATTATTATAGGATTGATTATTTCAATGCCTTTTTGATAGTTTCAGCTAGTTTTGGATTGTGTTTATTTTGCAGAATGTTTGTGTCTCTGTGTTTCCTGTGTCTGTGATGTCTGCTGAAAATAGGAGTGGGAATACTGATAAAGGGCAGTTTATGTTTGAGTTTTCTATCATAGATTCACATGCTGACGTTGAGAGTAATCTCAGCCATAGAGTTCCATATCTGTAAAGCAGGAAAATATTTCCTAAAATTGGTTTTTTGTCCTGAATTCTGTGATGATATGCATTGGCTATATGCATATAGCCATCATATAGATCAGTCAGTACAACAGGAGACTCTTAATTTCAGGGTTGTGGGTTTGAGCCCCACATTGGGCAAAGATTACTGCATTGCAGGGGGTTGGACTAGATCAGGGGTCCTCAAACTACGGTCTGCGGGCTAGATCTGGCCCACCAGGGTCCTGAACCCAGCCCGCCCGGCAAGTGCAGAACCCGCAACTGTCTAATGGGTCTTGGCCCAAAACTTTAGTGGCACAGGAACATGGTGGGCGGCGCCAGGGAACACGCGGGTCCAGAGGGCTGGGGAAGGCGAGGACCCATCGACCGGGAGAGAGGCTGCTCTAGCTTGATGAGGTATGGAGGAGCCCCAGGAGCGGCGAGGCTGTTGTGGACTGAGCCCCAATGTTTTCTCTCACTCCACGCTCCTTTCTCCACTTGGTACTTCCCGCCCTCCCCGCTTTGCTTCCTGGCAGTTTCAACTAAAAAGCCTCTCCTCTTGCTTCCCTTTCTTTCCCCGGTTTCCTTTTCTTCGTCTTTCTTATGCAAAGGCAGTTTCTTACTCAACTATTCCCTCAACAGTCATTTGGTTTTGAGCGCCACATTTTGCTTTTCATTCTCCCATTTCCCGTCATCAGTATACGCTTCTACCCACCAAGCCCGCTTCCCTCGCTTCCCAGAATTACTATTTTTTTAAAAGCTGTTTTTCACACAGTGTCCAAACTCAGTGGGGTTTCCCCCCCCCTTTTGTTTGTTCCGCTTGCAAGTTCTGGGTCCCTGGACCCTCAAACTGAGGATGTAAATTCTCTTTAAGGACTTTTGGTCACGTGAGACTTTAAAGGGCTTTGGTCTGGGCCACCTATGCATGTTGTTCATCCTTAAATGTCTTTCAGCTCCATGTGCAATGCCTTTAAAGTACCGTACATTTGAAGCACATACTACTCCTTTTAGAAGCCATGACCAGGTTTTAAAATGGGCTTCCCTGTGTTTAATGTGCATCATCACTATTAGTCATTATTGCTGTTATATTGTTTTTGTAGCTCTGTATTTCATTCAATTTTTTTTTCCAAACTATAGTCTGGCCCCCAACAGTGTCTGAGGGACAGTGAACCGGCCCCCTGTTTAAAAAGTTTGAGGACCCCTGGGCTAGATGATCCCTGTGGTCCCTTCAAATCCTACAAGTCTATGATTCTGTATTATACAGAATACAGAAATACAGTTCTGTATGCATTATCCTGCTTTCTGATTGTGCAGGTCTGATGTACTTATGTGGATGGCATTTTGTGGCCAGAGTTGCTCTTCTCCAGGCTGTGGTTTAGCATATTTCCATTTCCCCTTGTCTTCATTCTATTCAGTTTTCAATGTAATGTTACTGCAGCAGGCACACAATATGCACTAGTAACCCTTTGTATGGGAGTTGTTTGCTTATGTTTGTAGAGGTATTCTCCTTTCTTTGCATTTATTACCCTACTCCTTCCAATGATTTATCTTATCTTTACCCCATTAACAGCTCTAAAAGAAACAGTAGCTGCTTTAATTCAGGTTGTGAAAAGTGTTAGTCTGCCTTTCGTAGCCATGGTTTCATTCAACATACTTGGCTAAAATGATGTTGCTAAACCCATAATGCCCTATCGTAGATGCTGAGAATTCCATGCAAACCCAACAAATTTTTTAAAAGAAACATGTCCATAATACTAAATATTTTGCATGATATTATAAACAGTTTTTATTTTGTTAAGTTATAAATAAGAGTGCTGACTTAAAATGCTGCTGGGGAAAAAATAAATGGCGAGGGGGCGGCTGCTGCCATGGATTAAGTTCTTGGCTTTGATTTAACATTTATCTCTCAGTGTTGGTGATCTGCATGAAATGATAGTCTTACTTGTTTGCCTATAACCAAGTTTTGTGTGACTTTTCAAATCTGTATTAACAGAGATGTGGATTTGGTTTGCTGCATTGTGATCAGGTAACTTTGATTGGCATTTCGTGGATCCTGGTTCATGTGGCAAAAATAAAGGAAAAGGTCCACAAACTGGAAGTCTGCTCACTTCTGGTTTGAGGGGTACAGTGCATACTCCTCCAGCCACTAGGTCACATGATTCTGTTTAGGTTTTTTGGGGTTTTGTACCTAATGTGCTTTATAAAACTAAACTCAAGTCAGCTAATATGGGGACTGTTACAGTTTTTGTGTTTCCCTACCCTATAAAAGACCATTATATCTCACTGGAGGAAGAATAGCTTAGTAGTAGATCACTTACTTTGCATGCAGACTTAACACCATATCCTCATTACATTTTTTCTTCTTTTTTTAATGTGTTTTTGTATATGGTTTACCTGCCATATGAAGCCTCCCGTATTATCAATAATAGCTGGTGTTAATTAATTGTATTGTTTTAGTGTTCCTGATAATTCAGTTACTCTGTTAATTTTGCTGTTTTTAGTTAGGTCTACACAATTACAGTTTCCCCGCTTTCATTGTTTGTTAGTTTAAATCTGTTTTAGCTGAAAGTGTAATAGGCACCTCTACTCCAGCAAATTACAAGCCTCCAATTGTCTTCGGAATGGCTGGGAAAGCTTTGGGCACTTGGGGGAGGAATGGGACAAAAGACACAGGACAGCTGGGAATGTTGTGAGTACATATTACACAAAAGGCATCTTCTCTAACTAATTCTCCAACTAGCCATGCTTCCTTAGGCCACACTGGACAATTTGTCCCACATAACGGCCGGGACTTTTAATTGCATAGCATCTCAGACCTATAAATTTAGGCATTTGGTACAGCAGCAATCATACCCAAGAGCTAGAAAGCTTCAGCTTTCAGTGTATATAAAACTGCTGTTTAGAACTTGTCATTTTCATATTGGGTAGAAAAGACATTTAATTTTGTAAAATATTGAAATAAACTTCTCAGCAGGGTATTAATGCTACCAACTATAAAGTGTGTTGAGAAAGTTCACAAGAACTCTCTCATTGGCTTTTTGAAGGATTTGTTTGCAGTTAGGAGTCTGGACATTTTGCACAATCTCTAATCTAACCAGAGCCTTGTTTTAATGCTTTCCCATTCATTAAATGAGAACAAAAAACCCATAGTGGCATTACTGATGGGTAGATTTTAGAACAAATAAAAAAAAATCTGTTGTTAGAGCTCTTAATATCATTTGGCTCAATATCCTAGGTTGACTGTGTATGCAGCGTAAGTATGAAATAAAGATGTCCAACTTGCATTGTCTTAGATTAAGAAACATCAGGAGAATAATGTGCCTATGGCAAGTTCTTCAGTTGCTCAACTACCCCAGAGTAGCTTTTCCCAACCTTGATTCCCCAGGTGTTTCTGGACTACAACTCCCATCATCCTTAGCCTCCAGAGTTGGTAGTCAGGGTTTATAGGAGTTGTAATCCAACAACATCTGGGGAACCAAAGTTGGGGAAATCTGTGCTAGAGTTAAGAACTTTAATAATGTTTCAAAGTTAGGACATCTGGAAGACTTGAATAGACTCCTTCAGTACTCATAATTTCCATAAACTACATAGCATCAAAGCACAGAGAACCATAGTCTGTGTGTGGCAAAGAGCACTGCAATACACATTTATAAAGTGTTTTGGAAGATGTGGTCTCTGGCACAGGATTTTTTATTTTGGTCACCTGGAAAGGTCCTAGGTTTTATTTCCCTTTTGTTGCTCAACTGCAAAGCTTGGTTGTCTACCTTCTCCTGCATCTGTTGAAGTAGTCTCATGTCTCCAGAAACCTTTAAGTCAGAATGAAACAGTCATTCTTTGCTATCCTCCTCTTCTGTTAGTATCTCAGGGAGTTAAGAGTACCAGACTATTCTCTTACAGGTCATTACTCCATGTCGGAAACTCATCTTGTGTGCAGATAATAGAAAAGAAATGGAGGACTGGATTGCAGCACTGAAGACTGTACAGAATCGTGAACATTTTGAGGTAATGAAATAGGTTAGGTAGAGATGTATATCTGCCCTTTATTTTTAAATGCAGTGACAGCCTCACCCCCAATGCATACACTGTTTACTGTTCATATATGCTGCTTGTTTCAGCAGTTATAATTAAATACTCTCTGAAGTCAGTGGTCATCAGAACATGTATATAAACTGTCTGAATTTAAAGTGATTGCTCACTTTAGTCATTCAGGCCTTGTCATCATGAGTAATCCAAGATCAGGAAAGAAAGTTGCACTTTCCCGTAAGTGAGTACTACGTGGAGTGATGACTTTTATTTTGCAAGAGTACAAACAGTAAATTATGTGGACTGTGATTAGTACAGTTATGATAAAGAGTTAGAACTTCAAAAGTACTATTTTTATTTTGGAAACCACCACTTCTAAGGTACAGATGTGATTTTGTAATGGCTGCTGTTTTTTTGGAGTGTCCTCGGTGGGAAAAATTACAGATTGAGAAATAAAAAAAATCATAAAAAATTAAATTTACATAAATTAAAAAACAGTAAACACACACAAAAAACTCCAAGCAGATAAATGCCATGAGAATTCAGATCTTAACATACTTAAGATAGTAAAAATGTTTAATGTGTATGAGAAAGAATACAGTATTTGAATATTGTGTATTGATGCCATTTCTCACTATTAATAAGGGCAAAACTAGGCAAGACTCCATGCATGCAGTTAGCAAATTGCAGGTGCAGAGTACCTGATCCATTTCAGAACCTTGATGTGGGGGTTAGGTGCCTTTGCCCCACTCTGCAGTACATGTCAGGACTGGTGCCCTCATGCCTGCCATTTGCAAGAAAGGAGATTCCGACTAAAGATTAGGAAGAACTTTCTAATGATAAGGTGGTGGACTTAGCTGTCAGCTGCTATTCCTGCATCACAGGAGGTTGGATTGGGTCCCTTCCAGCTCTACATTTCTATGATTCTATTATCTTTCTCGCTTGCAGCTGGCAAATTTTCGAATTACCAATCCAGACCATTTCAAGCCGATTGTACTCCATAGTTCTGTGCAAAAATGCTTGGTGGGCATTTCATTTACATTTCTTACAGCCCCCAGACTACATTCCTCTCATTGTGCTTGTACTGTGTGGGATGAAGTTTACCATTTCACCCCTTGATGTACTTTTCAGATTGTTGCTTATTTCCCCACCCCCACATACAGCAGGGCATTCTTGTTCCTCTGTTCTTCTGTGGTTACAATGCTCCAAAGATTATACAGGTGTAGATTCTGCCCCAGAAATATATAGTTAGCACAATTTAATATCTATATCAGTGTCCCATTGGGATGTCATATTCATTTGGTTACCATAAATTCATTTTCAGTCTACACAGTACAGTATGGACCACTTCTCAGGGATGCATAACTGGTACGCCTGTTCGCATGCTCGGCCAACATACTGCAATGTGTGTCGGGAGGCACTATCTGGAGTCACGTCCCACGGACTCTCCTGCGAAGGTAAAATCCTTTCATTATTTTGTGCTTGGAACATAAAGCTGTTAGGCTTCCAAGAAGGCATTGGTCAGACTCGCACCCCATTGGTTGGTCACCATTCCAAGACGGGAATAACCGTATGATCCTGAAATGTTCCCTGCCAGACTTTGACATCTTGCAAATGAAATAGGCCTTGATCTAAAAATCCTGCTTATGCAATGACTGAGAAAAATTATACCAAAACAGGATTAGCTACAGTACAAAATAAATCTGGTTAGGTTTGATTCTATATTTATTGTGCTTCATAACTTTTGTCAAATTATAGGAGCAAAGAACCTTATGAATGAGAAGGATAACTTCTTCTTTTTTTAAAATTATCTCAACTTTGTTGGCATATATAAAAGATTCCAGGAGGGTTTAGTACAATAAAATCAGTAACCAAAAAACCTTCATCTAACATTTAAGTTAATGTTATATAACATTCACAAATCTTCATTGCGTGTTGCAGAAACCTGGCTGCTAAAGATAACTGTGGTTGGGCTTTGTGGTCAGCAACCTCTCTCAGGTTAGATCCTTAGAGGGCGTTACATGATATAAGGGGAGAAATACATCTAAGATCCACAATTAAATTCAGGAATATTTTAGAAATATGACATGAATTATTTTTTCTCTGCAGGTAATTCATCAACATAACTATTCCCTACTGGATTGTTTTAGAATATTTTTCAGAAAATATGTCTGATTCAAATAAAATAATCTGTAATTTGGTAATGTATATGTAATGTTTCCTGAGGATAATTAATTCCTAATTAGAACAGGTTTAAGATTTCCTGTACATTCCTTGTTTAGATTAGATTGGTTAGTGATGCTAAAAGCAGAAGAAAAGAAATAGGTTTTGTAACACTGGGTTTCGTGTAGATGTACATGGAGTGTTCGCTCAGCTCACCTCATATCTACTCTTCTCTTTCTTCCTTTCCCTCTCCTCCTGGCTTTTCTAGTCTGCAAATTTAAAGCCCACAAGAGGTGTGCTGTCCGGGCAACTAATAACTGCAAATGGACAACACTAGCATCTATTGGGAAAGATATCATTGAGGATGAAGACGGGGTATGTATGAGGCCATTTCTCATGTAGGGAAGGTTAACAGGCATATAGAAGGCATTTCACATACACCTCTGCTTCTGCTAAGATTCTCTAGATTCTTTAGAGACTTCAGAGAGGAACATGTATACTTACTTTTAAAGTACGGTGGGGGTTATTGGGTTGTGGTTTTTATTTTGATTATATATTTTGTGGTTTTATATTTTGATTTTGTTCTGTGAGCTGCCCTGAGACCTCCAGGTATAGGGCGGTATACAAATTCAATAAATATTAATAATAATAATAAAGCAATGGGAAGGGTGAGTGTTGCTCTATATTTCAAAGAGGGCATAGAGTCTAGTAACGGCCCTATAATGAAAGTGATTTATTTTCTGCTTGTTTGCAGATTTCAATGCCACACCAGTGGCTTGAAGGAAACCTGCCTGTGAGTGCCAAATGCACAGTGTGTGATAAAACATGTGGCAGTGTACTGCGCTTGCAAGACTGGCGCTGTCTCTGGTGCAAAGCAATGGTCAGTTAATGTTGCAATGCTGTTCAATTTTACTCCCTTTTCTGCACTGTGCCTGTGTATTCTGATAATGCTACTATGTAAGCAGAAAGTTTCAAAGGCATCCCACTGAATTTATTTATTTATTTGCTAGTTAGATTTCAACTAAAATAAGCCAGCTGTTAGATATTTTTAAAAGATTTTATGCTGCTTTTGCCAATTACCAGTCTTTTACATAGTCGCGGATAAGCATAGCAAAATGTGTAGCCATCTATAGGCTCTTTATCCACTGATTCTAAGATGGGTAGAAATGTCGGTGATCTGTCATGATGTTACCACAGCAGCCTAAGGAAATTTCACTATGTTGAATAAACAGAATTAGATTAATAGAGATTGCTTGCTTACTGGTCCTTTGCCAGAAAATAAAGGTCACATCTGAAAGCAATAATAAATGTATTACAGATCTTTCTGATGCAGAATATAGAGTCCTAAATATATGCTCTTCTTGTATCCTGGGAATCGCTTATTAACAAGCCGTATATTATTTTGGCAAGGCCTGCCTTTCCTTGACAGTCAAGCAGAATAGCACTGAATTATTTTGGATACTTCGCTGATTCTTAAGTGTAAATCCTAAGGATAATGAATTTCTTGGCATTCTACATGCACATGAGTGTGTGTGGAAAATGTATTTGAAATGTAAGCAAATAGCCAGAGAGGCGTAAGATGTCCAGATAAACCATTTGGCCTCTGATGTTTTATAGTTGTTCACAGAATTATTTAAGGAAAATGATATGCAATTAACTACAAAACTTTTGAAAAAATCTTGGGCCTTTGTGAAAGATCAGTTGCTTTTTTGTGCCCGTTGTTTAAGGTCCTGCTCTCATTATTTATTCTTGCCGACTGTAGAATTTCTTGTTTACTCCTACATTTTCATCAGTGTTTCCAGTTTAACAAACCTACTCTTCACCAATCTCTTGATCTGTAAGTCAGTATTCTTAGGATACAACTTTCAGAATCAAGTGTCCCAAGTATTGTAAGAAGGGAAATGATTTTATATTCCTTTGAGCTGGATAGACTAAGGGTTGGTATAACTATTTCATCCTGTATTATGCACACAGGTTTGTAAATGCATGCAAACAAAACACTACAGGGCTAAAGCCTGTTCAGATGTAATGGCCCTGCTTTGGGAACTCCCACCCTGCTCCTTTCCTTGTGGGCTTGCTTTGGCAGGTTTTGTGTTATGTCCCAAATGGAAACTGTGGTTTAATTTTGGACTTGTAACCACTGTGTTTCACAGATCATGGACTGGACTCCCAAGATTAAGCTAGTTTGTGATTTCAGTGTATATTTCTTTTCCTTTCCATTCCTGTGAATTTCTTCTTCATTAAAACACCTGAATAGAAGCAAAACTTTAGCTAATATATTTTTCCCCCAGGTACATACCTCATGCAGAGACTTGTTACCAACCAAATGCCCGCTTGGCCTTTGCAAAGTTTCTGTCATCCCTCCTACAGCTCTCAACAGCATTGATTCGGATGGTAGGTATCAGCTAATGCTTTTCAGTGTTTGTTTCACACTTTGCCAATCAAGCAAATAGCTCAAAAAACCAATGTTGGCATAACACATAAAGCAGTTATTCTCATTATAGTGCCTAATACTCATTATGTGCACCATAATCTTTTTCTCTTTCCTTCTTCCTTGTTTCGTTCCTTATCTTCTTTCTTACAGTCACAAAGACGGGAGACCTAGACTGCAAATTTGTAGAGCTCAAATTTAGTATAGGTGTTGTCACACTAAGATATTGGAACAACTGTTAGGTACTTGTAAAAGTGCAAGGTCCGCAGATCAGAGCAATCGAATAACCACATTGGGGCAATTCAATCCATCAAGTAAACTGACCACTAACCGTTAAAGACTTTATATGCCATTAGTAAATCCTTGAACTTGGCCCAGTAACAAAGCAGCAGCCTGTGCAGATCTTTGAGCAGGAATGTCATATGCTGAGAGAATCTCAATCCTATCAGCCATCGTGCTGCAACATTCTGTACTAAATGCAACCTAGTGCAGCCACTATGCTAATAATGAACCCATTCTCCAAATCTTAAAAGTCAGAATTAAAATGTCACCGTTGGAATATTTTGATTTTTTTAAAAAGGAATAAAAAAACAGTAAATTGAAACAGCCATGTAGTTCCATGTATTATGCTGGTTAAAGATCACTTAAAGACCTGCAGACTGTTAGCCACCCTGTGGTAATAGAGCTCAATTATTCTTAATTTTTGCTTTTCCCTCTCAGGGTTCTGGAAAGCCACTTGTCCCCCTTCTTGCACAAGCCCTTTGCTGGTCTTTGTTAACTCAAAAAGTGGAGACAACCAGGGAGTAAAGTTCCTACGAAGATTCAAACAACTGCTGAATCCTGCACAGGTCTTTGATCTTATGAATGGAGGACCTCACCTCGGGTAAGAGATGCTCTCTTTATGTACAGATGCCTGCAAATACTTAGAGTGGCCCCAGGCATGAGGGACAGAGCATGAGCTTATATAATGTGGCAATATTGAAGAAAAAGAATGTGTATACAGTGAAACCTTGGTTGTCGAACGTAATCTGTTCTGGAAGACCGTTCGACTTCTGAAACATTTGACAACCAAGGCGTGGCTTCCAATTGGTTGCAAGAGCTTCTTGCATTCAAGCGGAAGTGCAAGAAGCTCTTGCAACCAATTGGAAGCCGCGCCTTGGTTGTTTTTTTGTAAATCTTGTTTTTTTGCCATGCGCATACAGCTGAATGTGCACAAGTTAAATGCACACAAGTTGCAGACTTACTGTAATTTATGCTTTTCTGTGTCTTTGAATAAGAACGCCTTTAAAGTTTAGAAAGCTGCCTTATTAGGTCAGACTGTTTGTACATCTAATCCACTATTGCCAACTCTGACTGGCAGTGACTCTTTAGGATTTGGGGCATAGGTCCTTCACATTACCAGCTATCTGCTGCTTTAACTGGTGATGCCAGGTGAGTGAGCCTAGAGACCTCTTGATGTAAACACACTTAGCTATGGTCTCAGAATGTATGTGTTCATTCTGTTACATTTACTGCAGGGATACAGTACCCCTTACAAAGCTCCATAGAACCTTTCATTTATTTGTTGAATTGCAAACCACTCTCTGTGGTTCTTGTTCTGGGAAGAAAGCATCTGCTTAAAAAAACCCAAATACTCTAGTACCCAAACTTATGTCTTTGTGTTGCATAGATGGCTAACTGGTACACTGCTGTTACTTTGCCCCTGCAAATACAGATTCTGATTAATTTGAAATCCAACAAAAGCCTTTATTACTCCTGTCGAATAGATTTTAGTTGTTAAACTCTCTCATATTTTAATAATACATTATAGCAGATATACCTTTTTTCCTGTGCAGTTTACGTTTATTCCAGAAATTCGACACCTTCCGAATTCTGGTATGTGGTGGGGATGGAAGCGTTGGATGGGTTCTCTCTGAAATTGACAGCCTTAGTCTCCATAAACAGGTAATTTCTCTAAGTTGCCATTCTACATGTGGATTGGCTAAATGACAAAAGAGAGCAAGGAGGACCTTATGAAATACAATTTTGCCTAAAATAACGAAATATCTAAGACCGAAAGTTTGCATGACAAACATGGGATTCCCAACTCGGTGTTTACTGAATGTGAGTAAGGTTCATTTGCAAGAGAGCAGCAGTAGGTGTTGCCCCCACCTAGTGTTTATCACAATATCTTCCCCCAGCCAAATATCTTTCTGGTCTCAGGAAGTCTTAAAGGGTATAGTCTTTTATGTATTTGTTTGCTTAGGGCTGGTTCACAAGGCCCTGTTTAAGTCTAGCATAGCAACTGTTCCGCATAGCAACTCATTCATGTGTAGATGTTCACCATGCGTAACTTTCAGCTTTCCTTATGCCGCTGCAGTCTTCCAACCCTTCATTCCAATTCACAGTTTCATGGCACAAACCATGTAGAGTAGCCTCTGTGCAGGCAGTTTCGAAGTTATCGTTGGGCTGATACTTGATCATATAAATCATGCCTAGTTCTTGAAATAGCTATTTGCTTGGAATGGAAGTATTGCCTTTATGATAACAAATAATTCTTGTTTCAAAATGGCAATAGCACCACTTTGTGGTTAACTGAAATACTGATCTTTAACAAAGCTTTCAACTATTGTTCAATGTCATGGCTGTAATTGAACTCTTGTTTCTCACACTTTAACTTTTTAGAAACAGATTTCTTATCAGCTATTTTTGACTGTTTCCATCCCTACATTGCATCCTTCTTGTTGTTATTGTTGTAAACTCCAGCAACATACACAGTGGGTCTCCATATTTTTTAAAAAAGACCTGTAGATGTTGAATAGGAATAAGCCACCATTCCTTGTAATGGAAAGCTGGGGAAATATTTATTTTTTTAATGGGTAGGAATTCTTAATTAAGGATCTGGGGGGGGGGGGCTCTAATCTGCAAAAAATAAAACAACAAAATAATTTGAAAATGGTGAAACAATATGGGTGAAATATTAACGACATATTTTCTTTTTAACTGGACTCTTTACTGTGTAATTTTCTCACATCGTCTTTACTGTGAGAAATCAACTAGAAAACATTCAGTGGTCAGAGTTGGTGTGGGCAGTGAATCCCTTTGGGCTAGTCTTATTCTTATTCTCCCCTTCCTATGTAGTGCCAGTTGGGAGTGTTGCCCTTGGGCACAGGCAATGATCTTGCCCGTGTGCTAGGCTGGGGATCTGCTTGTGATGATGACACTCAACTTCCTCAGATACTGGAAAAGCTGGAAAGGGCCAGTACCAAAATGCTTGACAGGTAGGTGCTGTTCTATGATTCTGGTCCTGTTCCCTAACACAGTGATAGTCAGAATCACCAAATGTGCACATGGAAGTCCATTGCACTTCTGGAGCTTCAGTGCTAGATATGGCCCAAAGTCTGAGGTTTTTGTCAGTGGATCTGCTTTACTCTGCCCTGAGTCTGTTTATTGGGTTGTGGGTGTTTAACGAGCTGTGTGATAAAGCAGTGGAAATGAGGAAGGCATCCCTGAAAGATTTTTGTATGGCATTCTTTTAACATCAGCTGTTTTCTGTATCAGTCAATATAGTAATAACTATGCTGAATAGTTCCTCCTACGTATCCCAGGATTCCCTAATTTTAGGAGGAGTTGCTTTTTCAGGAACGTTGCTCTCCTTCCTTCCCAATAGTTTAAGAGTATTTTTGTGAGTGTGAAGAGATGGGATTTGTCTCTGTGTGAAGGCATCCTGCTGGCCCTGCCTCATTACACATGTTGCACCTGAACAAAAAAAGTCAAAAGGATCAATTTCCTCTGTTCATTTTTAATACAGAGATGTAAGAAGGAAAAGTGTGTTCTTTCTATCATCATCTGCCTTAAGCATCCACTTCCTGTTGCTTCTTCATAAACCCTTTTAAGGGTATCTAATTTGTATTAAATGCTGTGATGTCTATTTTTCAATAGGTGGAGCATTATGGTGTATGAAACAAAACTTCCTCGACAAGCATCTGCTTCTACAGTCACTGAAGATTTCAGTGAAGATTCTGAGGTAGTTGTATACATCGGGGGGACTATGAAAATGAACTTAAAAAAGTTAGATGATAGCAGAGCAAAACTCCTATGAGATAGATACATGGGGAAATAGCTCTAAGGGGAGGCATGGCTGCTATACTCAGATATGTAGAAAGGACTCAAGAGAGGCTAAAAAGTATTTTTAATTGTTTCCATAGCTCAAACAAACAAACTGCAATCATTTCCCTTGTCTGAAGCCACAATGAAGTGAATAATGTACCAAGTTGCTTGACTTGTTTGTATGTTTTGTGAGTGCTCACTGTAGAGTAAACTGAAATCATGGCTACACCTTTATGGGGAGCCAAGAATATAGCATGTACTGTTCCATGTTGACCCTGTGATGTGCAAGTCCAGATGAGGTGATAACAATTATCCATTTCTAACCATGACAAGGTGCAGCAGATTCTCTTCTATGAAGATTCTGTGGCTGCTCATTTATCCAAAATCTTGACATCCGACCAGCACTCAGTGGTCATTTCATCAGCCAAGTAAGTGCTCCAGAGAGAGGTGGTATAAAGAAGTCTGCTATGTTATGCTTGTTGGGGAAATAATTATTGCTTACCTGTTCTATTTCACTTAGGGTGCTCTGTGAGACTGTGAAGGATTTTGTGGCTCGAGTAGGGAAGGCCTACGAAAAAGCACCGGAAAGCTCTGAGGAGTCAGACGTCATGGCCAGAAAGGTATTTGGGGGGAAAGGAAATTCAAATCTATCTCTCCCTTCCTCTCTCTCCAACACGCACGCGCGCGTGCGCACACACACACACAATACAATTTCCATAAAACTTTATGCTTTGTACTTGTAGTGCTCTGTTTTGAAAGAGAAGCTCGACTCCCTTCTGAAAACACTGAATGAAGAATCTCAAGCTTTGTCATCTTTGCCAAACCCGCCTCCTACCATAGCAGAAGAGACAGAAGATGGTGACGGTTCAGGCAGTGCTTGTGATTCTTCTAGTGAGCGTTCAGTAGGCTCCTCTTGCACTGCCCGTCCTCAGATATTTCGTCCACGTGAGCAATTGATGTTGAGAGCCAACAGTCTGAAAAAAGCTATTCGTCAGATTATAGAGCATGCAGAAAAAGGTAAGGACTAGAAAATCCTGAGTGCGCCTCAAGTGCTATATGGAAGGAAATATGCTACTGTATTATCAAGACATACAAGAATTGGGATTCAACTACTGCGTTTTTAAATAGGCCGTATAATTCTTTCAAAAGTCAGAAATGAATTCTGTAGACTGTGTAGGGTTTTCACCATGAAGCTGCCATTTTTTCTGATGTCAAAGGCTTTTCAGAAGTAAGAAAAACATTTATCAGATCACCGTTTTCGAACATATTAGCTGACTGACCATGTTCACCTGTCATGCTAAGTAATAAACAAGCAGCATGGTAGTGCATGCAGCTGAATGACTCCCATTTCACTCTGTTCAAATTGGGAGTAACAAACCAAGAGTTTATTGTAACATGTGAATTAGTGCTTATGGTTTTTTCTTTCTTTCAGATGTGCATACATACATGCATCATTTTATTTGTATGCTGGCTTTCTGTAGCTAAAACCATGCTCTGTGGTTTTTTGGGGTCTATTTTATTTTACTCTATTCTACATATTTGGAGTATGTGTTTAAGTGCTTCCTATTTTGTTTCCTTTTGTTTTGTGATGGTCATTGACCTTAACAATAAATATTTGAAAACTAAGGAACTGTATTTCTAAGCTTGGCTTAGGACGAGGTTCACATGACTTTTTCTGTCATCACACAGAGGGTAAATAAGCAGAATAAATCCTTTTGTTCCTTTAGTGTCCTTTATTTGTTTTCCATTTTTAGTATCATTTGTTTGGTTACCAAATGCTTCTTGCAAATAAAGACAGGTCTTCTGGAAATGGTTTGGTCACATGAGAAATATATCCTTGAAAGTGCAACCATTGCACCTTTTTCCACATTGGTTGAACCATTTTGATTTTGATTAGAAAGGCTCCTATCTCCTTCAAGTCTTCCTTATCTTCATTCTTGAACATAGATGTAGTTTGTGGGCAGGAACTAGAAGTGTGAAATGTGCAAGTCAGCTGAATTCCTGTTGTTTACATCAGGTGTTGCAAAAATGAGATGAGCAGTGGCCTGTGTGTTTTGATGTTTACAGAATCTGGGAAAGCCATTTGATGAAGGTTCTAGGATGAAATGTAATAGTGTTGCTGTCTTCCACTTACCCAGTTCCCTCCCTGAGTGCAGTGTGATACCTAGCAAGTCTGTCTGACTCTGTTACTGTTTTACTGTTTAGCTGTAGATGAACAGAATGCTCAAACCCAAGAGCAGGAGAGCTTCCTCTTGGGTCTCTCTACCGCTGAAGAGGGAAAGGACTTAAGGAATGAAAATAAAATCTCCTTACAGTCTTCGCACACTGGCAACTATGGATTTCCAAAAGGGAGGAGCCATCGGAAAGGTAAAAACCTTAGTTAACCTTTGTTGAAGGCAACATCTTTAAATGTGTCTTTCTGGAGCCTTCTTGGAATTTGTAATATTTCCATAGCCCTGGGTCTGAGATCTTGCTCCAAGTGTTACACCATCCCTTATCAGTTGGATAGTGAGATAAGCAAAGGATGACATATTGTTGTTGTTGTTGTTTAGTCGTTTAGTCGTGTCCGACTCTTCGTGACCCCATGGACCAGAGAACGCCAGGCACCTCTGTCCTCCACTGCCTCCCGCAGTTTGGTCAAACTCATGCTGGTAACCTTGAAAACACTATCCAACCATCTCGTCCTCTGCCGTCCCCTTCTCCTTGTGCCCTCCATCTTTCCCAACATCAGGGTCTTCTCCAGGGAGTCTTCTCTTCTCATGAGGTGGCCAAAGTACTGGAGCCTCAGCTTCACAATCTGTCCTTCAAGGATGACATACATCTTTAAATTCTCAGTTTTTATGCTGTTTTAGCAATAGATCATCTCAGCCTGAGTTCCTGAACCAGCTTGTAGTTGTTATTATGACCTTAGGTATAGGGCTAGGAGCTAAGCTATTAGGATCCAGGATTTGCAGTACATAGTTTAGTAGCAGCTGTTAATAAGCTCAGCTGTGTTTCTCCCTGAAATACTATTGACTCACTTTATTCTGAATAACCATAAGTAATTTTAAAATGCATTGGTCAGTAGGGCAAAGGAAGCTACAGAAGTTAGAAAAATCTTCTTTTCAAAAGCATCAAAATTTCACAAAGTCTGTGGAATTCTAAATATTTATAACAAACTTAAGTAATTAATAGTTCTTTCATATGTCCCTTTGTTTCATTAAAAGCATAACTTAGTATAGTTTCCAAAAGAACCCACTATTTAGTTTTTAATAGAAGCTTGTCCTCAATTCCATATACTTACAGATCTCCTTGGACTTTCAAATATTTTAATTATGACAACGATTTCTTAGATTGAATATACAGTATTTTAATATTGGCTTCAACATCATGATGGGTCTTTCTTGGAACACTTTCAGTGTTGGCTAGAATATGTTAGAAAATAACAGAAGGGCACAGGAAATCATGGCAGAGAGAACTGCATAGCATTTGTTAGTTTAAGTTTCTTTTATATTTTGAACTGGGAGCACTTCAGAACATCTTTATTCCAGCTAAGGCTTGTTCTTTGGCTACAATATAAAAACCTATAATGAATCTGCCCAGATTAAGAGTACCTAGCTGAAAATGTTGGTTTTCATAGCACAATTTGTAACTAACAAACAGTGTGTCCCACTACACCTAAGTTTTCTCTGTTCATCATTTCATAGCATTCTAATGGTACCTGTGATTTTTGTTGTATTTTGTAGTTATCAAGTCTCCTTGTGAAAGATTAATAAGTAAAGGAACTTTATCAGTGGGAAGCTCTGCCTCTCTTCCTCCCCAGGCAGGAAATCGGGATAATCTGCCAATGCTGAATGCAAAGATCATCTACCCCAGTGAGTGCAACAACACTCTTCCCGTCTAGCTAAACCAGAGATGACCTCTTCTGGCACTGAGGACATAACATGGTTTTTCTGTAATCCATTACTGATAAATTAGCTCCTTCTACCACCCCAGAAAGGCAGGGAACACATAGCCAACTTTTGGGTCCTAGACTAGGTTAGCTGACTCTGCTCCCAGTTTGTTCCCTGCCTTGCCCAGTACAGCATCTCTCTCTCTTTATTATTATTTTATTTATATATTCATCATGTATTAAATATATATACCGCCCTTCGTCCAAGGATTACAGGGCAGTTTACAGTATAAAAACACCAAAATACATAATGTGATAACAAACAGTTATCCCCCCTTTTGTTTAAAAGACCATAGAGGCCTGGGAATGTTTTCACCTGGCGCCTAAATATATGTAATGAAGGCACTAGGTGAGCTTCCCTGGGGAGAGCATTCCACAAATGGGGAGCCACTGCAGAAAAGGCCTGTTCTTGCGGAGGGGGCACATAAATAAGTTCCTTTCCATTTTTTCCTTTTCTCTCAAACTTAACCCCTGCTCCGTTTATATCTGTCTTCTTTGTTAGCTTTTCTGTATTGTCTCCTTTTCTGTATTGTCTCCTTTTATCTACCACTGGAAAAGGGGCATGTATGGTAAAGCTAAAGCCCATCTGTGAGAACAAGTATGAAATTAGGGTATACTGCTTAAAACTTCCAGATTTTCAAAATCTTACTCCTAAGATGAACTGATCATCACCAGGAGAGCTAATTGTTGTTCAGAGAGAAAAAAGTAAACCAACTGGTTTTGAACAAGAGCTATGCTATACAAACAATGAGGTCTATTATTCAATATTTAGAGGCACATGCCAATAACTGCAGGACAAACTCTGCTTTATAATGGCCCATTTTACTTACATCTCTGTTTTGGGACCACATTCATGCACTTCCATATAAATTCTGAGGATTTTCCTTATAGGAGTTGGGAAGCTGAGTGGGTCCCACTTCAGAACAAAATTTTGAGCATATTTTTCCTAGCTTTCTAACCAAACTAGATGTAAGTTTAAATTTGTGTTTGCATTTAATGTGCATTTTAAAATGTGGATAGCTACTGAAGAGGGAAGGTGGCTGATAAATGTGGGTTGCAGCATACAAGGATTTTGGGTCATTCGGGGGTTAACCCTTTCGTCCCTTCTGTGGTCTTGAAGAAAATTTTTCATTTGAAGTTGCTATATGTATTGGAAGGAAATCTACCATTGGCACCAGCGGAGGTTTTTTCCACCCATTGCAGCTTGAAAATTATTTTTGTTGGGACCACAGTTGGAGAAGAAAGGGTTAAACTCCCCCTTCCCCATCAGCTGCTGCCCCAATCTAAAATTTCTAAAAATATGCATGTTAAATGTAAACAACATACGTATTTAATAACACATCTAGGTTGATATCATTAGATCAAAATATATGGTAGAGAAAGTTCTGTTTCTTCTCAGGCACACATAAATTGTTCTTTGCTTGAATCTGCTTCTGTGTAGGATTTAAGGACTAAGGCTGGAGTTACTCATAGGTCTAAATTCCTGTTTTTTCCTCATTGTTCAGCAACAGTGAAAGTGTGAGATAATGTTTCATGCTCCAGAAGTGACATCCTGTTGATTTTGGAGGTAAAATAGATCCTGTTTTGCCAATTGAAAATATGCTGTGTCCTGTGTGCTTCATAAACTCCTTGCAGCTTCCTGTAAGTTTTGTATTCTGTTGACAGATATCCGTGCTGGGGCATCTGGTTCTCTACCTGGAGGTTCTGTCATCAGCCGGTTGTTGATCAATGCAGACCCGTTTAACTCTGAGCCAGAAAATCTGTGAGTATTCAAATAAGAGTGAAGGGAATTGAATTCCCTTTGCCACTGTATTACTGAGGAATAAATCATTTTAACAGCAAGTGGAACATTTTTCTTACAGTGTAGACAAGGCAAGACAGTCTCTACGAAGCTTGTCTAGTATTTCGATTTTGCAGAAAGTGGTAACACTGAAAGCAGCCCTGTTTTTTTAAAAGAGATGACTTCACTTACTAACGTGCTTATCTGAATTCTAGTAAAGTCTCCCTCCATCGTGATGGCTGGTCTCATATTAAACATTACGTGTGGGTTCTGTTCCAGTCCCCCACGAGCATACACAAAACTGCCTATAATAGGGGGCACCCTGGAGAGTCTAGTGGCTCATGAGGAGACCCACCCCAGAGCCTCTTCGGGCTCCAAGGTGGGTTTCCTCACAAGCTGGAGGCACAGCAGGGCTTTGTGGAGCTGCTCAGCCTCACCGCCTAACAGCTGACGTGAGGGATAGCACAGCAACAGTTGCCACTTCCCTGCATGTCAGTTGAGGAAGCCCTGTTGCCCCTCTGGCTTGTGCGGAGAACCTCCCCAGAGCCCAAAGAGGACACCTTCACAAATAAAGGTAAAGGTACCCCTGCCCGTATGGGCCAGTCGTGTCCGACTCTAGGGTTGTGCGCTCATCTCACTTAAGAGGCCGGGAGCCAGCGCTGTCCAAAGACACTTCCGGGTAGCGTGGCCAGAGTGACGAAGCTGCTCTGGCGAGCCAGCACCAGCGCCGCACACGGAAACGCCGTTTACCTTCCCGCTATAAAGCGGTACCTATTTATCTACTTGCACTTAGGGGTGCTTTCGAACTGCTAGGTAGGCAGGAACTGGGACCGAACGACGGGAGCTCACCCCACCGCGGGGATTCGAAAAGCCAACCTTACGATTGGCAAGTCCTAGGCACTGAGGTTTTACCCACAGCGCCACCCGTGTCCCTCTTCACAAATAGAGGACACAAAATAGAGCGCATGTATATAAGGAGTTGCCTGTAATATGTTTCAGGTTTTTTTAAGTGACAGAAACTGCTAGTTGTGATGAGAAAGCTGGCTATGTTCTTCTGGCTGAGGGGTTTCTAAAATTTTTCCTAGAATCATAGACCCTGAGGATCATCTATTTCCCCGCCTGCAATGCAGGAATATGCAGCTGTCCAATATGGGGATCAAACCTTCAACCTTGGTATTATCAACACCACACTCTAACCAACTGAGCTATCCAGTTATTTTTGTACCCAAGAAGGAAATGGAAAGGAATTTTATTTTGCTTCTCTTTGTTTTAGGTTCTTGAGTCATTTGTTATTGAAATAGGAGACATAATCCAGAGGCCCCCTCTGACAGGCTTTATTCCTAGTGCACAGGTGGACAGCTCATTCATATACAGTGGCCATATTGGGCACAGGGGCATATGGAGAATGCTGAAATATCCCACCACTTTACATCAAAGGTGTCTCTCTTGCTCTTTATAGCGATTGTTACGTAGAGAAATGTGTGATGAATAACTATTTTGGAATTGGACTGGATGCAAAGATCTCTTTGGACTTCAACAACAAGCGTGACGAGCATCCAGAAAAGTGCAGGTAATCAATCATTTGTGGAGCTGTTTTATACATTTTAAAAACCTGTATCCTGTTGTGTCAACTACAGTTATAAATCTCCTTCACATTTCATCATGCTACTTGACTGTGTCAATGCATCATTCAGTGGTATCATTTAACTAAAAAGAAATTTCTGCATACTGGGTAATTTGTTTCTTCATCTTCTTCATAACAAGCAGGCTTTGATAGGAATTGGATGCAGCACTTCTTTTATTTCACAACTGCTTTGGCAGATGTGCTTATAAGGCCACTTTTACTTCTAAAGAACTGCAAACCATAGGCTGAGTGCTTTGATGATTTGTGTTGCTAAGTCCAACAAAAAATTTTTTAAAGTTATTTATTTCCAGAGAAACCAATTAAAATTTACCACATTTTTCGCTCCTTTAATACTTCTTGCTGTAGGATAGTGGATAAAGTATTTCAGTGTCTGGCTTTTGTTTTCTTTCAGGCAGCGAGGTTTCATCTGAACATCATAGTATAAATTACAGTTCAATTTGTGGTCCATTGCACCACTTGATTCTTTGCTTTCCATTTTCAGAAGTCGTACGAAGAACATGATGTGGTACGGAGTTCTTGGAACAAAGGAGCTGCTACACAGAACTTACAAAAACTTAGAACAAAAAGTTTTGCTAGAGGTAATGAGTAGCCCTTAACCTCCTTGGTTTATGCAAACATGAAATTATTTGTTTGCTATCATGCACCATTAGTCTAACTTGTATGATTCATGCTTCCCTGCTTCCTAACCCTAGAGCTTAGCTCCTGAGTTATGACTTATGAGTTATTACAGGATTTGTCTGCTAGCACAGCAACTTCACTGTTCTCTTACTAGTCTGAGCTGCTTTAATTAAATAATTGAATGGGTGTTATTTAGCCTCTTGTTGCTTGGTTGTTTAACTTGCCCTGATACTTCATCAGCTGGGGCTCCCTGTTGCTTGTGAACTCTTCCCAGCTGTGTACCCACACACCCAAACCCCCCATACTGCAATTAGGTTTTAAAAATCCTTTCTATTCGCTGCAATAGAAGGTTTCTTTCAAGTTTAATTGTAATGGTAGAGCTGTTTTGACAGTGGTGGTCACAGCTGAGAAGGGGAGAATTAATTATCCCTTTCCAGTTGTGAACCCCAGATCACCCTACCCCAACTGCAGTTGGGTCTGAAATAAGTCTTCTGTTGACTGCAATCAAAAAGGGGTTTTTAAGTCTAATTGTTGCAGGTGGAAGGTTCTTCTTGAATAATACAGCTGGGAAGGGGTGGAATAACCACGCCCAGATGCAATTTCTAACAATATTCCCCCTTGCTATTAAGCTTTAAAAAGCTTCCAAATGCTCTAAATAAATACATGCTTTTTTCAACTCTAATTGCTGGGGGGCAGGGGGTGGTATGTGTGGGCATGTGCACTTTGTGTGTGTATATCCCTATGCATTGGGGGAAGTTTGGCCACACCCACTTTTCTCTAAGCAACAGAAGCCACTGTCACACAGCCCTTGGAAGGCTGGCCAAGAGAAAACGAGATCCTGTGTCTGAAAGAGGTTTCTCACCCTGAGATAAACTCTGATTAATTGCTAATCTCTTAAGCACTTTTAAAGGCTAGTAACCTACTGATCCTTGAAACCTGTGGAATCTTACATACTATAAACAAATTTATTTATATCATGCAGTGTGATGGACGTCCAATTCCTTTGCCCAGTCTTCAGGGAATTGCCGTACTCAACATTCCCAGCTATGCAGGAGGCACCAACTTCTGGGGTGGCACAAAGGAAGATGATGTGAGTACTTTAAATTTTTTGCAAATGAAGGTGTCATTCACCTTCCATTTATTCTTCTTTGTACCAAAAACCTTCAGATGAAACACTCATAGCTAGAGGGTTTTAGATACATGTTTGTTTTAATATGAGCGCCACATTGTAATGTTATCTCTGATGATGGGCTAAGATTGCACAAATGTTATTTTTCTCCCGAGGAATTGGTTGCATGATTTTGCCCTATATGAATATACAGTAATTCAGTGTGTGTAATGTACAGGCACACTCTCACTTGCCTCCACAAGATGAGTCAGATTGAGGGAATATATTCACCAGTCCAGCCAAAGGTCTCCTGGTTTTTAATGCTGATATGTTCGTTCTACTCCACTATTATTATTCTCCACCAGGCAGCAACACTACTTGATTTATTACTATACTAGCAGCAACTAGGATGGGGTGTGGGAAGAGAGGGATGTCAGGAGGATATATAGCTGTATCTTGCCCTGACATTAGTGAGAAGCAAAGGAGGCCATTATAACTGAAGGTCAAGCTGAATTAATTTCTCTTTCTTTGTTTCTCTTAGACATTTACAGCTCCTTCTTTCGATGACAAGATCCTGGAAGTGGTAGCAGTGTTTGGTAGTATGCAAATGGCTGTCTCACGTGTGATTAACCTACAGCATCACCGAATTGCCCAGGTATCTGTCAGGAGCGGGAGTCAGGCATAGGTCAGCAATAAAACACCCAGTGTCAGTGAAGATAGCTCTTTATTCAAAGAAACCAAAAGAGTGCAGGCTTGGTGATCACAGCAACCCTTCCCAGTAGGACTTGCCCTAAGGAGGGAGTTGTGAGGACTGAAGGTCCCAGCCTTTCTACCGCTCTTTAAGACTCTTCCTCCCTCGAAGGGGGAGAAATTTCAGGCTCCTTTATCTATTCTCTCATTGCTCCACTCTCTTAATTCCTCTATGTGTTCTGGGAGACCAGAGGGGAGGGGAGCAGGAGGGAGAAATTCCCTGGATTCTTCCGCAGCCTCCCTCATATCTGTCTCCTGGCCCCCCTCCTCTCCTGCCTCTGATTCTGGACTGATCTCTGCCCCAGCCTCTTCCTGCTCACTAAACCCTGTTGCCTCTTCAGCTTCTGACACCACCTTCTCCTAGTCTGCCCCTTCTTCTCCCTCTGACCACTCATTGTTGTCCCACCACCAGTTTCCTGGCTCTGAGCCTTCTTCCTCTAGGGTTCCCTTGTGGGTTCCCCTGCTGGTGACTCCCACCCTGCCTCTGCATCCAGCCAGTCCATGCTACTTAGTATTCTGCTTGCGGTCCACAAGTGATTTTGCACATTACCTGTTTTTCTTTGAGAGAACCAAAAAGTTACTATCTGTTCCATAAAGTCTATAGCCTATAACTCTGCATTCAGTGGTTGATATAGTTCAAGGCTAATAAAGGCAGTGATCAACAGCATTCAGCAAAGGCTGGTTTCTCAATATTGCACTGAGCTGGGTAGAACCATCTAGCAGCACCAGAGGAAACAAGCTGGGGAAACTGTTAGTTACTGTGGGACATAGGGAGATACTTGGGCTGCTGTAAACAAAACATGGCATGCTGTATGATTTAGGATATGTTTAACACAAGGATTTTTCATAGTGCCGGACAGTGAAGATAGCAATCTTGGGAGACGAAGGAGTTCCTGTGCAAGTTGATGGAGAGGCCTGGATCCAACCTCCAGGATATATTTGGATTGTTCATAAAAACAGGGCACAGACACTAACCAGAGATAGGGTAAGAGGAACCTTCTTATACATTGAGAGATGAACCTGCCAAGCAAAAGAGAAATCTGAGCTCCTCCACTCCAAGGCTGATGTGGAATATCGTCAGTCCTGGACTCTGTGGTTGGGAGGGCTGCTCTTGTCATCCTGCCAGTGGGTTTAGCCTGCTGTGTGATACTGAGGGAGAGGACCCTGATTGTGTGATTCCCTTCCCATGGAAGTGTAAATGGAAACAGTTTTGCTATGTTCTCACTTGGTAATGGAAGCTTATCTGTTCTCCCAGGCCTTTAAGGGAAATTAGTGGATGCTGTCTAATATTTTAGGGTTTTCCTGTAGTATTTTATTAATGATTGGTTTTAAGCATTTCATATTATTGTTCTTGAATGTGATATATTTGTGCTGAATGGAATAAGTTATTTTAGAAACTACCCTGAAATCACTACATGTGATGAAGGTTGGTCTAAAAATCTGGTAAATAAAATCATGATAGATTTTACAGAGATGGGAGGAAATGTTTCTGTGCATGCAGAAAGTATAATATAAAGATACCAGTTTCTCCTAAATAATCACAGATGGCATGGAATAGTGATAGCCTTCCTTCCTTTTTTCCAGGCATTTGAGAGCACCCTAAAGTCCTGGGAAGACAAACAAAAATGTGAGCTGCCCCGCCCTGCTTCTTTCTCCCTGCATCCAGAGATTATATCTGAAGAAGAGTCCACCCAGATCAATCAGTTTTGCCAAGCAGCGGGCACTCTGATTCACAGGTGAGGCCATTTTCTTTTCTTCTCGGGTTCATTTGGAGGTGGTGGTGCCAGAATGAGACAACAGCCCAGAAAGTAGATGCTATTGCTTTCTTCACCTCTCCTCTTCCCACCCACAGCATTCGGGAAATAGCTCAGTCGTACCAGGACATGGAACAAGAACTTGCTCATGCAGTCAATGCTAGCTCTAAGTCTATGGACAAAGTATATGCCAAGTCCAAGTCTACAGAGGTATGGGCGGGTTTCTCTTTGCCTGAACCCAACTTGTTCCTGTAGCTTGGGCTCTGTGACTATTTTATTTAGTTTTATATTGGTTTGGAGTTTCAGACTTCCAGTCCTTACGCTTATTGTCTTTCCACAGGGCCTGAACTGCAACCTTGTTGTAGAGATGGCGAATAATATTAAAGCCCTGCATAATGAAACAGAACTGCTCCTGGCTGGCAAAATGGCCCTGGTAAGGGATAAATATTAGGAAAGGTGTTTGTTAGCTATTTCTGTTACTTTTTTGCCCTTGCTGAGAACATAATTCTCCCTGTTTTTTCAAGTCCACAGCTAGGCAGTCACACAGTTGACAGTGCCTTTACCTCCCTCATCCAGCCCCTAAATATTGTTGTTTCCTATTTCTGCAATTTAGCAACATTAGATCCATGGTTTTATCTTCCATGATGCAGCCAGCACATGCTAGAGCTCTTTAGAAGAATAGATACCAATATATTCTAGAAATATAATTCCATTTGTCAGAATTCATTGCTAACCCTTTTGGGCCATAGGCGCATTTGCAAACCATAGAAACTGTGTACACACCACACACACATTGGAACCGCATGTATTCCTCCCATTGCCAGAAGTTAGGTTCAGTGGGTGTGTATTTTGCAAAATGTAGTGTAGTGGAGGAGTGATCTTCTTGGACAGTGTAGCTGAGAAGTCCAGAATTAACCTTTCCTCCATTCCAATCTCCAGGAAGATCACACACCCTGCAACAATTAGGCTTCTATTGGAACAAAAGAAAGCTTCCAAGCCTAATTGTGGCAGAAGTGTCTTTTGTCCAGAAGAAGGGATGACAGCTGGGGAAGGGAAAGTCTAACCCAGCTGCTGCAGCACCCCTTCACCCAGCAAAATAAAACCTCCATTGTAATTGGGCTTGACAAAGTAGAAGGGTGTTTTTTTAAAAAGCCAAATTACAGCACGAGGACGTGTGTTAACATTTGGACAATCATATCTTGGCTAAGATGTGAATAAGGCTTTTGCCTGTGCACAGAGCTCCTTCAGTCCTTCCTTCACACAAGATGCAATTAAACTATAGTTCCTTGTTTTGTTTAAACCAGGAAACTATAGTTACCAACTTTTGAACAAGCCTGATCTTGAAGTTGGTATAAAATCCTGGGTATTTGAATCTGGTAACCATATTTTCCCTTGTTTAGACAAAATAGGAAATTACAGTTCATTAGGGACTCTCTGGTTGTCTTGATAGTGGTTAGTTCTCCATTAAGCTGTGCAGCTCTTAGGTGTGCTTGTGTGCTTTATTTCTGATGCAGCAGTTGGATCCCCCACAGAAGGAGCAGCTCCTAGCAGCACTGGCAGAAATGGACTTTCATATGAGGAAGCTAGCAGACATTCCTTGGCTGTGGCAGCTAATGGAACCCAGTGATGAAGAGGTAACGTCAGATGAGGAGGGTAGAGCTATTGGCAGCCTTTCATTGTGATTTGTTATTGGGATAGCACAGGAATGTGAGAATAATGGGCTTGGTGCCTTCCTCTTTCAAAGCACCCTGAGCTAATCTAAATAAAATTAATGTAACTAAATTGAATTAAACTTAATTAGTTGAGATGGCAATTTTTCACTTCTCTCCTAAAAAAACCTTACTCATAGACATTGCTTATCATGAAATGTCTATATTGTTATTCTCCCCGCCCTGCAGAACCAAATGCTGGATTATTCTAAACGCAGCCGGAGCGGCAAATTTCGTCTGGTGACAAAGTTTAAAAAGGAGAAGAACAACAAGAATAAAGAAACTCGTAGCAGCTTGGGATTGCCGGGTACCGCCAGTCTGTGTATTTCCTCTTCGCCCTTCTTCACACGTGTAGCCATATGTGCACCTGCACATCTGCGCCCCCACTAAATGCAAAAACCCTTCTCTTCTGCCTCTCTCTGAACACTCCCTACTTCTCCTCCCACACTCTTTTGTGTTTGACCCTTTCATTTATTTTATCAGGTAGCTATCCCCAAGCAAAATAACACACTTGCTGGGTTCTCTCCTAGAAAATGTACAGCACTAAAATATATAAAAATAACTGAGAACATCCTTCAAAGATACCTTCAGTGACTTTCAAATGCAATTCATTCAAGGATTTGTAGCTTTAGATAGCAAAAGGACTGTGGAGCCCAAGTCCGCATAACTCCAGATCTCCCACTGCTAATACTCACTGATTTGGTTAATGATTTTCTCTCATTGATTCACTCTCAGTCTTCAATCAAGTCCTCATGTCTAAATGTCTGGGAATTCTGCATCATCACTGGTGTATCCCTAGCTTTAATCCTTATTGATTGGTATGATATTAAAAATAGCCCCTTGAAATCAATAATTCAAATGGTATCAGAATACTTCCTTTCCAGCTGTTAGTTGATTTGTTGACTTATATTCTTTCTTATGAAAACATTCTGGCTTTTACATCTGTAAATTCTGTTGGTTCCATGGTGCTAATAGTACCATCCTCTCTCCCATTAATTTTGTGGCATATCCGTATTCTCTCGCTTTCCTCTGGACCTTAAGGTTCTGTTCTCTTATTTCGAGGCTAGTGGAGAGGCTGTGTATGATCATGACAAAACTTCTTTCCCTTTAGAGGAACAAAAAGGCATTGCCACTGTGCCTATAAGGGACGCAAATGAGTTTGCTAACCAAGAATATGTGCAACAAGACTTACTGCCTTGAAAAGAAGTGATAAAAGTATCAGGGTTTCTATTTCCTTTATTCATGGGCATGGCATTAGGGAACAGATGGATTGGGTTCTGACTATTGTATCTTGTCGTAATAAGGTAGGGGTGTGTGTGTGTGTGTGAGAGAGAGAGAGAGAGAGAGAGAGAGAGAGAGAGAGAGAGAGAGAGAGAATGTGTGAATGATCCCTTTCCCCATGCATGCAGTCCCTTCTCTTCTCCCTTCACAGCACACCAGAATAATATACCCAAGTCTCCAGTTGACTGTAGCTTCTAATTAGGAAGCATCTGTTCTAACCAGAAACTATAGTTACCATCTCTGAAACAAGCCAGGATCTGAACCATAGTTTGGAATTGGTCTAAGATCCTGGCTAGTTCAAAAGCTGGTAGCCATAGTTTCCCTGTTCGGTTTCCATATTTAATTCATGTATGCTACAAAGGAAGGGGAAGGGGCTATATTCATGGACAAAAGACTTTTTCTTATCCCAGCTTTTAAAGATGGGATTTTGCACTATTTCTGTGAATGTCCAGATTTGTCTTGTGGCAAACTGATATTCACCTTAGCTGAATTACTTGATAGTTTAGTTCACATTCACACATTTTATCCTGTTAAGTTGCTGGTCAGACTGTGTGGCAAGCGTCCATTCAGGCATACTATCAGTAGCATAAAATGAGTCCTAGGTAAAAACAGCTTCCACTACATCCAGCCTCCATTTAAAACCACGTCTTGGCTTGTAATCTTGCTTCCTTTCTCTTGCTCTGGAATTGTTGAATCACTTGTCATTCCTTCTACTGTGAGGTTTAGTATTGTTTCCCCTTCTCTTTTTGATCTACTTTGGTGTTTGCTGGTGATCACCTTTTTTCTCTCCTCTGGGCTTTTGGGTACTCAACACACTCCTGCTTTTCCATCTCTGACAGTTCACCTCTGGGGAACGGAGGAGGTTGCGGCCTGGCTTGAGCACCTCAGTCTTTGTGAGTATAAGGATATCTTCATCCGGCATGACGTCCGGGGCTCTGAGCTCCTGCATCTTGAACGGAGAGACCTCAAGGTACTTCATGAGCGACTTACCAAGAATAGCCATCTACATTTGCATGGCCGTCTGTGCTGACTGTGCTTGGAGCTGGTCTGCGTACTCTCCGTTCTAGGTGGCTTTAGACAGAGTAACAAGAGTATTTTACAGCTGTGGGCTAACAGGGTCAGATCAGACAGGAAAACTCTTCATCCAGAACCCAAGCCTTTTAAAATCCACAAACCAAGACTTCTAAAGTTGTAGACAAGGCCTGCAGTTAATCATTGAATTATACGATTTGAACTTCTGAATACTGTTACTTGAAAGATATCAATATTCTGGCCTTCTTTCATAAATGTTCATATACAGTTTTGAGTGAACTGAGGAAATACGTGGCATTGGAGCCAGCACTGCCTGCACTGGTGCAATCTACGGCCAGTGTATAGTTAAACTATGGAACCCACTCCCCCAGGAGACAGTGGTGGCCACCAATTTGGGTGGCTTTAAGAAAGGATTGGAGATATTCATGGAGCATAAGGCTGTCAATAGCTACTAGGCACAATGGTCATGTTCCACCCACTGTCAGAAGGAGTGTGCCTCTGAATACAGTTGCTGTGAATCACAGGTGGACAGAGTGCTATTGTGCTCAGAGCCTGCTTGACCACTCTGTTTGACCAAGCATCTGTTTGACCACTGTGAGAGCAGGATGCTGGACTAGATGGGCCATTGGCTCCTCTTATGTAGAACAGTTTCAGATTGGATGCATGCAGAGTTCAACCGAACCCGCATAAGCAGCAGGATCCACACAGCAGCCCAGCACAACTGCTAATGTGATTTATTGTTCCAGGATCTGGATGGTTTCAGGAATTGTGTGGACCATACGCCCTGCAGTATCAAAGTACCTTTTCAAGCTTTGCTTCCACTGCTTACAATCAAGCAGTGGCAGCAAAAACTGCAGACACAACTGTAGGCAATACAACACTGGGTCCAACGAAGCATTCTCTGCTAAGCTTTATCTAGCTTTGGGGAAATGCTGTTTCTGCTAGAGGAGATTAACGTGATGCCCTTTTGATGTGGAAGTAGAACTGTCTAATGGAAGATGTGTGTAATTACAAACTGTATATTGTATCTGTCATGTGTCTCTGGTACAGGAGAAACTGTATTTTAAAATACATTTTTTGAATTGTGGGTTGTATTCAGTGTGGCTCTAAGGCTACAGTCCTGTCAGCGCAAGGATTTTTCCTTGTACAATGGACTGTTGTCCCCCCCAACATTCTGGAGCATATCCGGGAGTAGTGTGGGGGTGTGGCGTAGTCCCGTTGCAGTAGTGGTCATCCTTGCGCTGACTGGACTGTTTAGTTGACTACTGCCCTGTGTTTTTGGTTGTGCTGAATTTGTTTCTAAGATTTGTGCAAATCATCATAGCTAGTAACTGAGTTTTGCATCTATGAATGTCTGTTTAGTCTGGATGATTTTTGCTGCTTCGAGCTTATTCCATAATTACTTGCTACAATGTCAAGCTCTATGACCTTACTGCTTCGTGTTTGAGGTACTACATTTGTCATGTTGTCGTTTATCTCGAATTCCATTTTTAATATTCAGCTGCGTAGTGTTCTGCTCTTGACTAGCTCTTTGTGGGCTAAGATTATTATTCGCATTCTTTTTCAGGACCTAGGAGTGACCAAAGTGGGCCATATGAAGAGGATATTACATGGGATCAAGGAACTGAGCAGGAATATTCCTGCCAGCGAGGCTTAACTTCTGTTTTCAGAGCCTGTATCTACCATTCCCCCTGATGTCTGCACAACTGACACCTCACAGAGCAGACTTGATCAGAATCGTCTCAAGGGATCAGCCAAACGCTAGCAGTGTTCAGAGCTCATATCCAACTTCTCTTGGTGCTACCATTCTGATGTGGGGTACACCACAATCCACTCAAGTGGTACCTTGTATTCAAAGCCAGTGTTACTTTGTCCTTAACAACCACCTCCTCAACACCTTTACTCAGGCCTGGGCACACTCACTGCATGCTAGACTTCATTCAGCCAACCCCAGTATACTAGCCCGTGGACCAAAAACTTTTTGTGGACCGTCACAGAAGCAAATGTTACCCTATGATCTAAGGATTGTGCCAGATATTAAGAGCTATGAAAGCACTCGTGCATGCAAGATGATAAAAATCAGCTGTTGAGAAGATTGTAAGCCAACTATTTGGGACAACCTCAAATTAGGAAGATTCTTTTTCAGTCTGTGCTCGTTCAGTGGTGCCAGATATAGTGGCGTGATATATCAGTGCAGAGTCTTTCTTTTTTTCCTTTCCAAGGATATAAGTTATCCTTAAACAAAAAAATTCTCAGTTTCCTGTGTTCTTGCTCTGTAATGCTTGTGGATGCCAAAGGAGTGGGATTGCATGTTGTTCTGGCTTAAAACATCAAGTGCCTAGAAATACTGAACAATCTCAGAAGTACATCCAACATGGGAGAATATACTAATTCCTTATGACATTGCTTTGACTCTGATTCTACTAAGTTTTTAAAACATATAATAGGATTCTCACTTCGGGAAACAATGAAGGAAGTTTCTGTGCATAGATTTAGGCAGGGTAAAATAATGTGTTTTTTTCATCACTGTTTCCCAGACTTTGCAAAGCCAGTGTATCGTTGCTTAAGATATACAGTACATAGCATTTTCTCTGTTTTAGGAGAACCACTGCCAAATTCTGATGTAGATCCACTGAATTTTACAGATTTCCCCCTTATGTGGTTGTTTTATCATTCCATCAAGTCTTGCTTCTTTTGGGCTATTTATTTTACAGTACAGGAGAACACTGACTATAGCTTTCTATAAAGAAGACAAACTTGTAATACGATTTACAGAGGAAATCTTGAACCTGGGTTCTACATCTCTGGCTCTGTTCCATTACCACAGTTTTGCAGATACAGTTTGCCTTAATGGTGTAGATTACTCTCCCTGTACTGAATCTGGAGGATTGTAAATTGCAAGGCACACAGGTATTCACTCACCAGAAAACTCAGTCTCCCAGTGCTTTCATTTTCTATTATGCTAATGTAGGTGTACATTTGCCACCATCAAACAGAAGATAGTAAAAATTATTCCTGCACTTTATTAATGGTGATAACCACATGGAAGCCTCTTTCATTTCCTGGTGAACTTCTCAGGGAGCAAAACCATCATGTGATAACTTGGGAGAAAGATGCAGCAAAACAAATGGATATTTTCTATTCTTTTGTTGTGGATGAACTACAGTGCTTGTGTCTGTGCTTCTCCTTGAAATCTCATGTAGAAGCAAAGATGCTCTCGTTATTAGCTCCTGAGTAGACTCGGATGCAGTCTGTATTGCAGCCAGGTGTCATCACCCTTTGATAAGAGCTATATTTGCAAGGAGTTCTGGATTGCATCATTGCAGTGCTCTCAAGGAATTAACTTTCTGCACTTGTATTGCCCCTTCAGCACATGCATTTCTTTGTAAGGATCACTTGACATTTTGGGTCTAAGGCTCAGAAACTTCCAAGACACATTCTAACTCTATTAATTGCAACTGGAAATATGGTGGTCTCTTTGTGCAAAACAGGAGTCCTGGATCCCAGACATTTTATAAAAATGTCAGTGCATCAGGTTGGCAAAATGAGTAACTACCAAAAGTTGTGCCTCTGGTATCTAGAGAGATTGTATTTATTGAAAGATGTGTCTGCTAGCTAAGCAAATGCTATGAAAAGACTATGGAGGAAAGGCACACTGTTCACAATGGCATGGCAAGCTAGACATCTCACCTGTGAGAATTCAGAACTTTCATTATATAGTTTATGATTTTGTAAACGATGACACTTGAGGCGTTAGGTGACCATACTATCTGGTCATCAGACATTTTACATCTTTGAAATATTTTGAGTTGGAAACAAGACATGGAGGGAAAATACAAAACTTAGGGTGTTTAATGCCTATTTTGCTTGGCGCTACACTGGAATCATACCTGCTAGTGTTTTGTATTGGGTCCATTAAATTTCATTAAGGGTATATTGAATATATGTAAAATAATTTATCTAAGAAAGTGCTAATCCTGAACTCCTTTGGAAAAAAGGGATTGTATCTTAATAGCATGGTTCAGTATGTTTTTTTTAAAGCTGACATTACTTTTTAGTGCCCAAAATATCCATCTTTAGCTCAGTGCAGCTATTAAGCACTAGACTTATGTCCAGTACAATCCTATGCATATTTACTCCAGAAATAAGTCCTGCTCAATCGGATGGTTCTTCCAAGTAGATGTGCATAGGATGATTGTAGCCATAGTTATTTATTCTGTTTAATCTTAGTGGGATATATTCACATTTTCAGTCTATGGACACTCAAATATTAATTCCACTAGATTTTGCATCTCTGATAGGAACTGTAAAGAGGCACTTAGTGCCAGTATCTCTTGAAAATAAAAGCTCTGGCCACCTATATCATATTAAAATTGTTTTTTTGAGTATTATTTAAAGGTGAATATAGTATGTGTGGTAAATTAAATACTGTTTACACAAAACTCCTTGTATCTTAACAGATATTTGTGATGTAAAAAAAAAGAAGAAAGAAAAATGTTTTTATAAGTCATTTGATGTCTGTATTGTTGTCCACTGATGACTGTTCCCTCAGGGGTGTTGTAACCATTCCGGTGATCTGTCAAAAGCATAGGGAGGCATTTCAATCCTGTACAGTCTTGGGAAGAAGGTTTCGTGCCTTAAGAATAGAATGTGCTATTTATTATTTTAATTTATACAGTGATTACCATGGAGACACCTCTTGTATGTACATATTTTGCAGCTGATTGTTGTAAATATATTGTTCTTGTATATAAAGAAAGTCCTGTTTCCGAGCTTCCTGTCAATAATGGATCTGTTGCTATATTTATCAAGCAGGCAGTAGAATTTAATAGCAGCTTGTAAAAAAATGAGACCAATCCCAAACTTTGTGCAGGAGGAGTTTATTTTCAAGTGAAGAAATATATTTTCTGTGTTTGGTATTATAGCTATATTTCATCCAGTTGATTTTGCTGAATTGGTAGTATATGGGTTGCAGCCAACTAAATCTTACTCTGAACAGATCTATTGAAATTAATGAATTCAAGTTCACAATGTTCATTAGTTTCAGAGGGTCTACTCACAACATTGGATACAACTCTTATATGTTTAAAACCTCATGGTCAAAACCATAAAACCACCATTCTGATTTTAGTAGTTTTTGGTAGTCTTCTGCATAACAGAAAACAGAGAACTTGTGAGTATATCTTGACCCTTTGGGTTTTCTCTTTATTAATTAGATTAGATTTATACCCTGCCATTCCTCCAAGAAGGTCAAGGTAGCATATATGGTTTCATCTCCATTTTTATCTTCACAACAACTTTATGGGATAGGTTTGGCTGGGAGGAGTGATTGGCTTAATACCACCCACAGCACTTCATGACTAAACAAGGATTTGAACCCAGGCTTTTCAGTCCTAGGCCAACACTAACCACACTGGCATGAATCAAAGACTCATAGAATTGTAGAGTTGGAAGGGACCCCAAGGATCATCTAGTCCAACCCCCTGCAACGCAAGAATCTCAACTAGATCATATATGACAGATGGCTATTCAACCTCTGCTTTAAAGCCTCAATATTCCGTATTTTCATATCAATA
Source organism: Podarcis melisellensis (assembly GCF_964234715.1). Taxonomy (NCBI): domain Eukaryota; kingdom Metazoa; phylum Chordata; class Lepidosauria; order Squamata; family Lacertidae; genus Podarcis; species Podarcis melisellensis. The sequence continues at coordinate 39,898,062 of NC_138537.1, forward strand.
AAACAGATGAGAAAGGTGCCCCAAAGAAAGGTTTATTGTATAAAATCCCCAATAGGTTTCAGAAGAACTTTTCCTTCTTTAGACACATACAAGACACATACAAAAACATTTGTTTTCTTTAAGGCTTTCCCCTCCTTTTCATATTTTTTCATCACCACCCCAGGAAACTCTGGGAATTGAGATGTTAGGAGGAGGAGTTACGCTAAGACCAGACCATGTCATTACAGAGGAGGCAGGTTTAGTCGTCGTCTGAGGACTATCCCTGCCTCGGGGTCTGGTCCTGACTGGACGAATACTAGAATCAGCAAGGGATACCCACATGACCTGAAGGTGCTGCTGTGCAATGCCAGATGGGCGGGGTATAAATAAATTATTATTATTATTATTATTAGGATACACAGAAATCTCCAATAAATATTATTCCTTATCTCTGTCTTTACAAGGGCTGCAGCCATAACATACAGCCAATTTGCACTTGCAGTGAGAAGTAGACAGAGGTACAGAATGATTCTGTTAAGTGAGAGCTGGCATATCCCTCTCTTCTTGTGACTGTTGCCCATCATACGAGATGCATTATGAGAGTACCATAAACATATAAACAAAATTGAGGTAAGTCATGAATAGCAACAAGACGAATGAGGTGAGGTGTTGCAAGTTGTCCATAAACATTTAACTACCTTCATTAGGACTCATTTTGACCTACCTTGGACAGCTTTTTGTTTACTTTTGTTATGATGCACTGTAGCAGGAACCTGTTCTTCTGAGGAGTAATCAGGGACAGCACTGATGCATTTAGCCAGTTTTTCAACAATGAACTACAAAGTTTAAGAATGATATATACCAAAATCTTAATGCGATAAGATGCACCCCACTTTATTATGTATCCTATTTAAATCCCACCCATCCTTCCAAAGGAATCCAGGGCATCAAACACATTAAGGGGTATTAAGGGGCTCGGTGTGAGACAGCAAATGGGTGGGGGCCACTCAACAGATAAAGCCAGAGAAGAGCAGTTATATGACCTAGGAAGGAAAGCAGCAAGCTGGAGAGATAGGAGGAGAACAAAGTTAAAGAGCAAAGTTTGATGTATGTTTGGGAGAAAGAAGACCTCCTTGGGGTGTTGGTGCTGTGAGCTCCTCCATCGTAGCCTCCATATATCATAAAGACACCACAGTCTCCACTCTGCCTCTTTTCCAAAAGGAAACACGAACCCTGGGTAAGTGCCTGGAACCTCTGGAATCTTAAAAGCACTTGGAGATTGGCGTGGCGCGCAACAATACTGTGAGAACAGTAAAGCATTTCCTGTTATATCTTTGTTTAGTAAAGGTAAAGGGACCCCTGACCATTAGGTCCAATCATGGCCGACTCTGGGGTTGCAGCGCTCATCTCACTTTATTGGCCAAGGGAGCTGGCCTACAGCTTCTGGGTCATGTGGCCAGCATGACTAAGCCGCTTCTGGCGAACCAGAGCAGCGCACGGAAATGCCGTTTACCTTCCCGCCGGAGCGGTACCTATTTAGCTACTTGCACTTTTGACATGCTTTTGAACTGCTAGGTTGGCAGGAGCAGGGACCAAGCAACAGGAGCTGACCCCGTTGTGGGGATTTGAACCACCAACCTCCTGATCAGCAAGTCCTAGGCTTTGTGGTTTAACTCACAGTGCCACCCGCATCCCATATCTTTGTAGGCTGGACAGTATTACTTATAGGTTGATCTGAGGCTCAATCCTTGGCCCTGTTCTGCACAACATCAAATGGTGATGATGTAGAGAGGGTGCTTACCAACTGTGCAGATGATGCAAAGCTGGGAGGTATAGCTAACACCATAGAAAACAAAACCAACATTCAGGATAATCTTGTCAGGCTGGAACACTGGGCCAAAACTATTAAGATTAAATGCTACAGAGAGAAATGTAAAAGGTATTAAAAGTCAACGGCACAAGTATAGAATGGAGCAGGTTTAGTAACAGTACATGTGAAAGGGATCTAGGTGCCAGCAATATGATGCAGCTGCCTTCACAGAAGCACAGTATTCAGATCTCAAGTAGCATTTCCACTCTGGTCTGCATTGGCCAGCCTGCTTCCAGAGAACCATGTCTAGTTCTGAGTACCACATTTAAAGAAGAACATTAACAATGGTCAGGATAGTGAGGGTTCTGGAAACAAGGTTGTGTGAGGAATGGTTGAAGGAGAAGGTTATCTTTATCTCAGGGAAGATGAGTTTTAGGGGAAGCCTGATAGCCGCCTACAAATACCTGAAGTTCTGTGATGCAGAAGAGAGCAGGACTAAAACCAATGGGTGGAAATTGCAAAGGGACAGATTTTGGCTAAACACTTAAGATCAGCTTACTAGTGAGAAGAGCTGTGTGAAAATTCAACGGGGCTTTCCTTTGCTGAAACACTGAACAAGTGAACATGGTAGATAGGAGAACCAAAATAAAATGGTAAATTGTTTTGAAGGCAGGAAAAACACCAGGAGAGGGTAGAAGGGCAAAATAGAGACCAGTATACCAACATCCTTTCACAGGCATGGGTGCCATTCCAATGACTTGAGGGAAAGGAAGCTCTCTAGTGCTCCCTTCTGGTTTCAACTTGAAATTGCTTGGTGGATAAAGATGGAACTTCAAATGATTAAAATGGAAATGAAGTGGATTAGGTTTCTTCTAAGAAGGAGGAAATCCCACAAGGATTATGAGCATAGCTGTGTTAATGGAATGCTAACATTTACTTCAGCTAGTCATTTACTTTAATTGGAGAAAAAGGCCAAAGAGGGGGGAGAAATCTTTGAAAGCAAGTGATTCCTGGTCTTCCTTAATGCTCTGTAGAAATACCATAGAAGCAGTTTTTGTTTGACTGAAACAAAGGCTCTCTGAGTGTGTGTCTGAGTAAATATTTGAGGTTAGGGATTAACTAGCATTCTCAGAGTCTGATGGCAGAAAAGTAGACAACTGTGATTCAGCTGGTGAAATCAGTAAGTCTTTTGGAAGGGTTTTTTCCAGTACTAATTCTCCTTTTTAAAACATTTTTTTTACCTAGTCAAAAACAGAAGAGGTAAAAAGTGGGAGAGATAACAGTGGGAAATCTGGAAAGAGAATCAGCAGTACATTTAGTGTGGCGTTCTCCCCCCAATGCATGAGTGTGGTGTTCTTTTTGCTTTGGGAACAAACAATGATATTAAAGACAGTAAAGCAACTTTGTGTTTTGCATAGATTTTTTTTTTTAGGAGGATGAATGTGCTACTGTGAAGGCTAAACATAATTTAGTTAAATACATAATGGGATCAGGAGTGGTGGCTGTGGAAAAAATGTTCCAATGTCTGTAGAGTACATAAGTCTAAATATAAGTATGAAACTGTCCACCATAAGATATATATGCCTGTGTAAACTATAACAGTTATAAATGTGGAACTGCATTAAATCTTGATACAAATATATAGTGTTATAGGAGCTTGTATTTCCTTAAAACAAATGGTCAGATCTTCGGTGGTTATTCTCTTAGGTGTGTGATGTGTTGTGCAATGTGGAGAATCTTTACCCTCTCGGTGTTTTCAGCTGCCTTCATATTGCCTAGTGGACATGAAGGCTCAGGTATATCCTTCCTCTTTCCTGTATTACTCTTTATCAAATACACTGTGTCCTATGAAATTTCTATGGGTACGATAGTAAGGGCACAAGCCCCAGAGACAGTTGCATTCTCTCTCTATAGAATTCTCTTCAAAATAGTTTCAGATTGCATAGGGAGTTAGAATGTCGGTGCCAGTCAGGGGCAAGGAGAAGCCAGTCTGGGCAAGGAATGGTGTACAATAGAGTATATCTCATTGCAAAGCACTGTTAGGTAGGCCCCAGTATTCATCAACACTGTTCTGATAGTTTAGCGGCAGCCGTGGCTACCAGTGTGTTTCTGGGCCTAGTTCAGAGTGCTGGTGCCCTAAACGGTTTGGAACTGGATTATTTTGAAGATTTATTTTACCCATATTCTCTTCTCACTGGTGAAATTGGTTATGTTGGTGAACACATGAGGCAGGGCCTTCCTGCTGTTGGCCCTGCAGTTGTGAAACATCTTTTCAGTTAATATTTCCCTGGCCCTTTCAGGTCTGGCATCCAAGACCTTAAAAACATTTTTCACTGTTGACTTCCCTTAAGTGAATGTTGGTGATCTAATTCAGCATCTTACATATGTTTATTTGACTCCATTCACTCAGTGCTTCATACTCTGATTGCTGTCACATTTCTCTGTGAGGGTTTAACCCTGAAAAGTGACTAATAAATAAATAAACTGCTAAAGTCAACATTATTTTCTCCTTTCCAAGTTTTAGTAATCCCTCAGTATTTAGTGTTTACTATTTTAAAAACTCTTCTCCCTCTCCTCTACATCCATTATATAAAATAAATGGGGAATACAATGTGAATAAGTGACTGCAGATAGCATGATGTTGCTATAAATGGCCCAGATGGATATTTTTGTTTTGTTTTCTGCCTGAAGTATTTTATAGCAGCCAAGAAGCAAATCAAGTGCTGAAAATCCAGAAGCGGGCAAATAGTTTTTTGGAAGAATTAAAGCAGGGCTCATTGGAACGGGAATGCCGAGAGGAAGTATGTGATTTTGAGGAAGCCAGTGAAATATTTGAAACCAAGGAAGCAACAGTAAGTTATTGCTAAAGACTGGGAACTAAGTATTGAATCCCATTGCCACTTGAGGTAAAACAGAAAATGGTGTCCCCTGCCACCGCCTCCTTCTCCTCCATTGCTCCTCCCCCATCTGTTGCCACCTGAGGTGACTAGATGCAGGCCAGGGAAGCCCCAGCACATTGCAGGCAGTGGGGGAGAAAAAAATAGGTTGGAGAGGTGCAGGTGGCGGTAGCTGTGGCCTCGCTTTTCCAAGTGGCAGCTGTGAATGGCAAATGCAGGAAATGGCAGCGGTGTGCTCCTTGTGGGCCCAGATCTCCTGCCCCTCCCAGCTTGCCCTGCCACCTGAGGCAACTGCCTCACTGAAACTAATGTGTCGGCCATCCCTGTAAAGCAGTAATATGCTTCCCCAAATGCTGAATCAGCTGTCATGTTTTTTGTGCCAAGTTGGGTAGATGGTCTCCAATAATAATTCGTTCCAAGGAGGTTGATTTTCATGTCTGCACTAAAAGATTGTGTGGCAGAACCCATATCGAATCATGGAGAAGACTCCATTTCAAGTACTGTATTAACCTCGATTTTGTTTCTTTCAGCTGGAGTTTTGGACAAAGTACTTTGGTAAGTAAAGAAGTTTCATCCCTTTGAGTATAGTGGGAACCTCTGTCTCTTTTTTCCTACCTTGTATTTGTGTGTCCCCATATTTAGATATGTTTTATTAGGACTTTTCTACACATTTCCTTAATAGCGAGGTTCGCAGCACACTGGAAGATCTCTACAATTTAACCCTTGGGGGCGAGCACTGAGGTCACAGATTAGCCTATTATTTCTGTAGCCTGGAAGCAGAATTTCACTGTAAAGTTCCCCTGTGTCCTAAGCAAGTTCATTCTTTTGTGTCTGCTAATATTTTCTGTAGATGAAGCATAACCAAGAGAGCAAGTTTATATAATGGGGTGATGTAGTTAACTCTTCCCTTGCAAAGAGACATACGGCATATGGTCTGGGTTTCCCTGCCAATGTGTTTTCAGATGGAGATATGTGTGAATCCAGTCCATGTGTCGATGGATCCTGTCGAGACGGCATTGGACGATTTGACTGCATTTGTAACAAAGGCTGGGAGGGGCGCCAGTGCCAATATGGTAACATAATCTTCAATTCTCCCTTTTACTATCAAAATGCAACTGTTGTTCTTGTGTAAGGGGTTTCTCTATTCCTTCGAGTTCAGATTGATAATACAACAATTTTGTATAGAATATGCATGCTGTTCTAAAGCCCCTTTCTTGATGTACAGTAACTACAGAACTTGCAAATGGAAAAGTTATGCTTCTTTCTTTTTAAGTAGTGAGAAGTTAAGGAAATTCCCCCTGCAGTCATGTTACTCCCTCCCCTCCATGAACAGGAGACACACAGACTAACATACTAGTGGTGCTCAGTTATCAACACATTTGTTGTTGTTTAGTCGTTTAGTCGTGTCCGACTCTTCGTGACCCCATGGACCAGAGCACGCCAGGCACTTCTGTCCTCCACTGCCTCCCGCAGTTTGGTCAGACTCATGTTTGTAGCTTTGAAGACACTATCCAACCATCTTGTCCTCTGTCATCCCCTTCTCCTTGTGGCCTCCATCTAGCTCTCTAATCCAGCATTAGTAGCGTGTCAGCCTGTCCCCAGGGTATTGCTGCAGAGGGAAAGGTCTTTCCTGTTTGGCACTTAAAAAAATAAAATAAGCAAAAGGTTTGTGTTTGCTAAGGGCCATGGTTGTGGCAACTTTCAGCAATGTAAGAGGTGCATATTGTGACTGGTAATCCAATTCATTCAGTAAACATGCTTCATATATAGGCTGTTAAATCTATGTACATATTGTAGAATCATAGAATCATAGAGTTGGAAGAGACCACAAGGGCCATCGAGTCCAACCCCCTGCCAAGCAGGAAACACCATTATTGAGGCAGGAGCCACAGACCCACTAAAAACGGTGGGCGGGCAGCATACAAGTAGAAAACAATTCTCCAGCCTGAGAAGAGTTTTAAAACTACAGATTGAGCTATCTGACAGCCACCTGATCCCAGCCTGACCCACAGTTCAAAGGTGCCCCTCATTAGGCTCACTTCAGGTGAGCTTGGAAGGACAAGCTATGAATCTGCAGCTCGTGGTGACAGAGGTTCACTCAGTGATGTTTCTGTTTGCATGTTGTTTGGGAAAGTGAGGATTCAGTAGGTTTTTGCCTTTAAATGCAACTATATCAAATTCCTCCCCTATCTCCAGCTGCAACACAGTCAGTCAAGTTTGTTCTCCTGTTGAGTTTGGATTCCACCACCACCCCCAGTAGTTCACTGCGAGGAGAATCATTATTTCCAGCACAGCTCACCATGTTCAGAAAGTTAATGCTGTGTCATAAGAGAGGGAGGAGACAAATGTTCAATAATGAAAAGAATACGTTCAGCCATCAAATTGTTCTGTTTCTGCACAGTTTAAGAGGAGAAGGTTGAGTGACATAAATAGCTCCTTCAACGAATAGGACTGACTTCTTTCAACATGTATTTTACTTCTTTTGATGCCCAGTGGTTGACTACACCAACTGTTCAATTTCCAATGGTGGCTGTGAACATTTCTGTAATGAGGGCCAACAAGACAATGACCAGTACCGCTACTGCAGTTGTGCTTCAGGCTATCGGCTGGCTGATAATTATACTTCTTGTGAACCTGTTGGTAAGAAAGATGGATAAGCACGAGCTTGGCTTTTCAAATCAGAGGCAGCCACATTATTTAAGGCATAATTTTATAATTCAATCTCTTTGCAATATCAGGTATGTGCCCCCCCCCACCTTCCTTCTTCCTGTTCAGTGGCCTGTGGCATCGTGGAATAGCCATGTAATAATAATAATAATAATAATAATAATAATAATAATAATAATATAATTTATTATTTATACCTCATCCATCTGGCTGGGTTTCCCCAACCACTATGGGCAGCTCCCAACAGAATATTAAAAATACGATCAAACATTAAAAACTTCCCGGTACAGGGCTGCCTTGAGATGTCTTCTAAAAGGTATGTGGTTCTTTATCTCCTTGACATCTGAAAGGGGGGGCGGTGTTCCACAGGGCAGGCGCCACTACCGAGAAGGCCCTCTGCCTGGTTCCTTGTAACCTCACTTCTCGCAGTGAGGGAACCACCAGAAGGCCCTCAGAGCTGGACCTCAGTGTCCGGGCTGAACAATGGGGGTGGAGACACTCCTTCAGGTATACTGGGCCTCTAAATACTATTCAGTAGTATTGCCTCTCTAGCTGCATTCACAAGTATTTAATTGTTACTATGAAGTATAAGGAAATGAGGGCAGTCCTACCCTTAGGCAAAATGGGGGAGCCAACTCAAGTGGATGCCAGGTACCCACAACCCATGCTATGCTGCTGTGAGAGCATAAAAAACATACTTTTTATTTTTTTTACACACGCAGCTTTATTGTGGTCCATAGACCCAAAATACACAGTACAGCAATAGAGTGGGGGGTGTATATGTTCAGGAAGTACAATGCACTTAGATGGGGGCGGGCTGCCATTTTGCAAATAGGAATTACCTCATGCTTAGATAAGTTCCATGGCATCCTAAACATGTGTACTAGGGCAGTGGTTGCCAACATGGTTCTGGCATATGCACAGGTGGGTGCCCACAGAGGCCTCCCCTGATGTCCACAGTGTCCCCTCTCCCTGCTGAAATTAGATTTAAAAGAAGGGTGGCATGGTGGCCTTTAGTGGGGTGGGATCTGTATGTCCTGCCTTTTATCTGTACAGTGGTACCTCGGGTTCCATACGCTTCAGGTTACATATGCTTCAGGTTGCAGACTCCACTAACCCAGAAATATTACCTCGGGTTAAGAACTTTACTTCAGGATAAGAACAGAAATCATTCAGCCGCGGCACAGCAGCAGCAGGAGGTCCCATTAGCTAAAGTGGTGCTTCAGGTTAAGAACAGTTTCAGGTTAAGAACAGACCTCCAGAACAAATTATGTTCTTAACCCAAGGTACCACTGTATAGCTGTGTTTTTAGAATTTTATTGGATGTCTTTAATTTGGGTCACCGTGTGAGAAAAAAAACCTAATAATAATAATACATATAAAATTAGGTTGTAGAATTCTGGACTCTACCATCTAAGACTTCAGGTGGGGTAATATATTCCCCCATGTTTCTAATAATAACAAGAATAACAAGAACAAATTCCCTGCATGTAGTAAATTGGCACATTCGGGTGATGGGCTGTAGCTAAAAATATCTCCTGACGGGTTATGTACAATATGCAATTAGATTTTTTTTAAAAAAATGGGTGCCCTGAAAATTATTAAAGTCCTCATGCAGTCTGAAGTGGTAGAGTCCAGAATTTTACCACCATGTTAGTAATAATAATTTATTGTTACAGTCAAAGACCAGTTCAGAAGCACAACTGAGGCTGCTTTCACAAGAGTGAAATAAACATTTAAAATAATATACAATAAACATTAACAGCTTATAGATTAAAATTAAAATACTGTAGTCACATGAACACAAAAAGACCTAAGATTAAACTAACATGCAGGTGTTGAATGGCTCGGAGGCATATTTCACATTCTCTGGATTGTGGATGCTTCCAAGTGGAGGTTCAATTTGGGAACATAAAATTGGACACCAGGTTGTCATGTTGTTGTTTTTACTTGATTTCCCCCTGAAAGGGTAGCTCTGGGTTAAATGGCATTCTGATGACAACATTGTATGAATTCTGGTGGCGGGGGGACCGCTCACATGCATGAACCCAACAGATCCTATAATAATAGTATTATTGTTTTATTTACTAGATTTATATCCCACCCTTCCTCCCAAGGAAGCCCACAGCAGCAAACATATGAACAATAAAATGTTGTTATTTGGCATAAAAGAGGCTAAGATTCTGTATATCTTGGCATAACATCTAGTTCTGGCCTCAAAGGTACCAAAGGAGTTAAACAAACAAACAAACAAACAAACAAACAAGCAAACAAACAAACACAACTTAAAACATTTTAGTGTGTTATATTATTGCTACAGATTACTTACAAAGCCAAAAGAATTCAGGATTTCCCACAGCTTGAGCTAATGAGAAAGTGGGAAGGAGATAGCTTAGATAATTTATACAACTTCCAGAAATCAGCAAAGTAGCTTTGAAGGCTGGGCTGGATTCTTTTTGACGTAAAGTGATAGAAATTGTACAGACCTTCCTAGGTTATCCTTCATCTTGCCTTTCTTTTTTCTTTCTTTTATAGTGGAGTTTGCCTGTGGAAAAGTCCATAATTTCATCTATAAGACTGCTAAAGTAATTGGGGGAACACCTGGAAGAAAAGGACAGAGTCCCTGGCAGGTAAGAACTAATAAAAATATTCAGCCTTTGAATGGCTTATCAGGCCCTGCTGCTTCTGTCAGTCTCAATGATTGTCAGAACCCCAGGGGTGTCTCTTATTTTCAGAGACCCCCTGGTGAGGCCTTGTTCTCATACTTCTGGCTGCTCATATCATCATTGATCCCACTTGTATGTATTATTTCTTCAGGTAAGTACTCTTTTTTTACCCTCTCCTGTCCTGGCTTTCACTGGTGGATGCAGTACTTGGAACCAGCTCAGTTTTTGCCAAAGACTTTAATGCATCAATCTCTGTAAGTAAGTTTATGATGTGCATCAGAAAGCCATATGAAGATGTTTGTCATTCTAGACCTAGAACAGCAACTTGAGTATATGGGGGATTCCTCCAGATTGTCAGTATTTTGCTGGTGGAATTCATACGCATACTGAAAATTTTAGGTTTGCACAATTATAGTGAATTAAAGTGTTCTGTCGCCCTAGCACAACAAGCCTACTTTTAAAAAGAAACAGACTTTTTGCAGTTAGGAAATGCATTGAAAAGTGTGGGATGAACAAATGATTAATGGGAAGACATATAAACACTTTTCAAGTCAATCAGAATAAATGAATGATGATGAATGCTCATATAACCTTCCCACAAACAAATTGGAACAAATGCTCAGTAAAGGTCGGATATAATCTATACTCCACAGAAGCTTTGTGCAAGCAAGTCGGGAGGAATGCTGCATAAATAGCTCATCTGGAGGAACCTAAGTCAGTAGAATAACCAGCACAGATGTATTGGACACACGCAGTCAAGGATGCATGAATGAAGTCAATAGCTTTCTTCCTCTTCTTCGTTGCAGGTTATGCTGAGCAATAGTGCAGGCAGATTTTTGTGTGGTGGTGTTCTCATTCACCCCACCTGGGTGCTGACAGCTGCACATTGTTTGAAAAGCCTACGAACAGTCAAACTGACATTTGGTAAGGAGAATCATGACTGCATTTCTTTTTAATGTGGGACAACAAAACCCTCAATCGATACTGTTTAAATTCTTTCAAACTAAGTAATGTCCAAGCCATAGATGCAGGGAGTATGGTCCAGTCTAGACTGAAAAGGCTAAATGTGGTGACTGGTACTAACACATGTGATTAGATATAAAGATCTGGCCACCTGTTGCTGAAATTATGGAAGTTACCATACTGCAAACCTGACATAAAGGGAATAAAAAATCTATCTTGGGTTTGTGCTGCTTTGGAAAGATAGCAGAAGGAATTAATTTCTGAAAATTCTATGCCTTCTTGAATCTGTATTGAGTAGGGATGGAATTTATACATCAGCAAATCACATGGTAAAACATTTCCTTATGTTGCAGCTATGGGTTTTGCATGCTGGCATGACTCCTGGTGCTGGTATGACAAAAGCCTTTTGAGTTTAGAAGAAAGACAAGCAAAGGGGGGCATGTTAGAGGTTATAAACTTTTGCATGATGTAGAAAGGAGAGAGTGTTTCTCCCTCTCTCAGAATAGTTCAATACTTCTTTATACAGTGCATCTTCAAACTATTGAATTCACTCTCACAGGATGTAGTGATAGCCATCAACTTTGGTGACTTCAAAAGAAGGTTAAACAAATTCATAACAAAAAAAATTCCTTCCAGTAGCACCTTAAAGACCAACTAAGTCAGTTCTTGGTATGAGCTTTCGTGTGCATGCACACTTCTTATCTGAAGAAGTGTGCATGCACACGAAAGCTCATACCAAGAACTGACTTAGTTGGTCTTTAAGGTGCTACTGGAAGGAATTTTTTTTGTTTTGACTATGGCAGACCAACACGGCTACCTATCTGTAACTGAAACAAATTCATGTTAGTTAAGTCCTCCCTCCATTGTAGAAGCCAGTATACCTCTGAGTACAAGTTGCTAGGAATTGCAGCAGGGGAGCGTACTGTTGCATTTAAGCCTTGCTTGTGGTTTTTCAGTAGGCATCTCTCTGACAACAGGATACTGGAATAGACGGGCCTTTGGCCTATCCAGCAGAGCTCTTGTTGCATCCTGATGGTCTCACAGTTAAAAAAACCCAAAACAGTATTTCTGGAAGACAGCTAGTCAGGCATTTCTCCCCGGTGTATTGCTTTCTATATGCAGGAAGGGCACATTCAAGCATATGATCTCTGACCTCTAGTTTTAAGTAGTACAGCCCTGCAGTGCACAAAACCATTCTTCTCATTCACTACTTGCTTATGAACTGTAAGAATCCTCTCCCTGGCCATGATTCAATCCAAATCTGGATATATATATTTGCACTCTCTCCTTTTCTTTCTCTATGTGCTTTTTATGGTACAACCTCACTGTTACAAGTACGGTGTGGTATACAGTTCTGCTGAATGTACACAAATTCTGCAGGGACACGAGCCTTTTATACTCTACACATAAATTCTGCAGGCATACAGGCCCTTTTTTATACTGCCACTTGTTCCTGTTACGGATTTGGATTTTGCTGAGCCTAAAATGCAAGAAAGAAATACTACCTCTTCTTTATGAGTTCTGCTAAAGTATTTTGAGAGAGGTAAGGTTGACTTAGATCCCAAGAGAAAGGACACTTTCCAAATTTCCCTATTGCCCTTACAGGTAAATATTATCGCCGGCGAACAGAAGAAAGTGAGCAAACTATTTTTGCAGACAAGCTATTGCCTCATGAAAACTACTCTGAACTTACCTCTGAAAATGACATTGCACTGCTGCACCTACAACGCCCAGTTCTTGTCAACAAGTTCACAATTCCTATTTGCCTGCCTTCCAAGAAGCTGGCAGAGCACTTGGAGAGAGAAGCGACACAGGCTGTGGTGACAGGCTGGGGGAGCCAGAGTGAGGACTCGAAGGTGAATTACTCCTCTGTTCTCAACTATATTGAAATCCCTGTGGCACCACGGAATGACTGTGTGAATTCTATGTTGAATTCTGTCTCGGAAAACATGCTCTGTGCCGGGATACTGGGAGATAACCGGGATTCCTGTCATGGAGACAGTGGTGGCCCTATGGTCACCAAATTCAAGAACACCTGGTTCTTAATTGGACTTGTGAGCTGGGGAGAAGGCTGTGGAGCAATTGATAACTTTGGAATCTACACCAGAGTCAGTGCATATCTTGACTGGATCTATCAGCAAATGAAAGATAGCATACTCTCACCAAACACTGTCACAAAAGAAGGATGAGGGAGTACTTCAGCAGTACACTCGGTATGCCCATTGTCTTCTGCTAATAAATACAGAGTATACAAAGTGAGTATGTGTTGTGTGTTGCATTTCTTAAATCAGGAGGTGGACAACTTGTTTGGTTCCAAGGCCACATGCAGGAGTGGCAGGTTGTTGGGAACCACAGGCCAATCACTGCGGCCACAGCCACCCACATAATAACACGTGTGGGACAGAGTTTGTTGCTATTGTCCATAACACCACCTCTTTAACCTCTTGACCTTGGAACAGGCTTAGAAGATCTGTTCTGCCATAGAGACACATTGGAGATGCTGATGTTCTACTGACCACCCAGTAACCCATTGGCATCACTGGTCAGGCTGACCAAGGTAGTCTCTTGTGCACATTCAATTTATGTGCCTGGCAAAAAAAAAAAAAATTAAAAAGGAGGTGGAAATTGGTTGGGTGTCTGGGGGAAAATGACTTTGGCAATCCTACCTGCCATTGCACACAGTGTATATCGACTATATGTGAGTTTGGCTTCATGCGCTATTCCTGGAACGTAACCCCCATGTAAGTTGCATGTTTACTGTACTTAAAGAACTGGTGGGGAGGGGAAGGTCAGATTGTTCCTGAAGAGACTGCCAAGAGCCAAAAGAATTTTGTTGTCTTAATGTTTACATTTTGCATTTCTTGCTTTCATTGTAGTATTTTTAGAACTCTCTCTCCCCTGAGAGGTTTGACTGGCTCCATGTTTATTCTCTTTCTATTTGCCTGGGCCTTTTTAATTTTGTGATTTGTTTTTATGCTGGATTTTTATTGCCTGTTGCAATTTTCTGTTTTCCAGTTGCTTAATCACTGAGCAAGCCTCTGAAAATGCTTTGAAAATAATTATTAATATAATATAATATAATATAATATAATATAATATAATATAATATAAATATCTGCCTTGAGCGCCTGAGGGAAAGACTGTGTCTCAGCGCACAGTAAACAATATATTCTGTCGCCCAGCTCCCTAATACCAAATATTTAACAGTATGGGTTTCTGCTATAAGCAGAAAATATAAAAATAAATAACTGTGGCTCTGGGGAGGAAGTACGTACATTTGCCTTCCGGAAAACATCTTTTTTGCCTGCAAATAGTAGATGCGTAGAAAGTTTGGTGCAAAAGTTCACAATGCCTTCAGAAGACGTGATTGTGGTAAGCATTTCAGGCAGTGGTTTGTTTATTTATTTAAAGTCTTGATATCTTAATCATATTTCTAGAGTGGTTCACAAGAAAGAATCAAACACTTAAAATATAAATACCAAAAGAAGCAGCAGGTAAAAGCCACCAAATTATAATAGCACCATAAAAGTGAGGAAGAGGTTAGCAACCAGCAGCAGTCAAACTTAGCTCGTTTAGCGGGGAGTTTAAGGGGGAGGCCCAGAGTTCTGTCTCTTAGTGTGCGTAGGACCAGAGACATGGAGGGCGAGGGAGTTGCTGCAGTGACCTGTAACACCTGTGCCATGTTTGTCATTCTGCCAGAAAACAAGCGACAGTGCACTTAAGTGCAAGCTGGTTGTCTCGCTGGAAGAGAAGGTGCAGCAACTTTAGGCCTGCCTAGCCATACCTCAAGCAACAGGACAACATGCAGAATTACTTGATAGAACTGAGTTGACTGAGATTGAGCACCAAGATAGATAGGGTGTCCCCAGGGTGGAGAAAGATCGCCCATTGCAAGAGTCTAACCCCTGGAGGAATGTGACGCACAGAAGTAGGACAGTCACAGACCACACTTTGTCATTAGAGTTGCAAAATCGCTTCCAAGCTCTCACCTTGGACACCGATTCTGGGCTAGGACAGCAGTTGCCAACCTTAGAAGACACAAAGGTGGCTATGAAAGGTACAGTGCACAGAACAATTATTGCCACCCCCACCCTCAGTGGAGAAAGAGACAGAAGGCGATGGATTTGGAGGAGTCTTTTTCCATTCTTGATCTAACCCCATCAGATCCAAGGCTACTGACCATGGATGAGTATGCTGATAACGTACTTGCTACCTTCTGTGGAGACGACATTAGAGAAAGGGAATTGCAGCCTTGAGATGACAAGCTGGGAGGAAGGAGTAGGAAGTACTCAAACCATAAGCTTGTAACTTATCCCAACAATATCAAAATAAGATCCAATAAACAAGAGGGGAAGACTCGAGAACAACAGAAGCAGACCTCAGAACACTCCAAGCAGACTTTGGAAGGCCTATCCCATAGAATGATTCCCGCTACTCCCCAGAAGAGGAGGAGGAGGAGAAGAGTGGTGGTGATAGGTGACTCCCTACTGAGGGAAACAGAGGCAGTATTGTGTGGAGGAAACAGTATGTCACAGGAGGTGTGCTGTCTTCCAGGTCCAAAGATTCACAATGTGACGGAGAAGTTGCCAAGTCTTCTAAAGCCCACTGACCACTAACCCTTTCTGATTCATGTGGGTACAAATAATACTGCCACACATAGCCTGCAACACATAGTGAAGGGACTATGAGACACTGGGAAGGAAGTTAAAGAGATTTGGAGCACAGGTAGCCTTTTTATCATTCCTTCCTGTTGAAGGTAGTGGCCAACGAAGAGAGAGGAAAATACTTGAGGTAAACCACTGGCTGTGCAGGTGATATCATCAGGAAGCAATTGGCTTCTTGGATCATGGTCTCCGCTTCCTTGAAGTAGGACTTCTGGCGAGAGATGGGCTGCACCTCACAGCAGTTGGCAAGAATGTGTCTTGGGAATCTGATCAGGAGAGCTTTAAAATAGATCTTGAGGGGCAGAGAGAAAACTATAAGAACGACAAAAGAGCACCTGGCACTGGGGATAATAGCTTAATTGATGCACAGGAAACTGAGGTGGCACTCCAGAAACCTGCTAAAGGGCAAGAAACTACAGGAAGGTAGCAGCTGCAGGGAACAATTCATGGTTTCAGTTGTCTCTACACAAATGCACAGAGTATGGGAATCAAACAAGATGAACTGGAGCTTTTAATACAGGATGGCAAATACGACCTGGTAGGACGCGGGTGGCGCTGTGGATAAAAGCCTCAGCGCCTAGGGCTTGCCGATCGAAAGGTCGGCGGTTCGAATCCCCGTGGCAGGGTGCGCTCCCGTTGCTCGGTCCCAGCGCCTGCCAACCTAGCAGTTCGAAAGCAGCCCCGGGTGCAAGTAGATAAATAGGGACCGCTTACTAGCGGGAAGGTAAACGGCGTTTCCGTGTGCAGCTCTGGCTCGCCAGAGCAGTGATGTCACGCTGGCCATGTGACCCGGAAGTGTCTCCGGACAGCGCTGGCCCCCGGCCTCTTAAGTGAGATGGGCGCACAACCCCAGAGTCTGTCAAGAATGGCCTGTACGGGCAGGGGTACCTTTACCTTTACCTTTACCTAGGCATTACTGAAACCTGGTGGGATGAGACTCATGACTGAAATGTAGGAATTAAGGGATATAACTTGTTCAAAAGGAATAGATCAAACAGGAAGGGAGGAGGAGTAGCATTGTATATAAAAGATGTGTACACTTGTGAAGAAATCGATGACCTGGAGCATGAAAAGCAGATTGAGAACATACGGGTAAAAAATGGAAGGAAAAGGCCCTCTCTCTGGCAGGCACCTAGCTTAGCTCAGATGGTGGGCACACCCCTTTGAAGTGTGATCATTTATATTAAAAAAGCACCATAATTAGAGTACAGTGGTACCTCAGTTTAAGAACTGCTTACAAATGGTTCAGTTTACGAACTCCCCAAAACAAGTAGTGTCCTGGTTTGTGAACTTTTACCTCAGTCTAAGAATGGAATCCGAATGGTGGAAGGGCACCGGCTGCGGGAGGCCTCATTAGGGAAAGCACACCTCGGTTTAAGAATGGACTTCCAGAAAGGATTAAATTCGTAAACTGAGGTACCACTGTAAAGACATTTTAGGATCTGATCAGCTTTTGAATTAAATACTCTTTTCTTTCAGCTGAAAGGGTACCCCATCCAGAGGGCCCAGGCTACTTTGTCAATATTTGTGGTAGATTAATCATCAACAGATAAATTCCCATAGCTTTCTTTGCTGTTGATCTAAATAGCACTTTGTCCTTCCTAATCAGGTAAGAGACCACAGTCTTTTTATCTTACATTGTCCTGGGGGCTGCTTCCTTTAGGAAAAGGGGTGTTAGATGGAACCTGGAATTTTTATTTTGCACATTTCCTTTCAACATCCATACCATTTCATTTCTGATGAGGTTTCAGTTGCTTGATGCCCTTACCCTGTAAAGATTGGAATTAAATGTGTTACTTGAAAATTTTATCTAGTATCCATCAGTAACTGTAAGAAAGTCAACGGATAAGCTATGCCAATCTGATGCCTTCCTCAGACTTCAAACAGGACAGTCAAAGGAACTGGCTTCTCTGCTCAAGATATCAGCTTTACCAATAAAATGCAACTATTCTTTGCTATTTGAGTTTGAACTTAATAGAGGCTTCCATCTTCTCCACATGCAGATTTGACAGTAAGAGCAGAGCAGCTGAGTTACTATTGCAATGCATTATGCATTAACTGACTGGTTTTAGACGATAGTTAAAATCCTTCAAAGTTGTGAATTGTTCTTGCCTTTTAATCCCTTTATTTCTATATTTGTTTCTCCCTTAATCCAGCCCCTACTCCCCGGTTTTGCTCCCATTTTTCCTGGTTATCTTTCATCTCCTGTGTTTGAGCAATACTTTGGTGTTCTTTTTCTTCCATGTGTAGGTAACTTATACGCCAAATCCCGCTAAATAGTCTACCCACTTCAGCTGTATAATGGCTAAAATTTCCTCAGGTGTGGCCTTGCTTTTACTAGTGTACTCCCTCTACAGCAGCCTACCAAGTTCATTGTCAGGTAGGTACTTACTATCCACAGAGTGCAACTGTGACTGTAGATTGGAGATGGCTTAACCTGTGGTGTTCCATATGTTGTTGGACTTTTTATCTCCCATCAGCCCCAACTAGCATGGCCATTAGTCAGGGGTTGATGGGAGTTGTAGTCCAGCAACAGCTAGATAGCCACAGGTTAGCTACCCCTACTGTAAAAAAGAGAGGACAATATGAATATCTATACCATAACTAAGACCTAACACTATCAGTACTTAACTGTAAGCACAAGAGGAATTCCATCCTAAATCACTGTTGTGGCCTCCATTTTACTCTGGAGTAAATTTCTACCCTGGGATTAACCCTGGAGTTGCATCACTGTCAGCAAATATTTTCCCCTTTCACTTACTGTATTACATAAGGGGGTGGGGGAATGACCTAGTGTGCCTCCTACCTAACTTCTTAGCTCTACACACAAGGAGACATGAAACAGAATCCTATCCATGCTTACTTGGAACTAAGTAACATTGTGTTGAATGTGTTACTTCCTAGTAAACGTGTTTAGGATTTCAGCTTGAATTTTTTTTTTTAAATGTATTGGGTCTTCAAAGGAAACATGGGAACATAACCCCACCCCCCTGTTAAACACTTTCCTCTACCCAACTGCCTCGCCTAAACCACAGATCCCTATGGGGAAACATTATTCCAAACTTTCAAAAGTGAGTCAAGTGGATGTCACTGTACAATTGATGTTCTGTCATGTATGTGATGAAAGCATACCAGGCCCAGGGCCGGCACTATGATGAACCGCCCTGAGACCTCCGGGTATAGGACAGTATATAAACTCAATAAACAACAACACGTCACAAGGCCATTGCCTCAGGTGGCAGGATCCTGTTTGGCAGTGGAACAGACTCCTACGAGAGGTGGTGGACGCTCCTTCCTTGGAGGTTTTTAAGCAGAGGTTGGATGGCCATCTGTCATGGATGCTTTAGCTCAGATTCCTGCATTGCAGGGCGTTGGACTAGATGACGTTTTGGTCCCTTTCCAACTCTATGATTCTGTGATCCAGGAGTGGCAGATCCTGCTACTGAACCTGCTCGTTGTCTGCAGGTGAAGTGGCCGCCACTGGCACTGATGCCAGTGCTGATACCTGTGGCCTGCCTTGGGAGACATCTGCTCCAGCAGCTCAGCAACAGCACTTGAAGCCAGAGAGGAGCAGCACCTAGATCAAAAGAAGCCAAAAGAGCAAGCCACAACTTATTCAGGGGTCTTCCTGCTTCCAGCTTATCTAATTGGTTCACCTTCTCCTTCTGGCTCTTCTGATTGGTGCTTTTCCCCTGGGTTTCCTGGGCGTCCATTCATTTTGTGTTCGGTTCTGCTGCTGTTGCTGCTGTCGGGAAAAGCAGGGAGCTGCATTTTGCTATGCTGAGAGACATGGGTGTAGCCAGAATTTATTGGGGGGGCAGGTTTTATGTTGAGGGGGGAGAGAACTGAGTTATCTGTGACACTGTTGGTCAGTTACTTAACTTTTTTTATTTACTAAATTGTTGGTATAAAATTGCTGAATGAAGTCTGCAGGATTACAGGTTGAATGGAAGAATCAAGGTTCATAGTGCCAGCTCATTTTGCTTTCATACCGGTAGTTTTTCTGAGAAAAGACGAGGCAAGCCAAATCCTGAGAATTCATAAACGTGCCAACCATTTCTTGGAGGAAGTTCGCCAAGGAAATATGGAAAGAGAATGCAATGAAGAAAGGTGTTCGTTTGAAGAGGCAAGAGAGATTTTCAAATCAGAGGAGAAAACGGTGAGGAATTGAACTTGAGGAAATCTAATGCTGGTTTGGACAGTTGTGAAATACAATGAGATATACCTATCCAAATACCCCACAGAGTCAATCACATCAGATGGGCATAGAATAGTCTGCTGTCCCACTCATATGGATCAACATCATAATTGTTTGTAATTATTTGTTACCCCACTCTTTAGCTGGAAAACCTTCCAGAGCAACTTGCACATTAAAAAAAAAAGAACACCGTCCCTGCCCTCAGGTTTACCGTCTAAAAGACGTATGGAAGAAAGGATGGGAAGGAAGAGGGGGGAAATAGTTAGAAAATATATAACTCAAACTCATAACTTACTAAAATCAAGAAATAAAATCAATGATTAAACATAACGAAAGTGTCTTGCCTTACCCATACTCTCAAGTATGATGGGTGGGGCTTTACACCAACTTCCACAGGTTATACGGAATGTCATACTAAAGAGGTAGGTGGGTCACTGCCTATTTTCTCTCCTATGACCCAGACCCAGTATGAATGGGATAAATGTACTATGTAAGAACCTGAGTTAGTAAGGCAAAGATTTGTAGCATTGGAACAATGGGGGATGGCAATATATAGAAGTAGGCAGTTTCATCCATCAGAAGTATCTTAATTTAATACAGAAAATCATTTATATATTTTTTTTAAGATGGAAAGTCCTTTCTGATTACCCAGCCTGTTTACCCAATATTTTATTTTTTACCATTTTGCAGGTGGAGTTTTGGTTCATGTACAACAGTAAGAGATCTTCATTTCCTTCTTTTTTGTGCTGTCAACTGGTTCCTAATGCAAAGTAAAGGCCAATAAAGCCCTCAGAAGCTTCATTTGGTCTCATCCCTCTTGATCTTCCATTGTTCATTGAATACATTTTTGTTTCTGCCAGGCTTTTGGCTTGCTAGGCTGAGGTTTTTTTTAAATGTATACTGATATGTGTTAGATTATTTTCCCCATCTCCCTTGTTTAAGTGTCACAAATTTTTACCGACATTAATTTTGTACGTAATTTTAATGTTGTAACTGTGTTGTGTATTGCAGAGCGTAAAGCATTTAAATAAATAAATACCTCTCTCCCCTGCAAGACCATCTTTTTAATGCCTTGATTTTTATCACAAGCTTCTCTCCTTACATACAGATTTAGACACTTGTAAAGAGAATCCCTGTAAGAATGGTGGCATCTGCAAGGTTAAACGCTATATAACTGTTTGCACTTGTCCTCCCAGATTTGGAGGGAGCCACTGTGAAATAGGTGAGTACAGAATATGGGCTGATATGAACATTTGTTACCTAGTTTGCTTGCTTCCCTAAGATATTTATATGCCAGCCCATAACACTGAATGGCTTAAGTACAAAACTGAAAACAGTTCCATGCACATTTAAAACATATGGCTTCCTCCAGAGAATCCCGGGAACTGGAGTTTGTTAAGGGTGCTGGGAACTCTTATCTCTGAGGGATATATTACAGTTTACAGACTTCTTTGGCAGAAGTCCTTCTGTTGCCCATGTAGCTGCATTACAGCACCTGTTGCTATTATGTAATACCATCTATGACATGTTACGTATAATGACTGCCTATTATGCAGCCATATCATAGCATCCATTACACATGATAAATAATGATCCAAAATAAAATGTATACTTCTAATGCAGAGAAATCTGAATGCTGGTACAAGAATGGTGGCTGCTGGCAATATTGCCAGGACAATGAACGTTCGCTTCAAGTGACCTGTTCCTGTGCGTTGGGATATATGCTAAGTGAAGATGGAGAGAGGTGCACACCGTCAGGTACTTAATACTGACTGAGATGCCCCTCATGTTTTGGAATAGCGCTTTCCATCTTACAAAATGCTTCGTTCTCATTTTTCCCTCCTGCTGCTGAAAGTTGAAGCAAGGTTAGCTTGCTCCTAGCCACTTAGAATGAGTTTATAATTCTGTGAAAAGTATCTCCTACGTTCATACCAGCACAATCATTCTAGCAACATAGATACCGTATTAACTGCATGCTTCATTGTTTGCCTAGGGCCAAGCTTGCATTTTGTGAACACCTGGAGCCAAACATCCCACTAAAATGAACTGTATCCTGCAGCATGTTTTTATTTGCTATGCAATTGTAATTGCACCTGCTGCCACTTAATGGCCACTCCAAATTATGAATTCAGCTTTCCACCCCCATAAGGAATTTCCAAACAGCTGATTCCTGTCTGATGCATCCAGTCTTTTTTTTCTAAAAAAAAATGTTTAGGGGTACTCTCATTTTCCTACTCATATTGAAATACTGCCCCTCAATGAGGCCACACCTAGATTCACAAAATGTTTAGGGGTATGCATACCCCTGTGTCCCCCCCCCCCGAAGAAAAGCACTGGATGCACCACACCACCAACCTTTTGGCTCTCTGTTTCCCAATACTAAGTCACACCCTTCAGAAATGGGAACCAATTATCCTGGCCTATCTGTACATTACAGTGTTTTTGAATGCTTATTATTTACATGTACCGGTATATCCTGCGTTTCCACCTAGGCCCTTAGGGCAAAGTGCATGGTTCTCTCTTTTATTTTCATACCAACCATTTGAGGTAGTAGGATAGGCTGGAACCACTGGCCTAAGGTCACCTAATGAGCTTCATGGCTGAGGAGGAATTTGAACCTGGGTCTTCCCAATCCTATCTCTAAGGATTTGGTACAGTTAAGGAGGTAGGGAATGTTTCTCTCTCCCCACCCCCTTTTTCCATTGATTCAGAAGGGGTAGGGGAGAAATCTTCTGTGGTGTTGAAAGTGATTATTCTTCCTTAGGTTCCTCACTTTTCATGTTACAAGCAATGAGATATAAATGCCAGGAAATGTCATGTGGTGTTGCCACTTTCATTTACTTGTCTAAACAGACTGCTTTACACACAGCAAATTTGTCTAATCCCACCCCTTTTAAGATCGCTTTCCCTGTGGACTGGTTAAGAGATCAACACGCTCTAACAAGGAAGGATCAGACGAGTACAACCAAACTATTGCTTGGGATATGACTGGGACAGATACAAGAGTTGCTCAGGAGAACGTGGCCCACTGGAATCAGTCATTGGCTCACAACTCCTCAGCAAGCCTGAATGACACGATGGAGGGAGAGGCTGAGGAAGAAGGCACTGAAGAGATGAAAGGAAACTTCACAGACTCCTTCAGCTGGCTCAACTTCAATAACAGTGCTGAAATGGATGGTTCCAGGGTAGTTGGAGGCTCATTCTGCCGCCCAGGAGGCTGTCCCTGGCAGGTACAGATACTGTTTTGACAAAATTGCTTCACTTTACATTGTTGTAGTTGTGCAATGGTAGGGCCGGATCGTATGGCCAGTGAATTAACTTTAAACACACAGCAAAATAGCACTGTGTCTGCACAGTGAGCATCTGTCATCACCTCCCCTTCAACAGCATGGCCCCATCTGCACTGTACATTTAAAGCTCTTTAAAGAGGCATGGCTTCTCTCAAATAATCCTGGGAGCTGTACTTTGATAAGGGTGTTGAGAATTGTTAGGAGACCTCTGTTCCCCTCAGAGAGCTGTAATTCCCATTTTCACAAGAAGAGGGAGTGATGGTTAAACTACTCTGGAAATTGCACCCTGAGCAAACCACAATTATTTGGGGGGAAAGCATGGCTGTTTCAAGTGGTGTGATCCTGCTTCAAATGTATAATGCAGATGGGCCTTTGTTGGAACATTGTCCCCTAATGTCTGTTTGCTGGATCCTGTGGGAAGCTGCAAATGTATCCCACATACGTAGAGACATTTGCTGCACATCATTATATCTCTATATAAGACCCCCTTCTTGCTTTTTGTTTCACAGCTAAATAACTGAATTACCTTTAAAGAAAATTCCCATACATATATTCCTTCATCTCTCCCTACATTAGTGGCTATTTATCTCCTTTCCTTGGATTTTTGTTTTCTTTCCATAACTTGTTAAAGGTTCCTATCTGAACATGCCTGCAGTAGTAGTAGTAGTAGTAGCAGCAGCAGCAGCAACAACAACAACAATCTTATATGCCTCCATCTGATTAGGTTGCCCCATCCACTCTGGGTAGCTTCCAGGAATTAAAATATGAAACACAGTAAAGCATCAAACATCAAAAACTTCCCTATACAGGGCTGCCTTCAGATGTCTTCTGAAAGACTGATACTTGTTTACAGTATTTCCTCAACGTCTGATGGGAGGGTGTTCCACAGGGCAGGCATGAGTGCTGTGTAGAGTGTATGCATATTTGATTGTGTGAATCAACAGTGTTATTTCTCCCCGCAGGTACTGCTCCAAAATAAGAGAGGTTACGGTTTTTGTGGTGGCAGCTTAATCAGCAGTCGGTGGGTGCTCACTGCGGCACACTGCCTGGATACAGTTATCCCACATCAAGTTACTGTAGGTGAGCCACAAGGACAATCAAAAGATTGCATGGTTTGTTCTTTTCCAAGCATGCCCCCAAGAAGATACAATGAGCTCTTACATCTATCATTGTTTCACTATTTTTTTTAAAGAGCCTTCAAGGTCATTGAGATTAGTGCATATAATTACAAACTTTTACAATGTTGTTGTCAGTACCCAACAAATTGCCAGTTTTTAAGTTAAACCTGTAGATGCACTTTCATGGAAGACTTGATATTGAAGTGCAATACAGCAAACCCTCAATTAACAGTGGTACCTCTAGTTACGAACTTATTTTGTTCCGGAGGTCCATTCTTAACCTGAAACTGTTCTTAACTAGAGGCGTGCTTTCGCTAATGGGGCCTCTTGCTGCCACTGCGCCGCCGGCACACGATTTCCGTTCTCATCCTGGGGCAAAGTTCTCACCTCGAGGTAACTCTTCCAGGTTAGCAGAATTTGTAACCTGAGGCATTTGTAACCTGAGGTGTTTGTAACTCAAGGTACCACTGTATGGGAAAAATGACTTTGGCAATGGCACCTGCCATTGAACCCAGTGTTTTTTTACTACACAGACGCCCCGTGCCCCCACCTGTGTGTGACAGCGTATACGTCCAGTGCCAGGAAGAAAATAGATAGATGATAGATAGACAGACAGACAGACAGATAGATAGATAGATAGATAGATAGATAGATAGATGATAGATAGATAGATGATAGATAGAAGATAGATAGAATCATACCAGGAAATGGCAAGAGAGAGCTACAGAAAACCTCCCCAGAGCCTGAAGAGGACGTCAGTTTGGGTGGAGGAAGCCCTGGAGGCATAGTGGGGCTTTGTTTAGGCTGCTTAGCTGCCCCACCTAACAGCTGTCGTGTGGGGTAGTGCAGCAGTAGCCGCTGCTTTTCCACGCATACTCCAGCCTCCAGCCAACCCAAGAGCTTCAACTCCAGATATTCTGGTCTGGCTTGGGGAGAGAGCTGGAGAGCAGGAAGAAAATGGGCATTTAGAGATTTTTTAGAGGGTACACCCCACTTACGTGATTTTCGCTTACATGCCAAGGTCCTAGAACGTAACCCTTGCGTAAGTGGGGAGACACCTGTACACAGTTTTGGCTTTTGGTGTGATCCCTGGAACCTAATACCCACATAAGCTGCAGACTTATGGCAGAACGTTAATTGAGTAAGAGACTGTGACTTAAAACATTTTGGGTCTGCACACTAAAATTGGTTTCTTTGGATCCTTTTCCTATTTATTTAAAAATCAGCTTTAATTCCCTGCCCCCTACCCTGCTTCCATTAGGAACAACTAACTGCACAAAGGTATCACACTCTTCTTACATTTCATTTGCCTTTCAGGAGATTTTGACAAACATCAGCGAGAACGGCATGAACAAAAGGTGGGAGTTCGACAGTACTGGAAACATCCTCAGTATGACTCTACAAACTTCAACAATGATATTGCGTTGATCCAGCTGACCAGCAGTGTGGTTTTCAGCGAGCACGTACTCCCCATCTGCCTTCCTAACCCTCAGCTAACTACTTTACTGATTGGAGAGGGGGCATCAGGAATGGTTAGTGGATGGGGTGCTACGCATAGCAAGGGTAAGTCAACTCGCTTCCTCATGAAAGTCAGCTTGCCTATTGTGAGCGCAGACACTTGCCGGCCGTCAACCGAGAAGCTCATCACTGACAACATGTTTTGTGCAGGCTATACTGAAGAAGCACAAGATGCTTGTAAAGGAGACAGTGGAGGACCTTTTGCTGTAGCTTATCGCAGCACTTGGTATCTCCTGGGGATTGTCAGTTGGGGGGAAGGCTGCGCCGAAGTGGGAAAATATGGGGCTTACACACGTGTATCCAACTACATTTCATGGATAAAAGAAACCATTGAAAGCACAACTGATTCAGAAGGACTTTCAAGTTCCCTGTAACAGAAGCAATTTTTTAGTATACATTTGACAATTATTTTCAAGTACTTATGTACACAGTTAACACTGCAGGACCGCTTCCTCAGCTGTTCTTGAAAGTTGCTCCAGTATACAGAAATATGAGGCATGGGAGAATTTACACACACACCTTCAGCTGGGGATAACTTTATTTTAATAACTTTTTTTAAATGAAGATTTTGTAGCCAATTTCCTTTGAGTAATAGTGTGTAGTAAGTTTAGTTCACTGTTCTACACACATACATCTTGCAGTAGTCTTGAAGCAGTAACCAGGATATGAAAGAGGACTCAAGCAATCAATGTTACCTAGCCACGGCAATTTATTTCTCATAATTATTCCAACTTAAACTTCATTAAATATCTAGTTTGCAGCCCCCCACCTTGCTGAGCATGGTGACTTATGTAACCCCAAATACTTTACAAAGTAACAGTCGTATTTTTGGACTTGTTTTTGAACATAAGAATTGTAGGCAATTGCTGTTTTGCATGAGAAATGTATGTATACTTGGTCTGACGTGTCAGGGATTCTCCCTGGCACCCAGTCAGATTAATGGCATAAAAAAAATCATTAAATTAATTTTCAAGTGTCCAATATGGAAAGTTATTCTGGCATAGACTTAGCCACTCATGTTACTATACTGTTTTTTGTTTGCTTCAACAGCACAGGAGAGGTATAATTCCTTTAAATTCTCTAGAGCAGGAATAGCTAGCTTTCTTTGGCCAAAGGGCCATCTTCACACAATGGGGTATAGCCAATTCTCTTTTCTGCTGATCTGTGCTGATGAACAATGAGGGGGCAATTTACATCCACAGCAGGGAGCTGCTCAGAGAGACACTGATCTCACCACCCACCCATGTGTAGTAAAGTAAAAGACTACTAGTGTAACTAAGTCAGTCACTAGACATGTGTATATAACAATGGCAGGCTGTGTATTTGTATAAAAAAAATACTGTAGTCACACCTATCAATCTGCAGGATTCAGCAGCTTGTGCTGAACCTTCTAAATATACATTCATTGCACCAAGCACCACACAGCCCCACACATCAGAAAGATTTTAATGTCTGAGGTCTGTAGCAATACAAGCTTTCATCTGTACAAAGGACACGAGAGACCAGGTTAAATACAATCATAATGAACAACATCCAGGGTTCACAACCCTCCGCCAACATGTATTACTACCATCTGAACCAACAATCTGAAGATACACTTAAAAAACACACCCAGAGTTCGTTTTAAAAAATGTAGACATCTTTCCAAGAGTCTGTAGGTGCACTTCTCACAGCAGAATTCAGAAAATATCCTTCTTGGGTGGAGTCACAATGGCATTTTATTGCCTTCAATGCTGATTTTCACAGCATGGGACGTTCTGCTTTTTTTCCTGATGTCTGTGAACTTCCGCATCTGTTTGTCCAAGCGGCTGACCCCTTTCTTGGAGCTTGCCTGGAACTTAAAAGAAAACTTAGGCTTACTTTTACGAAGAGGCAGGAATTCCAGATTTGCTTTTTTCAAGGACAAAACATGCACACCAAACTCTTCCAGCAACTGCAATCCTTCTATACAGAAGCTGATAAAGCCACAGGAGATTCCCACAGCATATTTTCAAACCAAGACTGTAACAGGGATATGCACTCTCTATTCCAGGCTCTGCCAACCTGGTGCCCTCCAGATGTTTTGAACTATAACTACCGTCAGCCCGTGTAACTACCCATTAACCCAGGAGTCAGCAAACTTTCAGGAGGGGGCCGGTCCACTGTCCCTCAGACCTTGTGGGGGGCTGAACTATAGTTTTTTTTTGGGGGGGGGGAGAATGAATTCCTATGCCCCACAAATAACCCAGAGATGTATTTTAAATAAAAGGACACATTCTACTCTTGTAAAAACACGCTGATTCCTGGACCGTCTGCGGGCTGGATTTAGAAGGCAATTGGGCTTAGTTTGCCTACCCATGCTTGAACATACCTGAAAGAAATATACTTCCATGTTTAGGACAACCAGGAGAGGTTGAGCCCCAGCATCCATTTTTTTAAAAGCAACGATTACAATGTGAACTCAGCAACTCTCCCATTTTATGCCATCTGTTATTTATTTATTTATACAAACATATATATCTGTCAGAGCTGCCTCCAGGTCCCAGCTCACAGAGGACCAACGCTAGCCGGTTGTAATGTACAAAAGTCTTTATTGAAGTTCAGTTTCCATTTACAAGCCGCAGCGTGCAGGTCTACGTCTAGAACCTAGACCGGCGAAGCTCCGTCTGAGTCTCCGCCCCCTGTACACCAGTTTAAGACTCTAGCCTTACTCCACCTCTTCCGTTGTTCTTTCCTCCTCTGGGTCCTTCTGCCCCCCCCCCGGGTTCTCCTCCTTTCTGGACTCTTCTGACGCTGACCCCCCTGACTCTTGTCCCTCCTTCCGGCGGGCTTTAGGACCTGGCTCCCTATCCGGGCTACCTGCTGTGCCGCTCGCCTGTACATTTGAACTTGGCGTGCGCGCCCAGCCTCCAACCTTCCTCTCGACCATTTCCGCGCTCTCCGATGGAGGCGTGGTCAATCCTGACTCATCTCCTCTCGCTGGTGGTGAGCAGCCTGATCCCGATACCTGGGACTCCTCCCCCCCACTGCGCTCTGGTGGGGAAGCTGGTCCTGATTTCCAACTGCTGCTCTCTGAGTCCCCTCTGGCCCCTTCTTCCTGGGGTGTCCCCCTAGGCACCCCCCTTGCTCTGGCCATGGGCGCCCCCTTCTGTGAATCTTCCGATTCGCTGGAGAGACTCAGGGAATTCCTCGGACCACTGTCATCGCTTATGCTCCCCTCGGATTCCTCCCCCTCGCTCTCCATTTCCTCCCTCTCCAGTGCCTCTGCTCCTGAGCCCCTGACAATATCTAACTTTTACCCTCCAAAAAAGTATTTCTCAAAATGGCTTACAAAATCTAAAAATAACCATCTATCATTTTTGCTATGGCATCCATCTCTCTAAACATTTCTCTCCAAATATTAAAGTTTGATTATTTCTGTAGCATATTTCAGAATGCTACACACTTTACGGTTCTTCTCTTATCTTATAGGCAATAATGTCTTGCAGGTAATAATAGACTGCATTCTGTCCAATGTCACGAAGTCAGTGATCAGGATTTCCTAGAAAATACTGAAGTGTAATTTTCAGTTTACATCAGAAAATTATCTGATGCCCTGGTCTGAAATATAACTAGTTAGCTGGATACTGCCCACTGCATTTGCAATTTCCTATTCACTGTTGCTAATAAGGTTATGAAACAGAAATTTTTTCGCCCCAAATAGCTGACCAGTCACTTTCAAATTTAACTAATGAAAACTAGTTGATCAGCTTTCCCCATTTATTATATGGACTCTCTGAAAGTCAGCAAGTACACTTCATGTTTCTCCTATCTACGTGCATTAAAACAGCAATGCAAGTTTACACAATTTGTCATCTTCATATCCCAAAGTAGTCTAATTGTACTATATGCACACTTAAATTAGATATTCATGCTTCAACTTGCGGAGACAAACTCATCACCAGTTCACTAGAGAACTGTATTGAAATTATCTTAGGTATCCCTAGGGAAGATTAGTCATGCTTTAAAATGTGATGGGACTTTGTACCCTTTGAGTAATTTTTTAATGCTCGCTCGATTTTTTTTGCTGGAGGGGGGCTTATGATCTTTGACGACATGATTTCCCTATTTTAGTAGATCATGCAGTTGTGGAAACTTAAATTAGCACATTAAAGCTGTTTTTCCTGACTTGCTCTGTGAATCACAGTGCCAGAAGGATAAAGTTTCCTAGGCTATAGTTAGTGGAGACATGCTGCTTTGTCTGACAGTGCACACTGGCAACAGCTAAAGCACATGCATTGTTCAAACATCCTTTCTGGATACCTCTCAGACCTGGGGTAAGCAGAATTACAGGGCTATAAGGGCATCCTGTTGCCTTCAATGCTGAATTTGACAGCTCGATGTACTTTGCTGAGTCGTTTCTGTTCAGCAAACTTCCTCTTGTGTTTTTCCAACCGACTAATACCTTTCTTAACAGTCCCGGGCTAGAAACAACATCTCAGTCAAAGGACTAACAATGAATAAGAATAGAAAATTTCAATACATTTAAACAACTGCTCTCTTCCTTTGTCTAAGTTTGCAAATAAACAACATGGACTTCATCCAGTGCCATGTTGTAAAATACTGGAGGATTGAAACCTACTGACTTCATAATCCTCAGGCTATTAGGGGGAAAAGTAGTGCAGAAAAATATTGTGGGTTGAAGTAAAGGATTGTATTGAGGAAGATTGTTTCTCACTACTGGGTCCAAGACTACACATAACCAGATCAATATAGAACTGCTGGTTCTTACTACCAGGAACAATGAATGTTCAACTCTTCCCAGTAGTATTTTGAGACACTAAACTATTTTGGATAGATTTTTATGTAGTGTCTTTGGACAGGATAGTGACTTAAGGCATATGCAATATATATGAATGGAAAGCAACAGTGAGGATAGGCTCAACTGATTTCCATAATATCTAAACTAGAACTGGTCGGGCACAATGTTGCAGAAGAAACTTATTTCCTTTCTTCTCAATCACTTACCCTAGAAGATTCCATTTCCACATTCCACTTGGGTCTGACCACATAATCCTTGTTGGAGGGCATTGGAACTCTTGCACGAGCACAAAATCCTGGATCGCCAGGCCTTAGAGCTCTGAAGAAATAAGACAAGAGATGTTGCTAAGTAACATAAGATTGCTATTAGCATCTCTTCTCTCAAATTATTCTCTACTCATCTCCCTGCTCCACCCAACATACAGCATAAAGCTTCTCTAGAGATACTAAAATGGCAAAAAAGAAAAGACTTACTTTTCCTCCCCTGTTAATACTTTCTCCAAGTCCCTGCGGGGTGTTTGACCACCAGAGCTGTAAAGACAAAGAGATTTTGTTTTGCGGGAGAATTATTATCATCACAATCACCATTTCTCTCACACAGAGATAATTTAGTAAGTATTTATAAACGAATAGGTATTCATAAAATTCAGTAAAAATAAACGGAATACTAATAAAAACAAGACTCTCGACCAGCTAAGATTCCAGACACTCCAGGGAATGCAGTCCAGAGTGTGAAAGAAAATCAGCCCATGCTATAAAGTTAGCAGTGCAGAATATTGCTCAAGATACCTGCTCAACCGCCTTCGCTGTGGCATCTGCTCCAGATCCCTCTGTTCCCTTTCTTCTCTGGTCATTCCCTTGTAGTTTGATGTTAGACCAAAAATAGGCCGAGACCACTCATCTGTTGTTTTTAAAATAAAAAGTGAATGTACAGACAGCAGCACTACACATATATACTGCACCTGCTAGGAGTTCCTACTATCCAACAGGCGATCTTGCCTTACTGCTCACTATTTAACACAGATACTGAGCTCATTTAAGATATACAGGGTGGGTGAATGGCTTTTCTATCTTTGTTTAGCCTACAAACTCCAGAATTCTGGTTTCTATTTTCAAGCAGTGTTTCTAGACCTAATGACTGTGGCTAAATTTGGAGGGGGAGGGGAGTATGCACCGTATCTGCAGTTTAACATCCACCCTGTTCATCAATATACTTAAGATGTTAGTTCAAATTAACAGTCTAAAATGTAGCCTGAAGAAACAGGAACTTTAAGTTAGCATTTAAACAGGTATGGGGAACTTGTGGCCCTCCAGATGGACTACAGCTCTCATCATGTCTGACCTCTGACTATTCTGGCTGTGTCTGAGTTTGGGGGGCCAAAGTTTCTTCATCATACCATATTTAAAGATATGACACCATCAGCAAAAATGATAGACACTGGAACAGATAAGAATATATACATTTTTAACACTTGTTGCTGTCAAGCCCCTTGTACTTAATTTGGCTTAAGTCTAATTTAGTTAGGACAAAAGTTACATTAAAGTCATACCTATCTCCCTTAACTGCAATATACTATTAATGAAGAAATGAAAGATAAGGAATCTCGGAGATATACAAGCTTTGAAAAATAAATATAGCCTTCATACAGCACCATATCATACAGCTGCCTATCCTCCTTGTATAAGGTTGAAGGTTTTTGTAGCACATACACACTTAACAGGGAGGTGAGATGCTGGCAGTGAACTGCAAATGTTGAAGTATGAGATGGCTGTGCAGTGCATCTCATGAAAGCCGATATTTACTTACTAATTAGCTTCCCTGCCATGTCCTTGTTGGGTCGTGACTCCTTAGGGTGTTTGTAGAGATACATCACTGCTCGTCCAATCCCACTGTGCTTTAAGGTCTCTTGGCTTACACTAGGCAACTGAAGACATATACACACACAGGAAACCATCACCTACTAAACCTTGAGAATTGAAGACTGCATTCTGTACATAGGATGCAAACATTTCAGCAAAGTGGACTTAAATACCTGCAAACTTTTTTAAAATATTAAGAAAGAGTGGGATGAGTTTCCCAGGTAAACTTGAGAATTTCAGTCTACTAGGAATATTTCAGTACTGCGTCAGCTTTCTCTGGTCCTTCTTAACTGCTTTTATGGAACATTGGTTTTATACCTTTTAGAGCAGCTCCATTTTAAAACTGGTTTTAGAATGAAAACAGGTCTGTAGACACTTGGATGCTATTGTTGCAGTGCCATTCATCTTCCTGATATATACATATACCTTCCTTGTATGGGACTATTCATCTCTTCTCTCTCAGAAACTTGTCACAAAGGCATAGAACTGAATCAGTAATGCTGATTCTACAAGCTAGGTATTAGAAACTAACCTCTTGCAGAATCTTCAGAAGCTCCTCACGAATTTTCAGTGCTGGTAGACTCCGGTCTGGTAGTGGTGAAAGCCACTCTTTGATGGCAGACATCACACCACTGTCAATGAAAGTTTCTTTCAGGTCCTGCCTGGAAATTCAAATTGAAATCTATCAGAAGCAGGAATGGGAATACCTTTTGGCAATTCATCAACCACACAAACATTCCTGTTCTAAAACCAATACAAAAGACATTCTAACATGGAAATAGTAGCCCTAGAAACACATCAAGTTCCCTCTTTCCCATCATGTAGAAACATAATTTAGATGAGCTTTTACTCACTTTTTAAGGTGCATAACAACAATTGGTAGCAAAGTTAACTTTTTTAGTGCTGGTTTCTTCTGTGTATTCAGCTGCCTATCCTCCTGCAGGAAGTTATAGATGTAATTAAAAAATAAGCAGAAAAAAGCAGAACACTCAAAATCCCAGTTCAGAAGACTTGTAAAGCAGCCTGATTATTCTCCTCTAGCAGAATAACTAGGAAGAAGCAAACCAAGGAAGTAATTTCATTTGTATAAAATTTGCTGGCCTGGTGCCATGGCCTTAAATAAAATCTTAGAGATTATACTCATGCACGCATGTTACTAGTTGAGTCTTGAAAACTGTATGATTGTTTGGTTACAATGCACAGTCCAGACACCTTATTTTGCTGCAGTTGTTTCCTGACAGAGGTGTCAGGTTTTCCTCATTTTCACAACACAAAGACAACATATCTGCATTTGTGAAGGACATAGCGCATAACAATTGTGTGCACAACTTCACGACCCTCCTGCTGCATCTTGGAGTGGGGGAAAGGTGTCTATTAATTACTAGCTTGCAGAGCACTGGCTACTCAGCTTCTGTTCTGGATAGTGCCTTGCTACTACAGTCTCCTCCTATGCCCTAGATCTATTCTTCAACTTTGTGATAAGGTTAGCTTGTTGTCAGACATCTATTACCTCTCTAATGCTCAAAATCCCCATTTCTTGCTACCATTCCCCATCTTATCCACCTGTAATTATTTGTTTGGAATATTTGTGCAAAACAGATGTGCTTCCACCAATTAGCTGCTCCCGCTGCCATCACCTAATCACCCCACACTTACACGGGCCATTTCTGCACAGATTGAGGGCATTTCTGCCAGTTGGTTGCTATGTTGCCATTGCCTCCACCTGCCTCTCTGCCACTGTGACTGTGAGATGCGGACAATGCTCTGCAAGCAGCATTATGGTGCTTTGTACATAAGTGCTTTCA
The DNA here is from genome assembly GCF_964234715.1 of Podarcis melisellensis. NCBI lineage: Eukaryota > Metazoa > Chordata > Lepidosauria > Squamata > Lacertidae > Podarcis > Podarcis melisellensis. The sequence goes on from NC_138537.1 coordinate 39,932,276, forward strand.
ATGTTTGCAGATGAAAACTTCAGCATTTAAAAACATTCAGCTCAAATTGTTCATTGCCGCTCCTGCAAAAGAAATTGCTTCCCATAACCTAGTTTCTTTTGAGTGAATTGTGCCTTGAATGCAAGGAACGTACCTCTGCTGCTTCATTCATCTTCACAATCATAGCGCTCACTACATCATCAGCATCGCTAATGAATGTCCCACCATCACGGTTGCGCCGGCGTTTGCCACTCATGCTCTTTTTCCGTTGTAACATCATGTCAAAATCTGACATGAAGTCCATGCTGTAATGCAGAAGGTTTCAATGAAGTCAGATTGGAACTAGCCACCCTGTAGCCTTATAAGTGTACGTATCAATTAAAACAGCATCGACACAAGCACTTTATCTGCTTGGAAGCATTACAGTTGTACCTTGGTTGTCAAATGCCTTGGTGCTCATATGTTTCAGCTTCTGAAAGATCGAACCCAGAAGTGAGTGTTCTGGTTTTCGAAAGTTTTTTTGGAAGCTGAACATCTGAACTCTGATAAGAATGAGAGCTGCTCCTTATCCTAATGCAGTCTCTTCTTTGAAGCTTTATGTGAAGACATTTCAAAGCAACAGCCTACAAGTGGTGTTGAAATCTCTGTGTCTAATCTAGTATAGAAGGCTACTTTGAGAATAATATGGGTTGCAGGCGTGGGGGACAATGTATGTTCTCAAGCTTCCTAGGGGAATGGCAGGATATAAATGTAATAAAATACAAAAAATATATAAATATTTTAAGGCAAATATGTATACAAATCAAATCTGGTTTCTTGTAACAATCACAATAAACACTTACTGCTTTCCTCTTTTTATATTGTCATCAGAGTCTGAATCGTCAGCTGCTCCTTTCCTTTCTCCTTTCTCTTCCTCCAAATCCTCCTGGTTAAATCCCTTTAGTTACAAAGACAATACAAGTCAATGCATCCAAATACAACTCTGCCACAACGCACATATAAGCCTTTTAATAGTTCTCAAAATTCCTATACCATTTAATCCAGGCTGCTCTTTCCAAGGATGTCTACATTGCATCCAACACATAGTAGGGCTGATGAAGTGGTGAAATTTAATTCAGTAACAATAGAATACAAGTTCTACTAAATGGATATAGACAAGGAAGCCTTAAAAAAAAGGTGGGAGGATGGGAAAGATAAGGAAAAAAAACATGTTCTCAACATACTTACTGTAAATTCTTCCTCTTCTTCATCTCCAGATTCTCCAAATATATCTGCAATAAGGTTTCTGCAAGAAAAATATGCTATTTGTTTTTCTTATTAATTCCCTATAGCCTTGTTCACTTCAATTCTAACAGAACTGAGAACTCCAGCAACTGCATTCCTCTTCCCCACCCAGTTTATCAACTTTGTTCCATGTAGCATACATGTCCCATCCACTGCTGACCCAAGTGTATCACTCTGTTACTTGACAGACACTTACTCTTGCTCATTTCCTGACTCACTGTCACTCCCAAAAAGATCCTTCTCTTCTTTCTTCTTTCCATCGTCAGCCTTGTCACCCTCATCCTCGCTATCAGATTCTAGAGGTTTCTTTTGCTTCTCGTATTTCTCTGATGCAGCATCACTATCCGATTCTTCACCATCTGAGATTATGCGGCTTTTTTTTACAGCTGCTAACATAGGTGGACAAAGTAAGAAGTGCATCAATAACTGAGCCAAAAACAGTCAACACTTGCAGAGGGGAAAGTCTCCTTCACTTATCATTCAAAGAAGTTGTTAGTAGTCAACAACCTCAACTTTGCAAAATAATAATAATAATCATATAATAAGCCTGTGGCTAAACATACCATCATAGATGTACTGTACTGCAAATCTCTTACTTAGCGGTCACAATAATTTTATAAAGCAATTATCTGTTTCCTCTAGAACTTGGTTTTGGACTCGATCAGCTTCCAATTACACTTCAGAGAGCCTATCTTAAGACCCATGTACCACCAATAACATGGAATCAATAACCTAATCTAGTTTCCTGGATGAAGGCACAATCAATCACAGCTCTTAAAATACTGCCAGAATCAAACACCAAAAGAAAACTTGCACACTCTATTTTGGTGCCTCCTCCCTGCTAGACTAGCACAGCAAACCAAACCTCTGATTCACTGTACTAGAGGGGGTTTGGAGGGGGCAGAGGTGTCCCTCTGTTCATCCCTGCTGATGAGGAGCCCCAATCTGTCCACCCCAAAGGGCAATAGCCAGCAAAAGCTTGTGAAATGGGGCTGTTCAGATGCAGATCTAGCACATGGTCCCAGTGGGTGCTGAGCCAGCGCTGTTCCTGTCATGTGACTGTAGTAGGCCTGATTCTGAACCTCTTTGCTGCACCAGCCTGGGAAGCAATTTCCACTCTCAGTTCTTGATCCAATTAGGTAAAAAGGAAAGAAGGTGGAAGCTTCAGGTGCCAAAACTGGATCAAGGTCTGCTTGGTAAACTGACATAGATTAATTATTTTGGGAAAGTCCTCCAAATTAAGTTCTAACGTAAGTAGACACATATTACTTACTTCTGGATATTTTGTGAAAATTGCTGTTGCTGGTATCAGCTTCTTTCCTTCCCTTTTTTAATCATTTGCAATTTATTGCTATGACTTTGGGCTAATGTAAACGTTACAGCACACGTAGTATATAGTCCCACCAATTTCCCCCATATATTTGTCTGATTTAGTATGAATGTCATTATCAGAAATCCAGTTTGAAGGGACTTCAAAGATAATCTAATCCAAAATCCTGCCAAGGCTGGAATATCACTTCTGTAGCAGTGACTCTGAAAGGGACATGACATGAAATCCGTTGCAGGGAAACTGTACAGGTCCATGGGGGCACTCATCTATTTTCCGCACACAATGTCCCTGAGAGGGTAGCATGTCATCATGTCCCAGGGGCATTTTGTTCAAAGGCACATTGTGAATTCTGTATATTGTACTGTCCTTGCTGGGTTTTTTTAATTAACTTTTAAAATAAAAAACATATTTTAAAGGCAGACTTCGGATCACGGTGTAAAATTTAGCAACGTTTTATAATATATATTTTAGGGCAAATTAACTGCAATATAAATGGGAGAGAATGAACTCAGGAGCTAAGACATACACCAAGTGGCATGGACTAGAAATAAACTCAGCCAGCCATCCTTAAGCTATTTCACATATGCATATTCATCACTTGGAGAACCAATGATGCAAGTGGCGACTGCAGGTGTGAATGAGCCATCAGAGAACAAGCACCACCTTTTCAACGAAGTCCACTAATGCATTCTTTAGGGATTCAACCAGTACTGAATAATCAAGGGGTCTAAAATTAGTATTTCCTTACGTGTTTTTTCATCATCCTCACTATCAGAGAGGACAGTAGCTTTCCTCTTTGTCAATTTTTCCTCTTCTTTCCCTTCTTCCTCATCACTGTCTACTAGCTTCTGTTTCTTAGGACTGTCTTCTTCCTCGCTGTCAGAGTCCTGAAGCCTTTTTCCTAGTTGCTCATTGTCTGAAAGCTGAGCACCATTCTCTGTTTCCTCCTCCTCCTCTTTATGTTCTTTGTTGCTATCACCGGTCTCTATTTCTGGTTTGTTTCTGGTAATATCTTCAGTTTCAGAGTCACTGGGCTGAACCTTTGGCTCCTCATTTTCAGAGTCACTGGCAAGAGGTTTTGGAGCTACTTCATTCTCTGAATCACTATCATGCGATTTTTGATGCTCTTCATTTTCTGAGTCGCTGGCTGGACGTTTCTGTGGCTCCTCATTTTCTAGGTCACTCGTATGATCTTTGTGTGATTCTTCATTTTCAGAATCACTGGCCAAGGGCTTCTGGGGTTCCTCATTTTCAGAATCACTGGCCAAGGGCTTCTGGGGCTCCTCATTTTCAGAGTCACTACCATGGCCTTTAGGAGGCTCCTCAGTCTCAGAATCACTGGCCTGGTTATTTACAGCATCTTCATTCTCAGAGTCACTGGCATGGTGAACTGGGTGATCCTCATTGTCAGAATCACTGTCTTTACCTCTATGAGTCCCTTCATTTTCTGAGTCACTGACATTATCATTTGGAGCATCCTCGTTTTCGGAATCACTGTGTTTCTGCCTTGGAGTATCTTCGTTTTCAGAGTCTGTCATGGGGTGTTCTGTAGTTTGTCTGTCATCTTCTCCATCACTAAGTTCATTCTGGAAAAAACAAGTAATTCCAGGAAAGCCACAAAAAGGCAAATTAAAGATGAAAAAAAGCTTGAATGTAACTATGAAAAACATTTTTAAGGTGACGGAAACAGTTCACACGTCTATTTTTCAATCTGGCTTCTCTTCCAACAAACCAATTTCTTTTTCTATTTTACAATACCTGTGTTAATGACCATTTTTTAAAATGTATTAGAAGCACCACTACATTACATGGTACGATGCAAATAAATGCATTTCACGGATTTGTGCAAAATTGTCAGGTTGATTTTTTTTATTTATTGCATATTCATTTTCTTGATAATTTTATTGGAAAAAGCTGTGAACACTTGCAAAAGAAGTGGTGTCCTTTGTTTCCTACCAAAGCAAAGTGTTGTATTAAATAGTGTGAAGTAACCATCCCTCAGTGCAAGGATTTACACTTGCACAACAGGACTTCTCCCTACCATTCTCCTCCTTCTGTTTTGTGGGTTCCTCCAACCTCTGGAGCAGATTTGAGAATGGAAGAGGGAGCACAGGGGGGGAGGAATTCCCGTTGCACAAGTAGCAATCCTTGCACTGACAGGATGAGAAAGCTGGATACCACCCAATGTATTTAGGGCTGTTTCAAACATTTATTAAGAAATGTGTTCTTCCTATGCATAAGAACCAGGATTTATTGAAACTCTTTCACAACTACCTCTGAATGTTGTCCTATGCTTCCATTCTCTGATCCAGAGTGCTGTTCATTTCCGTTCTCTTCCATGTCCGATCCTGAATCACGTTCATCCTGCACTGGTGTTGCTCCACCATCATCTGTAACGTGGTACTTGTTTTTAGATCAGAATGAAGCTTAACGAAAATTTTAAATACTTGCAAACAATGTCACAATTTGTGAGGTATTGTTCAAATACAAAAAAGCTAGCATCAGGTGACATCAATGTGGTCAGTATGAAGCCAAAAAGTCTCTATGAAGCTAGCAACAAATTGGACAATCTTAGAGGCTGCTACTATTATTTTTATATTCACCATACTCTTAGCTTTTAAGGTGGCAAACAACGTAAGACATGACTGATTAACCTTCCTATTGTAGACATTTTTTTAAAAAAGATGAATACAGAATTAAAAAGACTCAAAGCAAAATCAACAAGTGGTGACTGCTTTCAGAAAAGAAGTCCCAAACCTAAAAGCCCTGCTGGATTAGGCCAAAGGTCCGCCTAATCCAACATGCTTTTCTCACAGTGGCCAAACGGATGTCTCTTGGAAACCCACAAGCAGCACCTAAGTGTAACAGCACATATTCTACTTGTAATTCCCAGTAACTGGTATTCAGTCACACACTCTCCAATAGCGGAGGCACAATACATCCATCCTAGTTAGCAGCCACTGACAGTTTTAGCCTTTCATGATATAACCACACTGTCTCCAATATGTTTCAATATCATCTAACACACTTGTTTTAGACCAGGCATAGGCAAACTCAGCCCTCCAGATGTTTTTGAGACTACAATTCCCATAATCCCAGACCACTGATCCTGTTAGCTAGGGATGATGGGAGATGTAGTCCCAAAACATCTGAAGGGCCAAGTTTGCCTATGCCTGTTTTAGACTATAGAAATAAACATTGCTTTAAAAGAACTTGTCTAGGGAAGCACATTCCCATTTTCTGAAATATCAAGGATCGCTCTGGGTTTCAGCATCTGAGGACTGATTCAGTCTACATTTTGTGCTTGGGTATAAGTGCTCTGATAAAAATAAACAAGACCTCTGATCATATGTGATGCCCATATTCCTTTAAAACACAAAGGCTAGGACTCAATCAATATGTGGCAAACTGTATATATATATATATGAAAGGATGCTCTTTGTACTTCATTAAAGACTTACGCATTTTGTATTCTGCTAGCCGTGCCTAAACACAAAGCAATTTTCGGTATCGCTGTAAAACAAGGATGCAAGTCGAAGACAGGAGAAATTGCTAAGAGCCTTCAGTTTCTGCAGGGAGCAGCTTATGGCTTACAGAATCATTTTGTGGAACCCTTACACTACTATACCAACTAACTGGAGATAGTGAGCTGAAGACCAACCAGATCATCCAGAAAGATGCACGGTTAACAAAGTGCACATGGATCAAGCACTGCAGAAACCGACTGAGTGTTTTTTTGCCCACGGACGGGATAAGCAATGGAGGAAGCAGCAAGAAAACTGCTAGCGGGCTGAAACAAGTACAGTACTTTTCGCTCTCTCAGCCTACCCAGTCTCCATGAAGGGCGAGCCTAAGTTTCACACAACTAAAAGAAACGAGCCAGGTCTAAAGGTGATCTTGGCTTCCTCCTGTTTGGCTCAATTTGGAGGGGCATGTATGTAACTTGGAAGCAGAAATTCCACTAAAATGCAATCCAAATCAGATGCAGGCAGCCGAAATATTTGTGAGCGCGTTTATCAGCACCAGGTCTATGGGTGCAAGACTGTGACGAGACGATAAGGACTCAGCTATGAGCAAAACACAAATACACTGCATGGAAGTTAAGGGCCGTAGGCTACGTGCTGTACGGGTCACAGGCTATGCTGCGTGTGCGTGCGCACATACACACGCGAGTTTTTATCATGAAAAGGCACGACAAAAAAGGGGTGAGTGAGAGCAGAGTAGCATCGCCTTTGTGAGTCCCCGACCAGCACCCTACTTTCCCCCCTGGGCGCCCGTTCCCCGTTCCCCTATCCCCCTGCCACTCAGTCTTTCATCCACTTAAGGCAAGCTGAGCACAACCTCCCCGCTCCTCCGACTGTACCTGACGGTTCCCCACCGTAATACTCCGTCTCCATAGCCCCGCCTCCCACTACTACAGGGCGACCAGCGGAGGGGGCGGGGCTCCGAGCTTGGCGGCGAGCACCGCAGAAACCGGGACGCGGTGGGGGGTTTGAGGGGGGGGAGAAGGAAGGAAGGAAGGGGGAAAATCACCTTCCAGTTTCTAAGCCGGAAGCAACAGTACCCACGACCTTCCCATCCGCCCCCGCGCGGAGCCTAGGAACTTCCGCAGCCGCGAAATGGCGTCACCCTCAATGGAATCCGGAAGCTCCTGCGCGTGCGCGGCTTGCTGGTCTGAGGCCATATCGCTGTGACGTCAGGGAGGGAAGGCGTTCCGTCCTGCCGTTTGCCTGAGCCGTAGAGATAGAAAAAAAGAAGAGTAGTGCAGCACACTGTCTGAAGCGCTAACTTCTCGGTTATTTCCCGTACCCAGCACCCTCGTAATGAAGAAATAACTGCTGCTCTTTCGAACTCAGGTCTTATTCGTGTGGAAAGAAAACGTTGGCTTTAAAAATATTTGGCTTTTCATCCCATATTTACTCCCAATGATGTCGAGATATTTATCTCCCCAGCAGCCCTGCGAGGTAGTTTAGGCGAAGAGACGCCGTGACTGGCCCAAGTAAACGGCATGGCCCGAGTGGGGATTTGAACTTGCCACTGGTACTCACTTCTGAAACTTTTTAAAGTCCGTATATCGAAGGCGGCTAGGAAAAGGCGGCTTACAGCAGCCCTGCAGTGACAATAATTGCCAGTTAGGTTAAGGCTGGTTGGATTTTTTTTTTTTTTTAGCCCAAGCTCTCCTATACAAAGCATCCCTCAGGTTGCAGCAACCACCATCCGCCTTCGCACCACCTCCTTCCATCTTAAATTCTGAGAGATCCATTGCAAGCGAGCAGCAGCCTCGCTTCCTAAGGCTTTGCCGAGGCTCGTCTCACATTTCCTCCCATGCGAAGCAGAACGCCTGTTAGAAAGAGCTACGGTGCTACCTTTTGCACAGAGGGAGGGAAGAGCTACCGCCCAGTCCCACCTGCAATAAAATATATACACCCTCCCCCTATATAAAACCAGATTTATTTTTTTATAGAAAAAATTATTAAAAATTTCAACATATCAATACAAATCATCGTCATTATTTCCTCCTTTCCCCCCTCCCTTCCCAAAGACCCCTCCCCCCAAGACTTCCCTCAGCTCCTCTCTGATTTCTCAACTCATGTTATTCTCTGTATACTGTACATCCTTTTATTTATCTACTATATTAACCCTCAATAAATTTGTGTATGTTTATTCAAAACCTGCCAAGGAGTCCAGTATAAAACCAGATTTTAACAATGTTTTCTGTGAGGAACTCTCACATCCACCCCGGGAGAGGGGAGGACCTGAGGAATCCAGTACTATGAATGTACAGAGTAATTTATTACAGGCTTACGCAGAGAGCCAGCGAAAAATGATCACGTGCTTGAGAGCGACTGGCATGGCGTCTATTTGCTCGCGAGAGGTTAATATCTCGCGGGTGTTGTGGGACGAGGGAGCAGCTTCGCTTGCGGGGGTGGTGTTGTTTTGAGCACATCATGGGCGACGCAGAAGGCGGCGGCTCCGGGTGGCCTCGCTGTAACCTTGCTGAGCCTCGCTCTGACGGAGGAGCCTCCCCATATATAGCTCTTTCCCTGACTAGAAGGAAGAAAGGCGTTATCACAACTTAACCCTTTCTAAAACCTTCCAGTTTCAAACGAATATGACACAGCTGACTCGGCCAGACCCCATTTGTGCTGCTAAATCTTGAAGTAATATGTTTAGGGTAGAAATAAAGTTTTTTAAAATGTGCATCCTGGCACTGGTGTACCCAGCAGATCCACAACATCCATTTAAAGCACCCCTCAACACATGCTTCAAGTACATGGGTTCCAATGATACTTGGGAACTAGTTGCTGCTCGCAGAGCTACAATTCCCATCACCCTTAAACTACAGTTCCCATTATTATTATTTGGGGGGAGTCAAGTGCTTAAACTGTGTTAGATTTGCTTTAAATGTAGGGTGCACATCTGCTTTCAGGCTTTGTGCTCACTATCCATTAACGCACATGACATACCCCAAAGTGTTTCAAGGTGTTTCTCCTAAGTTTTGCTCATACTTTTAAAAATATATTCTCAGCTCTGAGACTCCAGTCAGAGACATGTTTTCTTGCTGGTGCTGCAACCATTTAGTATTATGCCAACAACGGGACACTTAGCTACTTAGTTATATAGGAAGCTGCCTAATGCTGAGGCAATTGGTCCACCTAGGACAGTACTGTCTGCCATTGGTAGTGACTCCAGGTTGTATCTCAGTCCTACCTGGAGATGCCAGGGATTGAACCAGGGACCTTTTGCATGGAAAGCTTGTGTTCTACCATTGAGCTATGGTGTGAGACTGGTAATTGATCATTTACATACAATATTTCAAAGTTTTATATCCCCTTATTGCAATGTATTTGCATTCCTCATACATTAAAAATAACAAGCCTGCTATCATTTTAATGAGGCTATACTGCAAAAAAACCCTGATTATTTATAAGGCTAATACAGTACGTCCAATTCTAATTATGTTTATTTACTTATTTCCTAGTTCCTATGAGCGATGTGACAAATGTATGAGTGCTTATTGAAGGTATTCTGCTTGTTATGTGTGCACCTACTTGTGTTTGATGAGACAGATCTTGGCACAAAATAGTCTGCAGTTCGTGCTTTTAATACTTTGTTGGCTGGATCCCAGAGGGAAGGATGGATGTCACGCAGGTCCTAATGAGATTGCATGACAGGAAAGATTGACCTACCTTGTAACACCAGGAGTAAGACGCCCCACCTGGATGGTGTGTGTGTATAGGTGCGCAATACCATGCACCCAATATCTATCCCAATTATATTCTTCTCACAGCAACATAAATGATCTGCGAAAAGCAAATCTGTCTAAAGATAAGATGCTCAAGAAAACTGGGGAAATACCTGAGACCTTTTGTTGGTATGTCTTTCTTTCTTTCTCTCCCTTCCATGAGCTTTTTAAAAAAATAACAGTAGTATTCACTAATGTAGCAATACAAATGTGCTTAGGTAAAGCGAAGTGTTTAATACGTAGTTGCTGAAGGCAAAAAGTATGTAAAGTGAAGTTAGCATTTATCTGTGAGGTGTTATGTCCAGGATTATAGAAGCTCAGAGACATATAACTGCAATAGGGACTGAAGCAGACCTTAATTTAGTCTGTGCAACTGACAACTTGTGCATTTTCTCAAGAAAGAGAAAAACAACAAGAGTAACACCCACGTGCTTTTTAAGTCCCGTTTATCCATATGGCAGCAGACTATTAAGAAGCTGCTGAGAAGTTCTGTATACGTTCAAACAGATGAACTTCTGTTCTCCAGAATAGCAGGATTAATGTCACTCAGCATTACTCATTCAGCATGCACATGGCTATCTAACTTGTTCATCATTATTGATTGCTGATGGTATAAATTGTCTCACTCAATCAGCAGCAGTAATTACATCTCCTAATATGTGATATAGAGTTGTCTAATTAGAAATGCAAGAAAAAGAAAGAACATATAAACAGTGGAACAGCAACCCAAATAAACAAATGCATGTGGAGAAAGTGTTACAAGATTCAGAATGGGTTTTTATAAGGGTATAAGCTGAGTAAACAATTTTAGTTGAGTTGATGAATCATATTTGTTTTGATTAATTGGCTAAAGTTGCCCACTTTTGTAGGTGAAAAGGAGTTCTTTTAAAAATATTTATAAAATTATTTTTGAATCTAATAATTTTTAAGAAAAAAGAACACACCTGTTTGTTCCTGGACTAGTTCCAAGTTTGAGGGGGCCATTAGCAAACTGCCCCCTTAAATAAGTGGCCTTCCTGACCGGCTTGACTGGTAGCAGCAATGACACAAAGAAGTAGGACTCCAATCACTATCAGGTTTTTTAAAATTTACTTACTGAATTTATATCCCACCCTTTTTTCCAAATGTAGCCTGCAATGGATATCTGAAAGCCACACATTTAATTTCCTGCAATGCTCCAACTAGAGGCATTGTGGGAAATTTAGATGGCAGACAGGTGGAGGAAATTAAACAATTGAAGGGAGTTCCAGGGCAGGCATCAGCTGTGGACCCTACCATGCATAACAGCAGGCACCATCTCAAAAAAGGCAGTCATTTCTAGGTGTGAGAGAAGGGTATATGATAATTACCACCAGATATCCTTCAACTGCATCTGAGTTTTTGGTTTCTATTTAAAAGCACCAGGCATTCAGATTTTTCTTTGGAATACCTTTTAGAAATATCTAAACCAAATTTATTTGGGGTAATGAATTTAAAATTACAGGGACACTCAAAAGAGTTGTGAATGAAGGTATTAATTGACCTCACTTGACTGAAATGCCAGCTGCAGAAATGGAAGATATTCGAACAGGGGGGCAAAGTCCTGTAATAAATAACTACGAAGGGAACGTCATTCGTTTCTTCTCTTCCTCATTGAACAGAGGACTGTCTTTTCAGGGTGGAATTCTTGAGAACTGGCCTTCTGTGGCTAAATCTCCTTTCTTATTACACTACTTCTGTAAAAGAGAGACGTGAAATCCATCCGACATAACGATCTTCTGAACAGGGAGTAAGTACACTCTTTGTTCTTTCATTTGGTGTGGATAGTGGGTTTTAAAATGCAACAGCAAAGGAGAAATTGCTTCCTATAAGCCGTTCCACACAGAAGGGTTGAAAATTATCCTTCTCCATCTTAGTTATTTTTTATTAATTTATCACAGGAATATGGCCATTTGATGTGGACATATCGGGTAAGAAAGTTATTACAGGCTGGGAGGCTGGGGCTGAAATTTAAGAGAGCAATCCTGTGGAGCTAGGGGGAGAGGGAGGAGAATCCATGGGAAATCTATTGCTACTTCTTATGCCCTGCTACCTTGAGGTGGCCAGGGCAGAAGATGGCGGCGGCCGGGGGGGGGGGAGTGTTTTCTCTTTTCCCCTTATACTAATAGGAGGGAGGGAAATTAACTGCATCAGGTCTAGGGCTTTGTGTATTGTTTGACTTTGGTGTGTTGGAGGATCAAAAGGACTTGGGAACCTGTGGGTCCAAGGTTCCCCCTGATCCACCCTCAATGTGTCTTCAAACCCTGGTGTTTCCCCTCAGTGGTACATCCATGCCATTGAGCTTTTAGTGGGCATACTGGGAGCTCCTGACACAGCACCCACTTCGGGAACTTCCAAAGGCTCCACAGACTGCCTATAACTGATTTTAAGATTGCAGTCATGTTTTTTTTATTTGTGTTTTTTTAATGAAAATATGTGACAAAATTGTTTTAAAGTAAGCCCCATTGATCACAACTCATTTATGAGTAATCAAAGGCCATTAATCTTTAAAATATGAATTTTGCAATACCTGTAGTTGAATCAAAGAACTGCAGTGTTTCAGAAAGGCACAATTTTAGCAACTATCATCCTGGAGGAAGATATGAATCAAGAAAACTAATTTTAAAATATAATTATTGGGGTGTTTTCAATCATACTCTTAATATTTGATTTACTTTTAATATTTGAAGCCAGGCATCCTGTGTTACAAGGAATGTAAGTGCTATTTTCAAAAAGATAATCTGTTATTTCAAAAATGTTTCCAGTGTTTTACCTTTGAGTCTTTGCCACCCAGTGATGTACCAAATAGAAATTTTATATTCAAATGCTTTACATATTATAATAATACTATGTTAAGGTCAGAAACATGTAAAGATTTCAGAGTTTCAGGTGAATATTCCTATTAAATTTGTCTTACATAAGAGCAGTGTTTAACAGATTGCACTATGGAGTATTTAATCATTTGGGAAGATTGTTTTGATTTTTTAATGTTTAGGGAATAGATTTTACTCAGATTTGGAAACACTCCCCGCTTTCTTGCTGCTAGGAGAAATGTGTCCCAAAATGCTGATAAATTATTGTAAGGAGAAAAAAAGAGAAATGGATAAACATTTATGGATTTGTCTCTTAAAGCCAGCAAGTACATAAAACATTCGGTAATCTGGGATGATTATGCAGGCCATTAAATGTACCGGTATTTCCTACATCTAGCCTTGGTCTCACTTGCCACTTTTCCATCTAGCATACAAAGAATTCCCATTTGGTTTTTCCTCTAAACTTTGTAACCAGTTTGTTTGTTACATATTGGATTATGATTTTCTTGTCCCTTGAAGATTTGACCTCCTTATGATGTTTCTCTCCCTATGAATGCAGGCTGCATGTATCACCTTGAAGCAGGATGGTTGTTTTCAGAAAAGTAAGTTTGGTCCTTCATCTTGGTGTGACACATCATTATATACATTGGGGGTGATGGTGCAGTTTAAGATCTGAGCTATATACAACACAAAACTGTCATAGCACAAAAGTAGCAAACTATAATACAGTTGCTATCTTACATCCAATATGTGTTTCTTTCCAAAAATATAAATGAGATAAGAGGATGTATCTCCAAGTTCCAACTCTAGGGTGGGGAGTGGGATTTTGAACCTACATACAGAGGGGAAATAGCTAACTGTCCCCACTCCCTATAGTTATTCTACTTAAATCTGCAGCCTTTGGTTTTGCTTAATAATTTTTTAAAAAGAATGAAATCCAGTGAGTGTGATGTGGAAATCACCTCTGGCAGTTTGTTGCATGAGTCCATGAAGTACTGCAACAGCTGCCATATTTTACAATTGTTTGCCTATAAAAGGTAAGCTAATAAAATACTTTAAAGAAGAAATAGAAATAACAAAGGTTACCAGTAAACTGTTCCATAGTAATAAACCTTGGCAATATGCAATTGCAACAATGCTCTGAGAAAACAAAATGCTTATGAAATTGACCAGCCATGCCTTAAGTCAGAAAAATAAATAAGACAATAAAGAAAATGAATCTGAGGTTAGACAGCTCTCACTCTCTGGCTTCTAATGGAAGACGTCCAACAGAAGATGAGAGGCAGCAGGTGGGGGGGCAGATTTTGGCAGCACACAGGGCACCACTAATATTTGAGACACCAAAGTCTGCCACTGCTTACACTTTGGCTATTGTCCTCTCTACCAGCCAAGTGAGGGAGGGCCCTCGCCCATTTACCCTCTGGCACAGAGCCAGCTTCCTTTCTTATACTAACAAACATACTTAGGGCCATTCACCATACTTAAGACTTTACCAAGAAGCTTGCCTGCTAGTTCATCAATGGAATCCTCCATTAGATTTTAAGCCTTGCTGGATCCAGGATTCAAGGAATTAGAAAGGACTCAGGCGTCATGCATTCTAAACCCCCCAAACTCACAACATTATTAAAGAAGGAAATCTTAAATAGGTTGAAAAATTATCATAAGATCCATAGCAAAGGTTCCCACAGTTTAATCAACATCAAGTTGGAGGAATCGGTTCTCCAAAGCACAAGAAGTGTAACATATCCACAAATAAGTAAATGAATTTTATGTCCTTTCTTCCACAAGGGTGACCATATATGGTTGGAGGCCTCTTCAGGAAGTGAGTTTAATGTGCCCATTGGGGCAGTTGTAAAGATTTCTGACTCTGGACGGTTCTTGCTGGAAGATGATGAAGGCAAGGTAGGTGTCACAACATTTATTCAACAGATCCAAATGTTTTACATAAAGTGAAAGAGCTAGAGATGGGTCTGAATGCCACAACCAGAGATCAAGTTACAGATAGGTAGCCGTGTTCGTCTGCCATAGTCAAAACAAAAAAATTTTTTTCCTTCCAGTATCTGAAGAAGTGTTCATGCACACGAAAGCTCATACCAAGAACTAACTTAGTTGGTCTTTAAGGTGCTACTGGAAGGATTTTTTTGTTTTGTTTTAACCAGAGATCAAGTTATTCTTGGTCTTGATAGAAATCTAGGATTCATAGCTGGAACTTTATGTGAATTAGTTATGCAGTGAGATGGGACTAACTGGAGGCCCATATCTGAACAATCTGTTCTTAAATAGTGTTTGAATGCGCTTCTGAAATAATTTTGATCGATGGCCTGCCTCTAATGTGTCTCAAGGGTTAGTTCCTAGGAGTGACCTGAGGTGGTGTATAAAATCTAAGCTGATTAGTTAAAAGCAGTTGTATTTAAGGAACACTGGATCATGGCTCGGAACATCTGCAATGTGCGGCCAATGCATCCCACTTCTGTCAAAGGAGTTGAAGATATGATACGTCTTGGAGACATGAATGAAGCTGGCATGGTGCGCAACCTTCTTATCCGCTACAAGGAACACAACATCTATGTAAGTTAGAAATGTGGCATTTCATTGTCAAGTAATAATGTGAAATACAAGCTTGTATTTTGTCTGATCACAGATTTTCCTCTCAGTGAATTAATCATCATTTTCCTTTCCCTTCAATTGACATTAATTGATATCCAACAATAACCCCCCCCCCAAAAAAAACCCAGTAGGGAATACTTCAATGTGATTGTAAGACTACTTAGATTTTTTTGATGAAGAAATTTGCATTTTGTTAAGTAAAATAAATATTTTCAATATACATTCTCTAAAAACATCAACAAAGGTGTGGGCAACCTATTTCTTTAGAGAACTATATGCCTTTGGTCTGACAGTTGCCACATGCCAGCAGCGATAGGCACAGCTAGTGATGGGCAGAGCCAGAGACGAAAGTGTCATGAAATAACTAATCTGCAATAAAAACCAGTGTGCTTCAGTTTTCACCATAGTTGCCTTAGAATCCTGCGCAGATCTACTCAGAAGTAAGCCCCACTGGGTTTATTGAGGTTAATCTCAAATAAGTTTACAGAGGCATTTTAAAAAAAATGTACAGCTGTTCTGGAAAGCAAGTGAAACAAATTCCTTTCTGACTTTACTGTGCTTCACTCACACACATGGCAGAAACCTATCAATTTATTCTCAAATTGCTAGGGGGAGTTATCCCCCACAAAGCATAACACGCCCCCCCAAGAAAAAAAATTTAGTACTGCTGCTGACACTTACATTGTTTTCTGAGCCTACATGGAAAAGTGGTAAGGAAGAAACTCTGATGGGATGATGGAAGAATGGGTTTTACTGACTTTATTTGCAGTCTAGGGATAACAGAATTCTCTGTTTAAATGTGCACCTGGACTACTGATTATGAATGATAAGAAAAATGTAGAGTCAAATGCAACATAGCACTAAGTGGGGTATGTGTACATGGGATGAGTTCTGCTCGTGCAATGAAACGCTCCCTCCCCTCACATATCCCTTAAACCCATTCTGGAGATTCCTTCAATCCTCCACAGCAGCTTTAGGAGGCATGGGAGAAGAGTGGGGAGAGACCTGTTGTGCAGGTGGACATTTCTCCCTGCAGGCAACAACTTAGCCGACTCATGCCCAAAATGTTTATATGATATGAATAATGTGTCCAATGTTGTTGACCCCTATACTGTAGTAGTGTACGGCAGACTCTAAAGGCAGAGCGCTTTCATTCATTTATTCTGCTTTCTACTACATTTCAAAAGCTTCTAATCTACCTACACATGTTTTGTGATACTTGATAAAGGCAGAGCATGAGGTGATGAGAATATTGTTTGGGGTTTGTGTCATAAGCATCTTAATTTATTTAGACCTACACAGGATCTATCTTGGTAGCTATGAATCCATACCAAGTGCTGCCACTGTATACCATGGAACAGATTAGACTCTACTGTAACAAGAGGATTGGAGAACTGCCACCTCATGTCTTCGCCATTGCTGACAATTGCTATTTCAACATGAAGAGAAATAAAAGAGACCAATGCTGCATCATCAGGTAGAGGCAATTAGTAGTGGGAAAGTTTGATGCTATTCCAAAGAAGAATAGCTGGTGGGGTTGGGTGGGAGAAAAAGAGCAACATCTAAGGGAAGCTTCCTGATGGGTGTTTATTGCGTTTCTCATGAACGCAAACTTTTTGCACTGTCGTCCAGTGTCATTGGCATCAAAATGTCAAACCATATTCGCCCTGCCCTTTTAATCCAAAATTACCTTTTCCAGGATAAATAAAAAAGCCACTTGCCAGCCACCTACCCATTTGTGATATCTTAATGATGTATCTGCAGTTCAAGCCCCCATATTGAACCACCCAGCGTAGAAATAAGGACAACACCATTATTTTTATGGCACTTAGCTCCAATGGTGTAAAAGAAAAAGGCCTCTGGTTTAGAAGTGACTTGCCAGCTGTGGGCAGTGGGCAGAGTCACTATGCTGGCTTCCTAGCAGGTGGGATCGGCTCTGTTGTTGCATTTCCATCACACTGACCTTGCTTCTTTCTCACCCTGATGATAGGCAACAGTGACCCACCTGCTGGGATGCTAGCATAGTGGCTTTGCCCCACCCAGCAAGCTGCTAATAATAATAATAATAATAATAATAATAATTAATAATAATATAATAATAATAATAATTTATTATTTATACCCCGCCCATCTGGCTGGGCCTCCCCAGCCACTCTGGGCGGCTTCCATAGAAACCAAAAATACAGTAAAATATCACACGTTAAAAACTTCCCTGAACAGGTCTGCCTTAAGATGTCTTCTGAATGTCAGGTAGTTGTTTATCGCTTTGACATCTGCTGGAAGGGCATTCCACAGGGCGGGCGCCACTACCTAGAAGACCCTCTGTCTGCTTCTGCTCTAGTCCAGCTGTTTTGTTCATGTAGTAACCATGGGCCTGACTTTGATAGGCGTACAGAAAAAACAGGCACATGCCCTCAAATGCCACACATTCTAAATGGGACAACAGTAATGCAAAAGAAGAGGAACACAGGTGTAGGCAAGAGGTATCAAAACACAGCTAAACGGTTGTTCAGAGAATATCCATTTTGTGTGATTGTGGAAAGCAAAATTCACCCTTTTCCTGCAACGATTGATTTAAGATTATTCAAGAGCAAGAAGAAACAGGCCACTTTTTATTCCAATTTGTCAAGAGAGTCCATCACTGAGTTCACCAGATTTGATAACTTATTTCAGTGGAGAATCCGGAGCAGGGAAGACCGAAAGCACAAAGCTGATTTTGCAGTTCTTAGCAGCTATTAGCGGCCAACATTCTTGGATTGAACAACAGATTCTAGAGGCCAATCCCATTTTAGAAGGTAGGCTATATAATGCCATTCACATGGCAGTTCATTCTATTTCCCTGACCTTTCCCTGACTGTTAATTTCTGCATTATATTTCAGCTTTCAGGAGATGTAAAAGCCACTTCTGAAAAACCAATGGATGTTTAGCACTCATGTTCATGTTATTTGATTCCAGAAAAAAAATCTGTTTGCATGCCTCTTAACCCATAAAATTGCAGGAGTAAAGTGAAGAAAGTTGGTGTTGTATACCAGTATACCAGAAGCATTCATGTGCAAAAGGGTGGTGAAGCAGTGACGTCGTCCAACGATGGTTGTTATTGTGACATACCATGCTCACTAGTGTGAATGGAATTTAGTTCAACATGCCAGTATATTGGTAAAAAAGCCACAGTTCTGTATCGCAGCAGGTGCTGCAGTGTGAAAGGAACATTAGAAAATGGAACAGAAGTGCTAGCCTTATAATCAGGAAAACTAATGCAATATTCTGCATGTCTGAAAGCACCCCTAGAATGTACATCATATACAGTCATATCTACTGTTCAGTCTGGAGGTTCCACTTGCATTCCCTATTCAGCTATTAAATATATCAGGATGTCTTTATAGAGAAGGGCATGCAGTCAGCCTTTGCTGTCACACATAAGGAAAATATTGGGGAGAAAGTATCGTCCAGTTCTGGAATATTCTTAAAAGAAATTAGAAATGGCACATACATCTGTACTTTTAGCTGGCTACACTGTAAACAGTCAATATCTGGCAGAGGTTTATGGACTTTTAATGGTGTTTTAATCAGATTATTTTACTGAAATGTTTATACATTAAAGATGGCTCACCACCCTCAAGATCTTGGGATGTAGTTGACGATAAATCAAAATAAAATAAAATGAGCACCTCTTACTTTGTGAAAAAGTACTTCCAAGTATCTTGGTGCCCTGAATGATTTCAAATAAGCAAAAGAGTGACCCTCCCCTTCATGATGCCATCTCACTCACTTACAGCTTTTGGAAATGCCAAGACAATTCGGAATGACAATTCGAGTCGCTTTGGGAAATACATCGATATTCATTTCAACCAAAATGGGGTGATAGAAGGAGCTCGGATAGAACAGTTCCTTCTGGAGAAGTCTCGGGTTTGTCGCCAGGTAATTCAGAGCACGCATTAATTGGGGCAGTGTTCCTATTTTCATTTGTGCTGCTGTTATGTCTGTGGGGGTCTTCTTATCATTCTAGGCTCCTGAGGAAAGGAACTATCACATCTTTTACTGCATGTTAATGGGGATGAATCTGGAGCAGAAGAAGATGCTGAATCTGGGCACAGCTTCAGAGTACACTTATCTTACTATGGTAAGTTGTGTCATGGAATTCTACTCAATATTGATCCAGAGAAGAACTCCAAAATATAGTTAGCAGAGTAACGTTGCAAGATTCCCAAAAAATGGACCAGAGGCAATTGTATTTCATCCAGCAGAGCTTTACTGCTACTGAAGGCAAATGAGCATAATAGTCACAAATCCAATACTTTCAGGATTGGCACTGTCCACAAGTCCAGTTGCAGCAGACTTAACTTAAACTTACAATAACTTATAAGAAGACTGAAACTTAACATGATGCATATATACAGAACACAACACAGAAAGAAATAGAAAAAGAGTGAAACCCAGGCTCCTTCTGGCCTGTTATTATTGTCAGCATGACCTTGACAGAAAGAGATAACAGGAGCAGTTTAAGCCAGCTGTACTCAGCTTCTCTGAAGGATAACCCAAACATCACGAGCCTTCTGCTTGATTCTTTCACAGAGCAGCTTTCAAAACCCTCTTAAATTAATTAGAATAGGAAAGATCTCTGCACATCAGATCAATACTTTCTGTACTAAGAAATGCAAACTGACAAGTTGTGCCTTATGTCTATCAGTGAGCCTGGTCCTTACCAGCCATTTCACACCAGTATAAGCACACAGCACACAGAGGCTTTTCCTCCCACAAAGTTTACACATATATTTAGATGCATTTTTATATACCCTACAGGGAAGAAAGCTAGAGGAAGAGGCAATTTAGAGCAGAGAAACAGGAGTGTGGAGTGGGGGAAGAGTTCACACACCCTACACTCCCTGCTTCCACTGCTGCTTAGTGAAGCAGTTAATTAAGAAGAAAAGAACTCCCAGGTGATAGTTTTATGTATTTGCATAAAGCTTGTACTTTGGCCTTTGGGCACTTTTTTCCACTGAGCACCTGCAAACCATTCTTAGATGAGAAACAGAAACCCAGTTGCCATTCCCCTCCCCACTTTAGAAAAACATACATGAAAGTAAAATGTTTATGAAAGGAATGTGGTCCTAAAAAGGAAACACTCTTGTCTGCTCTGAGCACTTCCCTAAAATGGAGAGTGTTTTTTTGGTACCATCTTAACCAAAGGAGGGCTTCACCAGCTAGCACAGAATGAGAATGTAATTTGCTAAAGGACACATATTTTCTTGGAAATCAGTCACACTGATTAATATTCAGTTACATCTGATGTTCTGCAGCCTTTTAAATGTGTCTCTGGGAAGGCGGGGGTTATTGTTTTGCTGTTTTGTTTTAATTATTAACTTGTGTTTTTATCTTGTATTTTATTCTGTGAAGTGCCCTGAGATCTTATGATGAAGGATGGTATATAAGTTTAATAAATAAAGTAAAATAATCATAATCATAATAAAATATGAAGCAAGTAGAAATTAATCTGATAACTAGGCAGGGAAGAATTTACTTCTGGAATTCAAAGATTGCCTATTGCATAAAAGGTCTGAAGGTCTTTGTGGCTCATGAGGAAGTACAGAAAAACACACACACACACACAGAGAGAGAGAGAGAGAGAGAGAGAGAGAGAGAGAGAGAGAGAGAGAGAGAGAGATTAAAAGGGAAATGCACAGTAGAATGCATTTTGCTTTGTGTTTGCTTGCTTATGGGTACAGGTGGAAAAGAGGAGACTGAGAGAAGATACAGTAGCCATCTTCCAATAGCCTAAGGGCTCTCACATGGAAGAGGGAAAATGCTTGTTTTCTCCTGCTCTGGAGGGTAGGACTCGAACCAATGGCTTCAAGTTATAAGAAAGGAGATTCTGACTAAACATTCAAAAAAACTTTCTGACAGTAAGAGCTGTTTGGCCGTGGAATAGACTCCCATGAGAGGTGGTGGACTCTCTTTTCTTGGAGGCTTTTAAGCAGAGGTTGGACTGCCATCTGTCATGGATGCTGTAGCCAAGATTCCTGCATTATAGGGGGTTGGACTAGATGACCATTGAGTCCCTTCCAGCTCTAAGATTCTTTGATTCTATGCCAGTTTTCTTAGCTGTAAATGTATTGTGTGCACACAATCTCTGAGGACTAAGGCGAGGAGTGGCTTTGGTGAGAAGGGGAGGGGCAGGTGGCTTTGGCAAGGTGTAATGAATGGGAGGGTTTGTGGCTTTGGCAAGAGACGTAGGGAGGTAGGTGGGTTGGGTGAACAAAATAAGCAAGGTTACAGTCCCTAGTTTACACATATACGGATTGAGCATAGATGAACTGCCAATCTTCCCAATGAAAGGAAATCTGCTTGGCTAAGGTTCACAAGTCAGTTTTGCAATCTCCCTTTGCAACCAGATTCACAGAATCATGATACCATCCTTGAGAGATCATTCAAACGAACTACCCCATATCATTGCAGTATAAAAATGTCACCACTGTTCTGTCTTCCAGGGCGACTGCACTTCCTGTGAAGGTCGTAATGATGCTAAGGAATATGCTCATATTCGCTCTGCCATGAAAATCCTGATGTTCTCTGATTCTGAGCACTGGGACATAAGCAAACTGCTGGCAGCCATTTTGCATCTGGGGAATATGGAGTTTGAAGGTAAGTCCAGCGTGTGCATCTACACACCCACACACTGACCTAAGAGGAGAAAATAGGGGTTAATGAAATTACCAGACTATACCTTGAGCAGAAAACAACATTTTGTTATCTAAATAAGAAAGTGCAGAGGAATGTAGATATTTTACCCTGAAAAAGACTCTCCTTATTATACACACTTTTAAGATGAGTGCTTTGTGATACTTGTGTATAGTGTAGGGGGGGACATTTTAGTTAGAGAAGTTGGGTAAGTCAAAGTTGTATTTCACATAGTTACCACAGAACAGATTGCCTGTATGTGGAAAAGCAAGAAAACAATGAATGCTGCAGGGATCTTCAGGAATCAACATTTTGAGAAGTGGGCAGGGGATGGCGGGTATATTTGCAAGGATTCTATTTGCCACAGTTAAAAAAAAAATCACCAGTTTAATTACTGGCACTGCTTAATGTCTGAACAATATATTACATTTCCCTGTAAGAAGGTTCGGGGACCATAACTTAAGTGGCATCTCCCATTTTCCACATGGATATTAACACAAATACCATGGTGTCTTAGGGAGATTGCGTTATTCTTCTTGTGTTGTTACTTTCTTTAGCCTAATGGCTGCTTCTTGAATGAGCAAAAGTGTGTTACATGCTTTTTGTTATAAATGATCACCAAGATTTGCTTTTTCCTTTATCTAGCTGCCGTGTATGATAATTTGGACTGTTGTGCTGTGCTGGATTCTGCACACTTTTCCATTGCAACTAAACTACTTGAGGTATTGGCATTGCGCATGAATATTATTTATATTCTTTATTTAATCCCTACAACCTTTCCTCCAAAGGAACTCAGGGCAGTGAATATAGCTTCCCACTCCATAGCAAGTGCTGTGGGCTTCATGGATGAGTGGGGATTTGAACCTGATCTTCCAGCTCCTAATGTGACATTCTAACCACACTGTACTGCATTGTCCCCTCCCAGTTTTTCCCCCTTCTTGTAGGAACATACACACTTTTTACCTTCCCGCCAGAGTGGTATCTATTTATCTACTTGCACTTTGACGTGCTTTTGAACTACTAGGTTGGGACCGAGCAATGGGAGCTCACCCCGTCGCGAGGATTTGAACCGCTGACCTTCCGATCGGCAAGCCCTAGGCTCAGTGGTTTACACCTCAGCACCACCCGCATCTCTATTAAGTGTCTTTATATCCCTTCTCTTGAAGGAGGCGCTGCCCATTCTCGCCAGATCTCCTACATCTACAGAAAATGATGCAATTCAATTGTCATTCCTACAGGTGGATTCTGGGGAACTCCACAGCAGCCTTACAAACCACTCGATCATCATCAGGGGAGAGAGCGTCTCTATGCCCCTAAGTGTAGCCCAGGCTGCTGATGTGAGAGACGCCTTCGTAAAGGTAAAGGAGATAAACAGCTCTCCCCATGTGTGGTTCTCAGTTATGTTTTGTAAACAGCTTTGAGGTTTTCTACAATGAGGCAGTTCATACATTTTATGAAGAAATAAAATAAAAATGACAAGGTTGTACATGTCATTGAAGTTTAATAACAGTCTAAAGACAAAATCCTACAAACAATGTCCTCTTTGGTATTCCAGCTTTAGCATCTGATTTATTAAGGAAGTTTGAATCTATACAAGCCTACAGCTATAATGCTTCCTAAATAAAGGAGAAAAATTATAATTCTTGGCTCTCATCCATGGTTACTCTCATTTACTCTCATGGTGAACGTTGCATGTTTTTCTTGATGTCAGTGAAGCTGGTATTTCAGCACAGAATGGCAAAATGTGGAGGGAGAGGGATGGCATGTTTACATCTGTGGATGTCTGCTTATTTATTAATTGCAGCTTCTTCTTGCTGTCCATGGCATGTGAATGCAACTTGTGTTAAATGCCGTGCTCTTATGCACCTTTTCTTTACCCAGGGGATCTATGGACTCCTCTTCCTCTGGATAGTTAATAAGATCAATACTGCAATTTACAACCCACCATCTCAGAGTCATAAAAAAACATGCAGGTCCATTGGGCTACTGGACATCTTTGGCTTTGAAAATTTTACCACTAACAGGTATGACATTCAAGTTTTAACTGTTTTGTGGGATGTTTTGAGAAATAGCACACCATTTCAGAAACAAATTGTAACCATTAGTGTTGATGGAAGTTATATTTTAAGTTAATTAATCTCCACACTGAAGATGATTGAGGTCCACTGAAACAGCTTCATGCTGAAATGAAAGTGTGTGGTGTTTATTAATTGCCCTTGATATATGCTAGATTTCATGAGAGCTGCCTGGTGATTCAATATTTTTAGTGGATTAATCAGTTGTCTTTTAATTGGTTACTCAGCCAGTTGTATTTCTCTTTAAGTGTATATTTTACCCACACCTCAATATCTGAAGGCTATGAAGGACTAAAAGGGAAGATTATATTAATAATATAAATGTTCCCGATAAATAAGAAATAATTGTGTCCCTGCAGTTTTGAGCAGCTGTGCATCAACTTTGCCAATGAGCATCTCCAGCAGTTCTTCGTAGCGCATGTCTTCAAGCTAGAGCAGGAGGAATACTTGGCTGAACATATCACCTGGAGTCACATTGACTTCACGGATAACTGTACCGCCTTGGAAGTGATTGCACTCAAACCCATGAATATTGTGTCACTCATTGATGAAGAAAGCAGGTTCCCTAAGGTGAGTATTGTGGTTTTTCTCCAGGCTGCCACAGGGAATTAGCTTTGTTTTTATTTCTTCTGTTGCTATATTGTATTGATTTGTGTTGCATGTTGTGAATCTAGCTGTGTAGCTTGGCTCTCTTGCTTTAAACATCTGGAGCTATTTGCTGTGCAGGCGACCTAACAGAGACCCCTCAGGTTTCTGTATCTCTAAAATATTTCCTGACTCTAAAAATGTTATTGCCACATTGTCGCATCTCAGGAAGTCTTTTGCCACACATTTGAGCACGTAAAGCATTCTCCCCGACCCATTTTAATCTCATGTTGTGGTTTGCTTCCAGGGAACAGACACAACCATGTTGCACAAAATCAACAATCATCACTGCAGAAGCAAAATCTACATTCCACCAAGAAGCGTCCATGACACAGTCTTTGGTATCAACCATTTTGCTGGTGTTGTTTATTACCAGTCTAAAGGTGAGTCAATAATAAAAGTTCCCTGTCCCAGCAGTATATCTTCTATCAATTCAAAAAGAGTTCCTTTTTTCCAGTTTCAAATCCTGCAGATTGATACTGTCAGACTAATTCTTGGTTCATAAACAGCTGTTTCATTACTTTACGGAAGTGGAGGGGTGGGCAGGATCCATTTCAATGGAGTGGGAATGGCCACTATCAAAGAGAGAGGAGGGAGAATGGCCAAGGGAACTCAGTAAAATACGGAAATTAGCATCAAGCAGAAAAAATTAATTTACCTTGCTTCTCCTTTGTTATAGGTTTTCTCGAGAAAAACCGTGACATGCTTAGCTCTGACATCTTGCAGATGATTCATTCATCCAAAAACAAATTCCTCAGACAGGTCTTTCAGGTGGAGACACCCGTTAATGTGATTCCTTTTGGCCGTGGGAGCATCAGGCATCTAGGAGTGGATCCCACCCTCAAGGTTAGCTGCCCCCCAGCACTGACTTGAAATGTAGATGTCCTCCCAGCCTCTATTTCTTAGACATTCTAGCTGCACTTTGCCTTCTGTGTCAATTTTAAGCCTTTGCCATATTTTAAATGTATAATAGTAGGAATGATCCCGAGCTATTTATATTAGATATAGCTGCTTTATCCTATAATTCAGAAAATACTTTCCTAGTTAGAATGAGTGGTTTGCTCAGAATATGCAGTTTTGTTTTCCTAGGGTTACCAGATTCAAAACAGGAGAGTAGAAATATATAGCAAGCAAAGCATCTTCTACAGTTACAATCACTCCTAGACTGCATACCCACTATATCTTTAAAGCACATTCAAAGCATATTTCTCCCCCCCTCCCAGGAAATCTGGTCACTGTAGTTCCAATTCCCAGCAAACCGTTAACAAACTACAGTGCTCAGAATTCTTTGAGAGGAAAGGGGGGCTTTGAATGTGCTTTGAAGTTATAGTTTGTACACAACCTTGGCCTGTTGTGAGGGGATGGGGTCCCCTGCAATTCTTGTATGACAGGTATGGGGAGGATCTGCATGTTTATTGACTGCAAAACAGTGGCTGAAGAGGAGCAAGCCCAGTCCAACTAGTGCAGGTGTTACAATTTTGCAGTCATAGCACTGGCAAATCAGGATGAAGCATTTCTAAGCATTTAGCCAGTGTGATGAAGTGGTTAGAATATTGGCCCTAAACCAGGAAAACCTAGGCTTAGATCCCTATTCACCTGTGAAGGTCATTGGGTAATCTCGAACTAGCCAACATCTCTCAGACACAAGGTTATTGTGAGGATAAAATGAGATAACATCAATTTACATTGTCCTCAGCTACTTGGAGAAAGGATACGCAGTGGCTGTGTAAATTCACAACCGCCGTGTTGTAATAGCATTGTAGGGACATTATTGTGGTGTTGTGCCAATGCAAGTGTTTAGGATTTATCCACATAATGCTCTTTTCAGATTTCCCCCTGTACTACCTTCAATCTAACTAATGAAACATCAAATAATTGCTGTACTTATCCATCTGTTCATTTCCTCCTTTATTCTTTCAAAATTCTACTCTTTTTGCTCTCCCTTTTGATGTCCTTTTGCCACCAGTCATTGTCCTGCCGGGGTTTTGTGCAATCCAGAACATCACCTGCTGCCTTTGGACAGGTAAACTGCTTGGAGAAGAAATGCCACGACTGAAATAATAAAAAAAAGCCCTAAAGCCATCACCTGGCTTTAATTATTTCTGTAGCAGCTGTGGGTTTGTGCAATTCCTATTTTATTTCAGTAGGCTGGAATGGGAATTATTTCCTTTGGATTGTGCCTACTGTTGGGAAAATTCCAGGCATTCCCCTGCAACTCTGACAAAGGTTGCTAAGTAGTTAGTTACCTGCAGAACGTGCATGTCCTGTTAGCCACATTTTCCCCATTCTGGAGCATAAGCTCATGCTAACTGAACTTAAGCTTGTAAAAATAAGACACTGAGAGAAACTGACATTGAGAGATATGCCCATGCCTAGATGTCCTTGTTTCTTTGCAGGAAAGCACCTTGTGTGTTTATCCCTCTCTGAAAACAGCAGCTTCCAGAATAATTGCAAGGTTTCAAGGCTGCTTGAAAAGCAGCTGCCACCTGCCCTATTCAGATATTTTTCATCTATGTATACACACAGCTGCTCCTTTATCTTTTGCTTCTGTGTTTTTTGGGGGGTTTGAAACCTGAACCCGGGCTCTTTTGGGAGGAAGGGCAAGATAGATTTTAATCAGTAAATTTAACCAGGAGCCCCTTACCAAGTGCTGTTTTCCCCAGCAGTTTGCATATGGCATTACAGGCACCAACGGTCAGCTGGTTGGTGGTGCCTGCAAACCTCCCTTTGGCCGAGCCAGGCTTGTACATAGTATATATGATGTCAAGTGTTGGGCAGTTGGTTGTGCCTTGGCCTACATGGTCTCCTGTAGGAGGACTGGTGGGCCTAATTAGACCTATAGACTGAAGGTTTGCCATCCCTGGGCATAGATGTCCGTTGAAATACAGAATGGAAGATCCTGTTTTGTTTTGTTTTATTCATCCACATTTGTACTCCTGGTACATACACAACTGTATTCAGATACTTTCAAGCTTATATAGCTTTCCAGTGCTCAAAAACTGAAGGAAATTACCAGAATAGAGTAAATACATCCTGAATAATCACAATTCTTTTGCATCAGTTCCTCCAAAATAAAATATATAAACATTAAATATTGAAGTTATAGGAAAATTTTATGTAAACGATAAAAAGTCCTCTTGTCTTGCTATCCCTAACTTTTTAATGTATCCTGTAGTTACCATTATTACCATTATTTTGTAACATTGCTACTAGTTTGCCTGTATTTACCTGTTCCCACAACTTCCTAAACATTAGGAAGAACTTCCTGACAGTAAGAGCTGTTCGACAGTGGAATTTGCTGCCAAGGAATGTGGTGGAGTCTCCTTCTTTGGAGGTCTTTAAGTAGAGGCTTGACAGCCATATGTCAGGAGTGCTCTGATGGTGTTTCCTGCTTGGCAGGGGGTTGGACTCGATGGCCCTTGTGGTCTCTCCAACTCTATGATTCTATGATTCTATGTCAAGTTCATTGGGGTTTTTGAATGTTCATCCATGCCTTAGCATGCATAATTCTTGCTATGGTTAAAATATGTAATATGTTTTTATTCATAGTAATTTTGTTTCATTTTACCTCCTTTATTCTCTTGGTTGGCATGTCTTTTCTTCTTTAGACTTTTGTTCTGTCAACAGTTGTTGTTTTTCCCCTCAGAGCAGGCAAGAGCTACCCTTATGTTATTACTCTGTTGAATTTGCTCATCTGAGTTGCCACTCCACCATTTTGTGGCATTAACAATAACACTATTACAGTGTTGAGATAATTAAATGTTTGTTTGTAACCTAGTTCATAGAGGGTGATTTCTAACTAATTGGTCTATTCTGAATATGAGTAATGCTGGATATTACCCATAGTTCTTCTTTAAACTTTTCTGTTCTTTGTTTAAAGAAGTCAAAATATCCAACAATAAGTATCAAGTCAGCTCCAGTAGACACACATAATACCACCCTCTCTTTTACATTTGTAATTTTTCCATTAAACATCTATGCCTGTTGAAGAATTCTGAGCAAGTTGACTGTTGGTATTATAAAAGGATGATTTCCTTTGGTTTGTGATTTTGGCCATTGGAGGGCAGTAGTACTTCACATATAAAACCAATAGGTCCCACAAACATGTTGAAAAGGGAACCTCAGGTCTACAAACATAACAGGAGAGGCAATGGGTATACAGTATATGCTCCACAGCTTCAGACACACATTACAAACGTCTGCTAGGGGGACACAGTAGACAAAGAGAGAACGTGTCAGTCATAAAAAGTATGGCTTTTTATTAAGGGCATATTTGCCAGCAATATTAAGAACACATTTTCTCTGAAAATGCATTGCTTGGATTGTTTTTAATGTGAATGCAAAGCAGTAAGAAAGGGCTTTTCCCTGTATGGTTGTATTAGCATTGTCATTATTGGTTTGTCTACACCACAACATCAGGCAAAATGTTCCTCATCAGCATTTTATTATTTCAGAGTAAACTTGTGTAGGAGTGCACTGTGAATGGGTGTTCAGTCATCGAGGCAGTACATATATATATATACGCAGCATAGTCATTCAATGCATGTGGGTGTTGAATTGATATTCAAGACATGTGGTTTGCTCTCCCAGGGGTCAGATACCACCAAGCGTCTCTCTACGTTAGGGGGGCAGTTCAAACAGTCCCTGGAGCAGCTGATGAAAATCCTGAGTAACTGCCAGCCGTATTTTATCCGCTGTATCAAACCCAATGACTACAAGAGGCCAATGGTAATATTTCATTCAAATATCTTGATCAAGCTTTTGTCTGTAGCATCTGTTGGTTTGAAGAGAAAGGACATTCGTTTGGTAGGAAGTATACAGTTAACAGAGGCGGGGGTGGGGGCCAGCCCCTCAAAAAAAAAATTGCAATGGAAGGGCCAGCCTCCCTGCATGTTGCGGGGCACACTTGTGTCACAAGCACAAGCTGCGGGGCACCTGTACAACATGTCAGCACACACCATAGCATGTGTGAGTGATGTTAGCATGCCACTGGGTGATGTTAGCACGCCAGGATGCCACAGGGCATGCTTTCACCATGCGTGCACGCAGCAGGGCATGCATACACGGTGTGCTGACATCGTGTGGCCCTGCCTGCCCCCCCAAGTCACGGGGGCAAGGCGGTGCGTGTGACAGGGTGCTTCTAAATGAGGCAGTTTCCCGCAGATGGCACATTCAGATCTAATTTTCTTTATGTGATTGACATTCCAGGGTTTAATAGGCTGGCTCATTCATTTTGGTGAAAATGTGTATTAATAGGCAGGTACGAATAAGAAGCAAGCAAGTGGGTGACTCTAGCAAATGTACGGCAATATTGACATCCCTTGTTCCCTGCTGTGCTTGTTCTGGTATCCCAACTTGACTGAAAATGTGAAAGAGATAAATATATTTTTCATTAGACCCAAGATGAGGTGTGAAAAGAATAAACAGGAACATTTAATGCATATGATACAGAACCGAGGTTGTTTGTGTTAAATTTTGCTGCGTGTTTTATTTTCAGCTGTTTGACCGAGAACTCTGTATCCGTCAGCTGCGCTACTCTGGAATGATGGAAACCATCCGGATTAGGAAAGCTGGCTACCCAATTCGCTATGGCTTTGCAGAATTCTTTGAGAGATACCGAGTTCTGCAGCCAGTGTCTTCTCGTGAGCAGGCAAGTTAGCAGGACTGATCAACCTTATTACTGCAGTAAGAGGCATATTGATTTGTAAAACTCAAATCCCTTCTTACTGCTATATACATATCCAGTAAGCACATCACCAAGAAGGGGGTTGCTTTATTTATGCTTTTCTTAAGTCATCCTTTAACAGTTGCAAGAATTTATATGGCAATATTACCAGTGATATAAATCTCACCAATTATAGTTCAAAAAAGCACTTTCAGAGTATGACCAGAATCTGGTGCCCATTTCTTAGTTATTTATCATGAGGCCTCTTAAGTTTCCAACCAAACATAAATGTGACAATTGATTTACATTTCAGCTGAAGAATGATGCTCGCCAGTGCTGCATTTACATCTGTGAGAAGGTGATAGGAAAAGATGATGAGTGGAAAATTGGAAGAACCAAAGTATTCCTGAAAGTAAGTTACTGGCTTAATCTAACAGTTTTGTCCACTTTGAACAGCCACGGCTTTCCTCAAAGAATTCTGGGAACTTTAGATCATGAAAGGCTCTGGGAGTTGCTAGGAGACGTCTATTTCCCTCACAGAGTGACCCTCCCCAAAGGGATTGTTTGCTAAACCACTCAGAATTGTAGCTCTGTGAAGAGAATAGGGGTCTCCAAACAACTCTCAGCACCCTTAACAAACTACACTTCCCAGGATTCTTTGGGGGAAGCCATGACAGATCATAGTGATACGACACAGCTTTAAACGTATAGCGCAGATAGGGCCTATGTGAGAGCACTGTTCCCTCAGGTCTGTTTGCCTGATCTTCTATGAATTGTTTCTCATCACTTCCCTTCAGCACTATGTAGTGGTGCACAGAGTTCAGTCACAACTCAGTAACTTGTACTTACAAGTCATAGACCTTGTCTTCTCCTGCCCAAATTATTTCTGTGGACACCCATGCTTGAGAGGAACTTACTCTCCATCTTGAAGCTGAGTCTACAAGCTGACCTCATGGCTGTTGTAACATCCAGCCTAATTTTTGTACTTGCCCCCCCTTGTTTCCCTCACCTGGATCTAAATCGGTTGACACTAGATGACAAAGCAGAAGTGTTTCCTCCATCTCCATCACAGATTCTCTAATACATTTTGTTGCTAAGAGCAATAGAATAACTCGTATATTGTCCTATATACAGACTGATTGGTTCTGTTTTGTTACAACCCTTTTATATGTGGTCATTTTTAGATTAGATTGGTTGGTGATAAACATGTGAATTATTATTTTTTCCATTCTTTAACAGGACTATCATGATACAGTACTGGAGGTGCAGCGAGACAAAGCACTCACAGAGAAAGCCATCCTAATTCAGAAAGTGCTGAGAGGGTTCAAGGAAAGGTAAAAATGAAATCAGATTGTTAATTTCCTTTGGGTATTTTACCTATGGGGAGAGAATTGCATTTTTCTTGGGCTCGGTGCAAGTGGCTTTTTTGTGTGAGGTGGGGAGGAGGGGGTGCAGTTCTGGGTTTATTCCACTAGACCCACTACAGTGGTACCTCAGGTTACATACGCTTCGGGTTACATACGCTTCAGGTTACAGACTCCGCTAACCTAGAAATAGTG
This sequence comes from Podarcis melisellensis, assembly GCF_964234715.1. Classification (NCBI taxonomy): domain Eukaryota; kingdom Metazoa; phylum Chordata; class Lepidosauria; order Squamata; family Lacertidae; genus Podarcis; species Podarcis melisellensis. The sequence continues at coordinate 39,964,173 of NC_138537.1, forward strand.
CTTCAGGTTAAGAACTTTCCTTCAGGATGAGAACAGAAATCGTTCTCTGACAGCGCGGCAGCAGCAGGAGGCCCCATTAGCTAAAGTGGTCTTCAGGTTAAGAACAGTTTCAGGTTAAGTACGGACCTCTGGAATGAATTAAGTACTTAACCTGAGGTACCACTGTATTTTGGGGTTAATGTTAGCATATTGAGGTTTGTTTTGTTTTTGTTTTAATTTCTTCTGCCTGCAGGAAACAGTTTCTGAGGCAGAGGCGCTGTGCTGTGGTTATTCAGACAGCCTGGAGGGGATATTGCTGTCGGAAGAACTTCAAGATGGTAAAAAGCTTGCGTGGATCTTTCAGATACAGTTATCAAAATGGGCTCTGCATAGCCAGGCACACTATTCATAGGTTCTTACACTAAAAGACCTAGAACACTCAAACATTACTTTGACTGGGATTCAAAGAGTCAGCTGCACAGCTACTTATGGAACTATTTATGGAACTTCACACACCTCAAAATATATGGTGGGCTGCTTTTGAAATGTTGCAAGTTGTGCTATGGCACGGCATTCTGCTGTGCAAAGGGGAAAGTATCAAAAAAATCCCCCTGGATGTGCTTTTCACATACAGTGGTGCCTCGCAAGACGAAATTAATTCGTTCCGCAAGTCTCTTCGTCTTGCGAGTTTTTCGTCTTGCGATGCACGGTTTTCCATAGGAATGCATTGAAAATCAATTAATGCGTTCCTATGGAAAACGCCTTCCCCCGACCTCTTCTGGCGGGCGGCATTTTAAAATCGCCCGGGACAGCGGAGGACTTCTCCGCTGTCCGGGGCGATTTAAAAGCCCCTGGGAAGGCAGGCAGGGGGGACAAAGGCTTTCTCGCCCCGCCGCTCGGCTTCGGGACATCGTTCCGATGCCGGGCGGTGGGGGGAGGCGTTCCTGCCCCACCGCCCGGCATCGGGACGATGCCCCGAAGCCGGGCGGCTGGGGGAGGCGTTCCTGCCCCACCGCCCGGCATCGGGACGATGCCCCGAAGCCGGGCGGCTGGGGGAGGCGTTCCTGCCCCACCGCCCGGCATCGGGACGATGCCCCGAAGCCGGGCGGCTGGGGGAGGCATTCCTGCCCCGAAGCCGGGCGGCTGGGGGAGGCGTTCCTGCCCCACCGCCCGGCATCGGGACGATGCCCCGAAGCCGGGCGGCTGGGGGAGGCGTTCCTGCCCCACTGCCCGGCATCGGGACGATGCCCCGAAGCCGGGCGGCTGGGGGAGGCGTTCCTGCCCCACCGCCCGGCATCGGGACGATGCCCCTAAGCCGGGCGGCGGGGGGAGGCTTTCCCGCCCGGCCGCCCGGCTTCGGGACATCGTTCCGATGCCGGGCGGCTGGGGGAGGCGTTCCTGCCCCACCGCCCGGCATCGGGACGATGCCCCGAAGCCGGGCGGCTGGGGGAGGCGTTCCTGCCCCACCGCCCGGCATCGGGACGATGCCCCGAAGCCGGGCGGCTGGGGGAGGCGTTCCTGCCCCACCGCCCGGCATCGGGACGATGCCCCGAAGCCGGGCGGCTGGGGGAGGCGTTCCTGCCCCACCGCCCGGCATCGGGACGATGCCCCGAAGCCGGGCGGCTGGGGGAGGCGTTCCTGCCCCACCGCCCGGCATCGGGACGATGCCCCGAAGCTGGGCGGCTGGGGGAGGCGTTCCTGCCCCGAAGCCGGGCGGCGGGGGGAGGCTTTCCCGCCCGGCCGCCCGGCTTCGGGACATCGTTCCGATGCCGGGCGGCTGGGGGAGGCGTTCCTGCCCCACCGCCCGGCATCGGGACAATGCCCCGAAGCCGGGCGGCGGGGGGAGGCTTTCCTGCCCCGCCGCCCGGCATCGGGACGATGCCCCGATGCCGGGCGGCGGGGGGAGGCGTTCCTGCCCCACCGCCCGGCATCGGGACGATGCCCCGAAGCCGGGCGGCGGGGGGAGGCTTCAAAAGCCGTCCGGGGGCTTTTAAATCGCCCCGGACAGTCCCGGGGCGATTTAAAAGCCCCCGGTTAGGCAGGCAGGGGGGGCAAAAGTCTTTGCCCCCCCTGCCTGCCTTCAAAAGCCGTCCGGGATAGCGGGAAGCGCTTCCCTGCTATCCCGGACCGCTTTTAAAATGCTGGCGGTGGGGAGCAAAGCCTTTCGCCCCCGCCGGCCTTCCTGGACCTCTTCTGAAGTCCGGAGGGGGGGGGAAGGCTTTGCTCCCCACCGCCAGCATTTAAAAAAAGGTCCCCGAGATTTCCCTATGGGCTTTCGTCTTGCGATGCAAGCCCATAGGGAAAATCGTCTAGCGAAGCGTCGCAAAAACCGAAAAACCCTTTCGTCTTGCGGGTTTTTCCGTCTTGCGAGGCATTCGTCTTGCGGGGCACCACTGTAGTTCTTTGGATCCCTGCCTTGGTTCAGTTGTTGTTTTTAACACAACAACTGTCTAAGGTCTAACAGATGGCTGATTTATCTGGGGGGGACGACTGTTGCTTGCATGTATTCCTGATGTGCTTTTAGTGTATGGATAAGATAAGAGGTGGATAAGATAAATTTGGTTTTGTCACTGTAGCAAGGACCTCCATGAGATGCTTTCAAAGACAATGGAATATTTATTTATTTGAAGCATTTTTAACCTGCTGTTCATTCACCTTCTCCGTTTCTTCTCTTGTGTGGTTAGATCATGTTGGGCTTTGAGCGCCTGCAAGCCCTTTTCCGGAGCAGGCAGCTTGTGAAGCAATATGAGGCCGCCCGGGCAAGTGTGATTAAGTTCCAAGCTTTGTGTCGAGGTTACCTGATGCGCCAGAAAACAGCTGAGCAGCTGAAAGCTGTGTGTGTGATACAAGCTTATGCCAGAGGAATGTTTGCTCGTAGGAGCTTCCAGAGAATGAAGAGAGAGGTGGGTACAGTTGGATCATAATCAGCACATGATGCATCATAGTAGGAAAGCTTGACAGCAGCCAAATCCTGCGAATAGAGAGTTGGCCTAGCGATGATTTTAGTATCCTCAAGGTACAAAATAACTGAACACTACATAATCATTTAATCATGACCCCCTGCTTACTACAGTTGAGGGTGAGGTCTTGGAACTCTTGACAAGAACAGAATTATTTAAAATACATATCAATTCAATTTGTTTGTCTTCAGGGTTAGATATATTGGCCTCGTTCACATGTCACAAGCCATGGTTAAGAGACTTGTTTAGCTGCTCTTCACTGGAGCATGGAAGAAACAAACCACAATCTCTTGCCTTTGCTTTATGTCCTGAACTATGTTTTACTGCAACAAACTATGGTCAGTGAACCTTGGCTGCCGATCATGCCTTTTTGGGAGTGAAACAAGATGTAATCCTTGTTTTGGATGTATTGCAAATCCAGAGTACATGGTTTGTTTCCTCCCAGTACTAGCAGGGAGAAGTGAAAAAGTCCTCTTAGGCACAGTCACACTAACCATTAACTATGGTTTACCAGGATGTCACTGAATGAGTTTTGCCTTTAGCACTTGCAATAATTTGTTTTAAATCATTCACGGCCAAAATGTTATGTGATGATTTTAAAAGACATTAATTTTCCAAAATATTTTGGAGACCTCATAATCAAATGCAACTTTAAAATACAGAATGAAAGCTATTGATTTATAAGGACACCAGTATGGATACTTAAGGGACATGGGTGGCGCTGTGGGTTAAACCAACCAGAGCCTAGGACTTGCTGATCAGAAGGTCGGCGGTTTGAATCCCCGCGGCGGGGTGAGCTCCCGTTGCTCGATCCCTGCTCCTGCCAACCTAGCAGTTTGAAAGCACGAAGTGCAAGTAGATAAATAGGGACCGCTCCAGCGGGAAGGTAAACAGCGTTTCTGTGCGCTGCTCTGGTTCGCCAGAAGCGGCTTGGTCATGCTGGCCACATGACCTGAAAGCTGTACGCCGGCTCCCTCGGCCAATAAAGCAAGATGAGCGCCGCAACCCCAGAGTCAGCCATGACTGGACCTAATGGTCAGGGGCCCCTTTACCTTTACCTTTATAGATACTTAGTTTCTAACAGTAGTATTTACTAATTATAAAGGTGAAACTGGTGTTTTATTGCAGCGATACCTCGGTTGGTAGAGTATGATCTCATGATCATGAAGTTGAGCCCCACGTTGGGCAAAATATTCCTGCATTCCAGGGGTTGGACTAGATGATCCTCGTGGTTCCCTCCAACTCTACGATTCTTGATGCAATAATAGTGTATTCGTGGTGCATTTGTTCTGCTTTATTAGTTGCTCTGTGATGCTTCCCCACTGCTACCATATTATTGCTGTCTGGAGAGGATATAGCTCAACAAAAGCAGAACAAAAATAAACGAGAATGTTCCTGGTGTAAAAAGTTACAGGATTTCAGCAGGAAGGTACTGGGTATGCCCTGAATGGAAATGAAGCAGTGTGACCAGCCCCAAACTTTTCCAGGTGCAAAGAGTATTGAAATTGAGATCACATGTGGCTCCCCCACAAGATCATGAGCACTAATCATCATGAGCACTAATCATCATGGATGCATATAATAGAAAGGCTGTCTGGAAGGGGGCCCCAGCCACAGTGAGACCTTTGCCCTTGCTATATGCAAATGTTAGGCTGGGAATCATTTGGAAACGAGGGAGTGCAAAGTGATAAACCTGGCTAAAGACAACAATAGTAAGTTTCTGTTACCCGCAGCAGCAACTCAAACTGGAAGCCAGACAGCTACGCTTCAAGGAAGATAAGCATCTCCTTCCAATAACTGGAGCAAAGAAAGCAAGGGAAGAAGCGCTTAGAATAGAAAAGGTAGGTTCTCTCGGCCGCCGGGCTCTCATGTATGATGGCATTCAGGCAGAAGAAACTCCCACAGAAGAAATGTGTGCTTCCACAGCAGGTCACATACAGTGATGCAAGTGGACACATTTCCAAAGCAGAAAGACATGCATGTTGATGGAGAGTTCTGTCTGTGCAGAAATATTAGGAAAGTTCATCATACACAACAAATGTCCTCCCATCTGTACCTGTTGTCACTACTTTGCCATTTGTGAAAGTGAAGTTCATTTCACGCATGTGTTATGGTTCTATACCAGGTTGGGGGGGGGGGAACCTTTGCCTGCCTGGTGTTGCTGAACTACATCTTCCATCATCCCTGATGGCCATGGTTGCTGGAGCTTATAGGAGTAGTAGTTTATCAACATCTAGAGGGTTAAAGGTGCCCCACACCTTTCCTTATAAGGTCATCTGATTTTTTAAAGTCAGAAGTAGCCAGGCAAATTGGGACGTGGGTGGTGCTGTGGGTTAAACCACAGAGCCTAGGACTTGCCGATCAGAAGGTCAGCGGTTCGAATCCCCGCGACGGGGTGAGCTCCTGTTGCTTGGTCCCTGCTCCTGCCAACCTAGCAGTTTGAAAGCACGTCAAAGTGCAAGTAGATAAATAGGTACTGCTCCAGCGGGAAGGTAAAGGCGTTTCCGTGCGCTGCTCTGGTTCACCAGAAGCGGCTTAGTCATGCTGGCCACATGACCTGGAAGCTGTATGCCTGCTCCCTCGGCCAGTAAAGCGAGATGAGCGCTGCAACCCCAGAGTCGGTCACGACTGGACCTAATGGTCAGGGCTCCCTTTACCTTTACTAGCCAGGCAAATTATTTTCACCATGAAATCTTCTTGTTCCCTATACGTATTTGAAAATGAAATAATTTGCTTGGAATCCAAGAGCATATGCTGGGTCTCAGCAAGCTTAGTTCCAGCATGTTATATTGAAATACTTTATTGTCACTTGTACAATTTGTATACAGTGAGATTACACAGTTAATTGTATATAATTATATACTGTATGTGGTCAGATATCTACTACTTAGATCTGCTTTACCAAGATACCACTGTGCCTGTCCCTGGAAATCTAAAACTAGGTGACAGAAATTAGGCTTATAAGGAATGGATTGCTTACAGAATTAGATGAGATTTAGAAACATTTGAAAATATCTGGTCCATTTTTGTATGCTCTGAGTAGCTGGCATACTTTGCTCCTGAGAATTCCCATATGCATTCTAGTAACTTACTTTGTAAACCTGTTTGTCCTCCTGGCCATGGAAAGCCAAACTTGCACTTTGTGCCTATGAGGATTTGGCATGTGTTCAGATTTTCATTCCCCCAAGTTCCTAGTGCTGGCTACATGGATTCATATAACTTATCCACAGGAGCAGCTGGAAAAGGATGCTGAGAAGCTAAGGAAATATGATGCTGTTGACGACAAACATGAAGCAATATATGATGTCATCAGTGACCAGGAAATGGTGGACAGAGTATTTGGTTTCTTACCTTCTTTAATCGGAGGCCAAGAAGGACAGGCTCCTCTGGGCTTTGAGGTAAGCAGCTGTAAAGTCTGTATTGCATAGGCCTGTTCACCCCCAGGGGGAAAACAGCATATGAAGTGGCCACCTGGAGATATTATCTCCCAGCACAATTCAAAGTTTTGGTGCTGACCTTTAATGCCCTAAAAGGCCTCGGTCCAGTATACCTGAAGGAGCATCTCCACCCTCATCGTTCTGCCCAGACACTGAGGTCTAGTGCCGAGGCTCTTCTGGCTGTTCCCTCGCTGCGAGAAGCCAAGTTACAGGGAACCAGGCAGAGGGCCTTCTCAGTAGTGGCACCGCCCTGTGGAACACCCTCCCACCAGATGTCAAAGAGAAGAACTACCAGACTTTTAGAAGACATCTGAAGGCAGCCCTGTTTAGGGAAACTTTTAATGTTTAACAGACCACTGTATTTTAATACTTTGTTGGAAGCCGCCCAGAGTGGCTGGGGAAACCCAGCCAGATGGGCGGGGTATAAATAATAAAATATTTATTATTATTATGAAGGTGTCCACTACGCACACCTTAAAATGATGCTTATTAATAGCCGACATTGACACAGTTTTGTAGAGTGTCTTTGCTAAAAGGCAGGGTACAAATGCCTCAGACAAGCAAACAGCCTTGCTGGAGCCTCTGTATAAGAAGAGCCCTGCTGGGTCACACCAGAGGTCCATCTAGCTCAGCCCAGCATCCTGTTCTTGCAGTGGCCAACCAGATGCATGTGGGGAGCTCACAGTCAGGACATAAATGCAGCAACGCTCTCTGACTCATGTTCTCCAAACACTGCCTCTGATCCCAGAGGTAATGTAGCCATCAGGACTAGTAAGCACTGATGTTTCTGTGATTCTTTGCCCTGCAGGACTTAGAGACAAAGACACAAATGTACAAGCTGAATGAGGTGGACCTGGATATGATCCCAATGGCCATGGAGCTGGAGGAAGAGGAAGAGGAGACGAGTGGTCTTGCAGAATATTCATTCCCAAAATTTGCAGCCACTTACTTCCAAGGTTCCTCTACACATACGCACATTCGACGGCCGCTGCGCCACCCATTGCTCTACCATGAGGAGAAGGATGATATTCTGGTAGTGTAACTCTTCTTCGCTGTGCTGCTTAAGTTCTGCTGACAACACTAGGAGCACCCTAGATCTTATTCTTTTCCCCCCTTAGTTTTCTGCAGGCCACAAAATGCTGTTCTAGAAATAAAATAGAAAGAACACCGATGCTAGAATGCAAGATTTAGGTTGTGTATACACCATACATTTAAAGGATGTTCTCCCCCTTATTACCCTGGGAATTGTAGTTTACCCCTCACAGAGCTATAATTCCCAGCACCCGTAACAAACAATAGTTCCCAGGATCCTTTGGGAAGGCACATGCTTTAAATGTATGGTGTGTATGCAGCCTTCGTCAATACAACTGCTAGACTAATTGATTTACAATATATTTGTTCAGTTAAAAGCAAAAACCTAATTTACTGGGAAGCAATTTTTAAAGAACTTTTTTTAAAACACAGGTACTTTAAAAAATACCACCGTCTCTCGCATGTGGGAGGGAATGCTTTATGCAGTCGTTATCTAAAAACAAAGGGAGAATATGTATTTATTCATATGCAGATTTAATAAAATAAGTTTATAAGATTGACTAAGGTTTACTGAATCTGTTTACAATCCTCCATAAAAGAAACTATCATATTGTGTCTCAACACAGGGCAAACTAACAAGCTGGTTTTACAATATTAGCAAAAGCCAGTACCAACTACAGACTGAACTGCTGCTGCCATAGCTACTGCTACTATTGCAGATTATATCACAAAGTTGTTATGGTTTCAGTACAGGCACACAGAACCTCACAAACTTCTGTGGGAATTAAGTGCATCGGTAAAATATGTGACACGTTAGTTTTACCATTACTATGCAAAATTATCTCATTGTGTGTCCTATCTGTATTAGGCATCTCTAGCCGTTTGGACCACCATCTTGCAGTTCATGGGTGACTTACCAGAGCTAGGAAAAAACACCAACAGCAAGAGCAGCTCTGAAGTGACTCAGGTCTATCTTACCTTTGGCAAGAAAAACCAGCTGCAGCCCACAGGCAACTATAGTCCCGATGTGGTAAGACGAAGGCATTGTTTTTCACAGCTATAATCTTACGAAAATTAGATCACTCCCCTTGAAGTATTTGCATCTTAACCTTTTCGCCTGTGCTGTTCTCCCCCAGAAAATTGTTATTTGCCCCCAGAGGTACTACTGTATTTGCAGTGGCATCTTTGGGGTGGGGAAAGATCTCAGAGGGGGAAAGTCAGTGTATAGGAAGGATGACCTTTTACCCCACCCCAAGTGTTGCAAACCTGGCCTGGCCTGAGGGACTCTCACAACTGTTTTATAAAACGAAAAAAGCATGCTAAGTTACAAATGCATGTTGAGCTTGACCTTGATAATTGGAGGCTAGAGGTCTGCATTTTAATTTGCTACATTCAAGAACTGAAGCAGACCTCCCCAAACTCCCAAGCTGTATGTGGGGCTGTCACAGCTGGGCTGTGGGGAGCAGCCTGAGGTGAGCTGGGAGAGCAGGGATGGGGAGTAAGTCCAGACGAAAGGAGAAACTAGGAGGCAGGACTTAAAAGCAACCAAAGGATACAGGCACACAGCATTGCTTGGGAAAACCATGTTGCTCATGGAAGACCTAATAAGAAAGGGGAAATCTCTTACAGTTCTTCCTTTCCTAGAGGATCTGATGACCCACCTAGATGATAGGGATGTCTACCCAGAACGGGGAGATGCTAAATGGCCTTCATGTAGGTGCAACACACCAGGCAGCTGTAGACTAGAGCCAAATCTCCTAATTCAAACCCATGCAACTCCTGCCAGTAACACACTCACCAAGAATGCTTGATAATTATCCTGATTTTGCAGCCATCACAGAGATGCAAAGCCAAGAGGGTCATTAAGTGCTATATTAATATAACTGGTACAGTGTGTATGGACCAGGGGGTCTGCGTTTGATTGGCCAAGATGAAAGGAATTTTGCAGATGGTTGTTCCATGTTGTAGCTGGATTCTGGGGCTTAATTGTTAATTTCCTGCAATTAGTCCTTGCAGACTTGAATTGGTATAATTAATGAGGACAGGCTAGTTGTCTATGATTGGACCATTGTTAATTGTAACCCATTTTGGTTTGGAAGAAAACTGGGTCATAGTTCATTAGTACTCTGTTGTGTGAAAAGAAAGTCCTACATTCCATCTACATTACTCAGTACATGATTTATAGTGCTGGGAGGCGGAGATAGTCTAGTGTGTTGATTCTTTTTTAAAAATAAAAATCTGCAAAGTACTTGGCAAGACCCTTGTCTCGCTTCTGACTACAGTGAAAGCAGAGTTCGGGTTTCAGAAAAAGTGGTTTCAGAAAATCCTTGGCTAAGCTGGAGAACAACCTGGCTCTGCTCCTCAAAGTGTTTTCTTCAACCAAATGTTTAATATGAAAATTTCCCAACATTCTAGAAAGTGTTTTTGATTCCAGGTGATCTGCTGGTGAATTTATTGGAGCCTGGCTGTCCTATGCATGCCTAAAAGCTCCACATGCTCCCATAGCATCTTTTCTCTCCACTTCTTTGTGTGATTACCTGTGCCTTATGAAGAACTTGTTAAATCCGAAAGTTTGCAATAGTCTGATATGTCATCCACATGTGTCTTTCATACTGTGGAATCCAGAATCACCAGTATAACATATACTGTGGACAACAAATCATTCTTCTTTTGCATCAGAATTCCTGCATGTACTACTTGACTGGAAAGTTCTCAGGAAACAGTGCTTGAGACTGTAGAGAATATTTTCCCTTAATTTAGCCGTTGCCACTGACTTTTGAGGATCAAAGTTCATAATGAACATTTCTGTCTTAGAGGGACAACAGGAAGGACAAGTTTTCCAATGTCATTTCATCTGTGAAACTAACACGCAACTCCAAGCTGACTGGAAAGGTAGGCTATGTTTTGACATTGGATTTGAACAGTGCTATTTTTACAGAAAAAGAGGTGCCAGAACTCACCACGAATGCTTCCCTTGTTCTCTTAAAATAGCAATAGTGTCCACCTGAGAGGTGCCGGAACTGAGTTCTGATGAGTTCCAGCTGGGGAAAAAGCCCTGGGATTGAACTACATTGTTTAATAATAAGTACTCTGGGCAACAGTAATTTAATAGAAAAATTGCATATGAAAACATGTCCATTCTGAAAGCACGGGGAGCTGGTGCTTTGAGTCAAGTGACCAGACTTGATGTTAAACGAAAAAAGAAATGTTTGTAAGAGTAGGACAATTTGGTTGCTTGCACAGAACTCAAAAGACAAAAAGGACCACAACCCCCTTGCTGAACACTATAAAGAAGGCACAAAGACAATAGAGCATGGGTAGGCAAACTAAGGCCTGGGGGCTGAATCCAGCCCAATCACCTTCTCGATCTGGCCCGCGGACGGTCCGGGGATCAGCATGTTTTTACTTGAGTAGAATGTGTCCTTTTATTTAAAATGCATCTCAGGGCTATTTTGGGGGCATAGGAATTCGTTCACCCCCCCCCAAATATAGTCTGTCTCCCCACAAGGTCTGAGGGACAATGGACTGGCCCCCTGCTGAAAAAGTTTGCTGACCCCTGCAATAGGTGGTGGGAGGATTATGTCTCAAGAATTAAAAGGAAATGAAGGCTGCAGGACCAAGTCCCACCAAACACATTTTTTTTGCGCTGATCCTCTGATCAGCAATAAATATGACTGGACAGATTAATTTACTTCCAAATAAGCATTCATAGTGCATCAGTTTTAATTAAGAATTAAGAACGTAAGACAAGTCCTGTGAGAGCAAACAGGGGCCCATCTAGTCTAGCATCTTGTTCTCACAGTGACCAGCCAGATGTGTATGAGAAGCTCACAACAGAACCTGAGCATAATAGCATTTCTTGCAGTTTCCAGAAACTGGTATTCAGAAGCATACTGAATGCAGCTAGTAGCCATTGATAGCCATATCCATGAATTTGTCTAATCCTTTTAAAGCCATCCAAGTTGGTGGTCATCACTGCCTCTAGTTTAACAATGCACTGTGTAAAGAAGCACTTTATTTTGTCTATCCTGAATCTTCAGTCATTCACTGAACATTGAGTTGAATCTTTAAATCCCTAAATGGCTTGGAGGCAGGATCACTTCCTTCTATATGATCTTCATCAGAGGCCCTCAACCAGGTTCCCGTCTAGTGAAATGAGTCAGATTATGTCAATTGGGATAGCTCAGTTGGTAAAGCACATGACTCTTAATCTGAGGGCCTGTGGGTTCAAGCCCCACATTCCTGCATTGCCTGGGTTTGGGGTACATGACCTTGGTGGTACTTTCCAACTCTACAATTCTATGATTATTAGAGAGAGGACTTTTTAAGTGGTGGCACCCTGGTTATGAAATGCTCTCCCCGGAAAGACTCATCCATCGCTTGCATTAGGATCTCTCCAGTGGCTGGTTAAGCCCCCTTCTTTCCCTTTCAGGTTATTTAATAATTAAGATTAAATGTATTTTAGTTTTTAAAACTCCTGTGTTTCCCCCCTTGCTATCCCCCCTTCTATTGGTTTTGTATGTTTTTGTGCTACTTTTTGTTTTGGTGCTTACTTCTGTATTTGGTTGTTTTCATTCATGATTCAATGTCTGAACTGCCCAAAGATCATGGCTAATGGAGAGGTATATAAATGACAAAATAAAATGAGGGGGAGTACCATAGCTCCGTGGCAGAGCATCTGTTTTTGATGGCCCCAGGTTCAATTCTGGACATCTCCAGGTAGGGATGGGAATGCCCCAGACTGAAACTCTGGAGAGTTGCTGATATTCAGTGCAGACAAGACTGAGCCAGATGGACTGACAGTCTAAGACAACTTCCTATGCTCCTATATGTGAATAAAATTAAAATTAACTATATATAGGAGATTTGTGTATGTGTGAGTGTAGAGGCAAGGGGATCGTTCCATAGAAGAGAATGTTATCAGTTATATGTAACAATTTCCTATCCCAGAATTAAGTGTATTTATTGAAAATAACCTTTCAGGCAAGAGGTGGAAAATGGTTTCCTGCTTCATTTTAGGTGGCCAACCAGCTGAGCAATGGGGAAGATATGTTTCGGGAGGAAAGCACCGTGTCTGAGGGACCTATGTCTAATCTTGAGAAAGTGCACTTCATTATTGGCAATGCTATCCAGCGTCCTGCCATCAGGTATTATATATTAAGGGGCAGCTTACATTTTCAGATTACAGTGGTACCTCAAGTTACAAACACCTCAGCTTACAAACGCTTCAGGTTACAAACTCCACTAACCTGGAAGAGTTACCTCGAGTTGAGAACTTTGCCCCAGGATGAGAATGGAAATCGTGTGTGGCAGCGCAGCGGCAGCAAGAGGCCCCATTAGTGAAAGCACGCCTCTAGTTAGGAACAGTTTCAGGTTAAGAACAGACCTCCAAAACAAATTAGGTTCGTAACTAGAGGTACCACTGTACAGAGTATATCCAAATGACCTGGTAGAAAAGCCCGGGTTCATCTTAACTTCATCCATTTTTTAACATTCTGTATATCTGGTATATTAACTAGGCCAACATTTGTGGGTCTGTGGCCATTTGCAAACTGAGATGGGCACCACATGCAGAACACCAGCTTTTTTTTAATTGGTGACAATGGGATGCTTCTTTCCAGCCTAATTTCAGCAAGGAGAGGGGTGGGAGCAAGGACCCTGTGGGTGCCAGGAAAGCCCTCTGCAAGGCCTATGGGTGCCACATTGGCAACCCCTGAATTAGGCATTCTTGGAAGAACAAGAATGAAGTAGAAGTGTAGCATAGGTAGGGCTCATATGTGGGATACGAGGGCCTTTGCCTCAGGCAGCAAAATGTGTTGAGCCAGTCCTGCATATAGCCCTTAGAAAAATGTATTAAAAATTGTGTAGATCTCTACCAGATTGAGCATAAGGTACCTAGGTGCAGCATTTCTTACAAAACAAAAAGCACAATGTAATCAAACAGACTTCAAGTACACCCACTTGTAGCAGGGAAATTGTACATGGATCTGTTTAGCAAAAAGTCTGTCACTGGGGATGAGGATTATTTTGCTAATTAGTCTTCTTTCACAGGGATGAAATTTACTGTCAGATCTGCAAGCAACTCAGTGAGAATAAAAACCAAACCAGTTATCTGAGAGGTTGGATTCTGCTGTCTCTCTGTCTTAGTTCCTTCTGTCCTTCAGACAAGTTTGTGAAGGTAGTTATTGTGCGGGGTTTTGTTTTTTTTACAGTATGTTGGAATCTAGAATATCAAGAATGTACCGGATTGTGTCTGTGATAGGTGTGCATAGAGAGGGGAAAGTGCCTAAGACAAAAGCCCACAGCTACTGCCCCTCACAACCACCTTCCGCTGCCCTCACCCTCATGGTGCCTCCCCACCTCCTCCTCTCCTCTTTTCTCTTCTCTTCTCTTCTCTTCTCTCCCCACACTCTGTCTCCTTCCACCACTTCACCATCTTGAGATGCTGTTACCCTAAAATAACCTCATTGGCAACGCTAAGATCCTGGCATAGGTGCCAACTCCCTGGGGCCCTGGGTGCCCAAGTACCCACAAAATTCCCCATGAAGGGACCGGGCACCCACAACTTTCGGTGCCAGGGCCATGCACGTTGCATGACACCCATGGCCCCAGCCCCCAGGCACCCATGGTCACAGGGCCAAGCTGGCACTCCTGGATCCTGGTGCCATCTTGGGGCTTCTTTCCTGGCAACCACAGAAGAGGGGATGAATGAGGAGGAGGCAGTGGAGATGGTGGTTGTGGCAGTGTAGGGTAGGTAGAAATTCCTCCTTTCACATTAACAACCCTAGAAAACAAAATGTCACTTCCCTTGAGGTCAAGGAGTATCAAAAAATATCATGTTGTTTGGGAAATGATATTCAAAACCCAGAAAGAGAAGAGGTGTAAACCATGAGTAAATATTTTCACAAGTTCTACATACCTGTATTAGATGGTTAATAAGGATTTGGGGATATTCTTTGCTTTCTAATACTGTGGTCTGCTTTATACTTCCAGTACCTACTGAATTTCATCCAGGGTGGACCAACATTATATGTCCCATACTGTGCTGAAAGACTGAAGCGCACATATATGAATGGAACACGATCTGACCCACCTAGTTGGCTGGAGCTGCAGGTAACCATCATTTTATCCTTTTCCCACATTCATTAATCTTGCTGGGTTGTAACAGAAGGCAGTTAACCTCCTTAAGGGGTCTGTGCGTTTTACTGCTTTCTGCACTAGTCTGTCTGGAATTGATTCCTTCTGTTCACTTACTCTTTAGACAAAGGCTAAAGTGATAGTTTTGATTCCTACTGATGACAGATGATACAGAAGGAACGGGACAGAGTGCAAGCTAAGAAATGACCAGAGCAGTCTAATCAGCTGGAACAGCAGCACAATAGGCATCTGCACTTGCGGAAATAGGGCAACTATTGAATTCAGGGCTTTTAAAAAAGTTTTTTTTCTGAGTTTTGGGGGGAAATGTGAAAAGCGGAACAAGGAAAATTTGAGAGGGAGACCTGTCTTGTTCATGATGTCATACAGATGCACGTTAAAAAGTGAGTGAGGAAAGTGTGGCTTTGTCAGAGAAAGTGTCCAGTGTGGAAGCAGTGGATTCCATTGGCAGATTGTTGCAGTAGATGGTTTGTGTCTTGTCTCCTTTGCTTGTTTTTCCAGTTCTGATAGATGGCAAAAACATATAATTTTTCAATAAAACGCGATTGCAGCAACAACCTTCCTAGTGTGGATAGGCAACATACTGCTGAGTCTCGTGCCGCCCCCCCCCCCCCGCATGCTCCCCAGCCACTGAACAGCGTCTTTTGGTTGTCCCAGTACCAATTTCCATTCCTGTGGCAGGAGTGGCGAGTCTTTAAGTATTCATTTATTCTCTTTTTGTCCTTGGAGTTTGGCCATGAGGAAGTGCATTTCTGGTGAATATGCTATCTTGCTATGTAGAATCTCAGTTTTTATTGTGAAATTCAGCACTGATATTTTGCTCTTAAAATGAATACTTGTAATTAAACCCCAACTCCACCTGCAAGAACAATGAAGGCAGTTAAGATAAGCTATTCAAGGGACAATTAAGGCAGTATATATTACTAATCCTATATCCAGGATCATGGGGAAGATTTTTAAAAAATTAATATTGGAAAGGATCTTTGCTGGCCACAAGCAAGAGCACTGCTGAATTAAGTGGTGTGCTGAACTTTCATTATTAAACACTTCCAGTTAATTGCAGAGAAGCAATGTGCCTGCAGTACTAAAGGGCTTAGTAGAAGAAGCCTGAATGTTACTACATAGGTAATTACTTTCGTCTAATAGCATCTAGAAGAGTCAGGTTTCTCCCCTTTATCTGAAAGGTGGATATTTGTGTAACGATTTAAGATTCTCATTATAGCTGCAATATAGAGCAAGTGTGGAGAAAGTTGCTGTGTGACTCTGTCCCTGTGTTTCTTTGGCTTTCAGGCAACAAAGAATAAGAAGCCGATTACACTTAGTGTGACCCTGATGAATGGCAGCAGCATCACAGTCTCGGCAGATTCAGCCTCCATTGCAAAGGAAATTTGCCAGCGTGTTGCTGAGAAAACTAACCTGAAGGATACATTTGGTTTCTCTCTCTATATTGCATTGTATGACAAGGTGAAAGAACATAGCATGTGGGGTGAAATCTGCCAAAATGCATTAGGGCGTGGGGGGCATCTACACAACTCTTTTAAATTTCAGTTATGTTTTGTGTGTGGGTGGCGGGGCGGGGCGGGGGAGAGGGCTCTTTGCCATCAGTGTAGCCCAACTCTTCACATGTGAAAATGCAATTTCCCATATTCTAAGCCTGATTGTTTGCCATCTTCCCACATACCGTATTTTTCGGCCCATAGGGCGCACCTAGTTTTTTGGGGGGGGAAATAAAGGGGGGGAATTATTTTTCCCCCCCAGGCGCTTGGCTGGGGCGGGGGAAGCCCGAGTTTCCCCCAGCCCCAGCCCCCAGAACAGGCAGCTCTCCGCAAGCCCCAGAAAAAAAGCACTGGTTAAAACAGAAACAACAAAACAATAGCCTCGCATCCCACAAACACATATAAAAGGCTGTAGAATGTTATTCAGCCCAAGGCCTAGTTGAAGAGGAACATTTTTGTCTGGCACCTAAAGATATATACAGTGGTACCTGGGGTTACATACACTTCAGGTTACAGACTCCACTAACCCAGAAATAGTATCTCAGGTTAAGAACTTTGCTTCAAGATGAGAACAGAAATCGTGCAGCGGTGGCACAGCAGCAGCAGGAGGTGGCCCCATTAGCTAAAGTGGTACCTCAGGTTAAGAACAGTTTCAGGTTAAGAACGAAGCTCTGGAACAAATTAAGTTCTTAACCTGAGGTACCACTGTATAATGAAGGTGCCAGGCGAACCTCCCTGGGGACAGCATTCCACAAGCCACCTCAGAAAAGGCCTGCTCTCAAGTTGCCGCCTTCTGTACCTCTTGTGCAGGAGGAAGGGTATCAGATGGTGATTGTAGGGTCTGGGCATATGGGGAGAAGGCTGCCTTACACCATGCTGCTAATTAATTATCCTGGTGAAATATAACTTACTGTGTAATTTTCACTCACAACTTATCCCCTTACATGAGATGACTTGGGGGCATTTTCCCGAGATTATTAGACTATCCATTAAGGAAAACAACCTCATTTATCTCTGAAATGGGTGATGTTGATGTTGTTAGGCTTGGTCGCTTGGTGGCGAACGGGAACACATAATGGATGCCATTTCCCAGTGTGAACAAATGGAAAAGGAGAAGGGTGGCCACGAACGACACACTCCCTGGCGTCTGTACTTCAGGAAAGAGGTCTTCACTCCCTGGCACAACTCTAAGGAAGATCCTGTCAGCACTGAGCTCATCTATCATCAAATCATCCGTGGCATTCGATATGGAGAATACCGCTGTGAGAAGGTGGGTTTTTAATTCACTAATACATGGAGTCCAAAGGCACTTTGGGAAATGGATTGATTTGGGTATACATAATCAGTCTTCCCAGCGGTGTTTCTTTGACAAAATGGATCTTTCCTTACTGTTTCAATATTCTATTCAATGCCATTAGTGCAATTCATTCTTCTGTATATGTGTGTTATACAAACCTCTGGATCAAACCTGCTTGGGAGAAGATGAATATCTAATTTGTCTAGCCTGGGCAATGACTGACATTAGGTTAAAGCCTCTTCTAGCAAATCACCAAACCTGATTAATTGTCATAGGAAGAGGACTTGGTGGAGATAGGAGCCAAATATTGCTACGTCCAGTTTGGAGAGTCCATCCAAAATGAGTTGGTTCAAAACATGCTCCAGGAGTGTATCCCAGCAAAGCTGCTGAAGTCTAAATCCAAGGAGAAGTGGGTGAGCCTCATCACATATGCTCACGCTAAGGTAAGAACACCCAGGGGTACATACTGGGACTAACATAACCCATAGCTTCTATCTTACATAACTTTGTTTTATAATGCATTTGTCCTCCTGTGCTTTCTTCTGGAACAGAAAATAAGTGTCCTAGAGGAGTGTGGCAGAGGAAAAGAGGACCAATATATTTGCCCCCTATGGTTTACTAAGGAGGATTGAGCGGGGTGGCCCACTGAATGAAATTATGACAATTGAGAGGTTTCAACAAGTTGACAAATTGTGTATGGGCCTGACAGGGGTGACGGATTGCTAATGGTGCACCCTGTTTCTTTCACTTCACTGAGCATTCGCTGCTGCTGCTGCTGATTTCCCTCTTACCTCTTCTGTTCTCCTGCAGCTTTTCTCTTTCCCTTTGCCCTTCCCCCTCTGCGTTGGTGGCAATAGCAGCTGATGTGAACAGTCTTTGAAACACTTGGGGAGAACTGACGGTCGTCTTTCAGTATTTTATCCTCGGTGGATGTTCACCAGGAAATCCCCTGTATCGCCTATGCGTTGCAGAGCATTTGGAGGAATTCAGCAAACATGAATTCCAAACTGGACTCACTTGATCCATACCTTCCAGGCTGAAATATGGATTGGACATGGGTCCGCTTGAGAATCTACACTCGGTCCACATTCCATGATCAGGTGGTCAAGCATCCCAGAGTCTCTAAGAGCAGTGATGACATGCATGCCCATGGAAATATCCACGTTCCTGCACATCTGCAATTCCTCTTGAGAGCAGAAGTGCATCGTCAGTACCTGTTTTCCCAAGGGAATTGCAGTCTTATTTGTATATGTGGCTGCAGCTGTTGCTAAGTCAAAAGGAGACAGCTCATATCTAGCCTTTGGCAGCTTGGAGGTATTTAAAGATAGCTCTGCCACTTCAAAGGATTTTAAAGTATTTCTAAATCTGTGGGCTTGAATAGAGTTTTGAGGGTTTTCCCCATAAAAGTCTACATAGACACAGAAGAGAGATGGCTGTCACTGAAGGGAAATCTGGAAGGGAGCAGACTTAGTCACCTCTCCATCTCTATGTTGCAGGCCCCTTATACCCAGGACCGACTTCCCCCTCAGAACGTGAAGGAGCAGCTGGTGGATTTTGCCCGCTTTCAGTGGCCTCTGCTCTTTTCTAGATTCTTTGAGGTCACCAAATTTTCAGGTAATGTCAACCCCTTTTGTGTGGGTGAGGGTACAGAGGGGAGGAACATCTGAGGTAAGAAAAGGTCACCACACTACCTTTTTAAAAATTGTGTTTACAGGGCCAAGTCTGCCCAAGAACCATTTCATAGTGGCAATTAATTGGAAAGGGATCTGCTTCCTAGATGAGTCAGAAAAGAGACTTCTAGACCTGTCTTTCCCAGAAATCACTGGCATCCACACAAACAGGTAAGTCTGCTGGGACACCGTGGGCCCATGAGAGTGTAGGTACTGCATCCTCACCGACATTCTGTACAATATTTGAAATGCATTTCATCATCGCAGGACCCTCTTGGGAAACTTTGGAATAAGTGCACATTCTGATCGTAGGAAGCTTGAGAAATAATCCCTTATTGACCATGCAAGGAAAGGTCAAGAACTGAGTGGGAGACAGTGCTAGAAGTCTTCCATTGTCAGTGGGATTGTGAACTTGGGGTTCAAAAACACCATGCAGGGGCTGGCACTCCACTGGGACTATTGCAGTGAGGCAGGTGACATGACAGAGTGCTCCCTCATAGCAGAGCAGCAGAGTCTCTTCTTGGAACTCTCAAGAAACCAAAGGGTGCTCAGCTCCTACCTCCTCTTCATATCATTGGCCACATTTGATTCTTCTGTCTTCCTTCCTCGGCAATTATGCTGGGGGAGGTTTTATGCAGGAAGCTGCCTTACACTGAGCCAGATCACTGGTCCACCTAGCTCAGTACTGCCTACAGTGGCTTAGCAGTAGCTCTCCCAAGATTTCAGAGTGTTCTTTCCTAGTCCTGTCAGACTCTGCTGCTGAACTATGGCCCTTCCCCAAAGTTTTAAAAAGCATCCTCTTCTTCAAGGAGCAGGTGTGGAGTTCTGTTTACTCAGAGTATGAAATTTTATATCTTCTCACTGTTCCCTTATAGCACTGTGCTTCCTGTTCCCCCTTTGTTTGAGAATGAGTCTTGCAGGATAAGATGTCTCTCCAAGGAGACATGGAAGGGCTGAATGTACAAATTTGACCTCCCACTAGGAGTTGGTGATTCTGTTCTAGCTTTGGAAAACATCAGGTCTCGTCCTTCCCACCCCTTGCTTTTTGATCCATGTTAAGAGACTCTACTGTATCTTTGAATTAATGGATTTGAGGACATTTGGACTCTTATTCTGAAGGCTGTAGGTAGATGTAGAGCTTTGTTTTCCTGCATCTCCCAGAGTAAGTAACAAATTACTTCTGTGTTTCACAGGGCAGTCAAGGCATTCGGACAAAGTTGCACCCTCAACACCTTGCGTGCTGAAGAGTTTGTCTTGACATCGGCCAACAGCGTTGTCATTGCTGAGCTGGTGGTTATGTTCCTGCAAGGACTGAAAGAGAGGTCACAGTATGCTGTGGCAATGCAAGAAAACAAGCAGCAAGGTAACTTAGGGTGCTTTGAGATGGAGAAGTTTCCAAGGGTCAGGTTACACTGAATCAGTGTGTCCAATGGAGGGCTGGTTTGGGCTTCTCTCTCTGCTGATAGATGTCAGGTGCAGATTATGACTTTCCCATCAGCTGCTGGTGTGGTCCCATCCAAACTTGTGTGCATCATTTGTCTCCTCTTAGTGAAAGATGTCATTGAACTGTTTACCAAAATGAGGCAGCATTCCTGGCTCGTAAACAGCAAATCGCCTAGCTTTACACCCAGCTCTTGATGAGGATGGACTTTTGCTATTAGAAGAACTGAGGGCAAATTTTCCTCGTCTTTCCTGCAGTCTGAGTTCAAATGCTTCAGCTTCTCTGCCTTCTTTTAAGGAAAAACATGTTCTTGATTTATTAAACACAATTAAATACCACTTGATTCTAATAAATACTCTTAAGTGGAAAGTGTTGAGAGATCCAGTCACAAATCTCCCACATCCCCTGAGGTGGCATGAGAAATTGTCAGTGAGAAACGTGAGCAGAAACAGGTAATGATGTAGCAGAAGAATGGAACAAAAACTAGATGGGTCACTGAGGTAAAAACAAGATTGGGAAAGAAGGGAAACTGTACACACCACACATTTAAAGCACACACCCCACCCCACCCCAAAAAGAACCCTTGGTAAGAGTGCAGGAAATTGTAGCTTTGTGTGGCTTAAACTACAGTCTAGAGGATTCTTTGGAGCAGGATGTGTCTGCTTTAAGTGTATGGTATGTACACAGCCTTATGAGCACAAAACACAATTTGACATTCCTTATTTATTTATTGTTAAATTTATATACCACCCTTCACCCGAAGATCTTAGGCAGTTCACAAGATAAACAAATGTGATTTGCTGTTCATGGCAAGTTACTCTCATGGCTCACTTGTCACATGCTTGATACAAACCAGAGGTACCAGCTTCTGATGGAGAATGAGGGGCCAACATCGAAGGACCTGGGGGCACAGAGGAACATGTCGGCAGCATGTCTTCCATGGCCAGCAGCTCCTTCCCCTCTGTGGCAGGAGGAGGAGGAGGAGAAGGAGGAGCTGGCTATTGAAGCTGCACTGTGCTCAGCTCCACACTTGGCCTCCTCCACAGAGGGCAGGTCTCTCCCCCTCCAAAAAATATCACAGGGGGACCAAAAGGGCTCAGCTTCTAGAAAGTGGCCCCCCTGATACAAACTCAGATATCAATATTTGCACAAAATGGCTGCATAACCGATCCCGCATAACCGATCATGTGAGAAAATATGAGGACTCATGGCTTGGTCTAACTCTGAACCCCCCCCCCCCCCGATTTTCTCTCTGATGTGCAATGGCTGGACAGCATTACTGCAGTTCTCTCTTTTTTTGCTTCCCAGATGACTCCACAATTCTGGCCTTTAAGAAGGGGGATTTGCTGATTTTAGCCAAGGACAGAGGACTAGAAAAAAGCCAAGGCAGGGTGCATGCCCGTGGCAGAAGACTGGAAGGAAGCCAAGGCTGGATCTATGCTCAGAATGAGCGAACTGGTAAATCTGGGCTTGTGTCACAAGATGCAATCTACGTCATCCCCACCGTTACGAAACCTTCTAGTCAATTACTGGTAAGGATAACCAAGATAAATGGCTTCCATCCCATCTCTGCTCACATCATCATCATATTTTTAAAGCACATATTCCCCTTCCAAAAAGAGTCCTGGGAACTTTAGGTTGCTAAGGGTGCTGGGAATTGTAGTTCTGTGAACTACAGTTTGCAGGATTCTTCAGGGGAGCCATGTGCATTAAATGTATGGCATGGATATGACCTCTATTAAGGTAACATGCTGAAACTCACAAAAAAATCCGTAGAGAGTGTTTCAGAGGAATGGAAGAAAATAGCTGTACTGAACAAGGGCTTGCTGGAGCCTTGGGGAAATTGTCAAAGCTAACTCTGATCCTGTTTTAGAGCTTGAGTAGAAATCAGGCTTCCTCTTGAATTCCTAAATCTTTTGCAGAGCATGCTCAGAATTTTCACATGCTTATTAAAACTAAAACTGAGACCAGAACATTGGAAGTTATTCCCCCATAAAGGGGAACTTTTGATCTGCTGTGGACTGTAATTATTATTGAAGCACTTTAAATTGCATTTTTAACATTGTTCTCTGTTTTGAGTACAGTTACAGATAGGTAGCCGTGTTGGTCTGCCATAGTCAAAACAAAAAATATTCCTTCCAGTAGCACCTTAAAGACCAACTAAGTTAGTTCTTGGTATGCACACAAAAGCTCATACCAAGAACTAACTTAGTTGGTCTTTAAGGTGCTACTGGAAGGAATATTTTTTGTTTTGAGTACAGTATTTGTTTCAATTAGCAGTTTCATGCGAGTTTCAAGTACATCGAAGCAGCAACAGTAGTTCCAGTTATACATTGACTTGATTTCTGGATTTGACATTGTGCTCTCTTGGGGCCTCTTCTAATGCAATGCTTGTCCCTGTGGGAATTCTTTGGGAACTATTCCCCTCATTAAGGGAAATGTTGGCAGGCCTGGTAGTCCTTCCTTGCTCTGAAGAAGTGTCTGTAAGCAGACCTGGCAGGAAATGAGTATCCTGCCCACAAATCTTTCCTGAAGCATCAGCACGGGTGGTCGGTGTCTGACATCTTGGCAAGGAGCCTGTAGCCTTCAAGGGGCTGTGTCTTTTCAGAGCCTGCTGATGATGTCGCCTGAACAACGGAGGTTGGCGTCACTGAATTCTCGCACAGAGGAGCATGAGGAAGAAGAAGCAAAAGTGAAGCCATATACTCTGGAAGAATTCTCCTACGAGCACTTCAGGTATATCTATTCCTGTGCCTTGCAGCTTCCTATTCAGTTTCTCCCAGAGCCTCTTACTTCCTGAAAGTCATGCTGCTTTTTCAACCAACAGTTGCATGTTATTGCGCTTAAACCCGTTTTAGTTATTCATTCCACTCCATCTTCCACGTGATGGAAATGACTCCTCTTGCTGTTCCTTATCTGCAGTGAAGCAGAGGACACAGTGAAGGTCGACCACTCCTCTGCTGATGGGCACTGAGATACTGTTCCAGCCAGGATTTTCCCCATATTCAAATGCAAATCAGAGTTGGCACCAATCTTCATTTGGCAACATAGAAAAAAGGGGCCTAATCTTCAGAAGTGTAAGAGAAACAATGGAAACCTCCTCCCCTTGGGTCTAGTTAGCTCCTGCAAGGGTCATAATTTGGCCTGTGAGGCTGTTTCTCTATGCCCCCCTTAAGCCATATGTGTCATCTGGTGTGGCTGCATTCATGAGCTCAACATGCTCAACATGCACTCCCAACTGTTCCAAGGCAAGCAGAAGTCACTCTTAATACTCTTCAGTTGATTGGTGCCAATAGGAAGCGCTGCTGGGATCAACTGCACTAGGGAGCTGCCTATCAGGAACTCCCTTGTTCAGCAGATGGCGCTGTCAAGAGTGTGGGGGGGGGCACCTGGCCCATTGGCCGGGTCCAGTCCCCCATCTCTGTGCTAGAGGGTGACCTGTTCAGTACTGGTAAATGTTAGCAGGTGCAGGGAATTTTAGGTTGGCTCCATGCCAGGCAGGGTACAGCCATAATCCTAGCTTTTTCGCAGGTGTATTACCCCTGCTTACTGGGGTAAGCATTCTGCACAAGCTGCAATTTCCAAACAGTCTTAAAAGGCAGCCCCATGTACTGCACTGCAGCAATCCAAGCTTGAGGTTACCAGAGCAAAGAATACTGCTGCCAGGTTATACCTGTCCAGATAGATTTTCTCTGTTACATTTTTTATCCTATCCCAAGCAAATGTTAAGTCCAAATGGCAGTGCTTTAAGAAAATGTTCTTTTGTTTTCCCAGAGTTCCTGAAAAGGAGTCCATCAGCAAGGCGGTCTTACACAAGTCCCGTGGGCGGAGTCACCTATGGGCTCACTCTAGGGAACCCCTAAAACAGCCTTTGCTGAAGAAGGTGTGCACCAACTCTGACCTCTGGGACTTTGCTTGCCAGTCCTTCATTGATATCCTTTATGCTGGTGATAGGGTTGCATACCACCCCAATTTCCAAGTGGTGCCATATTCCAGGGTTCATGTTTCCTTTGGAAATGAGGCACAGCAGAGACTGTGGTGTCCTTATGATAAATGGTTCATACTATATACAATCTGAGCCTATGATGGAGGGGTTCATAGCATTCACACCCCCAAAAGAGAAGTCACAGAAGGCAGTGCTAATTGGTAAGGTGACCTGTTAATTGCTTTTGCTAGGCAGCACAGCCTAATTGTCACCGGAGGGCTCAGTCACTAGGAGTTCTCTGAAAAAGGAGAGGTGCTTGAAATTGCACATCACCTCTGCAAACTTTTCCTTACCTCTTTGCTCACCTATCATGAGATACATGGGAGACTACCCCTCAAAGCAGGAGAGGTCCCCTGCGGAGCTCACCGACCAGATATTTGTAGTGGCAATTCAGGAGGAAGTTCTGCGCGATGAGATCTACTGTCAGATCATGAAGCAGCTGACAGAGAACACCAACAGGTACCAAGGGCCAGACCTTTCCAACCATCTCTTACAGGGCAGTTCCTTTTTATATCAATGTACCGTATTTCTTGGCCATTGTCAGAAAAGGAACTTACTGAGCTTTTAGCACTTCGGAGGTATCTGGCTTCCAGAATCTCCAAATCCAGCAGTGGAAGCCATTTCCACCCCTATGGTGACAATGGAGGGGGTGGGTCACAAAGAAGCCAGCTTGGATGGATAGTTTCCTAAGTCTCAAGAGCTGTTGGGTTAAGTAAATAAAATATATTAATGTTTCTAAGTAATTATTATTATTTCCCTCAAAACTACAGGTACAGCCTGAACAGTGGTTGGCAATTACTCTGGCTCTGCACAGGCCTTTTCCCTCCTAGTAAATCCCTGCTGAGTCACGCTCAGAAATTTATGGAGACTCGTCTGAAGGAGAACCTGGCTGTGGACTGCAGGCGTAGGATGCAAAGGGTGATGAGGTACAGAGGCTTTATCAATCCTTTGAGAAGGTTTTGTGTCCTCTGTCCCTAAGGTAACAGCAGAGTCCCACCTTCTACAAGGTGGCAGGAAATGTAAAACATATACAGTAAAGCATATGCAACATGTAACCTAATGTACAAAAGAAGTTGAAAGGGACTAACCTTCCTTCCATGCCAGGAGAGATTGATAGCATGACAGATGTGGGCATAATGCAGGTGTGCTCAAGACATACACACATTTCTCTTTTCTGCAGAACTCACAGGCAGCTCCCTCTGAATAGCAGGTGATGCCGGAGGGCTCTTGCTTTAGTGGGGTTCATTTTAGATTCAAAATAATTACATTTAAGGAATGAGAGCCCTGTGGTTTCTATGACAGTTTGGTTCCTCAGCTGAAGCCTCATCACAAATCCTATACTTGAAGCAACAGGTACCTCAGAGCCCTGTGCCTGTCTTAGGGTGCAGCCCTTAGTAGGAGGAAGAACTTGGGGTAAGAGAGGAGCCATCTAGGAGCACAAAAATTCATGTCAGGGTAGCTGTTACTCTTCCATCAGAAGCCTCTGTTTCCTGCTCTCTTAATAGCTGTTTAGTGGCTTAACTTGAGGAATGGCCCTGGCTCAGTAGTAGAGCTCTTGTTTTGCATGCAAAGGTCTCCAGATTCTCCAGCATCTCCAGGTAGAGCTGCGAAAAATTCTCTGCCTGAAACCTTGGAGAGCTGTTGCCAGTCAGTGTAGACAGGATTGAACAAGGTGGACCAATTTTTGGACTTGGCATAAGGCTGAGTTGCAATAGACGGATGGCAGCTGCCCATGAACAAATGCCCAGCTCTGAGATTTCTACCTGCAATGCTATTTTCCAGGAGTGGCTGTCGGAAGTGGGCCCCACACAGCGTGGAAGTGGAGGCGATCCAGAAGAATATCACAAAGATTTCCCACAAGGTTTACTTTCCAAATGATACAGAGCAGGTGAGGCCAACTCTGCGATCTACCCGTATCTGTTAAATGTATTGGAAGGTTGTTCTTTGTATTGTAAAGGTAAAGGTAAAGGGGCCCCTGACTGACTCTGGGGTTGCGGTGCTCATCTCGCTTTATTGGCTGAAGGAGCCGGTGTACAGCTTCTGGGTCATGTGGCAAGCATGACTAAGCCACTTCTGGCGAACCAGAGCAGCGCACGAAAACGCCGTTTACCTTCCTGCCAGAGCGGTACCTAGTTATCTACTTGCACTTTGACGTGCTTTCGAACTGCTAGGTGGGCAGTAGCAGGGACCGAGCAACGGGAGCTCACCCTGTCACGGGGATTCGAACCACCAACCTTCTGATTGGCAAGTTCTAGGCTCTGTGGTTTAACCCACAGCGCCACCTGCATCCCAGATTGTACAGTTACATACAATCTAATAGACTTGATACTGCAGAAAAAGGGGACATGGGGGGGGGGGGAATGAATACAGTAAGCCCGCACCTTGCATGGGAGTTACATTTTGGGGAATCACACCTAAAGCCAAAATCGCATTATCATCAAAACCCATTTGGGTCAATGGTGGGAGGGTTGCCAAGGTTATTTTTCCTGGAGCCCGGCCCCTTTTTCACCCTTGTCAGGTGCATAAAGCTGAATGTGCACAGGCTAAATGAGTATAGGTTGTGGGCTTACTGTTCGTATTAGCAAATTCAGGTACCATTCCTTAATAATGTTTCATAACTGGCATGGCCACTTATTCAGGCATCTGTCTGAACACATGGGCTGCTCACTGGCAGTGGAAGAGAAGTGCAGGGTGAGCGCATCGCCCCTGGCAGCGCGATCCTGGTGTGGTGTCATCACAGCTGCCCCCCCGCCTGCGCTGAGCGCCATGCCCCCACAGGCGGCGTGCCACGCCCCAGGATGCGTACCAGCACCCCGCCTGCTCTCTGCCCCCCCCCCGGTGCTGGAGCATGAAGCTCCGCCACTGGGGCTGCTTATATTTATATGTTTAAATCAGGATTGATGGGTTATTTTTAATGTGAGCTGTCTATGTTGCTTTTCTTTTTCTTATATTTGCAAGATTTAAAAATATGTATTTAAACAAAATGCTATGGACACAAAAGCAGACAATAAACGCTAATAACAATAATGTCAGGATTGTTGACAACAGCGGCTAACCAGATGCCCTTGAGAAGATCTCAGAAACTGGGTTGCAGTGACAGCCAGTTCCTCACGTTTGCCTTCAGCATCCAGTGGACATAGAGAGAGGTGCTGCCTCTCAGCATGGACTTGCATGTTTTCCTTCACTGGGTTCTAGTGCAGCTTGGAGCCAAGGAGGCAGATGCCCGCTCTTAACGGTTTGTGTGCATCATGCAAGTTGTCCTCCGTTCCCTTTCCTTCCAGTCTACTCACTTTGGTCCCTCCTCTGTTATGTTCCAGGCATTTGTGGTAGGGACAAACACAAAAGTACGGACTCTGTGTGAGACTATCGCCAGCCAGATGGAACTGAGTTCCTGGGAAGGATTCAGCCTCTTTGTCAAGACTGCAGACAAGGTAATTGGCAGAGAGGGCAGCCATATAAAGCGAGTGTCTTTGATGGGCCCTTTTGATCACATATCCACTGTGAGCTCTGTGTGCTAATAATGCATGCTGCAACTTGTTTTTCTGGGTTAAAGAATAATGCTTTTTTTGCTTAATTTCTTTCCTTCATATGGGAAGCCTGCAACTTATGCAGGGTTTACATTCCAGGAATCGCACCTAAAGCCAAAATTGTGTATACTCAAAAACACATTCAGTGGCAGGTGGGATTGCCAAAGTCATTTCCCCCAGAACCCTGCCCTTTCAGGAGTGGACTTTGGCAAACCTGCATTATGGCACACTTTGCAAGGCCAAAATTTGGCACCCCCAAATGGATCTTCTCAATTTTGCACACCCTTGGCTCGGCGCCTTGTGCATTGCCCTAAATCTGATGCTGCCCCTTTCCACCCCTTTTATTTATCACACAAAGCTGAATGCACACAAGTTAAATGTTTGTAAGTTGCGGGGTTACTGTACCTGTTTAATAAGACCCATGGTGTAACACATGCCAGCATCACTCGTGTTTAATTCCATAAGCTACTGCAGTTACTGCAACGGGAACTATGGGGATTGAACTGATTCTTTGTTCAAACTCCCCTCTCATTCATCTTTTCTTTCTTAGGTGATCAGCCAGAATGAAGCAGATTACTTCTTTGACTCTTTGAGACAGGTGACTGATTGGACGCGGAAGAACAGGCCGAGCAGAGAGGGTATGGAAATGGGTGGATGGCTTCTTGGGTGTTTGTTTACCAGGGACAGCTCTGCTATTAGGAAACAGGAAGAGTTCAGGAAGCAACCCATTTTATTGCCATAATTAATCAGTTCTCTCTTTGTTATCATTGCTCTCTGGTGTGTGTTCTGTGTCTACACCTGGTGGCATGAATTAGCTGGCTCAGCTTGACAAAAAGGCTCATTTAAAAATAGTGGAATGAGTCCACACACTAAATAACTGAATAATTTTCATTTGCCACATTAGTTGGTGGATCTGGCAACTGCTTGTTCCACTTTGAAATTTGTTCATTGCCAGATAAGAGATCATAAGCCCCCACATCCTCAAAGGAGACAGCACAATTCCATTTCCTGAACAAACCTAAAACTCTTAGTGTGTTTGCCGACAACCTTGAGCATTGCTATTCAGTTTAAATCTTTCAGGTAAAGCAGGACTTGCTCAATGTATTATTGTATCCCTCAGATGCTTATCCATCCTCTTTTTTAAAACGTTTGAGCATCACAATTCTACAGCTTCCCTAAGCACATTGGGTGGAATTTGGCATTGTGCTCTTCCAATCATTCCATCTGTGCAAACATTGCAGCTTGCAGAATGGGATGATCTCCTTCCTCTATGTGCTGCTCTGGGGGTTCTCCTGATGGAGCACACTCCTGAGCCAACTTCAGGGGGTGCAGGGGAGAATGAGGGGGAGCCATGTTGCACATGTGGGGAAGTCCCTGCACAGAGCTTCTGCTGATGGTGCTAATTAGGTGACTCCCACCCACTGTTCCGTTACTAAAAAGGGGGTAAAAATATTCCTTTAAAGGGCTGAGCTGAATTTTCATGCAGTTAGTTTTTTGCATAGAAAGGTGCAAGTTTTCTCTGAAAATGCAGCATTCTCCAAAGCGAGTGGATTCACCTTTTCCTTAAAAATTGAGGCCCCTGTTCCTATCTCCTGACAAAATACTTGTCAAGAAAGGAGAAGGATCCCATGGCTTGCAATGCAGCAAATTGCCTTCCTTCAAGTAGCAGGAGTTGCCTCTTTGAGGAAGGCCCCATCCACAGCAATATGCAGATCCCAATACCACCCCCAGCACTTGCCATGGGAGGGGAAGACTGTGCTGTACACAGTGACCTCTTTTAAAGTGGCAGTTGTCACTGTGAAGGATGGAAACATTTTGCCCCCAGTTCAGAGACTGTTCCCACAAAAATCCCCCCTCCTTTTATCAAACTGTTCTGGAAAAGTGCACTCCATTTCAGCTAAATCTTGTTGCTCATCAACATAATCCTACTGTACCTTCATTTATACTGACTGCTTCTTATCTGAAGCAGGAGAAGAAAATGCTCTCCTTTTTAAAAAGCCAATTATTTTCACAATTTCTCCTTAGTCTTTCACTTAAGGCTAAATTTTGAGTCCATGTTGTCTTCGTTTGTTGTATATGCCAACTTCTAAATTTGGATTCAGTTTCATTGTTGGGTGGGCTAGGGACCGTATTTTTGGCACCTGGCTTTCTTGAGAGTAATGTGAAGCATAAAAAAATACTTATGCATAATCAGACTATATAAATGAGTGTTACAAGATTTCTTCCCCATTTAAATGTAAATAACACTGTTTTCCTAGTGGCTCCCACCACTGTGAATTACCAGGTGTATTTCATGAGAAAGTTATGGTTGAATGTGACTCCTGGGAAGGACTTGAAGGCTGACTGCATCTTTCATTATCATCAGGTAATTAACAGGGTTGATATTTATAGCATACCACTGACAGTAACGATAACAATAATGATGAGAGGTCTACAAATCATGGCCAGTTTTGATAGTAATGTCCTAGTTTCTACTAACCAACTGTGAAGTCCTGTCCCATCACAACACACAAGCGGCAGAGGCCCTGCAGGCAGCATGCCTATGGGTGCCCCACCTGCCCCACCACCGCCATCAGCAGAATCATATCCATTTGGGGAGAGCTTGCAGAGCACTCAAAATCTCACACTATCTGGCGGGGGGGGGGGGGAGAGGGAGATTTCACCCAAAATCAATCCAATCTTTCCCCAAATCAGCACTGATGGTGGTGATGGTTCTCTACCAGCGGCAGATGCAGCAGGGCAAAGCAGCAACTTCAGAGGCTGCAGGTAGAAGGAATCAAGCTCTATGGGTGGTATTCAACTAAGTTTTATTCAGAGTAGACCCATTGAAATGAAGACCTATTTTAGTAATGATCATTAATTTCCAGTTTCTAGTTGAATTCCACCCCAATGTATGTTTGATCTGGTTTCTCTGCTTGCTTAATTGATTAGCATAGATAAGATGCCTAAGGAGGAATTCTCCTAAGGATGCTTCCTTTGTCTCTCCACCATTTGAAATTGAGCTTAACTGTTCCAAACAATAGTAAAACTTCAAAGGTTCTTTATCACTTCATTAACTTTCCAGAGCAGGGAGGGCGGCACAATTACCTTGGCAAGTGCTTTTGTTGAAGGCTAATCATCATACTAAAAGGTAAAGGAACTGATGGGTTACTTGGTTTGAAGGAGGTAGATCTTTTGGAATACACAGGTGAGATTAATCTTGGAGATATCTGGGATTCTCCTGTAATCATTTCCCTCTTGTTGCTGGATAGGAATGGCTGCAAGTCCAATGCCCAGAGCAGATAGAATGTACTAAGGACTGTCCTTGCTGAACCCACTGTAGTTTCTCTGAGTCATACAGATTTGTGGAGAATTGATATGAGATGAAGATTCACATGATTTGTGGACAGTGGTTATTTACAATTCCTGGAAAATGTCTCATCATCAAACCAGTAAATGTTATAAAGCACTGAGTGTGGTCTCTTGATTTAAAATTTAAGATGTTTTAATGCTTTCCCTCACTCTCACTAAGTTCCTTGCTTTAATTTTACAGGGACAAATAGAGCGCCTACCCTGAAACCAAAAGCAAAGCACAATCACTCGTTCTCTCTCTCTCGCACGCACACACACACACTGCAGAGAGTAGGGTTAACAGATCAATGTGTCTTCAATTGTATCTTTCAGGAGCAACCAAAGTATCTACGCGGATATCACAAGTGCTCAAAAGAGGATGCCATCCAATTAGCTGGGCTGATTTTCAAGGTTAACTATAACAATGATCGAATGCAATTTGCAGCAATTCCCAAAATATTGAAGGAACTAGTGCCTGAGAACATGATCCGAACAGCATCTCCAGAGGAGTGGAAACGGGTAAGAAGAATCATTTGATTGTTGCTTCATGAACAGTGGGCTGGGGCCCATCAGTGGGCCTGCCCTCTGACTCCATTTGCCACTGACTGTGTTCCTGCACTGCCATTTTGTTTCTGGTGGCCTCAGTAACTTTTTCAAGTAGGCCCTGAGGGTTGAAGGTTTGAGAACTCTAGAGTGTCATAAATTTATATTTGTCCTGGCTTTTGTTTGGGTTGGGACCACTCTGCGGCTACTGATCATGCCTCAATAGTACCCCCTCCCAGTTTATGAGCAAATAAAACCAATTTTGCTGTCCACAAAGCTTCCTACTGATGGCAGTCCTTTCAGAGACCCTCTGAAGTCACCACAGTTGCTAAAACTCTTTAAAAATGGCAGGCATCATGCTGTACTTACTTTATTTGGATTTTAACTCACTCAAACCTGAAGACCCAAAGGATGGGTGTTTTCTATCATTCTAATCCAAGGGTGGGGAGGTGCTTCAGTAAATAAATTTATGTAACAAGGAGCATTAGATAAGTTTTGCATTCTTCATACCTGGGAGCAATTACTTGAGACTCATTACTGTGAGAGAAAGATGCCCCTCCGTTTTGACTCGTGTGTATTTTTATGCAGAATATTACTTCTGCCGCCAGCAAACATGAACAGAAGACTGTGGACGAGGCCAAGATTGCCTTCTTGAAGTACATACATCGTTGGCCAACTTTTGGCTCAGCCTTCTTCGAAGTGAAGGTGAGTTTCAAAGGTGCTGTTTTTATGTGTGCCTCCATTTGGAAAGCTGCTTTCTGCAGAGTAGAAGCTTCTTCTATTGTCCTGCTTCTTTAAAGCTCTTGAGTCTACTTAGGGCCCATTCCTGTGATGTGGCATCCTCAGCATTGATGCTACCTCCATTCTGAAGAAAAGCCACTTTGGGAGTGGGTTGAAATTGCAGGAGGAGATGAAGCTCAACCATTTCTCCCTTAACTGGTTCCCAGTTCCAAATAGCTCCCATGTGTCTGAAGCCAAATATGGGAGGAGTAAGGCACTGAGTGTTTGTAAGAACATTCATTATTTGCAGCGTGTAGTATTCCCATGACACACACACTTGATTTTCTTATTGTTACATACATTTTGACTGATAATTCTTTAGATTATTGTGCAAATAAGAGGACACTGACAGCTGGTGATTTAAAATAGTTCAACAGCTATCACTCATTTTTTCTTCTTCTTTACTAGCAAACCTCGGAGCCAAATATCCCTGACATTGTATTGATTGCTATCAACAAACAAGGCGTCTCTCTAATACATATGAAGTCTAAGGTAAGAGTCATATTTTGATACTTGACAGCATACCTACCCATTGGAAAAGGTAGACACACACTGAGCTATGCCATAAGTTTCTTTCAAAAAACCGTTTAAGGTAAAGGCATAGGGAGATGTGATGAGAGCTGTGGATTCCAGCAGGAAATGTACTTTTCTTCAACAGAAGCAGAACTGTACAGTGGCCAACAGAATTTAGTTTTCAGCCTCAAGACATTTATCTAGTATTCCCTTAAGCATTAAGGGAAATGAAAACAATTTTATAAAGAAGGGATAAACATGAGACCTGCACACCCAGGAAGGAGAAACTCAGGTGGTATCTTCTTGGAAGGATCCTTCAGGCAACATTGCAGAAGATAATCTGATGAGGCATCAGCACAGAACTGCTTCCTGGAAAACCAGATGTGCCACGTGTCTCTTTTTGTAGAGAAATACCTGAGTTGTTCCTTCTAATAAAACTTACATGTAGCATTTATTTTGATTTTAAATTGCAGGAGATCTTGACAGTTTACCCTTTCACTAAAATCTCCAACTGGAGCAGTGGTAGCACATATTTCCACATGACCATAGGGAACCTGGTACGAGGGAGCCGGATCCTTTGTGAGACTTCCCTGGTAAGAAAAGCTTATGATTTCAGATTTGCTCAAGACCATCCACTAAGGAAGGAAGGACCTGGTAATTACTGGTTAACCCTTTTTCTCCTTCCTCTAATGGTGCACTGAGTAAATGTCACCAAGAGCTATTTCAAATATTTACACATTGCTCCACTTTTCTCAAACCTGAGTAATAGTTCTGCCTTGGGTAGTTCAACAGCTAGTTGGGGGTAGTTGGGGGAAAATCCTGAAACAGATGAAGTCTCTTCTTGCCTTAGATATTTGTGTCCTATTATTTTGAGACGACAGGGTATGTGTGTGTGTTAAACAGCAGAAAGATGTACCGTATTTTTCGCTCTAAAGGATGCACTTTTCCCCCTCCAAAAATGAAGGGGAAATGTGTGTGCATCCTATGGAATGAATGCAGGGGGAAGGCAGGCAGGAAAAGCCCTGAAAGCTGCACACAAGCTCTACGCGGCTCTTGCAGGCTTTTTCTCAGGAGGGAGAAGGGACTGACGCGGCCAGTCAGTCCCTTCTCCCTCCTCGTAGAAAAGCCCACAGGAGCTGCGTGCTCCTTAAAGGGTGCGCGACTCCTGTGGGCTTTTGCGGGAGGTGGGGGTTTTGCCATAGCCATGCGCGGCCTCTCCTTGCTGGAGAGGTTGTGCGGGGCTAAAGAAGCCATAGCCCCGTTCAGCCTCTCCCGGCTGGAAAGGTTGCATGCGGCTATGGCAGAAGCCAAGACAGAGAGCGGGATGCGTCCTGCTCGCTGTCTTGGCTTCTTTGCTCTTTGGGAGGGGGGACTGCAGCCCCACGAAGCTGTGGGAAGGGTGCTCGCCTTTCTGCTGCTCCCTGACCTGCTCTTTGGGGCTGGCGGTGGGCTTCCCCCCACCAGCCCCAAAGAGCAGGTCGAAAGGAACCCGAAGCCTCTGGAGCGCAGTGGGAGCTCCCGCAGCCTGGAGAGCGCGAGCGGGGTCGGTGCACACTGACCCCTCTTGCTCTCCAGGCTTCCAAGGTAGCCGCCTGAAGGTGACTGAACACACCTTGAATGGCATCTTGTTTTAGAGGGGGAGAACAAGGGAGGCAAAATCTCCCCCTCTCTGTGCAGCGCCTCCTGCCGCTTCGCTGAAAGGGTGCTGGGTAGAGAGGGGGAGATTTTTTTCCTTGTTCTCCCCCATAAAACAAGGTGCATCCTACAGAGCAAAACATACGGTAATTGCAACGGGCTTGGATTGTGGAGGAAACAGAACTGGCTTGTATTATGTGCATATTGGTGGCTTTGGGAACTCAGGCACATGTCATATTACTACAAAAAGTATATGGGGTAGAAGATTCACTTCTTGTGGAGTCAAAGCTCCCACAGCTGTGCCATAGTGTCAACCTTCTAAATCAAAAGGGAAAATACATACACAGAGAAATGTTTTGTGTTTTAAATTAAAATGCCTCAAACTACTTTGACAGATATATACATCTTGTTTAAAAAACTGTCTATCAGCAACCATTATTAACTTTTAATTTATTTTTAAAGTGGCTTTCTTTGTCTCATGATCAACCAGGACATTCTGATAGATAAATTTCCATCCTTAAGACTACTTGTGCAGTCACCAAATTAGTTGGGAAGGGCATCATTTACCTCACCCTTGAAATGCCCAATTAATGTTTTATAACCAGTTTAGAACCCATCTCCTGTGACTTATATTTTATGTTGCTTTTCCACAAACCACCGGATTCCAATTTTATCAGAGGAAAACATAAGTTTTTTGTACACTGCTTAGCAGTGTTAATATCTTAAGCCAACAGTACTTGCAGGAGTAGCAACACAATGCTGCTGGCTGGTCTACTATTGTGAAACATTCCATGACTGCTAAAGGATCTCATGTCTGTCTTGCTCTTTCCAGGGTAGGTCATTAAATGTCTTTTATTTTTCCTTCAGGGATACAAAATGGATGACCTGTTGACGTCATATGTGAACTTGTTATTGAACGCTGCAAACAAACAGAAGGATTCGCATCTCCCTGCCTAAGGATGTGCAGAGACCATCATTCACAGGCTGTGCCAAACTGAAAATATGTCAAATATTGGAAGGAATTCATTTTTAGCTTTACATTTGTCAGCGCAGTCTCTATTTTTACCTCTTCTTGACCCTAGGGGGAGTGAACCAAAAGCTGCTGTTGTAGCAAAAAGGTATTTGTTTATAAACTAACTACAGCTTAAAACATTTTATGACTCATTGATTTCAACAAGGCTAGCTTCCAATTCCCCCTGCTTTTCTGGAAGTACATCCTGTACTAAATTATGCCATCCTTTCCTACTGAGCAGGGACAGGAATGCAGGACAGTCCTGGCATGTGCCAGGCATCAGCACAAACCTGCAGCACACATGGCAAAAGGTGGCTGTTACCTTTTAAGTCGTGGAGAAGTACTACAAATGAATGGAAGCAGCATCTTCATGATGTGAAGTGTCGGTCTACTCCGTGACTGTTGCCTTAGCTTAAGAAACATGCTTCTGCTGTCTGCTAGGATGCATGCGTAGGATTGTGTTCTGTCAGTTTCAGCAGTGAAGCTGCCTTTAGTGTCCTCACATTTTCCCCAGATGAGGAAAGACTACTGTTGGCTTCCCCCTGTCATTTGCCAAAGTAGTCACAATAGTTAGTCTTTGTTCAATCTAGGAGAAGGTGCACGGTTTTGCAATGAAGGTTTTTTCCTGCTTGGGTATTGGGGGATTAGAGCTTCAGTAACTTTGTGCAGCTAAATGAGTGCCACACCTTTCAGAGTACTTGACCTTTGAAAAAGAACATCCATACATTCCATGCACAGCATCCATTGCTGGCAGGGAATGCTTACCTGGGCTCAAGATTGTACTGTATTTTTGAATTCTTCATGTAAATTCAATTTGAAGTTTTTGATTTAAAATATTTTGAGTGTCCGCTTTCTGTTAATGGTAACAGCCAAATTGTTTCCACTTTCTAAAGAGAATTGCAAAGTAATGGGAGTGATATTGTCAGCTTTCTTCTAGAAATGTATATCTAAGAATAAATCAAACTTTTGAACAGCTTACCTCAGTCCTCTGTTGTCAAAATGCTTAAGGCTACAGCTTGGTCAAAGAATCCTTCCTGCACAACAGCTGTAATTCCAGTGAAATACATTAAGCAGTAAAATCAACATTCTGCTTTAGTTAAAGGAGATGACCAGCTTCTGTATTCTTGAGGGCTACTCTTTCTCCACACAGTGGCCTGGGGGCTGGAACTGTATTTTGTCACAGAAACTGATTATTCACAAGTAATTGGACACCACAATAAAGCTGGAATCCTCTAACGATAAGGGTCTCACAGCTATGGGGCATTACATTAGATGTAAATACGTACATTTGCACATTGCAGAAGAAAGATGCAACATTACACTCTGGAATATATACTATATCTTAAAGCATTTCTTTCATTTCCTTACTAGTGAAAGCTGGCAGGCATTTAACCATATTATGCTGAATATTTGGTAGCTCCATCAGGACCAAACAAATGGTCCAGTAACTACAGCAGAACACCTGTTGGCCAGAGCAGCTTACAATGCTATACCTTTACTATTACATTACTTAGACGTCTTAATGACATTTCAGTAACATTTGCACATTTTTGCAAAATAACTTACTGCAGCAAGTTCTTGCACCAAATAAAAGCAATCCAAGATGTGCAGTTTTAAAATAATCTTTACTGTGAAGAGTTAAAAGATATATAGCAGTGAGTTGTCATTTCAAGAGTATATGGTAAAATGGAGGAATACAGTATTTTAATCATCAGGATGTACCCTTTTGCTAGTGAAATTACAAGATCCTGGAGCAAAATACTGGCAGGAAACTACGTAGGTCTTACAAAAGTGTGATGCTATGCATTATTGTATGAATGGGATCTTATACAAAATGAGTCATTTTTAGTAGCAAGTGATATAAAATATGTTAATACAAAAACTATATCATTATAACAATATATTATAAGTAGTTAAATCTACATTCAGTGCAATTACTGGAAGGATAATATACGTAATATGAATTAAATTGCTATTTACCTATAATTTTGGCACTTTCAGATTGCCTTGATGGAGCAAAAGTCGCTTGTCATAGACTGGTCAATAAAGCTGTAACAAACTAATACTTGTTTATAGTTAAGATGTAAAATGTGCTTTCAACAGTTGCAAAAAAGCAACTCCACCCTTACTTTCCATCCCCCCCCATTACTTATTTTAATAATAAATATACACATTTGATAACACCAATGCACAGCAGCATCTCTGCGTAAATGCTTGGCCTTTACATGCCATTTTTCATGCTTGCTCACAGCCCTGGTTCCCCTGATGAGCTGCTTCTGTGCCATTTTTAAACAAGGCAGCTTCTTCCACCATTCACCAAGTGAGTGGCAATGAGAAACCACATTGTGAACAATATGTCTTCATGGAATCAGTCTGATTAGACTCTGTGGTGACAACAGTGAGAGCAAATGAGACTGTAGTGCCCTCCCTCTGAAGTTCATTCAAGCTACAGTCACACAAGAACTTATATTGGATTTACACATTCCAGTACACACCCAAATACACATTCCAGCAGACAACACTCACTGCTGGATGCACATTGCATTGCACATCCAGCCAATACTTTCTTTTTCATAGTACTTCATTGTAAAAGTTCAATGTTGCTCGCCACCTTAACACGTACACCATTTTAACCCAAAGATGGGGTCCTTTTTCAAGGGGCACAAAATATTTACAAACTCAGGCTTCTGGTTTGGTTCAGCTCTTCTAATCACTCTCACTAGGCTGCCCTGAAACAGCCATTTACTTACCCCAAAAGTAAATTATTTCCCAGCCAATCAATTTTGTTGCTTTTTCAATGGACAGATGCTGTATTTGGAAGATGAACATTGTGACAAAACTGCAAACAATTGATACTTCATATTAGATAACTCTGGAGATTTGTACCACAGTGATTACTTTCCTGAAGGTCTCCTAAGATTAATTTGAGCTATGGCATTTCAAATATCTCTCCCTAATCCATCTTTGTAACAGGACATTTCCATTCATCACAAATTTCATGTTTTAATGTATTTGCCTAACATTTCATTTTGAAAGGATAGCACTGATTTCTTAAACTGTTAAAGCTGGCCTGAAAGCCTATCTGATATGGCACCCAGTCTTGGCATATTTGCATTAGGAAGAATAGTATAATAAAATCTGTTTTTCTATGGAGCACTACATTAAAATCGTTAAAGCGGATCTATATCACTTGCTGGATGAGGAATCTGTATCATAAATCTACATTGCTTTACTTACTTTCAAATATGCATCTCCACTAGTCACATATATGCCATTTTAAGGCATAACCAGCATTGTTCTAAGGCATTAGAACTGTGTTCTCTAGGTACAGGAATGCCAGCTTGGCCCTTCAACCATGGATGCTTGGGGCCATGGGTGCCATGCAGCATGCATGGCCCTGGCCCCAAAATTTGTGGGTGTCCAGCCCCTTCATGGGGAATTTTGTGGGTGCTCCGGCACCCAGAGCCCCAGGGAATTGGCACCTATGTCTAGGTATGTTGCAGAGGAAGATTCTGCATGAATTGTGTTTTGACTTCTTGACAGTAGACCCTGTGCTTTGTTCCTACAGCAGTGCGATCTGCCATATCCATCACTGCCTTAGTAAGAATGGGAACCACAATGCTCTCACACAACTTCTCCACTCACAAGGGATATCACTTTCATTTCAGTGTTGTGGGCAAACCACATAGACTCAAAGTTCTGTATTTAACTCCATTTAAATATGACAGCAGATATACATGTGTACCATTTTAAATGGAGCACATAGAGGGCTCTGGATGAGACTGACAACCAATTCAGTGCGAGTCCAAATTTAGGAGTACTTATCCTAGAGACCTAAGAAAATTGTGTCCTACATTGTGAAACATGTTCCTCTATATTTGTGCTTGGAGGATAGTCTCAAATCAAGAGATGGGCAATCCTCTTGTGCTATTAGTTGTGACAATACAAACTTAGTGCTAGTAAGTAAGTAGCAGATAAGTAATGGTATTTGAGGACTAGTTTGGGAGAAGAGGATAGAAAAACCAGTCCTCTCCCATCAGTAGAAGCAGTACATGATTCTTAACTTACATTGTCATAGTAGTAAATACCGTAAGTAAGATTTATGCTTTTCTGTATTAAACAGTCTTGTTCTGTGCTAGTGTTTATCTTCCTATTACAGGAAAGGAAATACTATGGTGTAATTTGAGGAGAACGTAGGTTGAAATGACAAAATTATGGAGAAACACAGGGCTCCCAAACTCACATGGTCTGGTACTGCTAATGATAGGGTGGGAAGGAGCACACAGTGAAGAACTGGCAGGTGAAGGACTGCTTCATACTTCCACTGTCTGCCACTTTCCCCATACCCAGCAACCTCTCCCTCCCTGCACCATACCATCCCTCTCCTCTGGCACATACCCTGAGCTCCAAGACTGGAAATGACAGGAAAGTGGCTGGGAGAAAAGGATTAAGCACACAAAGCTGTTTTCAGATGTGTCCTAGAATATGTATTTTGCTGAGATCAACTATGTTTGGGAACATGTATTTGCTGAGGTAATAAATAGTTCCAGCTTCAGAGACCATTAAAAATATTGCTTTCCCACTTCCACTGAAATGAATGTTGATTGTAGGAAGACTACGTTTGGGTTAAGACTCCAGGAATTTACTTAAACTTTGTCACAACAGACAAAAAAAGAGTGCTTGCTAATATGGAGGAGAGGTCTAAACCAGGCTTCCTCAACCTCAGCCCTCCAGATGTTTTGAGACTACCCACCATCCCTGATCACTGGTCCTGCTAGTTAGGGATCATAGGAGTTGTAGGCCAAAAACATCTGGAGGGCTGAGGTTGAGGAAGCCTGGTCTAAACACTCAGAAATCTAAAAAATGAACAGTCTCTTTCAAAAATGATAGGCTTACAGTTCAGCTACTTTGGTCCATCCAGATTCTATATTATGCAATCCTGGCCTATGCAGCTTAGCTACTACAGCAGGAAAGGTCAGCCAGATAATAAAAACAATCCAGGCTTATGCTAAATAATGTCAAACTATTAAAATGAGTTAACTAACAATTGCAAGGAAAATTATTACTTGGTTTTGATTAGTCCATTGCAATTTTAAGAGAATGTTCAAGAGGCATGTTAAATGAAAAATAAATGTGTTTTGTGCTGTTTTTGGAAGAAAAGGGCTAAGTAGTCTTTTTCTACCCAACCTTCCTGTGTTCCCACTTGCAGTGTGGCCAGGCTAATTTTGGTATAAAAGCAGAGAGAGAGAGAGAGAGAGAGAGAAGGGGGAAGAAGACAGAAGAATTCAAGTAAGTGTGTAACATGCACCTGAATCTCAAAACAAAATGGGCAAATAGTGAGAGAACATGATACACAACTTATACATAGTGCATTATTGCATATTGCCACCATTCTCTTCTGGAGGACAGCCTCTGCACACACTATACCTGAGCAGAATAAACATTCAGAGTGCAAGATATAACTGGTGAGCTTTTGTTTGTCTTGAGTCCTTGAAACCATTTTTAAAAGTTCCTTTTGTGATCAGTAGCTGAGGCAGATTGTAGCTGGTGAGGGTGCATACAGTCAGCAGAGGGTACAGACCTGTTTAAGCGGAGTTTAAGTCCAGAGCTTTTGGGTGAGTTTTCTTGGAGGCCAACTCAGACAGCTTCTTCAGCCTCTTCTTCAGTTCCAAAGGGAATTTCTCATAGCACTTCTTGCACACTGGCTTCATGTCGAATTCCACAAACTTATTCCTTTCAAAGAAATACAGAAGGATTTACTTTTCAGTTAGGAAGTCATGTGAGGCTTAACATCTAAGTGAGTAAGGTATGTGGTATACATTCCTTTCATTTTTTAAAAAAACTTGCCAATATAAAATCTGTTCCAAATGAATGAGTTAGAACTATGCAAGTAGAAGATCTCTCGTCCAGTCTTCAGCATCGCAGGTTTAAAAGGGTAAAACAAACAAATATATTTGCCAGTGAGACTGGGGAGCCACTGCCTGCCAGGTACTGGATGCAGACTGCTTCCCTTGTCCATTTCTGTTCTCTGTCTGAGATACAAAGGATCCCAATCAGAGCTTTCTCTGAAGAAAGAAAGAAAACGTGACTGCTCCGGAAGAAGGCTAGGATCAGAGTGTGTGGACTTTTCATGATTTCTGAAAGGGTATCGGTTTAACGCTTGCTTCTTTCTCTTGCATTTTTCACATCTTTTCATAAAATGAATA
The DNA here is from genome assembly GCF_964234715.1 of Podarcis melisellensis. NCBI lineage: Eukaryota > Metazoa > Chordata > Lepidosauria > Squamata > Lacertidae > Podarcis > Podarcis melisellensis. Next base: position 40,006,171 of record NC_138537.1, read on the forward strand.
TGTCTCATAAACTCAGTGCTTGAAATTCCAGGTAAGTGTGCTCAATTGTGACTAGATATTCTTAGATGCTTGCTCCAGCCTGCTACTTCAAGCAGCAGGCCTGGGGCAGGGGGAAAGGCACTTCTTCTAAAACAAAATTTGCTGGTGGAGCAAGCTCCAGCCTGTCATGTCAATCAACAAACTGAGAAATCAAAATACAAGCAGATTGGGTAGTGAGCAAGTGCCACGGCCAGCCAATCGACACAATGGAATAAAGCCTATCTTGATAGAAGATTTGCTTACAGGTATGCATACAGTGACCCTACTGGCAGGCTTAAGTGACTATCTGAAAGCAAATCTTATGAATGAGCCCTCCACCTTGCAAGTTGACATGACATGTCCCCTCCTTGAAAGTAATTATGGCACTGTTCCCATCACACATTAGTTGCAAATGTAACAGGACTAGCATAGGAACACTGCAAGATAAGGAGTGGCAGTCTGGACTATCTGGTCCCAAAAAGAAATGTCAAACTACTTGTTGGTGATGGAACACTTGTTTGAGTGTATACTTGTTTCAGTGGCGTAGCGTGGGGGGTGCAGGGGGGGCTGGCCGCACCGGGCGCAACATCTGGGGGTTAGGGTTAGGGGTGCAAATCCACGGGTTAGGGGGCGCAAATTATTTGCCTTGCCCCGGGTGCTGACAACCCACGCTACGCCACTGACTTGTATACATATTTTCTCAGTGATTTCAAGGAGTGTCTCCTTTGATTTACACGCTTCTCTTGCCAAACTTGAGCCAGTTACTCTGACCACAATGTAACACTGCCAGACTGCAGTAACTCCCTGAGTCATGTTACCTTCCCCCCCAGGGCAGCCTTTGCTGGCCACTTACTTCAATGTGAGTTTGATGTTGCAGGTGGAACAAGCGAAGCAGTTCACACACCAAGCCTTGTTGAGAGCAGAGACCACTAGTGGAAAATATCAAACAAGGGTGGGTTATCAAACTGCAGAACTGTACCAAATTGAGCAAGGACAGATGTGGGGGGAAATCAATCACTGAGGCCTTGTCCGTGCAGGGCTGCAACAGCTGCATTGACAAACAGGCTTAAACTTACCATCCCCCTCAATCACATGGCTGCAGTTATAGCAGACATCTCCAAAGAGCTGTGCAGAAAAACAAAAAAGCAAAACAAAATGAGCTTTTTTAAACTAATGGAGGGGGTCTGTCTGCCCCTCTTTATCAAATCAGACAACTTGGTCCCAACAATGGATTAATTTAGTGCCTCTACAATAGTGCCCCACATTACTTTACACATTTCAGGCACCTAAATAGCTTTTCTCACACATTTGCATAACAATCAAACTTGCATTCCCAAGGCTGCTTTTTGCATCCTTTGATAGGAATGGCACACCACAGTATTGTGTAGGGTATACCTGTCAGGGGGGAAATGTGAGCTTAAAAAACAACAACAACCCAGTTCCTTGGGACCAGAAATATCTGTCTAAGAGAGGATGTGTACTGGGTTTTCTGGACTTACAAAATAGTGGCTATTGCTCATTCTGAATCTGTTAATCCGTAAGGGACAGGCCGAGGATCTGTTGGAGGGCAACGTGCCTGCGATCCATCTTCACAAGGTTTCTATTGTGTTTTCTCTTCAGGGTTTCACTTACTCAGGAATTAATGTTAACACAGGTGTTTGATCTGCAAGAGGCAGGAATGGGCTGTCCCTAAATGCTGCCTCCAAGCAATTTTGTTATACAGTCTGCTTCATTCCATCCTGAGTGCAGTGCAACCTGGCATCAAAGACAATTTGCAGGTGTGTACCCAGTTGTCTGTTTTCTTCCCCTTACAGATTTGCTAAGTGCCTTACATGGAGTGCTAGCAAAGTGCCATCAGTAGGACAGTCTGTGTTTACTTTCTCCCACCAAAGTGGATGTGTCTCTCTTTAACTTTTGTAAGAGAAAGGAAATGTGCAGCAATTAATGGCACTGTTGAGGTGGAATAAAAGCCTCACACATGCTCCAATCTCAAGTATTTCCAAATGCAGCTTTACAGCTACAAGTTAAGCAGGGTAAGGTAAAGAACTTTGAGTGACCCTGCAAAGAAGTAGGAAGAGACAATGAGCCCCACCCCACCCCTGTGCTTAATGGGCAGAAGCCCATTGTCTTCCCTCCCCTCTCAACTGGCTCCTTCTGACACTGGCCTTCCAGCGCATGCATAATCCCGTACAGTGATGAGGCTGCATGGTATCTGAAGCTCAGCGAGATACAGAAAAACGGGCATAGGTATGTACTGTTACATGTTCCCCACTTCCTGAGTGCTAGAGGCTACAGTATTGGGTATAGCTTCTTCTAGTCAATTTAAATAATGTTTATTTATGGTTAAGGTTGCTTAAGTTCTTTAAATTTGCATGTTGATACCGCTAGGGTTAGCAGCCTCACTCAGCTGAATCTCTTAAGATATTAAAAGTTTGAAATTCCTTACGCCTCATATTTGTAGGTGTTTTCAGTTCAAACAGCAGGGATTTCTTAAATCCCTCATTGGGAAACAACCTCTTATCTCTTGCTCATTTTTTGGGGGGGGAGTGGGGGTTTGGGAGTGCAGAGTTCAAATAAGAGCAGATTTTACCTGGTTGTAATGAGTCTCGCAGTAAGCCAGACCTTTCTTCTCATAGTGCCGGTGTCCCAGGAATGGCTTCTCACATTTGGCACAAACAAAATGCTGGAAGGTTAAAAGACATGTCAGGGTCCAGGGGTCTGTGCTACAGGCAGTTTTGTGCCAAAAAAGTGCCTGGATAAAATAAGTAGTATGCAAATATTTGCCAGCAAATATGAACCACACCTTAGACAGACTCCTAATAATAGTTTGAGTACAGTGGTACCTCGGATTAAGTACTTAATTCGTTCCAGAGGTCTGTTCTTAACCTGAAACTGTTCTTAACCTGAAGCACCACTTTAGCTAATGGGGCATCCTGCTGCCGCTGTGCCGCTGGAGCACGATTTCTGTTCTCATCCTGAAGCAAAGTTCTTAACCCGAGGTACTATTTCTGGGTTAGCGGAGTCTGTAACCTGAAGTGTCTGTAACCTGAAGCATATGTAACCCGAGGTACCACTGTATAAAGCATTTAGGAATATGAATGATCAGCATGTGGTGGACAGATGTTTCAGCACAGCTTGCCTCTTGATGGGGATTAGTCACTGGAGTGTATTATATCAACCCTCTAGCATCAGCTCTGGCTTCAGATTTTCTCCCAGCCACACTGCTTATAACCTCTATAGAGTAATTTAATATACTGCCAAAGCATACTAAAGATACTGTTTTCTCACCTATGGATAAACTAAGACTGTCCTACTGGGATTAATATTTGTGTCAATTTTATATCTTTGTTTGGCACACCGAAATGTATTCCCGGTGACTGCCCCACAACTGTGAAGCTCCTTTCTTTGATGACTCACTAAATCTTTTTGAAATGTAATGCTTTGCAAAAGAAGCAGCAGCAGGGATGTGGCTTTATTACTTGTAATATGTTTGATATGTGATTTGATACCTAAATGTTATCTTTTGGGGAATAGGCTAGAGATCTAAATAAACAGAATAATAATGGATAAGCCACCTGAAACAATGGCATGCAGCTCCTATGGCTTCAAAGGAACTGTGGCAGCATCTACTTATTAACACAGGCTGTGTCAGGAGTCTCTCTGTAACATGAATCCCAGAGCAAGTAGCACAACAGGAGAATTCTCACCTCCACATGCCATTGTTTCCCCAGAGCATTGACCACTCGACCCTCAATGGGCCTGCGACAGGCCCCACAGATTGGGATGCCCATCTTGTCATGGCAAGGCAGGCAGTAGAGCTCCCCCTTCAGCTCCCTGGCATCAGCTGTCAGCTCCTTCCTGCACACAACAGACGGAATAATCAAGACCTTAGCAGAAAAAGCTTGTCCTCAACACTATCATGCTGATGGTCACTCCGCCCAAATAAACCAGGCACTCTCCTGACAAATAGGGATAAAGAGCAGCTCTCAAAAGGAAACATTAAACACAAACATCCTTCCTTTGCCTGCTGATCAACATGATTTTGACATACAAAAAGCTATTTTATAATGAGGCTCTTGGTTTTTGTGAATCCAGTTTGAAATCTGTTTAGATAAGCAGGCTCCATCAGAAATGGCAGGGATTCTAAAATACTGTAAACTGTAGGGCCCATCAAGCTGCGGCTAAGTTCGAATGCCATTGCTTTTGTAACAACGAGCCTTCACAACTGGCTCTTTCCAAGGATGTTAAGACCCGTCAGGAATAGTGCCAGCTGAACAATGAATTGTATAAGGCGAAGTTTATTACAGCTCAGCACAATCACTACCATTCCTCTGGGGTTCTTTTTTATTATTCAAATGCTTTTTGAACTTCCGCATTCTTGTTAGTCAGTCTGCAGAAATGCAGTAAAGCTTATTCTTAAGATCACTCAGGTCCCTTGCAAGACCCCACAATTGCTCATTCTATGCCTTTTCGCTTGCTCCAGAGTCCTAGCTGAAAGAGAGTTGACATACCCGCAGTGGGTGCAGCTGAAGTGATCTGGATGGTAGGAATCATTCCTGAACATCAGAGGCTGTTCATCAATTATCAAGTGGCACTTCTGGCAAATATACTTGCCCAAGCCCTTGGCTTTCTCACGATTATGGCAAGGCCTACAGAGGTGCCTAGAGCAAGAATTAAAGAAAAAAGTTGGGAGACATCATACAGGTATAAGCTACACAAGGTTGCTTTCTAGGCTACAGAGCTTCTTGTGAATGCAACCAGTAGGGTATATTTAGAGACAAAAAGATTGCATGAATGGTCTAAAACTGGCAATGATGGCAAGCATCAAGCTGATTTTTTTTTCATGACCAAAACTATTGGTTCCCCTACTCATGCTCTCCTAGTACAATTTAGATATCCATAACAAAAAGAAGCATAAATGGTTAGACCATTCCAAATACACATTTTTTAGTACATACAATTTGGAAATGCCAGCGTGTGCAATTCCAAATGCAATGTATGCCTCTGTACATATGGAACTCCAGTGACCCACCCGGTTTGCTTATCTGCGGAGCGAAGTGCATAGTCACAGAGGACAGCTGGTAGATGCAACAGTGCAAATGCCTCTGGGAAAGGAGCAGAGAGACCCTGGGCTTATTCCAGGCAGTCTCACTGGCTTCCTGAGAGTTCCAGGCAGGTCACTTAGCCTCCAGGTCCCTACCAGTAAAATAAAGCTAATAATAAATCTCAGTGTCACAAGGCTGTTGTACAGCCTTGTATTTTTACAAGCCTCAAATAGAAAGTCCCAGTGAGCATAAGTGGAAAGGAATGTTATTAACACTCCCTCTTCACAAGTCTTCTACTCTGTTCCTCCCTAGAGCTGAAGATATTGCTGTCCCAGACAAGAGCCACAGTCCCTAGAAAGAAAGCAGACAGCGTTCCTTTATAAATGGGGGCATGCAGCTGTGTTCATCTCAGGATAAAGGCCTCAATTTTATTCCGCACTGTGGAACGGAGTCTAATTATACAGGGCAGGACACTGAGACCCCTATAGCAAGTGTCCTAAAAAGAGCCCCCTCTCATTCAACTGAATAAGGGGCCTTAAGCCCTTTCCACTGACAACCCATTATCAGCAAGGCTCATTCAGAAGCACCCCCCTACCATCCTATAGACCCTCCTCCACTGGAAGCAAAGGGAGGTCTTAGAATCACAGAGCCGTTTCTATGGCAGCCGTCCTTCTCACCCCCACTCCCACTATTATGGAATTATCCCCTTCTGAAATGTCCTGTTGTGTCTGCAACACCAAATTTCCTCTCCCTTTCTGCAACGCTTTCCAAACTCTCTAAAATGGTCAGAGGGATCCAAAGAGTCAGCGTAAAAGGCAGAGGTTCAGAGTGAGAGAGAGAGAGAGTGCTAGAGAAACATTGGAATATTCATAAATACCACAGCAACTCCCCCCTTCCGAACAGCCCAGCTGGAATGAAAACTGTCTTTCACAGCAAATGTGTTATCTACCCTCCTCTCATGTGAGCAAGATGATAATGGACTATCATCTCCAACAGGGCTCTATATAGTGCAACTCACCCTTCCACTGAACCTGCCACTGTCTGCATCTTCTGGATCACCACTGTTTTTGGCCTTTCTGTCTTACCTACATTTGCTGGCACTCTAAGAAGCTAACAAGATCTTTACCTCTCTTTTCTACAGGACTGCAAGCTGCAAGAGGTAAGCACTTTGGTTTCAATGGGAATTACAACCTTGGGGTGTGGGGGTGTGAAAATTGAGAACGTTCTCACAGAGCACCATAGTGTTCCCCAGGGCTTACAGATTGTACAAGCTAGAAGGGAAAGTACAAGGAGTTGCAAGGACGTTTTGACGTTGGAAGTTTTATGCTCAAAATGCTCTGCAACACAGACAGTGCATTCCACTTTTCTTTTGCATTCTGCCTTTAATTTAATGATGGGTATGCATTGCACAGACAGTGCAAGTGACGCACTTTTTAGCAACTTGTGTGAAAATGGTCTAGCAGTTAGAAACTAGACACAAACAGCATGCAACAGCCAATTAAAGCTCCTCTGATGAACATATACAGTATCTTAAAGTCATAAGAACAGAGCAACAGCACTGTAACAATAGCGTATGCCTGGGATTTTTCCAGTTGACAAAATGTTCTTGCCACTACGCTTTTGAAAAATCATTCTGCTTTCCTAAGCAGACTCTCCTTGATATCTCACAAACTATGATTTCTGGGGGCCTAGTAACAATGGATTGATGTTATCGTGTGCAAGTAATGATGTTACTTTCATTTATTCAAAGTCACCTAGATATACACTTATGAATGATATACAAACCCTGACAGGAAATGAAGTTTATTAACAGAAGTAGCATGTTGGAATACTAGTAAGAACGTAAAGACTCTTGTGAAAACGGTAGCAATGATCCAGAAGACTGCACACACAAAATGAGTTTGCATAAAATAGACTTGAATGCACAGCACACAAAACAAATGAGCAGCTGTGTGCCAAGTTACACTTCTACCTACTGTTCATGCAATTTGGAAAATTGTGGATAACTTACTCCTAAAACAGAACTGAATAGATAGATAGATAAAGCAATTGTTGCTATAGACCCTAACAACTCACTAGTAACACAATCTAAGAGAAGGTGGCCAGTCATTTTCCTATTTCCTATTTATTATTTCAGCCAATACGAATAATTCCAAAAAGTATAAATGTTTTATATGTCATATTCTTAAAATCCCGCAAATGCATTAACTACACCAGTCAAAGACATGAATGAGGGAGTGCTTTTAAAACCTCTTCTAGATCACGTTCTTTAAGACAGTGAAAGTGATGACAAGAACTATTCATGTGAATATCTCAATGTGTTCTACAGAGGTAGCTGCTCCACAAAAATCTTTCAGACAGTTATTAAGGTTCTGTTTATTTCACATGGAAAGGTACAAAATGGAGGCTGCTTGAAATTGCATCCAGTGAAGAACTGTGCAGGTACAGCGGTTCAACACAAAGAGGAGATGCCCCCATTCAGCATTCTCCACATCACCGATAAGTTTGTTTGGTGATGGTATGGGGGTGTTTCCAGACTACTGCTATTTTTGCACAACTTGCAGATTCAAGTTGCACAAATGAAGCTGATTTGGAGCTCTTGCAGAACAAACCCACTTCCCTAAAATAATGGACTTTCTGCGATAAGGAAGGGATTGCAAGTGTACTGGAAAGTGTGGGATAACACTTGCTTGACACAGCATTGTCTAATCTCCCCATAAACAAATAAAGCTGAATGCTCATTTAATAGCCAGTGTTGCCTAAACTCTCTGCAGACAAATCAGGCTGAATGCTGATTAAACAAGTTGTCCAGAAGCAACAGTGGAGACAAAACTGCCTCATGGTGAAAAATTCTCCAGAGTCGTTGCATAGAGGCAGCCACTAGACAAATACTGTACCATGTTACCGAGCTTCCATGTGCCAGCCCTTTCAGGGAATAGTTTTAAGATAAACAAGTCAAATAAGGATGCAGTTTAAACAAATAGGTTTATTAGGGAGTACACTGCCAAATATTTTTCATGTCGATAACAAGCTCCTAATTTAGGGATCACATGGAAATAATTAGCAAGATTCCTGTGTGTGACATTTAATTGTGCTGTAGATATTTGCTATATACATATTTTAAATAATTTTAAGTTAACACTGAAGATTGTTTAATGTCAGCCATCAAAATTGTCTATGAAAAATGAGGAATTAAAAGCCTGCTGTGTTATTGCAACTTTGGGAAAAACAGGTGGAGAGAATTTCTAAAGCATTTGATGGAGATGTCCTGTTGCCCAACATTGAAGGGAAAGTTTTCTCTTCTGAACAAGGGGAAGGCTGACTTCTTGTGTGTGTAGGGGGAAGAAACTCCTTATTTTGCCTCTTTTTAAAAATGCTGTACAAGAGAGCACTCTGTGGTCAGATGAAGGAATTACACTTAAGTCTATTACAAAAGAGCAGTCTGTCCCAATTAGAGCTCAAGTTAAGATCTCAAACAATTTTCAGCTTTTACATACAGTGGTAACTCAGGTTAAGAACTTAATTTGTTCTGGAGGTCCGTTCTTAACCTGAAACTGTTCTTAACCTGAGGTACCACTTTAGCCAATGGGGCCTGCCGCTGAATGATTTCTGTTCTCATTCTGAATCAAAGTTCTTAACCCGAGGCACTATTTCTGGGTTAGTGGAGTCTGTAACCTGAAGTGTATGTAACCTGAAGCGTATGTAACCCGAGGTACCACTGTATTCAGAGAGCAGGAGCCATGGGACCTTTACCCCAGCATGCTTTGCAGCAACCTGAGAGTGCTTTGCACCACACATGGTATAGGTTAATGAACAGTGCAATCCTAACCATGTTCACTGAGTTCAATAGGACTGGCATATAAGGATGTGAGAGACATTTTATTCTGTTCACATTTAAAGGCTAATCTACTGGTTGGCCACTGTAAGAACAGGATGCTGGACTACTGTTTCCCCCCGAAAGTAAGACACCCCCGAAAATAAGACCTACTTCCAGGTTTTGCCTCTCGCTGTAATATAAAGCATCCCCCGAAAAGACGACCTCCCCGATAATAAGGCCTCCCCAAAATATAAGGCCCCTGAAGCTACTGTAAGGCGTCTGAGTCCTTTGGACCATAGCGGCGGGCACCGCCACGCAGCTCACTGAGTGGCCGCAGCGCAGCCGGAGCTGTTCAGGCAGTGCGAGGTCTCTTTAAATCAGAGAGCCCATGCCGCCGCCAGAACAAGCTGCCGCCTGCTGCTCGCTCTGCCCTGACGGAGTCTGGCTGACTCACAATTAGACAATAAATGTGTACTGTATTTGTCTTCATGGAAAAATCAGACATCCCCTGAAAATAAGACCTAGCGCATCTTTGGGAGCAAAAATTAATATAAGGCACTGTCTTATTTTCGGGGAAACAGGGTAGATGGGTTGTTGGCCTGATCCAGCAGGCTCTTAGGATGTTGCATTTTCTTATGTACCAAAATGGCACTTCCTGAAACAATGCACAAACCACAATAAAGCTATCCTCTGGGATTCATACTTAGCTGAATTATGTGACACAATTCTCTGACCAATGTTTTTAAAAATGCACATATTAGGGAATATTGTGCAGGAAAATGGATACATTTGTGGGGGGGAAATGTAAAAATGCCTATTAGAGAGAAAAGCTTGCAAACATGTAAATGTTGACAAAACTGCATACAAACATGCGTTCATTAAGAGAAATCTGCACTAAAATGCTGGTTTTGTTTTTTAAATTGCAAGTTGCTGCAGTAAGGTGGATCACATAATTTAAGATTGGAAAAATGAGATACAGAGAACTGAATTCGACAGATCCTTCCATTCCATCCTTTTGAGTTACACTCTGCTTTGTGATGTTTTTACTTAATTCTAATGAAACATTTTATGCAGCTGTTGCTGTTGTTCTAATGGGTCATGATAGAGTCTGGCATTTAAACAATCCTGTAATTCTCACTTATACTGTGCCCTTACGTTTTGTTTGCAAAATGTTAAGAGAAGATGTATACAGTGGTGCCTCGCAAGACGAAATTAATTCGTTCCGCAAGTCTCTTCGTCTTGCGAGTTTTTCGTCTTGCGATGCACGGTTTTCCATAGGAATGCATTGAAAATCAATTAATGCGTTCCTATGGAAACCGCCTTCCCCCGACCTCTTCTGGCGGGCGGCATTTTAAAATCGCCCGGGACAGCGGAGGACTTCTCCGCTGTCCGGGGCGATTTAAAAGCCCCTGGGAAGGCAGGCAGGGGGGACAAAGGCTTTCTCGCCCCGCCGCTCGGCTTCGGGACATCGTTCCGATGCCGGGCGGCGGGGGGAGGCTTTCCCGCCCCGCCGCCGGGCTTCGGGACATCGTTCTGAAGCCGGGCGGCGGGGGGAGGCTTTCCCGCCCGGCCGCCCGGCTTCGGGACATCGCTCCGATGCCGGGCGGCGGGGGGAGGCGTTCCTGCCCCACCGCCCGGCATCAGAATGATGCCCCGAAGCCGGGCGGCTGGAGGAGGCGTTCCTGCCCCACCGCCCGGCATCGGGACGATGCCCCGAAGCCGGGCGGCTGGGGGAGGCGTTCCTGCCCCACCGCCCGGCATCGGGACGATGCCCCGAAGCCGGGCGGCTGGGGGAGGCGTTCCTGCCCCACCGCCCGGCATCGGGACGATGCCCCGAAGCCGGGCGGCTGGGGGAGGCGTTCCTGCCCCACCGCCCGGCATCGGAATGATGCCCCGAAGCCGGGCGGCTGGAGGAGGCGTTCCTGCCCCACCGCCCGGCATCGGGACGATGCCCCGAAGCCGGGCGGCTGGGGGAGGCGTTCCTGCCCCACCGCCCGGCATCGGGACGATGCCCCGAAGCCGGGCGGCGGGGGGAGGCTTTCCCGCCCGGCCGCCCGGCTTCGGGACATCGTTCCGATGCCGGGCGGCTGGGGGAGGCGTTCCTGCCCCGAAGCCGGGCGGCGGGGGGGAGGCTTTCCCGCCCGGCCGCCCGGCTTCGGGACATCGTTCCGATGCCGGGCGGCTGGGGGAGGCGTTCCTGCCCCGAAGCCGGGCGGCGGGGGGAGGCTTCAAAAGCCTTCCGGGGGCTTTTAAATCGCCCCGGACAGTCCCGGGGCGATTTAAAAGCCCCCGGTTAGGCAGGCTTCAAAAGCCGTCCGGGATAGCGGGAAGCGCTTCCCTGCTATCCCGGACCGCTTTTAAAATGCTGGCGGTGGGGAGCAAAGCCTTTCGCCCCCGCCGGCCTTCCTGGACCTCTTCTGAAGTCCGGAGGGGGGGGGAAAGGCTTTGCTCCCCACCGCCAGCATTTAAAAAAAGGTCCCCGAGATTTCCCTATGGGCTTTCGTCTTGCGATGCAAGCCCATAGGGAAAATCGTCTAGCGAAGCGTCGCAAAAACCGAAAAACCCTTTCGTCTTGCGGGTTTTTCGTCTTGCGAGGCATTCGTCTTGCGGGGCACCACTGTACCTGAAAGATACTTCTCTTTGCAGCCATTATAGTTATTATCCATCTAAAAGTGACAGTATGGATACACTGTGTAGTTGTTCATGAAAAGTATCACTCCTTTGAAGGGATGAACCTGGTTTCATAGTATATTAGTCTGCAAAAGGTATACAGTGGTACCTTGGTTTAAGAACAGCCCTGTTTACCAACTATTCGATATAAGAACTCCACAAAACCAGAAGGAGTGTCCTGGTTTGCGAACTTTACCTCAGTCTACGAGCGGAAGCTGAACAGTTGAAGGGCACCGACAGCGGGAAGCCTCATTAGGGAAAGCACACCTCGGTTTAAGAACGGCTTTGGTTTAAGAATGGACTTCCGGAACGGATTAAGTTTGTAAACCAAGGTACCACTGTACAGGCATACCTCGGAGATATTGCAATAAAGCAAATATCACAATGAAGCGAGAAACACAATTATTTTGTTTCCAATTGGACATAAAAGTTATATATATATACTGTAGTCTATTAGGTGTGCAATAGCATTATTATTTTTTTTAAAATGTAAACACCATAATTAAAAGTACTTTATTGCTAAAAATGCTATCCATTATCTGAGTCTTCATTTCATCTTACGCATCCTCTTGTAAGGAGCAGCAGAAGCCACTGTGTGGTAAGGACAGGCTCCTGCAGCCTTGTCTGCAATCCAGCAGTAGCTGTTCCTCCAGTAGTTCAGTTTGTAAAAAAATACGAGATCTGCAAAGCGCAATAAAGTGATGTATGCCTGTCTGTTGTATATCATCCTGTAAACTTTACAGCTTTAGCCTCCCCCCCACAATATGAACAATTAAGAGATTCTAAGAACCAGTTTATTATACTGCAAAACTTTTAAAAACTAAACTTACTAAAACAAAGTAGAGAACATACACTTTTAATGGTCATGGAGAGCACAGAAAAAGTGTGGCTAAGATCTAGAAAGGCTATTGTGTGCATACAAACAGAGTATGTACAAGGTTTGGCCAATTTTTACTTCTGATGGCAGCCCCTTTTATCTCACGGGGTGCTACTTTAAAGGAGCCCCTCACTATTTGGGGGTGGCTTTTTAAGAGTGGAAGCTGTCAGGAGAAAAACTGGAAACCCCTCTAAATTATGCAGAACATAACCTAGGATGCTTTGGATCCTGGCCAACATTCATTACAAACATAAGCAAACCAGCAGGCTTGGCTGATTTCCATGTTGCCTCCTCTATGTTGTAATATTCTTCTCTAGCTTTTTCTTCTTTATTATTTCAGGTTCATATTTCAAGTCCCACAGTGAGGAATGAACAACCTAGCTGACTCTTCAGGCCTGTTCTTCAACACTTCACTGGAAAGTTCAGAACAATGTGGCAAAGAGACCAATACAGAGAACATCCTTTTTGCTACTTTCTACCTTCTGGATTTCATCCTAGCCTTTGTTGGCAATGCTCTGGCTCTTTGGCTTTTCATCCGGGACCAAAAGTCAGACACCCCAGCCAACGTTTTCCTGATGCACCTAGCCATGGCCGATCTGTCCTTTGTGCTAGTTTTGCCAACCCGGCTAGTATACCACTTTTCCGGCAATCACTGGCCGTTTGGAGAGATCCCTTGCCGACTCACAGGCTTCCTTTTCTACCTCAACATGTATGCCAGCATCTACTTCCTCATGTGCATCAGTGTAGATCGCTTCCTAGCTATCGTGCACCCTGTAAAGTCCCTCAAACTCCGCAGATCACTCTATGCCCACTTGGCCTGTGCTTTCCTGTGGGTTATAGTTGCTGTGGCCATGGCGCCTCTTTTGGTCAGTGTGCAGACGGCTGAGATGAACAATACCACCATCTGCCTGCAGCTCTACAGAGAAAAGGCATCACGCCATGCTCTTGTGTCACTGGCTGTGGCATTTACTCTTCCATTTTTTACTACAGTGACCTGCTACTTGCTGATCATACGCAGCCTGAAAAAAGGAAACCGAATTGAGAACCATCTAAAGGAAAAAGCCATCAAAATGATAATAATGGTTCTCATGATCTTCTTGGTCTGTTTCGTGCCCTACCATATCAACCGTTACATTTACATTCTCAATTATGATGGTGTGAAGACTTCCTGTGAAATGCAGCGGATTCTGGCTCTTGGCAACCGAATTACTTCCTGCCTCACCAGCCTGAACGGTGCCCTAGATCCCATCATGTATTTCTTTGTAGCTGAGAAGTTCCGAGAGGCCTTATGTGGTTTATTTTGCAGCAGAAAAGCTGCAAGGCTACCTTCAAGTTATGATGGGAAAACAAATGACAGCTCCTTGAGCACTAAAACTGAACTGTAACTAATGAAATCAAGTGCTTTTTAAAAGAAAGGCTTTTTCTATCTGATACAATTAAATCTCCAAGATAGCAAAACTGTGTTTCTCCAAGAGCACACTCTGATCTACGCTTCTTTCTTGAGAAAACGAGTAACAGATAGTAATTTTTGCACAGCTACCACCAGCAAGTGCTAATTCTCAGCAGAAGGTAGACTGCAATCTCAATGTATACAAATATAACCAGCATGCCTTCAGACATGAAAAATAAAGGAAGAAAGCATTTGCTTAATAAAGCTATGATTGCTCCATGAAATATTTTTGTACTGAGAAATAACTGAGGCAAATACTTCCGTCTTCACAGTTATCAAACAAGCAAACTGCACAGCTAAGATTCAATAGTCCTGATATTCTCTAAGAAAGGTGTTCGAAATTTACATCCGCAGAGCTTTGAGAAGATTGTGCATATAGATTTTGACATGACCTGATAAGAAAAGGAAAGCCTCCAACACATCTGCAAGAAGGGAGAACAATTTGATTTTCTAGACAGCTCAATCATCTCATTGTTGACCTTTTGACTACGGACAGCACTAAACTTGATATAAACACCACATTACAACGTAAAACTCTCTTTTGTTACAGCCTTGGCTGCAGCTCTTATTTTCAGTAACATTTAGAAACAATGACATGACACAACTTGTTTCATTTTATCTGTAAGTTTTTATATGAAGTATATGGTTCATGAATCACATGCACAAGACTAAAAGATTTCTAGGGAGCTTGCTACAAATGAGTAATCTAGTTCAGTTTAACTATTAGGATGCAACCCTTACTGATGCAATTGCCCTTGCTTAATGCAGACTGTACCTACCATATCCACCTTAACAGAACAAAAATCCTCAGTCAAGAGCCACTTCACCAGAACCTTTGCCTGCTGTCTCAATGTAAAGTTGCTACAACTCTGGTATGTCAAGTCTGCACTGTAATTTTTGATAATTGCTACACCCAGATCCTAAGCACTTACGTGCTGTACAAGAAATCATTTATACTCTTGGTGCCATAGCTTTTTTGGAAGCAGTGGTACAGCTAGGCCTAAATCTATGACCCTGGAGTCCGGCAACCCCCTAAATTATCACCGGAGAATGGAAGGTGATGAGGGCAGCAGCACAGCAGCAAATGGGTAGACCGGACGTCAGCACCTGGGCAGGTATTGACATGCCAGAGTATACATTCTAATGGTGGTCACCTCAATGTGTGTGTGTGTGTGTGTGTGTGTGTGTGTGTGTGTGTGTGTATATATATATATATATATGCAGGTTTTGGTGTCCTCGGGTGTCTTCCCGTGTAAAAGTTGGGGTGTCTAGGCGACGTTTCGACGAGGTCTCACTCGTCATCTTCAGGCTGGTGCTTTCGGCTTCTTGTTACTGGAACAGAGCAGGATCTCAGTGTTTGAGTTCCTATAAATACTGTTGAGGGGGTGTGGTGTATAGCCTCCAATGTTCTGGGCAGAGAGGAAGTTCCCAGGCTAGTGTGCCTTTTCTTCTTTTGTTCCTTAATTACTTGAGGGATATCTTGAGTGATTTCTTGAGTGATATCCTGAGTACCACTTAGGTGGGTCATTAGGTGTGGATTAGTTGCTAAAGTCTTTGTGTCTTGACCTCTTGAACTTTGTGAAGAGTTTTTCTGAGAAGATGGCTGTACTGCACTTAGTTGTGCTCTGGCTTGGCTTCGTGTACAGAAACCCCAAGGATAAAATCCAGTTGGAAAACCAAGGGGTCTATGAAATACCCTGCAAAGTCTGCCCAGCCACGTACATTGGACAAACAAACAGACGAATAAATGCACGTATCGCAGAACACAAGAATGCCGTCAAAAAAGAAGAAAAAACTTCCTCTCTTTTCCAACACATGAAAGAAACAGGACACGAAATTAATTTTGCAGATTCCAAATTGCTCTTTAACATGGAACATCACCACAAGAGAATAATCATGGAAGCCATCGAGATAGAGAAACACCCTCACAACATGAACAAGCGTGACGACACATCCCGCTTGCCAGACATCTGGAAATTAGCCCTCCCCACAAAAACTGACACCAGATCCAGAGGCACACAGAACGCCATCACCAATCAACCACACCAGACCCAAACCCAGACCCTCTCCACAAATAAATTACAGACACCATCCAGTAGCCAAACCATGGTGGCACCTCCGGATGCTGCACCCCCCTGCAATCCCTACACAGATCTGGCTGACACAGGCCACAAAACCACAGCTCGCCCCTATACACGAAGCCAAGCCAGAGCACAACTAAGTGCAGTACAGCCATCTTCTCAGAAAAACTCTTCACAAAGTTCAAGAGGTCAAGACACAAAGACTTTAGCAACTAATCCACACCTAATGACCCACCTAAGTGGTACTCAGGATATCACTCAAGAAATCACTCAAGATATCCCTCAAGTAATTAAGGAACAAAAGAAGAAAAGGCACACTAGCCTGGGAACTTCCTCTCTGCCCAGAACATTGGAGGCTATACACCACACCCCCTCAACAGTATTTATAGGAACTCAAACACTGAGATCCTGCTCTGTTCCAGTAACAAGAAGCCGAAAGCACCAGCCTGAAGATGACGAGTGAGACCTCGTCGAAACGTCGCCTAGACACCCCAACTTTTACACGGGAAGACACCCGAGGACACCAAAACCTGCATTCCTGTACCCGTGAAAATCTACGAAAGCATATATATATATATATATATAGTTATACAGTGAGAGGGTGGCTGGCCAGCCATATGCACAGCTACAGCTCATTCTTTATTTTGTATTTCAAATATACATTGTCTTTTTCTACAGGTAAATGAGTCTATCATCAGGGAAGCATAAGCAAACCTCATATTATTCCTGTAGTCATGAAGATGTGAAATGGCACATGCTCAGAGTATTTCTTCTTTCTAAATCAGGTTGGCAAACCGATAGTTTGATGCTCTAACAAAGCAGTTGTACAGCATAGCACGGCCAGGGTAGGGGCCGGGGAGAAGAGAAATGTGAATTGTATGCGTCACAACTGTAGTAATGCACATGGCTACCTGAAAGGGGAGGCCCTGGCTGGATCTGGACACATCAAAGAAGCATTTCATTTGAAAGAGTTGTAAACAGGGAGAACAGGTAGAGAAAAATGGGGCTCTATGTTGCCATCTGGTGGCACAATGTTATATCACACATACAACACATATAAATCACTTTTTCTTTACCAGTCTAGCTTAGTCCTCAGTGAGGTAATTAAAAATTACCCCATTCTACCCTTATTTAGAAGAAAAGCAAATGTTCAGCTACCATATTATGAAGTCTTGCAACTTGCCTGTTAACTATGGAATCATGACTGCTTTCCTATAACAGACTTTGCATTCACTACAGATACCTTGTAACAATGAAATAAGGTGCACAAATCATACTAAGTTGTTCCCTTTTAATTAGCTCAGTTCTACTAGGCTAGTCATCAGGACTACATAGGAAATGTATCAGTATAAGGCCATTTCAGAAGGTTTATACTATGACCAGATAAACTGCATCACTCTTTCATAGCTGTTCTATTCGCTGCCCACCCAAGAAGTGAGAATATAAACTCAGAGACTCTTCTAGCTAGAAATCGCATGCAGTGATGCCAAAAGTTAAGATTCAAATGTTGTGGCGCAGTTACTAGGCTGGGTTTTTTTTACTTCCCTGTTGAAGGGCGTTTGCTTGGGTGTCTATTTTTACTTCATTTAGCTTCATATTTTATACTTTCTTTTAAAAAAAATTGTTTATACTTATTAAACATCAAAAACTATTAAATTCAGAGGAAAAAACGAAGTTATATGGTGTGTTCAGTCTGTCCACCAAGTTGCTTCTGGTGAGTAATTATCCAATCTCTAATCTTCATGTTTACATCTACTCCCTCATATTTTGTCTAAAAGTAATTTGCTTACAATTAAGGATGGTTCTCCACTCATTCTCTAGTTTTCTGCCAATACCTTCCCAGTTCATTTCCACTATATGCCTCAATGCATTTAAGAGCAAGGTCCAGATTCCTTGCTTATCCCACAAGAAGACTGCTTAACATTTCACACATTTCATATATGCATGCAGTTCACATGCTAAACCATCATACTTAAAAGAGATGAATGTGTGTTTCAGAAGACATTATCAGCTCTGCAAAAGTGCATATGTGCCTGTGATTTTTTGGCATCTTCTTCTCTGGGTGTGCACATATTTAAAGCATGCATTTGCAGATCCCACTACACACCCTGGGATTTCTCCTTCTAGAGTGTGAAGGGGTCCTGACATCCAAAGAATTATCTCATGTTCCCGTCCTCTGATCCTTCTTACCTGCCAGCATTCTTCACAAAGCCCAAATCAGCAAGAACCACATCACAGAGCTCACAACGAAAGCATTCTGGGTGCCAGTTATTGTTCATTGCTTTGATAACACGGCCAATGATGAATTCACCTGAGAATAGAAGCACCACACTTCAGTTAAAGCACTTGATTTATTTCAGGACTCTTCTCTATGTGCACTGCCATCCCCACAGAGAACTCCATGGATGATATATTTTAATCATTTATATTGCAATTTACAATTATCTTAGACTCAGAATGAGCCTGCAATTAACTATTATCGAAGAAACTGAGTCTGAGTGGGAGTGACTTAATGAAGGCCACTGAATAATTCATACCCAAATTTTTCAGACTCAGGACTAATATCCATGCCACTGAAACATAAAAAAACTATATTCTGAATCTCAGGAACTTTGGCTTTAAAACCTCAAAACTAATTATTTTATTGCTCTTGACCAGAGTGCCTGATGAGAACAACATCCATCATTAATAATTTTTCACCTTTGTGTAGCTTCCCTTAAAGAGAGAGAGAGAGAGAGAGAAGGCTTGAGTGATCTGCATCTTACCACATTCCCCACAGCATGGCGCAAACAGCATCTGGAAGTCATGCTCACAATACTTCCTCCCTTCAAACTGTAAAAAAAGATGCAGGAGAACATATCTTTACAAAATTTCCACTATGTAATTCCAGTTTGCCCACCACAGAGTTGCAATTCCCAGCACCCTTAAACCACAGTTCCCAGGATTCTTTGGGAAGGGGGTGGGCTTTAAATGTGTGGTGCGTATGAAGCTACTGTTACACAGAATGTAAGTGCAAAGTTCTAGCTTCTACAAACTATTTACCACCATTATCTCAATCACTGCAGTTTTTGGTGTTCCTTTGAAGCAATTTATTCTTAGGAAAGCTAATCCCTAATGCAACCTATTTTGGATCAACATTTTAATAACAATATGTTTGTTCTATAAGCATGTACTGCACTCTTACAACACTCTCTCGTTTTAATTATAATGGCTGCAGAACAGAGCATGATGGGCGGCAGAGCAACAGGGTACCCTTATGGACCAGGCAATGTTGCATTTGTTGAGATGGGTCAGTGCAGTGACAGCATTCCACAGGTGAATGGGCCTTGAATTCATCAGCTTACTCACTTCCCCCCACCCCACACACTTCCTCCAATACATCTCCAAATAAAAGAACAGAAACTGTTGCTTCCATGTTTAACTAACTGAAGTTTAGCATCTAATCCCAATATAGGACAAGCTGCGGTTAGTCTTAACTATGCTTAATCAAAACAAGTCAACTTTGAACTGTGGTTTATGAAATTGGTTTGTTTCAATAAACCACAGTTAAAACAAGCCACAGTTTAGGGTTCAGATGTTAATGCTTCTCTGTGGTTAACTGAGAATGAAAATGAAAGCTTCTAATCACATCCTTGTGGCTATTCTAGAGGAGGATGGAGCAAACAAGCCCTGGCTCAATAACATAACACTAAACAATAACTCAGCATTATGTCTGAAGCAGGGCATTATTGACAATACTGGTGTCCTGCCTAGGAAAGCAACACCTCATTGATGACTGAATAATTGAATCATATCAAAGCTAAATTACTGTATACATGGAGGAAATGGAATGGGATCATTGATGTAAGAATTGCAAATGAATTTTGGATAATCAAACCCCACAGAAAGTTCAGTAAAGCTTCTTAAAATCATGTAAGTGGAGGAAAAAGTCAAGTAGCTTTTCACACTATCAGAAAGATGCTGATCTTACATCGTAGAAGAGTCCATCTGGAAACTGGCGGAAGCACTGAGCACAGACAAAGCAGTTTTCATGATATAGTTCCCCATTGCTGTTCACGATTCGCTCAGTTGGATCAAAGCGAGCTCGGCAGCGCTCACACACAGCATTGGCAAGGGCATCTGACATGTTACTGGGGAACAAAACAGAAAAAGAAATATCACAATTACATATTGAAGCCATCAAAACCACCTAAGTCAAATTAATCAAATCAATGAGAAGTCCATGCTTACAAATTTATTTATGTTTTACCATATACAAAATCTATATATTGAAGGGTTCCATATATGCTCATCAACCCCTCCATGTTAGAAAGCCAAATCTTCCAGTAGGTCAGTGGGATATTTTCTGTCAACTTCAATTATGAGCCTATTTGAATCCAAACTGCATAAGAGGACTGAATAAGGCATTTGCTAGCACCAAGTAGAAAACCAAGAAAACCAAGAAAACTCAATAAATTTTCTGTGCCCTTTACAGAATATTCTTTGTAATAGTCAACTTTGCTGATGTCTAGATTTGTCTTAAATGTCACTGAAAGCAATGGAAATTTACAGTAAATGTGTTTAGATGCCAGTGTCTCAAGCAGACAATGGAATGAAAAAACAAATAACTGAATGTCCACTTTCAGATAAGTGCTTTACATTACCTTTAGAATCCATTGGCTGGTTTTAAAGCATGCTCTGACTGCGTGTGGAATTCTTTGATCTGGACAGTCTTGTTTCCAGCCATATCTGCTTCAGATAATCTATGGCTTAGAAATGCTACTGGGTCACAGAGCCAGACACTATTAATCAACATCACTCATGCAAATAAAAATTCACAAGTAATCTTCTGCGTTTGGAGATAGCCTTGATGCTGTGTTCTTCAACAGATGTGAAAGAGTGAACAAACCCCTCCAGAGTTTTAATGTGAAAAGTTAAGCCTATAGGCACTTTCTGAAGCATGGATAACTGTGCAAAAGGCAAAATACAAATACTATGCTTTCAAGAGATCTAACTCCAAAGTCATATCTGTTAGTACGGAATCAGCCACCAGGGCTCCTGACACATCAGCAGTTGCCCTCTATCATTGCCTTGGCAGAGCAGAGTCACCCAAGGCCACCTATGCTACTATATACAAAAAGTGCAAAAACTACCAGGGAAGCATGGGTAAATACAGATAATGTGGGACATACTGAACAGGACACAAACACAATTGAAAGAATGTTTATGCAAGAGCTGAAGGAGTCCTAATGGGCTTTACGAAACAGAAATGAAAACTCCCACCAGGAGACAAAATAATTAATCTGTGTCCTTGCAGGCCCATGTTTTTGTCCTTGGAAACATTTCTGGATTCTAGCTATGCAGGTCTTAAATTCATCCATCCCACTCATCCACCCACACACAACAGGCTAAAAATGTCAAATGTGAGAGGATTGATCATATTTAACATCATAGTGGCAGCAGGCTTTCATAACTCCCAGCAGAATCTTACAAACCATCAGCTATCCAGACAATCTTATGAGAGCACAGGAAAAATTATAATGAAACTGAGTAATTAGGTACTACATCCCAAAACTATCTTGGGATATACGGAGATGTAATAAAACTGATAAAGGGTAAACAGAATAAGTGAATGTTATAAATAAAAATGTCGTTGGTAATGAGAAGTACGAATAATAATAATAATAATAATAATAAATTTTATTTATATCCCGCCCTCCCCAGCCGGAGCTGGGCTCAGGGCGGCTAACAATCAAAATAATCCGACATTCTAAAAACATTCATTATAAAAATTAAGTAAACCAAATTAAAATCAAATTAATGGCAACCATCAAGCAAATTCTGTGTAGATTGCCGATTGCCAGAGGAGGGGGGGTCAGGCTGCGCCCTGACCGAAGGCCTGGTGGAACAGCTCTGTCTTGCAGGCCCTGCGGAAAGATGTCAGGTCCCGCAGGGCCCTAGTCTCTTGTGACAGAGCGTTCCACCAGATTGGAGCCGCGGCCGAGAAGGCCCTGGCTCTGGTTGAGGCCAGCCTAACCTCTCTGTGGCCTGGGATCTTTAGGAAGTTTTTATTTGCAGACCGTAAATTTCTCTGTGGGACATACCAGGAGAGGCGGTCCCGTAGGTACGAGGGTCCTAGGCCGTATAGGGCTTTAAAGGTGAGAACCAGCACCTTAAACCTGATCCTGTACTCCACCGGGAGCCAGTGCAGCTGGTATAATACCGGATGGATATGATCTCGCAGCGAAGACCCCGTAAGGAGTCTCGCCGCGGCATTCTGCACCCGCTGGAGTTTCTGGGTCAGTCTCAAGGGCAGCCCCACGTAGAGCGAGTTACAATAATCCAGTCTGGAGGTGACCGTCGCGTGGATCACAGTGGCTAGGTCAGGCCATGCAGAAGTCACAGTGCCTTAAAGAAAGCCTGATGTAAATTAATCAAGATTAATTCAGAAAATATTACACATAATTATGAAATCAAACAGAATGAGCTATTATCCTGGCCACTGACAAATCTAAAACTGCAAACTTCACAGATGTTGTTATAAAATTCCCTTAAATATACATCTCCATCTCCAAATGGAAGTAACTCTTCAACCTTACCCTCATCTGATCCTACAAAAGGTCTTTCCATTATTGTTCCTACCTTGTTAAAGTACTGTACTCATCTCCATCAACCAGACTATTAATTACTTTTATAACTGTGCTTGCCAGCCCCTTGCTAAGACTGCTCAGCCTTTGCAGCAGCTCTAGCAATCATCCATTTCCCACTTTTATATGAACAGCATAAACTTTTCAGACTTATTCATGCCACAAAGCTGGTAGCAAAGTTTGGTGGAGGACAGCTTGCTTCAGATAGCAACTCCATACTCATGTTGAGGCTTCACTGGAGAAACTGCAGGACAGTAATAGTTATTAATGACAAGACTAGAGGCAGTGAAATGGAGATATCTCAAAAGGACTGTGCCATATGGTTTAAAGAAAGCTCATATGTTTGTGCCTGAGAACCAAGGAGTGGGACAACACAGGACAATACAGCACCTGCACCACCACTGAAAGTGAGCAACATAAGCTCTGTAGCAGTAATTGTCCCTGGGATTGTGCTGGACTGGTAAACACATCCCATCGATCCACTGGAGATCAACAGAGAGATGACTCATAACCAAAGCACAGTGTAGATAGCATAGAAAGGCTGTTTACTAAGTGTGATGTCTAATGTCAAAGCATAATCAGATATGCATAGCTTAAAAGATTTATAATTAAAGTCATCAGTTTTAATTAATACAATGAAGGTATTCTGTTTTGGGTATAAAAGTCTTCATGTGCAAATTAGCCAGTCAAGATCAACAAAAAGCAAGAAAAGGCAACAACGAAAGAGACCTCTAAGTCTGTGGAATTTTCTTCACACTGTGGCTCACACATACATGGAAATCAGCATGAGGAAGAGGTCATTAGAAATAACACAAGTACACACCCAAACACATCACTATTATTAATTCTCCTGGAGCTTTGCAGTGCTTGAAATTCACAGCTGCTCAGGAGGTCCTTGTGACAACTCAGCTGGGAGCTTGATGGCACAAGAGAGGCAGTCCACAACCAGAATTTATTTTGATCTCTGATATATTTAGGAACTCTAACAAAAGAATTACAGTATCTCTGTCTCTTGTAAAAGATGAGTTGGCAATGTAGCATAAAAGCGTGGTGAATGTTATATTTAATTCCTTAAACATACCAATGTTATATTTAATTCCTTAAGAAGATAATGCTTGGGGTGGGGGCACCCCTTTTCCTGTAGATATGGACTGTATTTCATTGCCATTGTGTTAAACAATCAGTCTTGTTTGCACAACTGAGAATTCAGAAGGGGCTGTTCTTAATTCTACCTTTCAATACAGACAAGAAAATTGGGGGAGGGCTGTTTCTGCCTCACAGATACTCACTATCCATGTTGATTGAAAGACCTTTGCACTTACAACACTTCCACATACCTGCTGTGATGTAAGTGTTCACGTCTCAGGAGTAAAAGGTAAAGGTAAAGGTACCCCTGCCCGTACAGGCCAGTCGTGTCCGACTCTAGGGTTGTGTGCCCATCTCACTTAAGAGGCCGGGGGCCAGCGCTGTCCGGAGACACTTCCGGGTCACGTGGCCAGCGTGACAAAGCTGCTCTGGCGAGCCGGCACCAGCGCAGCACACGGAAACGCCGTTTACCTTCCTGCTATAAAGCGGTACCTATTTATCTACTTGCACTTAGGGGTGCTTTCGAACTGCTAGGTGGGCAGGAGCTGGGACTGAAAGACGGGAGCTCACCCCGTCGCAGGGATTCGAACTGCCAACCATGCGATCGGCAAGTCCTAGGCACTGAGGTTTTACCCACAGCGCCACCCACGTCCCTGTCTGAGAGAAACAAATCAAGAGCTCAGGAGCCAAGTCTCTGATTCACCTTTAATGTACATAAACAAATCTTATTTAAGTAAGTTAGTTGGCTGAGGATTCTGGGTTCTGAGATGCCAGACAGAATTGGTGGACCCAACTGATGCCACCTATTCTCTACAACATGCTCAAACACCTCTCAGAGAGTGGAACAATTTGAAAAGCACTGCCCTACACTTTCCATTTTATCTACAATTCTTCCCCTTCTGAATTATTTCAGTATTCTTCCGGAGTATCTCAGTAAATGAACCTGCCTCCTATTGTAGAATCTTCCCCTTTAATTCCCCTGCATCCAAAGCAATACCCTCTCATGAACCAAAACCACACATTTTCATATGGGATGTAAGCGAGTCACGAAAACAGAAACGTTTTAGTGTATGAATTACTATGGGAAATGAGATTAAGACACAGAGCCTACAGCCTAGTGCAATTCAGACCAGACATTATTTGCTTAGAACAAAAGAAAAGCCTTCTGGTTCTACTACCAGACCAAATGCAATCCAGTGAACCCTTGGAGCAGAAATAGCTTTATGTTATGCGAAACAATGGTCCCCCCCCCAAAAAAAAGCTCAACAACTTTGCCCCTTCCAATAAAAGCTCAATGAATTTTATTTTTGTCTGGATTTCACTTGAAATATGGCAACCCTGCAATAGACATGAGTTGACGACTATTTGGCAAAAAAATTAAAAGCCTAATTGAGCAGGAGTCTTCTAGGTGATGATAGGTATCAACATGTTTATTTAATTTATCCTGCATATGATCATGTTCCAGAGGGGATAAGGGTATTGTTTCTTGTAAGAATTTTGAATACCACCGAAATTCCATGGGGACATATCACAAAGACAGGAAACACTGTGCTTGCTGAACTTTGCCCTGCTTTAGAGATCTTAAGGGAAGGGCAAATCCCTATTCTTTTTTCAGTATGACAATTCAATATACAGTATGATGAAAAGAAAGAAAAAAATAACATAGAAAACTATTTACAATGGAAAAGACTTATTTCGGGTGGTATAAAAGTATTGGTTTGTTCCAGGTGTCAACAAAAGCTTGAACTTTCACAAGACTATTAAGACTACACAGCGCCTTAGCTTTTGTTTATGTGGTGCCTACAACTCCCACATTGTTAGCCTGCCCAGCATCACCAAGGAGGCAAAAGTTCCCATGGTTGTTTTCCTGCTATTGTTCAGAACTGTTAATACCAGAGCCAAAGATACCTCTTCAAACAAAGAGTGGAAACTGAAACACAGTCGTGTCAGCCTGTCTAGTTTTGCCTTCCTTCCTGCTTCAAAGGAAACATTCCAATAATCCGAGACCATTAATCTAAAACAGCTATCCAAATAACCTACCTAAATATCCCAGCTGCCCTGTCTTTCCCATCATTCCATAGTGACCCTGTGCCACTCAGACGATCTTGCCGGCGTTGATAGAGTTTGGAAGATGCTAGCCCCCGAAGTTTCACGCCAGCCATGGAATTCATTACCTCTGGGTAGAAAAGCTGTATGAGGATAACTGAAGAGCAGTCCACAAATAACACTGTAGGTTCAAGGAAGCAGTTTCTTCGGATAACTGCTTTTATCAGAAATACTACAAGAACAAGTCCGTGCTTCTTATGTGGCAGCTGCTGCTCTGTAACTATTCAGCATCTTCCTTCTTTTCTTCAAGTATGGAATTAGTGTAATTTGTTCAGAGTCATTTGAACAAGAACTAAAATTAAAAAATCTTGATTTTTTTTTTAACCTTGATTCCTTTACTAAAATCACAGAATCAAAAAAACTGAATTTGAGAGAAAACCCCCCCACCAAATTTGTTTAGTAATTAATACTGAAGACTACTTGCTGAAATAGACTTCGTATCAGTCTTCTTTGACCAATTCCATCACAATTCTATATTACCTAGTGATCGGATTGCCACTTGGGAAAACAAATGCTGGAAAACAGCAGGCTAGCTTTGAAGCTTACTTCAAAAGCCACATACAGTCAGAATATCAATAAGCTGAGAAAAGACACATACTTTACATTCCATTCCCCACTATGTTCTCTCTGAGATGCAGTAGTGTTACAGACTCAAGCTGTTCCTTTACACAACTAATTCCACGCCCACTTTAGGGAGATCACATTACATAAGCTGGAGTCATGACTAGCGTTTATATTGTTTGGATGATCCAGACCTCCCTAACCTCAGAATCATCAAATCGTAGAGTTGGAAGGGACATGAGGGTCATCTAGGTCTAACCCCCCTCAACTTATTTCTCCTTTAAAAAAACAACTTTTTTCATATACTGAAAATTATGTGCGATTATGCTTACTATTGCTGATTCTGGCTCTATAAAAATCCAAGCCAAAAAAAGAAAAAGTAGCAAAATTCAACAATGCAGAAAACCAGTCCTTTAAACCAAGAAGCACAAACAAGTAGCAGAAAAGTTTCCCCAGTATCCCAGCCAAGCACAGATGTATAATTAGATGTATTACAAGTAAGAAATGACAATTCCAAAATCTATTTCATAAAAAAGACAAAAAAGTACTGGCAAAATCACTCCCTCCTATATTCTACCTGCTTTTTAACACGGAAACAATAGCTTTCTTCATGATCATTCAGAGCAATGGGTCCAAATATTTCAAGCAGGGAGTATTGAAATTCCACTCACAGATATGGAGGTGAACATGATATTGGCCTAGTGCACCTGGCTTATGCATATAATAATGCAGCCTTAATCCCTCTCTCAATCCATTAGTCACAGAATCATGATGCTGGTGAGTGCCTGGAAATCTAGAGTGACAACTTTCCCAAAAGATGACTGTCCAGCCTTTACTTGAAGACCTCCAGTGAGGTCAAACCCACCTTAGTTCTCTTGTCAAACTGCTCTTACCATCAAAACATTTGTCCTAATGTTCAGCTGAAATCTACTCACCTGTAACTTAAGCCCATTAGGTCTACCCCTGTTCTCTAAGGAAGCAGAGAACGTCTCCTATTTCTATGTGGAAGCTTTTCAGGTATTGAAAGAGCCCTATCAACGTTTCCTCTCAGTCTTTCCTTCTTCAGACTACGCATACACAGTTAGTTCATCTATTCCTCATTTTCCACACTACTGATCACTTCGTTGCCCTTCTCAACCTTTTTCAGTATGTCCATGTTCTTCTTGAAGTGCAGCACCCCAAAATGGACACAGTACTCAGGATAAAGTGTGACTCATGCAGAATAAAGTAGAACTATTACTTTCTGTGGCTTGGAAATTATGGTTCTGTTAATACTGTACTGCCAAAAATCATGTTAGCCTCTTGTGCAGCCATAGCACACAAAAAGCTCATTTCAACATGTGATTGACTACAATTGCAATATTATTTCCACGTGTGCCACTGACAAGTCAGATATCCCACATCCTGTACCTGGATATTTTATTTATTTAGCCTACAATTTTGCATTTGTTGCTATTGAATTTCATTTTGTAATTTTTTCTGTTTTCCATTTATTTATTAAATTTATATACTGCCATTTATTTGAAGATCTCAGGGCGGTTCACAGCATAAAAATACAAAACAAAAGTACAACATACATCATAAAAACAAGAGCAAAACCAAAACAAACCAATAACCTCCCTTCTACAAACACATTTAAAGGACCTAGAATGTTAACCAGCCAAAGCCCTGGTTGAAGAGGAATGTTTTCACCTGGTGCCTAAAAATGTTTAATGAAGACACCAGGTGAGATATTTGATAAAAGTCGTTTTGAATTTTATTTTTGATGTGTTAGGTATCCTCACCAGTATTGTGTCATCCACATATCTGATAAGCATGCCTTCTACCTCTTCATCTAAGTCACTGATTCCAACATTAAGGAGTACTGGGTCAAAGGAAAAGCTCTGCAGCACCCCACTTGAAATTTCTTTCCATTACCCCTCTCTGAACAATTTTCCAACCTTCTGGGAATCACCTGACAGTGCTATCATCTAGCCAACATTAAGCTGTTTGCTAATGAAAATATCATGATCGGCTTTGTAAAACATTCTGCTAAAATAAAGATAATTTATATGCAAAAGCATTCCCACAATCCACTAAACTAGTAATATGTTCAAAAAAGTACTGAGTTAACCAACAATATACATTTTTGAAAAATCAATGCTGTCTTCTATTATTAACTGCATTATCAAAGTGCTCACAAATGGATTTCTTGATATATTAAATTTCTTACATTTATATCCTGCATTCTTCCATCCTACAACCCAAGGTGGCATTTCTGTAATTCCCAAGCAGTATCTCAACCAGGCACTGATCTGACTTTAACCTTATAAAATCAACCCTATAGTCTATAGAGTGTCCAAATTTTCCTTTCACCCATTTTTGAGGATTGAGACAACATGCCACTTTGGCATATAAGTGATATAACAACAACAACAACAACAAACTTTTTCTCCAGTTCTGTGGCACCTCACCTGTTCTCCACAATTTCTCAGGTGATACAAATAACTTCTGAGACAATACCTGCCAGTTCCTTTAGTATTCTATAAAGAAATTCACCTGACCCTGAATACCTGAACTTGTTTCAAGCACTTATCAATCTTGAACTTACACTGCTTATGCAAGGTTGCTTTTGGGAGAAAATGGAAGGACAGCTGAGTATCAGTTCATCTCATAGAATGGTCATAATCAAGGACCACTGGTCATAATCAATCATCATAACTTTTCCACCTGAGCTATTTTGTTAACTAAAAGGAGGAAAAGCTATAATCAGCAAACTGGATTCTTCAACAAACTTATATTTTCAAAGCCTTTCATAAGACCTGTTTTAAATAATACACTGTTAAGAATCTAATTATAACAATCATGTCTTGTTTTTAAATTGTATTATTTAAAACAGGTCCTATGAAAGACTTTGAAAATATAAGTTTGTTGAAGAATCCAGTTTGCTGATTATAGCTTTTCCTCCTTTTAGTTACTTAACAAAATAGCCATATAATCAAACAGGTGAGTATGAGAAAGTGAAACACGTGCTTCCTTTAATTCCTTCTGGTCACAATCAATTGTTATAACTTTTCCACCTGGGCTACAGGGAGCCCAAAGAACTGGGAAATAATATCATGTTATGAAACACATTCAAATACAATTCTATACAAACTTACCTGTGAGTAAGCCCGAATGAACATAGTGGGACTTACTTCTGAGTTAACATGCATAGCATTATGTGGTCAGTGCTCCATTTGTCCGGATTAGTTTTACACAGAGTGGGAAATAAGAAGTTCTGATTCCTCCTGCCCTAAAATGTTAGGGATCACAGAAAACCATGCAGAAAGCAATAGATGGGATACACACAGGCAGCTCATACATAAAACACAAAACTTCATTGGGATCTCGAAATCCACTCTTCTTCCTACCTACATCTGTTCAAGGCACAGATAACATGGGAACATTCACAGGATGGTCACTCACACTAGCAATTAATGTCTAATTACAGTTACAGAGGTGCAGCTGTGTTAATTCCTTACAAGAAAACAATCAGAATCTTATGGCACCTTAAAAGAATAACAAATGTAACATGACATAAGGTTTTTGGGACTCATGCCCACTTTTTCAGATGCATAAAGTGAAAGTTGATAGGTATAAAAAGAATAAAATTGCTCTAGTTTTCACTGACTGAAATTTTTTCATTTCATTGCTATTCAACTCCCACCTTGAAATTTTCTCCTTTATACCTGCCAACTAAATTTCATGCATCTGCCAAAGTGGGCTTGAGTTCATGAAACCTCCCGTCATAATAAACTTGTTAGTCTTTAATTTGCCACAAGGCTCTTTGATTGTTTTATCATTGTTACAATATTTCTGTACCCAAACCACACCATCTTTTGTTTTGCCAGTTCTCTGCGGTCCCTCCTTGAGGGAAATTCACTCTGCCCTTGATGGAGAGATGCTCCCTTCATTATTTCCTTCACATGCCTAGTAGCAGCTAAGTGTCTGGGCTTTGCATATATATACAGTACACTACTGAACCAAACAAAACAAAAATGGCAAGCATCACACATTCCAGGGTGGGGTTAGTCTGTTGTAGCAGAAGCAACAGCGAGTCTTGGGCACCCTAAAAAGGACGCATTGTGGAACAGGGATCTTTCAGGGGCTGTATGTTGAAAAGGCCTAACAAAGCGGTTTGCAGCAATAAAAAAAAGACAGCCTCAAATTCCGTGGAAAGCCCAATTCGTAAACACCTCCCTGACATCATTTCATTTTTTTTATCCCGAAGGGAAGGGCGAAAAGCCTGAGCAGCTAAGCTGGCCGGTTTCTGGGCACTCCCAAGGGCTGCTCCGAGCGTGCAAGTGATAATATCACCGGCCAGGAGGGGGCTGCCGGCGGCGGGAAGGCTCACGACTGGAAACGGGGCTGAACTGCCCGCTCTGAGAGCCAGAGGCCGCGGAGTCGCTCTCCGCCCATCCTCGCCGCCGGCGCTGGCGAGGGGACCCCGAGGGCTTCTCCTGCTGCTCAGTTCCTACCTGCCCGTCATGGCGGCTCCCGGCCCCGCGCTGAGGCGGCGGCCGCGGCTGTCCTGACAAGTGAGGAGAGGGCGAGACCCGCCCGCGCTCTAGAGCCACTCGGTCCCCGGCTCAGGCAGCAGCGCCCGGCCCGCTTGGCTCTCGCCTGTCCTCCGCCCTGGGTCAGCCGCGGTGGCGGGCCGCCCCCCCAACGCCTCCAGAAGACGGGCTGCCTCCTCTTCCCGCCCCTCGGCTCGGCCCAGCACATACTTTTCCTAGAAAGGGAATGAAATAATAAATAATGAAATAGCCGTGGCCAGCCGGTGGGCGGGCCAGGCGGTGGGAGCGCTTGGGCGGCAGGGCACGAGCCAAGCTTGCGGGAAAGAGAGGGACGTGTAGGGAGCTAAAGGCGCGGCTGTTGGTGCTCCGTAGGCTGAGTAGGGAATGGAAACCCATCGTGTAAGCACCGCAGTGGGAGCAGCCCCAAAGGGACATCGGAGGCTATGAAGACCCCATCCTAAAGCTGTTCGGTTTATCCTTATTATGGTCATTCAGGGGCAGTCACAGAAGTCTACAGTGGTGCCCCGCAAGACGAATGCCTCGCAAGATGAAAAACCCGCAAGACGAAAGGGTTTTTCGGTTTTTGTGACGCTTCGCTAGACGATTTTCCCTATGGGCTTACATCGCAAGACGAAAGCCCATAGGGAAATCTCGGGGACCTTTTTTTAAATGCTGGCGGTGGGGAGCAAAGCCTTTTCCCCCCCTCCGGACTTCAGAAGAGGTCCAGGAAGGCCGGCGGGGGCGAAAGGCTTTGCTCCCCACCGCCAGCATTTTAAAAGCGGTCCGGGATAGCAGGGAAGCGCTTCCCGCTATCCCGGACGGCTTTTGAAGGCAGGTGGGGGGGAGCAAAGACTTTTGCCCCCCGCCCGCCTTGGGAAGAGGTCCTCCTCTTGGGAAGAGGTCTTCCGCTGTCCGTGGGCGATCTTAAAATGCTGGCGGGCGGCAGCGAAGGCTTCGCTGCCACCCACCAGCATTTTAAAAGCCCCCGGGACTGTCCCGGGAAGGCAGGCGGGGGGGGGGAAGCAAAGACTTTCGCCCCCGCCAGCCTTCAGAAGAGGTCGGGGGACAGACTGTCCCCAGACCTGGTCTGAAGGCGGTTCGGTTTCCATAGGAACGCATTAATTGATTTTTAATGCATTCCTATGGGAAACCGTGCTTCGCAAGACGAAAAACTCGCAAGACGAAAAGACTTGCGGAACGAATTAATTTCGTCTTGCGAGGCACCACTGTATTACATGCCTCTCCCACCTAATGTTATGCTAGAATCTCTGCGCTATCCTTTCAACAATAAACCTCTCAGATCTGCAGCCGTTACTCAGGACAAGCTTATTGCCCTTATTGAAACTAATCTTTGCGCATTCTTCTTATTTAACATCCTCAAGTTAGGGAGTGGCAGATATCGAGAGTGCAAGGGGACATGGTTGCAATTCAGAGAGGGCTGAAATGCAACTGGTAAATACGTTTGAAGGTAAGACACCATTTATATGCCAAAAGCTGGAAGCCTCTGAGCCAAGATGAGCAAGCAGGAGTGAGCAGGACAGCACTGTGGGCATAACAGAAGCCTGATGTAATGGAGAGAATCAGTGGGTCACTTATCTCCAAACCCAACCTCTATAGGAATGAGAAGGGCGCAGAACTATAGAGGGGGCCTCAAGTTGATGGGCATTACCATTCAAATAGTGTGCATTCACCGGGTCATATGTGGGGCAGGGCTTACCTGGACCCCCAATATTTTATTAAAGTTGCCACCCCTGCCCCATGACCAAATTGCTCATAGTGATCTTGACATGGCAAATGAAATCAGGGAGGCATCCCAAAGAGGAGCTGCTGTAGTAATAAATGACTTCAATTAAACTAGCATACCATTACAGTACTTTTACAATAAGATAGAGCAAGCATTTCTATCTTTGTTGTTGTTGTTGTTTAGTCGTTTAGTCGTGTCCGACTCTTCGTGACCCCATGGACCAGAGAACGCCAGGCACCTCTGTCCTCCACTGCCTCCCGCAGTTTGGTCAAACTCATGCTGGTAACCTCGAAAACACTATCCAACCATCTCGTCCTCTGCCGTCCCCTTCTCCTTGTGCCCTCCATCTTTCCCAACATCAGGGTCTTCTCCAGGGAGTCTTCTCTTCTCATGAGGTGGCCAAAGTACTGGAGCCTCAGCTTCACAATCTGTCCTTCCAGTGAGCACTCAGGGTTGATTTCCTTCAGTATGGAGAGGTTTGATCTTCTTGCAGTCCATGGGACTCTCAAGAGTCTCCTCCAGCACCATAATTCAAAAGCATCAATTCTTCGGCGATCAGCCTTCTTTATGGTCCAGCTCTCACTTCCATACATCACTACTGGGAAAACCATAGCTTTAACTATACAAACCTTTGTTGGCAAGGTGATGTCTCTACTTCTCAAGATGCTGTCTAGGCCTGTCATTGCCCTTCTCCCAAGAAGCAGGCGTCTTTTAATTTCGTGGCTGCTGTCACCATCTGCAGTGATCATGGAGCCCAAGAAAGTAAAATCTCTCACTACCTCCATTTCTTCCCCTTCTATTTGCCAGGAGGTGATGGGACCAGTGGCCATGATCTTCGTTTTTTTGATGTTGAGCTTCAGACCATATTTTGCGCTCTCCTCTTTCACCCTCATTAAAAGGTTCTTTAATTCCTCCTCACTTTCTGCCATCAAGGTTGTGTCATCTGCATATCTGAGGTTGTTGATATTTCTTCCGGCAATCTTAATTCCGGCTAGGGATTCATCCAGCCCAGCCTTTCGCATGGTGAATTCTGCATATAAGTTAAATAAGCAGGGAGACAAAATACAGCCTTGTCGTACTCCTTTCCCAATTTTGAACCAATCAGTTGTTCCATATCCAGTTCTAACTGTAGCTTCTTGTCCCACATAGAGATTTCTCAGGAGACAGATGAGGTGATCTATCTTTGTTACCGCTACGTAATTGTTTCTGACTGAATCACAGCCTTATCACAGCGATAGTAAAATTCTAGAACCCGCCCCCGCCAGCTCTCAATTCCGCCCTGGGGAAGGGGAAAACAAGGTCCAAAGAGACTGGCGTTTCTTCTCCGGATGATGGCCACTCTCTAAGTTTCATATCTCTATAGTTCAGCGTCTCTAAAGGAAAAAGTAGATCCAAGTCCTTGATGACGCAAACCCTATTCCCTTGGCAACAAGAAAAACCACGGAAGTGCATTACTCCGGCCGACAGTTGACCAATCGGCAACTGCCTTCCCACCCCGGCGCTTTCCCAAAAGGCCCTTCGCCTTCTCCCCAAGATGGCGGACCTAAACCGGCAATTGCAGGAGTACTTAGCTCAGTCCAAGGCGGGCGGCAGCTCGGCGGCCCTCTCGGCGCCCCAGAACCCGCCGCGAGATGAGGCGGAGAAGCCCGGCTCGGGGTTGGGGACTTGGCTGGGCCGGATCAACCCTTTCCCCGCGACGGAGACGTGGCCGTGGGCAGCCGAGCCGGAGCCGGATCCGTGGCTGCCGACGGGTCTGTCCCGTTGGCAGCGGCTGGTGGGGAGCGCGCTGTGCCTGCTGCTGGCCGCGCTCTGCTTCGGCCTCGCCGCTCTCTACGGGTCGCTCCTGTTGCTCCGCAAGTTCGCGCTGCTCTGGTCGCTGGGCTCCACCTTCGCCTTGGGCGCCGCGGGCTTCTTACGGGGCCCGAGCCGCCTCCTGGGCGAGCCCGACCGCCGCGGCCTGGCCCTCCTTTACTTAGCCTCGGTGGGCGGCACTCTGTACGCGGCGCTTGGGCTCCGCAGCACCCTGCTCACCACGCTGGGGGCCGTTGTCCAGCTGGGAGCCGGCGGAGTCTACTTGCTGTCTTCGGTACCTGGCGGGACTACCGGGCTGCGCTATGTCGGCGGGTTCTTGGGCGGCGCCGTGCGGCGCAGCGTGTCTAAAACTCTGCCCGTGTGAGGACGGTCGTCGAGGCGAAGCCCTTCATGGAAAACAAGATCGATGTCTGTGGTAAAGAGCCCCTTGCCCGCCTCCAAACCAACGCGCAGCACGGGACTTCGTCTCCAGGCCAGACCCGACTGCCCATGGGGCATTTTGTAGGATAACGTTTCTTTACTGTTTATCTTTTCGAATCGAGGGCAGAGGAGCACTTGAGTAACCTTACCGGGACACTGCATCCTTCGCACAAGGCAGTTGAAAAGGATAGTTGAAGTTAATTGCAACAAAGGTGTATGAACTTGGCTGAACAAGCGACTCAAGCAATTGAACCAATTAAGGGCTTTAATTGGGTAAAGGTCTTTTTTGTGTCTCCCCTTGCTCTCTGAAACCACACAGATTCCCTCTCAGCGGCAGGTGATGAGGGTTTTTTTTTTTTTTTTAACAGGCAGATCCAGCCAAGTGTACAAGTATGTGTTGGCAGATTCCCTGAGGGTGCACACTGATGCCAGACCTATTTCTTTGTCTTAGAACCCAACTGCATAATATATCAAACAGGCTTTTATGAAAGTGTTTTCAATGATGTCATTTCTGTTTTGAAGAAGCAACCAGTCTGTTGCGCTGCTTAAAGAGAGAGTACAAGCAGATAGTTCATTTCTTCTGGAATGGTCTGTCCCAAGTAGTGGCAAGCCTCACTTGCCTGTCTCTTGCTGCTTAGAGTGGAGTGGCTGAAAGACTATATGATAGTAGCAAGAATGACATTCCCACTTGCTATTAACTATGCTGGGTTCAGTCCCCATCTCTGCACCATCCAGAGGAAGAGCACAAGTGAGTGAGGATGAGATGGCTACTCTGGTGTGTATGTGTTAGAGGTTTACTGACTGGATGGTTCCTTACCCTTTCCAGCCTCTGATGCATTATAGGGGGAAAGAGAAGTTGCTATTTACTACTTGCCTGATCAGCTCTTTTTCCTTCAGAAGAAGCTGCTCAAAAAGTGTGATTTTGGTAATGAGTAGTTGAACCTTAAACTCTTTTAAAATGAGATGGTCTAAATCATCAGTTTGTCTCTTCATCTTTTCAGAGCCAGAGCAGGAAATAAATTTGGAAGCTGTTGTGATTTGCTTCCATTCAGTTCCCTAGCATCATAACATTCCCAATTGCCATGTAACCTCTTGCCTTACTAAAAGTCAGCAGTATCAGTATATATAGTACTTTGTTTACCCATAACACAAGTTCTTTCTTGGGCTGACTTCCAGCATACTTCCTATTCAAGCAATGACTTCTATGTCTGATCATATTCAAAACGGCATGACCATGAGACTGCTGAAGTTCACACCAGTGATTTTAAAGACAAGTATAATATAGACATGGGGCCTAATTCTGCCATAATGCTTTCGTTATGACTTTGGGAAATCACAATATATGTGAAAAAGCTGTGCCTGAATATATTATCCTCAACTTCTTTGGATCATGGGGCTATCTGCCATATATGATTCTGTCATAACTTATTCCATGTTTGCATTGAAGATTTTGTAAGCCCAAGGGTTGAATCTGAACTGCACAGGCTCCTAGTTCTTGCTACAGCTTAGAAGTATTGATAAGTGGTGTGATGGATGGGTATCACATAGACATATTTAATATATCAATATGCACTACCAAAATCACCTGAGTAAAGTTCATTTTGCTCCACAAATGTAATCTGTAAACCACTTAAACCAACAGCAGCTGCAAGCACTACACTTTGGCGGTGTAAGTTGCTATAATGTAATTTTAAAACTAACCATTGAAGCTGCCTCTTAATTGTGGCTCTTAGTGTTATTTGAAGTCAGTAAAGTAAGCCTTGCAAAATGGCTTAGAGTTTGCAGCCAAATGTTAAAGTATTAGTTTTTCAAAGTCTGTAGCTCTCAATAAAACATTTTTGACAACAATAAAAAATGATATGCAAATAACTTCCAGTTCAAAAGTACGTTACTGAGAAAGGCTTCTTGCTGTAGTGGGAATGTTAGAGCACTATCGTCAAACACAAATGCTGCATCAGTGGGGGACATGAAGTGTAAAACTTGAAAGTAATTTAGTAGCTAGTATGTCTGAATAGATACTTTGACTACTTGATGTACAGCCCAATCCTGTGCATGTTTACTAGAAGCAAGTCCTAGTGAGACTTTTTAAAAAAATTAATGCATAGGATTATGGCTTTAGGTTGTGATCTGCTATTAAGATGGCCTATTTGTTTACATTTTCAAACTTGAGATTTGTGGGTCCTGCATTGTAGTGAAATCAGGCTATGGCAGATGCCGCAGATCTGAATCAAAATGGTGCTAAGTGTTGTTAAATTGTGTGATAAAAATATTCTGAAATCTTTTAATTGGGACTTTAAAAAATAGTGTTAATTAGCATGACACATTGTAGAGCACATTTATCAGTGCAATCCTGTTTACTCAGAAGGAAGCCCTGCTGAGTTAAAAGGGACTTACAACGAGGTACATAGCCTAACAGGTAGGCTAACCCTGCCCTGATATTAATAGAGCAGAGGGTGCTTTATCTCATACTCTGCTGCTTTTG
This sequence comes from Podarcis melisellensis, assembly GCF_964234715.1. NCBI lineage: Eukaryota > Metazoa > Chordata > Lepidosauria > Squamata > Lacertidae > Podarcis > Podarcis melisellensis. The sequence continues at coordinate 40,043,504 of NC_138537.1, forward strand.
CTTGCCAGGGTGGAAGGGGGTTTTCTTTTTAAATTTTTGCTGTGCCAGCTCCAGGCTAGCATAGCTGAGAAGCCTGCAGATCAAGCCTCTCAGAGGAAGCACAGGATCCAGAGCCCTGGCATCCTGACCCATTTCACGTCTTATTGCTGGCTTTCCACCCATCAAAGGTGGAGCCTGCACTATAGTAGAGCCCCCACCCTGTAAACCAGCAGCACATCTCTTTGCCGTCAGGGAGTAACAAGCATAGTATTCTATCTTCCCACAAGCCACCAACATTGGGAGGGCACATTAGATTTGGGCTGTAAGTGATTGGTTTTTGTATTAGTGTACATTTTTGTATTCATGTTGATACATAGTTGTTCAGTCCCTTGTCATTTGAAAGAAATGGTTAGATTCAGTTTTTGCAAACTTATTTTGAAGTATTTTGGGTCTCAGTAGAAGTGTTTACAGAACTAGCTGATAGCACTTTCAGAAGTGAAACTGATTTGAATGACATTAAAAAAACCTCAGATCTAAATAGGGGCTGAAAACAATATTTTACTGGTGTGTGTGTGGTTTTTTTTAGATGGTTGGTTATAACTGTGCTTAAGATTGCTATGTGTATTTCCCATTTAACTGTGGTTGAGGTGGAAGGAGCAGGCATTCCCAGAGCTAGCTGGAACCAGTATTGTCTCTGCACTGGCCACATCCAAAAGGTTTTCAGATATTTTAATATTGCCAGATCATCTCTTGAGAAATGTACCAGCATAACGTAGAGACTGCAAAGCTTCCCTGTAGACATATGTCTACAAAGACTTAACAAAACTTAAAAGCACAAAATAAACTTCACCAGAATGCTGTTTTCTAGTTCTTTTCTTCTGCAGTTGGGTAGGCTTCACTATTGGAATAAACTGTCTACCAAAGAGAAATGGAGAAACATGTACAGTATGTGCTTTACGTTCACTTGCTTTGCAGATATGTGCAGTGTGTCATTTTTGTTAATAAAATTGAATAATTAAAGCCTAGGCCAAGGAGTCTTGATTCCTTGTGACAGAAGTCTTAAGGCTCAGTGATTCCCCCCCCCCCCCCATGTTTGGTATGCAGTATAACCCTTAGTGGTTTTAAACTTGTCCAGACCCAAGACCCACTTCCAAGTCCAAACCTGCAACATGGCACCCACTTTCACTTTTGATTTATACTTAATAATGCCAATAATGTACATTAATAATCCTAAAATAATTTAGAGCAATATATGGTTTACTTATTTAGTAGTAGTAGTAGTAGTAGTAATAATAATAATAATAATAATAACACTAATGACTTTTAGCAAAAAGACAGAAAAGCTTTTGAAAAGCAATGTTGTTGTTTTTAAAGACACTTTCAGTGGAACACCTGAGCATGTTTGTTCTTCCAGATTTCATTCCAGTAAGGGGTGATATTAGAAAAGCAACTCCTTTCCTTCAGCTAAACTGTTTCTTGTTTTGTTTTTAAGGGTCATGCTGGCCACATGACCCGGAAGCTGTCTGCGGACAAACGCCTGCTCCCTCAGCCCATAGAGCGAGATGAGCATCGCAACCCCAGAGTCGGTCACGACTGGACCTAATGGTTAAGGGTACCTTTACCTTTTTTATTGTTGAGAAATATGGATAATAGCTTCACCTGCCAATTCTGGGTATTCTTTACTAGCCAGAATCCAAAACATTGGTAATATTAGCTGTTGAAATTGCACTTTCAAGATTGTGTCAGAAGATTGCTCAAGGAATTGTTTCTGCAACTCATACCTTAATTCCAGTGACTCTGTGTCCACAGTGAATAACAAATATAGACACTGCATACATTCACACAAATTTTGGGGGAACTGATTGTTCAAATAACGTCTTGTTTTGTGAAATTTTGCTTCTGTTTGATATCCCTCAAGATCAGTATAACAGTAAGTTGCCAAGATTCTGACAACTGGATGCTTTTGTATCCAGAAACAAGAATGCAGTCTATGCATCAGTTTATACTACATGAAAGATACTGTGTGGGGAATGATAGAGGGAAGATGTGAAAATATGTATATAAAAAATCACAAACTCCATTTGTTAATTTTTGGACAAATTGCATTCTGTATTCATACAAAAACAACTCAACTTTTTCCTGACAACTGTACATATAGAAACAAGTTCTTCTGGACATGAACTGAAATCTGTGGAGGTGCTCCATGTCTCACAACACTAAAAAAAATCCAGCTTTTATCTTCAAAAATCAATGCAAGAAATATGGAAGTGATGAGGGACTGGGATGGCAAGGAGAATGAAACAAAGGTAGTTGTGATGGCATTACTAGCTGGCATTTAATCTTTGAATAGACCTTCTTAGGAACTAATGCACATTCATTTATCTCCATTCATAGAGTCCAGGTTTGTGGGATTGCAGAATTACTTTCTCAATGATTCTGCAATAGGTGTATTTAAATACTGTCCTAGAAAGACTGGGACTTGCCCAGTCATAACCTCTTCTATCGACCCCTTCCGCCACCTCGAGAACCTCCTCGCCTTGACTGGTTTGAGTTCATGTTACTTCCTCTTCCCCAATTACTCCCACTCCTCCCTCGGGAAGGGTTATTGCCTCCTGGAGGTCCTCCAAAGGGTTCTTCTCTATGATATCCATCATGGTGTTCTCCATCCAAAGAGCTGGATCTCCCAGATTTTGACATTCTCTGTGAAGGTCCTGACTTCCCACGCCCTGGAATAAAAATATTGCAAACTAAAATAAGAAAATGCACTAGTTTGTTTGCCTCCCAGTCATGCAATACAGAAGATCAAAGTATGGTGTCTCGGTTTCCTGGCTCCTGTTCCACTGCAGAAACAGTGCAGAGTTAAAGATAATTGGTAGGGAAAATTAGCACTGCGTATAGGAATTTTGATATCAATGCAGTAAAAAATAAATCAACCTTTTCCAAATTGATATTTCCATTAATATTTGAAATTAAAATTTCTAGAGACAATTCTCTAATCTCAAAGAATTATGTTTTACCCTTTCCCCTCTCTTCTGGAGGCCCGCCTTGAATTTCCATTTCTCTATGGTCAGAGGTTCCTGGTCCATCATGCCAAGGACGCTTGCGAGGTGGCAGTGATGCCATGTCCATTCCCTGGATTGAGGAAGAACGTTCTCGACTTGCTGGAGAATGACCATCATGAGGTGGATGATCCTGGCGGGGACCTAACCATGATGGGGAAAAAATCAAGAGAGACAAATGTTGGTACAGTGCAGCAATGAATCTCTTCTTGGAACCCCTTCTAGCAATATCTTTTGTAAATATTACAACGAAATAAATGTTTTGTAGCGTCCAATTTACCTCAGGAAGATGGCTCATTGTCTTTTCTTAGTTAAGCACACAAATAATTCCTGTTCCACTATCTCTGATGGTGAAGGTTCTACCCCCTTTCCACCCCAGGCGAGCTGCTGTAGAGATTGTACTTTCTGCTTTCGTTAGACAGAGAAGGGATAGAGATTGATAGGGAAACAGGCAATGGACATATTTCTTGTGAGAAAGGAACAAGAACAGTGCTTGCAGAAAAATCACCAAGCTCTTGGTGCTACTGAAGGAGACTGGGGGAGTAGATTATGGTAAAAATGTGGCTTTCTATGGTTCATGAGTACCTCTTTCCACCCCTCCCTTATCAAAAACTTCAAGCAGCAGACCTCATTCTTCCTTTACAGGAACCTCCTCTGCATTTGCATGCTGGGCACTGAGAAAGGGAAACCTCTTTTGCAGCACCCAGCAAGGATGGGAAAGCAACTTTGTCTCATTACCAATTATCTGAACTGTACAGTCCATTATATTAAGGAAAAATGTGTCTCTCTGAAATAATCTGCCTTCTCTGTAAGAATGGGATAGTTTCTGCAATCTGTTGCTGATTAACTTCTTATGTGTGAGGTTTGGTTGAAATTTGTGTGCCAGATTCAGCCAGAGTGCTAAATATTTCCCACCCCTTACCCGACAGGGAACTGAAGGGGCTTGCTGGAGAAACTTTTTGGAGAAATCTAAAACAGATTGAGGACCATCGGATCATGATAGGAAAATCCAGGCCAGTTTTAATCTGTAGTTCCATGTATCTGTACCTGTACCTGTATCTATCTAGGAATTAAAAGCAGTAAGAAAGATCATATGGTAGCCTATTCAGCTTTCACCCCTTTTTGTAATACAGTATTCAGATAAATGCTAATATAAAATCTGGTGAAGTGCTTCTAGATGCCATTAGGCTATTTATGAAGTACAGTAACAACTATATTAAGCTGCAACTGGAAAATAGAAGGGACAGCACATTTGATGGTGGTCAGTCTTGCATAAAGTAATATATTTTCACCTGGTTCTCGATTTCCATCCATACGGCCTCCTTCAAAGTGAGGAAATTCATCTGGCGTTGGAAGCAGACCTTTCCGTCCCCCTGTATAATGAATGGACAAAGGATGCAAAGAAGTTGAAAGAACAATTATAAAAATTCTAACTGCACCAATACATTCCTCAGCTGAGTATAAATTATCCATCAAAGCTCTCTTACCTCTAGCAGCACCCCGACCTCGCCCCCGGCCACCATGATCTCTTCCTCTTGTGTTATCCTCTGAGGAGTCAAACTTTTCTTCTGGCACAAAGTCATCAGGCCCAGAAAAGCTGTCCCTTCCCCTGGATCCCCGGCCCTCATGTCTTGAGGGTGTTCCTCTCCTATAGCTGAATCAAAGAAATATAAATTAGCATAAGAATATACTTGAAGCTATATAGCTCCATGCTGAAAAATTCCATTGTCTATTCAGAAATTCCAACTACTTAAAAAAAATGCCCAATTTCTCCGCATTGCTGGAAAGGGATTGTATTATTAAAAAACATTATTTACTTTGTACCTTTGCCAGGAATCAGAAACTAAAGTTTTCAACCAGTTGAATATAATTTAGTTAGCTGTCTGGTTTCCAGTTGTTTAATCAGCCAAATTTAAATACATGTTATGTTGTATGAAAGTCATTATCTATAAAAGCGGCTTTTCAATCATCCTAATTAAATTATTATACCCAAGCCTCTTGCTACTCACTCCTAAAGAGTACTCATTGATAGTTCCTCATCATCCTGAAAAAAGTGACAAGTGGGGTGCCGCAATGTTCTGTCCTGGGCCCGTTATTGTTCAGCGTCTTTATAGACAACTTAGATGAAGGAATTGAGGGGATACTCATCAATTTTGCAGATGGCACCAAACTGGGAGAGGTAGCTAATGCCACAGAAGACAGAATCACAATTCAAAATGACCTTAACAGATTGGAGAACTGGGCACAAGGTAACAAAATGAATTTCAATAGGCACAAATGTAATGTTCTGCACTTAGGCAGGAAGAACCAGATGCACAAATATAGGGTGCGGGACACCTGGCTTACTAGCAGTACAAGTGAAAAGGATCTAGGGGTCTTGGTGGACCACAAGCATAACATGAGTCAACAGTGTGACGCAGCAGCAAAAAAAGCTACTACTATTATAGGCTGCATCAACAGAAGTATAGTGTCCAGATAAAGGGAAGTAATATTACCACTCTATTCTGCCTTGGTCAGACCACACCTGAAATACTGTGTCCAGTTCTGGGCACCACAGTTTAAGAAAGATATTGACAAGCTGCAATGTGTGCAGAGGAGGACAACAAGGATGAACAGGGGTCTGGAAACCAAGTCTTATGAGGGCATTGGGTATGTTTAGCCTGCAAAAGGGAAGAGTGAGATGAGAGGTGATAGCCATCTTCAAATATTTGAAGAGCTGTCACATGGAAGATGGAGCAAGCTTGGTTTTTTGTGCAAGAGGTTTTTTGTGCAGAGGTTGGATGGCCATCTGTAATGGATGTTTTTGTTGAGATTACTACAATAAAGGGGTTTTTGACTAAATGACCCCCGGAATCCCTTCCAACTCTGCAATTGGATTCTATAAGTCCACTTGGCTGTGACCTAGTGCCCACTTTAGTAAAACTGAACTTTGTAGAATGTCATTTTCATAATTTTATTTTATTAATAAATGATTTGATGAGTTCCTACAAACAGGAAGTTTTTTTCATAAAATGTACAAATTCACTTAAATGAGGCTCATTTCTTTTAAAATGAAACCAAGAGATAACTGTTCATCATCGAATAATAAAAACTGTATGATTTTTACCTTTCATCTCTTCTTCCTCGGTACCGTGCATCCTCAGGCTCATGAGGAAATCTCTCGTCTGAAGGTCTCCGTCCCTCCCAAGGCCCAGGAGGTCCACGGTTTGGACCTCTGCTATCTCCCTCATTGAATTCTCTGTGGTCAGGGGGGAAAGGTGGGCCTGGACCACCTCGTCTCCACTTCTCTTCTTGGGGTGGGCCTCCCCGTCCCTCAAATTCACGTAAGCGATGGCCAAATCGCTTGTCTGGATGGAAGTCTTCACGAAATTCATCTGGTCGATCAAAGTCATCATGGAACTCTGGATGAGGTCCTCTTCTGTCTGGCATGCCCCTATTTTCTCTACCATCACCCCAATCTTGGCCACCTCGGAAGGGGCCCCTCTCAGGGCCATGATCAGGACCACCACTGTTCTGGTCATGCCGCCTTTCTGAGAGAGGGCCCATGTGATGGTTTGGCGGCCCACGAGAATCACCTTAAGATAAAGGAAATATGTGTGTGTGCTTTGTAACAAAATATTAATAATATAAAAGGTATAACTGAATGTACTTCGTAAGTGCAGACAATGAAGTTACAACTATCAGCAAAATATTCTTATAAAACTTTTACCCGTTTTAATGGTACACATATCATATCATATCATATTATATTATATTATATTATATACTAGTATATTATATACTAGTATATTATATATTAGTATATGAGTGCTATTTGTCGCACTGGTCCCTACTGTGCCAAAAGGCAATGATTCATTCATTCATTCATGCATGCATGCATACATACATACATACATACCCTGCCCATCTGGCTGGGTTTCCCCAGCCACTCTGGGCGGCTCCCAACAGAACATTAAAAACACAATAAAAGATCAAACATTAAAAACTTCCCTAAACAGGGCTGCTGTCAGATGTCTTCTAAAATTCAGATAGGTGTTTACTTCCTTGATATCTGATGGGAGGGCGTTCCACCGGGTGGGCGCCACTACTAATCATTTAATTTTGTAAATTTGTACCCTAATTTTCAACTTAAAGGTTCACAGAGCACCTTAAACTATTCCACTAAAATGTAACAATAAAAAAAATCACAAAATGAAATCCTTCAACCATAAAATATAAACCTAAAACCAGTATACATTATACTATAACCCAACAAAGAGCACAATTTCTCCTAAATCAGCACCACCCACTGCTCCAGACCTGAAGAAACAAGGAAATATTCACCTATGACAGAAAATCATTAGGGTAGAGAATGAACATATTTACAGGGGGAGAGAATTCCAGACCCAGCGTATCGTAAGAGAGAAAATAAAGACACATGTTGCCTGACTTAGTCTATGGATTAAAGCCCCAAAGAACTATAAAGCACTGAATTGTGCTAAAGCTTGCTTTGCAATAATAGTGAGCTTATGCCATTTGTTCTAAATTTAATTACCTTTATTAGGACCAGGTCCTTGGTTGTGAGGGCCATGGCGGCCTGGGCCTCCATGCTGTCCCAGTCCTGGTATCAATGGTGGAGGACCTGGATTCTGTCCTTCCTGCAAGAAAGAAAAACTAGAAATTAATGAATCATGGAAAGAACAGAATAGAACAAAGCAGAGCAGAGCAGAACAGAACAGAAATCCCTTGTGTCTACTACGTAGAACAGGCAATACAGTGGTACCTCGGGTTACATACGCTTCAGGTTACATACGCTTCAGTTTACAGCCTCTGCTAACCCAGAAATAGTGTTTAAGGTTAAGAACTTTGCTTCAGGATGAGAACAGAAATCGGGCTCCGGCGGCGCGGCAGCAGCAGGAGGCCCCATTAGCTAAAGTGGTGCTTCAGGTTAAGAACAGTTTCAGGTTAAGTACGGACCTCTGGAACGAATTAAGTACTTAACCCGAGGTACCACTGTATATGGTTCTCATCCTCTAATTATGAGGCAGAAGTGGGGCCAGCAACCCAGGTCCTGAACTCTCCCACCCCCTGCAAGCCATTTTGACTGGCCATCTGTCAATCACCTGTTACCAGGACATGAGATGACCCATTTTTCCTTTATAACCTTGCTTGAACTCAAGCCCAGCTACAAAGGAGGTTCCTATGTAAGTGTAAGTTGGGTTCCTACTATGCCACCAAAAAAAAAATGCAGCAGGGTTTAAAGTCACCACTGATCAGCTGACTGATGGCAACTTTCAGTAGGGATTGGTTCTACTGTATTTAGGAGTTCCCAACTGATCTAAAATATCAGGTGTGGGGCAGGTTGGCATGGCTTGGAAAACACAGAACTCTTGATGGGCCTAATTTGGCTTGAGGGCTGGAGGCTTTCCATGCCTGCTCTAAGGGTAAATCCAAACAACATTAAAATGGAATTCTCTCCCAGTTTTGGAATAACTTTAGCTAGAAACAGCTAATAGAGCAGAACAAAACAAAAAAAAGATGAACTGTGGAATCAGGCTACACTGGACAAAAAAAGATAAGTAGGACAAATGAAGTAAAAATCAAAGAAACATTTAGGTTTTATTGCAGCCTATTCTAGCAATTACCATGTGGATAAGATCCCACCAAAAAACATTCCTGTATTCTTTACCACCGACTAAGAGCAAAAGGGTGTTTCTTGACTTTAGTGATTGTACAGAAGAGGAGTTTTGGGCTGGTGCAGCTTTCCTCAGCCCTTAATAACAAATTGCCCTGCTAGAACTCCCTCTTCTACATACCTTTTAAAAGTATGTAAGCTTTTTTATTTTTAATCATTGGCATCTGTCACCCTATACACAAACTCATAGGTTTAGGAATTTACAAAAATGTATTTGCCAATGGGGGAGTGAGTGTTCCTAAGAAAGCATTCACACAACTCAGGTGATGTAGTTCAACTCATATATAACAGTGCAGATGGAGTAATATATGAGATTCCCCTCCTTCTCTTTTCACTTCTATCAGCCCCCCCCCCCCAATAACACAAAAATATTTCATTCCAGTTCACTATAAGGAATCAGAGACCTTCTCATACTGCATCAAATACTGAAAAAAATCAACCGTGGCTTATAAAGAGGCAAAACGGTTGCTGTTGAAAATTTTGTCAGCCCAGGTGGGAATGTGTCACCCTATGACACTCTGGATTGTAGTCATCAATAAGACCTGCTTCCTGGGGGGGGGGGGAATCTGGTGAATATATAAAATTATTGAAATCTCCTGATAAACTGGCCATTATGTACTTCAACTTGCTTGAGATATCTGTGAACCCCATTTTCATAACAGTCTGTTGGAACTATGAAAATAATGAGGTGACGTGCAATTTTGGTATCTCACTTCTGCTGACATAAATCAGTTGGGAGACTGCAGGGAGGAAGGGGAATTCAGTCATATTCGCTGGTGCAACGCTGGATTTCACCCATATTCTGAGATTACAAAAAAAAACAAAAAACACCAGCATGTGTCCCCAAATCCATCAAATTTCATTTACACTAGGGTTATAGCAACAGCCACAATTTTGTTCTTAAAAGAGTTTTACACCACTGAAATCACTGCCCTGCCTGATCATTTTATTATGCTATTAACAGCAATTTATTATGGTATTAATTTCTTCCCTACCAGACCTCTTCTCATGAAGAGTATCCCTCCCAGACATACCTGATTGAATGGGGCCCGAGGACCGTCACCGAGCAAGGGAGTTTTCTGCTGCTGAAAGGGTGGAGGGCCCTGGGAAGGATGTGGCCCCCTTGAAGGGTTCTGCTGTCCTTGAGGCCCTGGTGGCCCTTGCATGTTTCCTTGAGGCCCTACCATAGCACCTTGCGGAGGTCCCTGCTGTCCTTGTGCACCTGGTGGCCCACGCAATTCTTGCGGAGGTCCCATCATTGAACCCTGAGGTGGAGGACCCCTCATCTCCTGGGGACCATGCCCCAGTAAACCATGCGGCCCTCTCATTTCTTGAGGTGGATGGCCCATCATCATCCCCTGTGGTCCAGGACCCTGGTTCTCCCTTGGTCCTGGAGGTCCCTGCATACCTCTTGGGTTAAGTCCCATCAAGGGCCCTTGAGATACAGGACCCTGTATCCCTTGAGCTCCTTGCACTCCATGAGGTCCTTGCATTCCTCTTGGCCCAGGTGGCCCTTGAGGACCTAAGTGGGTCTGTGGTGCTGGTGGACCTTGTTGACCTAAATGAGCCTGTGGGCCTGGTGGGCCTAAGTGACCCTGAGGTCCAGAATTTGTCTGTGGACCAGGTGGCCCTCCAGGTGGAGGGCCCATTTGTCCATGAGGGCCAGGATGTCTCTGCATTCCTTGATGCCCATGAAGTTCTTGAGGTCTTGGCAGTCCTTGTGGAGGTCCTTGAGGCCCAACAAATCCTTGTGGTCCACCACCTCCTTGGTGTAAAGGAGGACCTTGGGGTCCCATTTGTCCTTGAGGTCCTGGAGGTCTGAACTGTCCCTGTGGCCCAGGTGGTCCCATCTGAGGCATATTCATTGGCATCTGCTGAGGTGGATGGGCTTGCTGAAAGCCTTGAGGCACCTGAGACATTGGACTTTGTCCTGGGAAATGTTGGGGTCCATGAACAGGTCCTCCTGGAGGTGGCTGCTGCTGACCTTGTTCTGCTTGCTTCTGTGCAAGCCTTTCAATCTTCAGTTGCTGCAAAAAAGAAGAAAATAATTTACACACCCACACAATTATGACAAACTATTGGAAACCAAAGGACACTTTCTGTGTAGATTGTTCCACTTAGTATTAAGCCATGGCTTGCTCAACAAATATTAAGCCTCACAGAAAAGTAAACATCCCTTGACTTGTTTCTCCAATGCTTGATTTATTCTCTAGCTGCTCTTGCCTGTTGCCTCTGTAGCTTGGCGAGTGCCTGGAGTGGGGTGGCCACCCACAGTTAAGCAAGACTGCTGGGTTTGGAGATAATGCCGATCCAAGGATAAAATATGGCTAGACTCTCAAATACAAACCATGGTTGCCGATAGTAGTTTGTTACTGGAAAACAAACCATAATTATTCTCTGGGCTGAACTCAGATGTTCAAACAAGCCACACTTTGGCTAAACAAATTATGGCTTATCATTATGTACTAACCAGGCAATTTCTAATTTTAATTATTTTTTCAACGAAAGCAAAATGAAGAATGTAGCTAGAAGGCAATAACCTTCTCAAACAGAATGTTTACTTCAGCAGCATACACCACTTGATTAGACACTGGTCAGGAGCAAAAAAACAAAACAAAAAGCCACTTTCTTCAGAGGGTTTTGTGGCAATCATTTATTCATTATTCTTATCCTTGCACACAGATCAGATTATATGTGGTTCCCAGATAGCCTCTCATGCAAGCAGTACTCAAGGGCAGACCCACTTACAGCATCATGTAACTTGGGACCATTCATTAAGCCAGAAAAGTTTATGTTACCCATAGCTGCAGTGATGTTGCAAATAGGGCCTATCAATATCCTCACTGGTTTCCTCTAATTTTTGGTGGGAGTAAGTGCATTTATGCAAACATTATCAGTGACCTGACTTTTCACATACCTCTAGAAGCTGTGGGTTGGTGTACTGAAGTGCTGCCATTTCTTGCTCAATCTCTGCCTGTGACTTCTTCTTTTCCTCCAGTTTAAGATCTTCCTTTCGGTCATTCAGTGGCTCAGCTGGTGAAGGAATAGGAACTTTATTCTGCATCCAAGCCTGAATAGGATAATAAAGGTGCATGGTTACAGTGTTAATGAAACCTGTTGGATGAATCAATCCACAAGTGCATTTACGCTGGAGACTTGATGAAAGTAGACTATGTCAACTGCACTATATTTTAGGCCCAGCTGCTGAAGTCAATCATCTATTTGCTCCTTTTAAGAATTCATCAAGGAGGACTTTGCATTCTAATAGTTACTGATTGTGGAAATAAATAAAGATGTTTTGCATTCTAATAGGTGCTGATCGTGGAAATAAATAAAGAAGTTACTAACCTGCTGAAACTGGGCTGGGATTGGTTTTGCGTAGGGGACCTTTTTTTGTGGTACTTTCTTTTGGTCCTTTTGCATCACCTCCTCCATTCCCCAGTCCAATCCTGGGATAGTCATCTCAATTTCACTGGTCTCATCTTTCCCTTCAATGAAAAGAATTGAATAGTGGTTTCTACACAGTATGATGAACAACTTATGTCTTCATAAATAAAGTCATCAGGAAACCTAATTTCATGTCCAGAGATGGGGGGTGGGGTGGGGTTTTTGCAGAATCCTTTAGCTGATTTTAAATTTTTCTTGGCACAAAAGGATGCCAAAAAGGAACAGAAAAGAAGATCCAACCCATTTCTTTATGATTCATGCAAATTTTCAGAAAAGCAACACAATCCTATTTGGGATTCTCTTCCTATCAATTGGTATTTCTCTTGCTATTGGTTATTAGCAAGTCCCACTATGTTCAAGGAGTTACGCCAAGGAAAGTATCCATAATACGGCAGCCACAATTTCTCTCTTACCCATCTGCTCTTGTTCCATGGCTAGTTTCAGCTGCTCAGGTATTCCCATCCCTGGAATCACTGCAAGACTATTGGGTTCTAGGTCATCTGGAAAGGGAGAGTAAACTGTTATCAACAAAATATTTGATATTTCTTAGGTCCCATTCAGCGATGTTTCAACACTATTACTTAATTTCCTACAATCAACCATTTCATTATTTTCTCTTTTACTGACCGGCAAGGATTTAAAGCAGGGTTGGAGAACCCTTTTCAGCTAGTGTTGCTTTTGATGGGTGAGGCCACAGTGAAAAGTGGCTCGCATAAAATATGTAAACTTTACCTTTATACAGTAGGTTAATTTCAATATCCTCTTTTAAACCACACTCAGCCAAGCAAAATACATTAGCAGAGTTTAAGGACAGAATCAAGCCAGGTAAAAGGACTCTAGTAGGTTGCAATCTGAGGGTGGGACTTTTTATTTTTATTTACTTATCAAATTTATTATACACCACCCTTCCTCACAGGATCTTAGGGTTTGAGGAAATGAGGTGTGGCTGGGGAGGGTATGTGGTGTAGGGAGAGTCCTGAGGGCCAAAAAGAAAACCTTAGAGGGCCATATTTGTCCCCCCCCCCCCCGCCGGCCTGAGATCCCCATCCCTAATTTAAAGTCTGTAACCTATATAGCATTTCAAACTTTCTGCTGAAATAAATATTGAGTAAAATATGTGTTTACAAGGTAACAACTAGGTGTGCTGCGATGACAAAAAGAGAACAAACATTTGGAAATAAGACCACAACCATGGTTCTTATGTTGTTGTGTTAGAATGCATAACTCACTTGAAAGAAACAGAATACCAAAGGAAAAGGGGGAAAGAGTTTTCAGGAACTACGTGTTTTTACATTACAACGATTTAAAGATTACCTTAAGCACTGCTTAAGTTTGAGTCTGTTGTCTTTTCATATTCCCGTACAAATGGCCAAGAAAGCAACTGTGTGGCATATTGGTTAGTGTTGAACTAGAATTAGGGAGACTCAGGTTGAAATCCCTGCTCATTTATGTAGCTCACCAGGTGACCTTCGGCCAGTCACCACTTCACAGCCTAACTTGTCTCACAGGATTGTTGAGAAGGTAAAAAAGGGGAGGAGGACATGTATGACACCACGAATTCCTTCGAAGAAAGACGAAATGTAAGTGTAACAAATAAATATACCATATTCAACTCCATCCTCTGACATTCCTGGAAGCAAGTTCAGATTATAACGATCTCGCATTTTATCTCCAGGACGATTCCGGGTCCAGAATTTGCTGTTAAAATAAAACTAAGAGATAGTATCCTCTGTTGATTTATAAGTTAAGCCTTCATTACTCAGAGCCAGTAACTCTTAACATCCTCTAACTCTGAAGTTTTATTTTAAAAAGTTATTTTAAATGTGTATTAGCTTCTTCTTGTTTTCTACTGGACCACTTCAAGTTGTGATGGCTACTGAATTGGGTGGTCCCTCACCATCTGCCAGTAGTAGAGAGTAGAGGTATAGTACCCACTCCTTGCTGTGCACATAGTTCCAAGAAACCTAAATAAGCTTCTAAAGTTGCTTCTAAGGCAGAAAAGGGAAATCTGTTCTGCATCAACAGCCACAGTAGAAAACTATTACCAGCCAAAACCAGACTAATAATACAATTTGTGTAACATCTTACAATGGTGTAAACTTGTACTTAACCAATAGGTTTGTTTCACATATTATTGGGTGCCAACAGGGTTGTACAGAACTCTGCTATATCTTGAAAATGTATATATTAAAAAATTACACTTCACCCTTTAAGTATGAATACTATCAGAGCAATCAAAAGAGATAAAAACAATAATAAACTATAATAAAGCAGACTTACAAGTTACTCTTTCATTACGTTCAGCAATACCCATGCCAAAAGAAATAATCTAGTTCAATAATGTGTTACATCTGGGCTGCTATCCAGTGAAGTAGTCCTATTAGTACAAGGAGTTCTTATTGCACATCATAATTTTCTTTCCCTCATCTCGCTTTGTGCCCCCCCTCCAAATCTGTTCTTGGGGTTCTCCCAATCCTCGGGAGCAGATGCGGGGTGGGGGTGGGGGATGGAAACTTCCATTAAACAAATGGAACTCCCCATGCTAAGGGAACTGTGCTGTTGAATATCTGCCCTGGTGTGTATAACTGTTTGAGCACAATGGCCATTCTGTAGTCCTTTTCACCTTGATAAGAAGGGGCACAAAGTATCAGTGGTAATGATACAATAAATTTGTCTTTTTTAAACTCTCAAAACAGTCAAATCATTGTATGGGAAATGCATCCGGAAGACAAAAATGTATCAAGGAGTTAGTGATCTGACACGGTTACTCTTCCTGCCCCCTCCCCCGCTCTTGTTAAGTATTTTGATGGTGTGAGAACAGTCTTTAATGTCCTGAGAATGTTGGGAGGAGGTGAAGTCCCCCACACAGCTGCCTTAATCAATTCGGAGGATAGTGCTGGGTACCTTCTTTGATGTTGGACATTGTTTTGAGAAAGTGAGGCACTGGGAGGAGATGGCTAATGGATGATCTGCACGTAGTCAGTCTTGGAAGCCACAGGCTACCTATAAAACCAGACTGTTTGGGCAGAGTTTTTTTGAAGCTCGTGCAGGGACTGATCCTGCGTCGTGCAAACTGAGGCTACCTGGGGAAGTCACTTTGCCACTTCTTGAGGGCTTCCAAGGGCAGAGGGAAGTGCTTGCTTGGTATGTATACATTGCTTGTTGTCAAAGAATAAAATCTGTAATCTTCTTCTGTATTTTGTATTGCTTCTGAATCTATCTTAAAAAAACCACCTTGCCTTTGGCAAGACAATCATCTCCTGCAGCTTTTCTATGTTTAATGTACTATATTTCACCCCATCTCTTTCACTAGTTAAATCTTCCAGCTTGCTGAATGATCACATTTGATTTCATTTCGTTTCACAGTGTATTCTTTTTAATCATGATGAAAGGTAAAGTACCACAAATAACAGCTGATTGCATTAGTATGAATGTGTAAGTGGAATGTACTATATTAAAAGCTAATGAGTGCTAGTTTCTGACAACACTCTTAGTATTTTATTCTTCCACTGCATAAGTAAACTACAATTTTTCTTTTGAAGCTTCTTGGCAGGATATGTTCGTGTGGGTACAAACAAATGCATGATGACGACAAAGAAATGTAAGTGAAGCAATGAAAAACAAAATGTTACTGAGCTCAAATGAGTGCAAAGCAAAATATTTAAATAAAAATACCTGGTGTGATCATTTGATCCTGAGCACAGAATGTGTCCTAGAGGATGCCAAGCTAAACTCCAAATCATTCCTTCATGGGCCATTTCCATACCTCCCACTTCCTTCTCCACCCTGAAATAATACAAAAATAGTGTTTAAATGGATGAACAAGGATGCATCAAGGCCTATTTTCTTTTCTTTTTAAATACAACGTTTTCAATGAAACTTATTTTGTTTAATGTTTAACGTTTACCTGCATTTGTTTGTTCAGAAGTTATTATTTATGTGAAAACTTAGAAGAGGTTGTATGTGTGTGCACGTGTGTGTGTACACACACACACACTTATTTTGACTGCTGTTTTAATTAGGAAGATTGCTGTGACAAACAAGAGAAGCCATATCCACATTCTTTCAGGCAGAAATATTTGCACTAGAAAATTAATATATTTAATGATTATCGCCACAAGGATCAGGGGAGCGGTGGGGAGTCACCCCCCCCCCCCAGTCAATCAACTGTTGCTATGAAACCAAGGGATGCTGTTTGCAAAAGCCTCTCAGGCGACATCAATGTTCCTGTCTGAGCCACCAGTTTGTGTCTTGGAGGCAACAGGCATGAAGGGAGGTTTGAAAGTGCCTTCCAAAAGTTCTTACAAGTAGCCCAGGGTTCCTGTTTGAGCCTGAGGCTCAACCTGGAGGTTCAAACAGAAGCACTGTGGCTTGCCTGAGAGCCCTTTGCAAACAGCATCAATAGGAATGCTGGGCTGCTTGAAAGCACTTTTGCAAAGTACTTTCACACTACTCCCCAACCTCTGTTTTGCCTCTGGTTTCGCAAAGGGCTTTCAGCCAGCTATTTGCCCAGGTTTCAACTTCTGAAAATGGGCTCTCTTGAACTCAGCAGGCTTTAACTGTGACTAAACCCTGCTGGCTTGGCCGCATGCATCTGTTCTTTGCTGGTAAAAGGCATGCACAACCAAAGCAGGATTTTACCAGTGATGTCAGCTGATGAGCAGGTGGACGTGGTTGGGGGGAAATGGCCTTGTGGGCCAAACTGGACCCCCTGGTGGGTCAATATTGGTCTGCAGGTCAGAGGGTCCCTAACCTCTGGATTAATAAATATTTTACTTAGTTTTCTTAAAGTAAAGCCCTTCAGCTCAGGATGGAGACATTCACAAATCATCACAAGGATAATTCTATAGTATCAAAAGACAATATTAAATTATGGATGGCTTCTCAGTTGTAATTTCTCATCAGAGGTTCCTACCCAACATGCCAGAACAGTAATGAGCCATCGGACCCTCCACTGGCAAAGAACCCTTCATGAACAGGATGCCAGGCCACAGCTGCAATGAAGAAATTCACAATTAATACTACTTATTTACATTTTTCCAATGGTGTACTAGAACAGAAGTAACGTAGGATCTGACTAGATGAGAGAGGATGGATTACAGTGCAGCGATGAGCAGTGGACAACAGGCATCAGTGGAGGGGCAGGAAAAGAGACTGAAAGTTCAGAGTAGCCTTTGGAGTTCTCATGGGAGGACCTGTGGAGGGGCACCTCCTTTAATGAATGAAGAGAAGGCTACTTAAGTAACAGCTTGCCAAAAGGCTCACTGGTGGGAAGCAGAGAATAAAGCAAAAACAAGTAGGATGTTGGAAGAGAGGAGATACAAGAGAATAGATATGGTATGGAGAAATAAATACACAAACTTGAAGTTCACACACAGCATGGCAGAGCCAATGGGTAGGAAAATGGGTAATATGGGAGGTGGAGACTGAATTGTCAGCAGGGACAAAAGGTGCTGCTAGAAAGACAGGAGTGCTCTGAAGAGTTAACATCAAGAGGGATAGTGTGATCAATAGCTTCAAACGTAGCAGACAGTAGCAGACAGATTAGGAGAAGGAAAACGTTGTAGAGAGGGAGAAGCTATAAGCTTTCTAAACGGATTAAGGATCTAGAAGATTTGGGCATGCTTGATTTGAGCAATGGTATTAGCTATCTTTCCTATCAACTACAGATATAGAAACTGGCGTGATATAATGCAGACTTTGAATAGTTACTTTCAAGGGTTTTGAATATCCAACCACCAAGTTCAGAAACAACTGACACAAAAGTAATATTTAACCTGTTGCCTCCTTCTTATGACCTCTGAAGACCTGAAGCTCTTCTTTCAGATTTCGAATATCAAAGAGTTTGCAGAGGTGATCACGAGATGCTGTAAGTAGCCAGTTGCCATTTAGGTTCAATTTGACTTCCATCACAGTGTTCTTATGAGCATGACTGGAATATATCATAAAAAGAATAAACTGTGCATAATTTAAAGAAATGAGCAATTAAAGCAACCCACTGTTTGTCTTCAAAACCGTTCAGATAGTAAAAAGTATTCTATCCACTTTCTCCACAGCATGCATAATTTTTTGAAACTTCTAATGTGTCCCCTGACCCCATCATAATGAATAAAAAATAAAACAGATCTAAACACGTTGGCATTTTCTCAGTGAAACTGTGCTAAACCCTTGTTTCAATTGCTGTTTCAACACTTTTTGCAGCCATCTCACACATTATTCCAAATGCACTGAGCAATAATATTCTAAACAAGTACTCAATAAATCTATACAGGCTGAAAGCCCAGAAATTTTTGGCAACAAGAGCCCAGGCACCAACTGCATTTGCACTTACAGTGTAGCAAGGCTCTGGCCAGTCTTTGGATCCCAGAACTTGATTGGCTGCTGACTATCTTTGCTTCCAGAAACCACCAAACCTTTTGTCGGATGCCAGTCAACACACTTGACATCAGCACCATGGCCTGTTGAAAATACAAAGGTACTGTTGTTGAAGAGACTTCACACAGAAAATTAAATAATGAAACAATCTATCCCAACTATGAAATGACATAATTGTTTGGACAGGTTACATCTTGATTTGTCTTTATTGCCCTAAAAGACAGCTCGTTTTCCTTCAAGGATTTCAAAGTTATACAAAATTGTTTTGGATACAGTCCATGCTGTACTATATTAAATATGTGATTACCTTTCAATAGATGTTCAAAAACTAGTTTGGAGCAGGAAGATGTATTAACATGAACTTTGTCTAGATTCCTTATTGGAATCTAAACATGAATAACATTTGTTCATATATCGGTTTCAATAATGCATATAAATCAGGAATGACCCTTCTAGCTGCTGTTGGATTCAAACTCCCATCAGTCCCTGCTAGCACGGCCAACATTCAGGGAGATGGGAATTGTAATCTAGCAATATCTGGAGGCCCACAGTTTCCCCATCCGTGAAATACATTACAGTATTCTAATGGTAACAGGCAATAAATGATTCAATTAAGTGACATGGACATTAGAGATTATTTTAAAGTTACTTTAAAACCAAACATTTCATAATATTGTGCTATGACTCAATCTACAGCTGCCAAAATTAATAAGCTCTCTTTCATTTTAATATTTGTTTTGCTCTTTTTTGGACAGCTATCAAAGTATACACAAAACAATCTATTTATTTACTGAAGAGGAATGAATTCCATGCAAAATTATGAATAATTTTACAACTAGTGTTTGTTCTAGACTCCCCACTTGCACCCCACAAAAAACCCTAAAAACTTTTCTTATCAGATCAATATTTATTCATTGGTAACATCCTTTTTTTTGAACTTTCAAACAATACCAAAAGGTTAGGTCACTGGATCATCTAAGCAGACCACAGATATAAACGCAGGAAGTTGATCTTTATTATTTTCTTTGCTATCTGTTTTCCCTACTTTGAACCAGTTTCCACATCACGTTAAACTGTTAGGTTTTCTATTCTTTTTTTACGATACACTATGGTTTAATGTGAACAAGGAGTGTGCAGGTACTTCATAGTTCCTTTACCACAGGCAAAACAAAAACCCAGATGCAGAAATGAAGTTCTTTGCGCGTTAACCAAACCACACAAACATGCACAAACAGAGAATTATATTCAAAGCAGTATGCACTAAAGTTCAAAGCTAGCGCTGGTATGCCATCAACAAGCCAGGCAGTGGCGACTGGAAAGGTTTCAATTCATTGTACAGATGGTGCACTAGTCTGATGGCCCACAGCAGCCCGCACAGGTGCAAATTTCGAAAGCTCTTGCTTGCATGGATTATAAGCAGCACTCCATGGGCCACAGCACTGCAATACCTGCATGCAAACTGGGTCTTGCTTCCACTCTCAGATCTACTTTTATAGCGAAAGCCAGGAAGTGAATCCAGGAAGTGCCCCCTGGACACACTCACATAAGCAATGCAATGGTTTGTGTGCTCACCAGATCAAATCTACAACCCTGAGGTATTACAGTGGTGACTGTTCTTAGATTCTTGGAGAACATTAACTGGTTAATGATGAATTATTGCGGTAGAACCACAACAACTGTTAATTGATCTTAGAGATCTAAACAACTGTTCAGAAAACATCCATAGGTTGAGATCACTTTACCTACCCAGACAGGACAAAGAAGAAAAAAATCAATATCTGATTCTTTATATTATGGGCTTCATCGTTTGAATCCATCAGCCTCCTCCCCCCAAAAGCAAGGAAATCATTTTTGAAAGTGACGGAATTTTTCAAAACTGCTTGTGATATGACATAGAGTCTGCCACTAAAGAAAAATGGGGGGGGGGGTCCATTATGCAGCCTTGGGTGCACCTAAAGTAACTCTTTGGATCCATAGGGCCAGAAAGAACTAATTCACTCTTATGGTCAAGAGAACCCCCCAGCACAACACACAGGGAAATGGCTTACTCTGACAGAAGAATCCTCCAAACATAATTTCCAACAACCCCTGGTGGGGCACAAACTCACCATCCCTGTTTTAAGCGATGCTGGCAAAGCAGGGACCATATTTTTCACTTTAAATACGGTCTTTATGTCTCAAACTTAAAATAAAGAATAAGCTTCATGGTTACTTTTAATTTTTTGCAGGTTTTTTTATATGGGAAATACGCAGATTAAAATTATGAACAATTTTGTATTTTCACAATAAAAGTTTACAAGTCAGTGGAAAATGTGTTATCTTATGATTTATCAGTAATTAAACTAAAGCGTGACACAGACAAGGAATAATTAACCTACAAACTCAAAACAGGCCCTGTATCCCAGTTAACTGTGAACAGTAATTAAAGTGGTAATAATTATTAAATAGTAGTAGTTAGCGGAATTTCAGGACCATCCTTTATCATAGAATTGTAGAGTTGGAAGGGATCTCAAGGGTCATCTAGTCTAACCCCCTGCAATGCAGAAATCAAAAATAAAGAATCCCTAACAACTCATGGTCTTTTCTGATTCAAGTGGCTTGGGAGAGAAAGTTTGAGATACATGTCTGCAAGAGACATATTAATAGGTTAATATGTTGATAGTCAATAATGTCTGATATTTCAAATGCAGTTTTGATAGTGGCAAGTGTGCAGAACCTGAGCACAAGTCTTTTAGCTCCCAGTGCAACGAAATGACCACTTGCCAGCTCTGAGTGCCTAAGATAAGGTTTGTAGCTTCTTGCAAATACAGGAACAGCATTCTCTTTAGCATGTTTAGAATCTTTAGAATTAAACCACACTATATTTTGTTTTCACTTTTGCACAACATTAATTCATGCAGAACATTTCTCTGCTTTTTTGTTGACTGTCCTTCCCTGGTTTAGCAAAGTCTGAAATCAAACCAAGTTTCTTACACATGTACATGTGCTGTTCAATGTATCATGAGCTGCCTTTTTATAACTCTACATGTCACAAATTCCCCCGTGTTTTGGGAATGGAACTTCAGGCTGCTGTTGTAAGAGTGAGCAGGCGAACACACAATCTACTGTTAGTCACATGAACAAGAGATATACATGTTGCCTGAAGGAGAACATTTATGACACATGGTATATGAAACAAGGGAATAAAACATGGTAACATGTTTACTTCATTCCTTCTGTTTTCAATATTCAGGCTATGAGGACGGCTGGTTCCCTCTGTTTCCTGACGACTGTAAGCAATGCCGCTTATATAGCTAAAACAACACTTACCATCCAGGCACAAGAACAGGCTCTGGGGAACTCCAAGGTTTGCATAAGCACCACAAAATATTTAGGAAAAAAGTCTCAAGGAGGTGTGCCCAAAACAGTCCAATGAGGAATGGTTTAATACTATGGAATGTTGATTCACTGCTGAGGGTGCAAGAGGAATGGGGCGGAATGGCTGGAACCCCAAACAAATGCACTCTACACTGCAGCATTTTATTGTAGGTCTCACTGGTCTCTTCCTATTATAATTAGGAATGTATGCTTTTTGCAAAGATCTACCTCAAAATAGTACTGTGAGAGTAATTATACAAAGGATTTGGAGAATCAAGTCACAGAACATTAAATAAAATTAATTCTACACCTGACAATGCATTCAGTACAATGTAGGATGACTGTTTCTCCAGTTGGTTTTTTTTTTTTTAACAAAACAGAGGTATTGCCTTAGTCCCCTGCTCCAGAACTGAGTTATCCGTGCCCCTTAAGGTGGCACCATAAGCACCATAAGCAGGTATTTCCAGAATGAGATGAGATGGGGATGTCATTGCTACTTCTGGCATAAATTAGCTCTTTAAAAAGACCTGGGAGCTTGATAGGTAGTTTTACACCAAGTAAGAGGATGCTGTTTGAGCTGCTGCAGTGGAAATCTGTTTTAGCAGCTGCCCCCAACACTGAAGCAAAAAGGCTGGGTTGCCATGTGTCCTAATATACTAGACCCCAACTCCTCAATTAAATATATTCAGTGAACCGAAAGGAAAATCAAAGAACCATTACAAAATGTGTTAAAAGATCCCAATATTATAAAGAATAGTTTGGTACAAATCCTATCTATTAATGTTGGTGGCAAATTTCCATCAATTCTGAAAAAATGCAATTTGTACCCTAAACGTCCCCAGCATCTTATTGACTGTGCGTGCACATAACTTCCAAAGAAATTGGGGCCATGTAGAATTTTTACTCCCAAAATTTATGAAATAAAAAGTGTGATTTTTAGGGGTAAAGTGATTTCCAATCCCCACTTCTCCTATTTTGGTATTGACTTCTCGGCACCCGTTTGCATTCCAAACTCAAGCTGCTTCAGTTCCATTTTCACTGGGTTTTTTAGTTCTTTTCTGAATAACTGCAGAGGTATTGAGGGAACAAAACCTGTGACTGTTGAGCCAGTGGAGCCAGACCCTGGGATTCTGGGACTTGAGCCACAGGCACTACCTGGACAAAGTGGCTCCACCACTGTAGTTAGTGTACCCAAGGACAGTCCAGTAGAGTTATAGGAGGTGTGCTCCACTACACTGTTGGGATACCCCAAAGGTTCAGGAGCTATAGGATCCCAACCAATCAGGGACCACATAGTGAATGTGATGTCACAAAAATCCATCAAATATGGCTACACGGTAATGTCGCTAATGGCAAAAAAAGCCCTTGCACTATGAATAGAGCAAGAGGGAAAATGTAGACTATGCCACTATCAAGGCATAGTCTTGAGTGACACTATTGTATTGTTGGGCTGTGCTAGCGTGCAATGAAACCACTGCAGTGTAATGTGGCAGGACATGGAGCATCACTTGACCAGACAACATACTCACATGTTTCCTCTCCCCCACTCCCCATAATTTATAAGGAGGGCAATGTGAGGGCATTTTTTATCCAAAATGGTATGGCCCTTTTACTAAACCTGACTGGCTATGCAGTGAGAGTATGAGTATGCCTGATTTCTCTCATGACTTTTTTTTGTCTCTTCATGACCCCTCTAAATGACCAAGAAGGGAAGGGGTTTCTGAGGGTGTGAAAATATTTGCAGAAGTCAGCTGCTGCCCTTTTAACTAAGCTCTAGAATAGCCTAAGCATGGAAACAGAATACATCGAGATAAAAACAAATATATTTATATGTAAAAGGACTGCAGATGAATGGAATGATTGCTTCTGTGGGCTATTATTGTCTTTATCATCAGCCAGCCCCTGAATCTACCTGTAGCTCCTTCTACCCTCTCCCATCTTGAAAAATGAGCCTGAAACCTATTGACTGCCAATAACCTGTGCTCACTTCGGCAGCACATATACTAAATTGCCAATAACCCAAAGAGACATAGTACCCTTAAGATAGATTTGAATGATTGTAAGTTAATCTTGGCTGCAAAGCAGAGTAGGAAGGAAAATATTAAAATAAAAAATAAAGTAGTTTAACAGAGCAGACTTGAAAACTTGCTCTCACCCTCATGTTACCTTGGTTTGTTGTTTTGATCTTGGTGGCTAGCAAAAAGTTCCCTTATGACAAAATACTTGTAAGTATGTGAAAATGTCCTAGCAGAATGACTAGAATTCAGGGTTTCCATTACAATGTCTAGCACGGTGTTGTCATCATAAGCCAAAAAAGTCAAACCTGAAAATATTCTTTCATTCCGAGGTACGCCCCTCCAAAAATACCTCTGGATATCCTATACTCCAGAAACCTAGCAACTGAGTGGGAACAGTTTGACTCAACATTCCTCTGAAATTCTAAAGAAGATTCAATAGAAGCACTTGGAAAAAGAAAAGTGTATTACTCATCACCAGGAACTATCATATAGAATGCATTCCTCAGTGTTTAGTCTGTTTTCCCCAATCCATGCTTCTTTAATTATATTTAATAATTATTTAATAATACCCCCCAATAAACCAGCAGAGACTGGGAAGGGGGGCAAGAGAAATAAAAAAGGGTGAGTGTTTCACAGGTTACAATGTCTGTAACTGGGTAGCACCTCCGCGTTCTGGGTCACTGGGTGGTGACAAACAGAAGAAAAAATAAACACTATGGCTGGGTAGATACTCTATGTTTACAGTACATGGCTTCCCTCAAAGAATCCTGGGAACTGTAGTTCCCACTTAAAGAACTACAATATCCAGCTCCCTTAACAAACTGCAGTTCCCAGGATCGTTTTGAGGCAGTTACATGCTTTAAATGTATTGTATGTACATACACACCATTCAGCTTTGCAGGGTGAAAGTTTCAGGTTCGACCCCTGGTATCTCTAGCAAGAAGGATCAGGTAGCAGCTGATGGGAAGGACTTCTTCTTGAGACCATACAGAGCCATGGCCAGTCAGTGTATATAATACTGGACTTATTGGACAAATAACATAACCTGGTATAAGACTGCTTCCTGTATTTCTAGGGACAGCTTTGATTTTTATGTTGATGTTTAAAATATATTTTTTCTCCACATAAATTCTAATTTTATTGGCCCTAGTATGTCAAATATGCCAAGACTGCAGTGTTTTTCCAACTAGTTGGGTTAATCAAATTATCTGGAGCACCCAAATATTTCTTTTTCACACAAGGATGTACAAAAACATGGCTATCAATGACTGTCTTAAAAGAGATATTCTCCCTTCCTTCCTATACTGTGAATACACAGTATCTAGAACATAGTAAGCAGGATTTTTCTTCAGAATGACTGTTTACTCATAAGCAAATTTAAAGCAACTAAGATTTCTTTAATGAGATGGCAGTCCTTTGTGGTCATTATAACTACCACTGAGAAAAAAATTCCAAACAGAGTACTATTCATACACACTTGACATTTACTGCAAGTTTTAAAATAACTCTTTGAAGTTCATTTTGAAACAGGACACTCACAAAAGTAAATGGATCTCATCTATCCAAATTAAAAATCACTAAATGTTGTGAACCATATAGTTGAAATTTGTAAATGTTGTTGAACTAGATCACTATTCTCCTTTATTTAACCGTATGCTACAACCATCATGTGGGAAGTCACCTGAAAAAAATGAGAATTTAAATGCAGTTAAATTCTGCCTGCACGCATGCAGCTCTGTGAATATGTAGGATGAGAGCAAAATGGAAGCATTGCTATACTTGGCGAATAGCTATGAACACCTATAAGTATACAGAGGTTTGCTGGAACAATTCCAGTTCCCAATGCATTTCGAGCAAATTGCTCTTTTTAGGGGAGATAACTCATAGAAACCATAATAGAAAAACAATATATTTGGTTTGTTCTTAGCAGGAAGTGGAGAGTGCTGATGAGTAACTACTCTAGCTGTCATTCCTGCTCAGTACGCATTTGATATTTCCGAATAAAATGATATGGAAGCATAGCACTGGACGTCATTAGGATGCTAATCAGATTCAGCTTTCCCACCTCCCCTTTTCATTTGTTTTGGGTTGAACAGTCTCTGTGCGCTCCAACTATCTGGGTAAGGTTGAAGACTGGATACAGGTAAGACTGCACATATGTCAATGGGCAGGCTTTGTGACATGGGAGGGTATCAGGATTCCCAGCACTGCCAGTGTTTTGGCTCCATTTGAGCATTCAGGTTCACAGAACCTAGAGACATGGGTGTTTTCTGTCAGTCTAATTGCTGAGGAAAAACTGGTATTTTTTGCACAGATGTAAACCTAGAAATCTTCATTCATGTCTTCATAACTTCAAGGTTAAACCCCTTTAATTAATTTTGTGCAACAGTTTGGAAGACTACCTTCTAAAGGGATTAATTGTCAGAACAAGTGCTCTAGTGTCTGGACTGGCTGTGCATAGAGAATTCTAAGGGGTCTGGACTAAGCATATTCATGAGACTGTCTGTACACGCATGTTCTGTCATAAACTTTAAGAATCCAAGAATCAAGTATGCAAAGCCACATAAAGAGGCATTCCCAATGGCTGTTCCTCAACCTTCACTCTTTCCCCCAAAGCCTGAATCTACATCTTCCAGAAACTGGCATTAATGGGCAGCGATAAGGTATAATACTTGGTATTCTGTGATATAAATACTGGACATATTGGAAAGATGGTTAATTTATTTTTCTCTATTACTTTCCAATTTCTGCTCCTTTGATTTTTGTTTTGCCATCTTTCCTTGAGAAATTATGTTTGTGGATAGTCCAAGACACCACCGTATCTCAGCCAGTGGCTAAGTAGAGCTTGCAGAATAAGAAGCGATGAGGACCTTGACACTCATGTATAACTCAATGACAATGGAAAGTGTCCTAAAACAGAGGACTAGGTAGACAGACAAAGTATCAGAAAACAGGGTATAGATACTAGCAGAAGAGTGGTAAACTGAACACCAAAAGGTCTGATAAAACTTTATCTGCTGGATTCTACTACACTTTGAGTCCCGTCCCCCCTATAATGAAGCTGTTTCATAATAAGATAGAAGATAAGTCTGGCAGAAATTTCATTCTCTCCTTAGATTGAAGAGATGTCTGCATTCTGGTAATGTCTAAAAGGCAGAGACTATTACTCAGGGTGTTTTTGGTTTGGCGCTTTTTTTTATAAAGTGGAAAAAATGGGAAATTTCATTAAATACAGTGCTTATGAATTAAGTTGAGTAACAATACAAGACTGATAAATGAAAACAAAACTGGTTCTTTAAAATTCAGAACATTTCAAAGCTGTACTGAATCTTTGGGAGAAGAAAGTTCTTTTAACAATACTTGAGAAACAGGATCCCGTTTGTTACAGAATCATTTCACCTTTGTCCTGGTTCCTTGGACTTCAGAAGAATGTGCCAAAAAGACAGTAAAGTGAAGTGCCTAATTTCATCTATTCATTCAGTAATACTAGGTGTGACTTGAGACCTCCATTTCCTTGTTCATTCTTTACTGAGTCATTAGTATAATTTAATAACAGGAGTACAGGGTCATTTGGGATTTCATAAACCTCGGATGAAGGGTGGTATACAAATGTAATAAATAAATAAATAAATAAATAAATAAATAAATAAATAAATAACCTATTAACTTTGCCCTATATTGCTTACAAATTACACTTCTACATGTGGGAATAGTTTCCTGGTTCTTTCTGACGTTTCCAATATGTATTTGAAATATTTTTTATTTATTTTGCTTATAACTTCAGGAGTTATATACCACACAGCATTGTTTTAAAAGTTTCATCTTATTATCATATTTAAGGAGAACCTATGTACCTTATTCCAAAGCGTCCCTCAAGTATACATAGATACGGTTTCCTACAATACTGTGCCGACTTGATCATTTAGAACTTAACTTTACATGAATAGAATCATATGTAATAAATTTCCTTCATCTGCTTCAAGGGTAGGCGCCCTCTGGCCTGCAAGACCTCTCAATTTGTCCTGTGAGGCCTTTTCAGCCCCGCCCCCCAGCACCTGACAACCAGTTGATAGCTGAACATTTGGGAAGCACTGTGGAAAGTGATGCACTTTGACAGCAGTCAATCACCTGATGTAATTATGTCAGATGACTGACTATTGGGTGATCCCTCGATGTCGGTGGGGGGTGGGATAAAGATCTGGTCTACTGGTCCAAAAAGGTTCCCCACCCCTGATCTACTTGATCCCCAGCTATGACAGCAAAAGATCTCCGCATCTAGGGGGTGAGCACTTTCAATCACCATGTTTACACAGGTGAGAAAAGGATACTAGAGCTCCATATAGTAAAGGTAAAGGGACCCCTGACCATTAGGTCCAGTCGTGACTGACTCTGGGGTTGCGGCACTCGTCTCGCTTTATTGACTGAGGGAGCCGGTGTACAGCTTCTGGGTCATGTGGCCAGCATGACTAAGCCGCTTCTGGCATACCAGAGCAGCACATGGAAACACCGTTTACCTTCCCGCCAGAGCGGTACCTATTTATCTACTTGCACTTTGACATGCTTTTGAACTGCTAGGTTGGCAGGAAAAGGGACCGAACAACGGGAGCTCACCCCGTCGCAGGGATTTGAACCGCCGACCTTCTGATTGGCAAGTCCTAGGCTCTGTGGTTTAACCCACAGCGCCATCCGCGTCCCTAGAGCTCCATATATCTGTCCCATAATCTTGGCCATTCTAAAGTTTTTATTTTTCATAGAAATGAAACTCAGGATTATGGGTGGAATTCAACATTCTGCTAAAACAAACACCCTGTCTATGCAAACATTGCAGTTTGCCAGATGGCACAATTCCCTCATAAGTTGCTCTGGGTGTTCTTCTGACCCCTCACATTCAGCCAACTTGGGGGTGCCTGCAGAGAGAATTGCTTCCACTGACAGGGAACATTAGGTGAATCCTGCCGTGTGTTTTGAAGCTCTAGGAGTAGATTTTTTAATCAAAACATTCGAGGTGTGCAAGTCAAGTCCAACTCTAAATGCTGGTTTGCCAGCCATATAAGTAACTGCGGTTGTTGTGCTAACTTGTCATCCATCATATGGATAAATCAATACTTGTGCAAAAAACAAGCATCAAGTGTCTGAGACTTTCAGCTCAAAAAGTACTTGGTAGTAGCAGTAGTTAGCAGCAGAAAAGCAGTTATTTATTTATTTCACAAAATTCATATTCCCCTTGATTGAAGAAAAAACCTCAAGGTGGTTTACAAAGTTAGTAGCAGCAGTAGCAGTAGCAGTTTATAAATATAAATAATATGTATATAATTGAACTTGAAAGACACATTTGCATCAAGAAGTATTACTCTTATGTGAGCAGCTTTACCAACAACAGCAGCCTTATGATTTTGAAAATACAAGAACAATCATGAATTGCAGCTCTTTTAAATGTTTGAGAATTATTTAGATTTCTTAAGTTATTATGCTCAGGGAAATGAACAAAATTCCAAATATTTAAATGTTCATCCAATGAAATTATTCAGCTAATCCTGTGTATCTATTATTTTACTGCCTTCTTAAACAAAAATGCTTTTGTATCCACAAGTTTAGACTGTCAGGCAATCTAAAGCCAAGAATACCTCTCTATATGCCTCTACTCATGGATTTGAGAATTCATGAAAATGGACCTACATCTAGACTATCCTACGTTTCAGTGACCCTGCGCATCTGATTTTTACAGTTCTAGGATAACACGAGAAAGGGAAATTTAATCTATCCTGGGAAAGATTAATGAACAGTACTTTCATTTGGAACTTGCATATCTTCCCAAATCACCTAAACAACCATTTTGTCTCTTCCTGTTACATAGGGACCAATTCCGCTTAGGCTTACTGCCAAGCACTTGATCCCAGCAGATAATACAGGTCAGAGTCATACACACATACAAAGAAGTAATGTCCATGATATGAACACTTATTGCTGTGTTTTACTAGTTAAAAACAGCACGTTGAAATGTTTCTGGGAGGTTAAAGGAAACTGCAGGCCCTGGAGAAGCAATGCATGTTCAGCACCTGCAAACTCAACAAGGGTACCCAGGACTGCAAGGTCAAGACTATGAAATATGAATGTCAATAGGCAAGTCCAACTGGTGTTGGTTTTTTTGTCCTTTCTGAGAAAGGCATAAATGTCCCTTGTCACTACTGCAATCTTGGAGCTCCAGGGAGAAATGATGCAGTTGGAAGTACCCCAGGTTGTAAGCCTCAGTGATTAGGAGATGAAAATGCATAATTCCGCTATGGACGTCTTGAAGAGGTTGTGTATAGTCTGGGATCTCCCTACCAGATATAAGAATTAGCTCAAGATAAGGCTGTGGCCCTGCAAGTACTACACAGATCCAAGAGTCACATCATCAATGGTATAAAGATAAACTAAATTAAAAGGGATAATTTGTCCTTCCAAATTCAAAATGTAAACAGCTGACCATGGCTACAAGCCGTATCTCTTTATCATGCTAATCTCTGAACACTTATTTGGAAAAGGGCAAAGAATTACATGACATGTAGATGTAAGACAGTTCCTTGTTTCAAAACCTTATCCAAAAGGGAATGAATCCATTCATTGTCAGAGGAATTAATGAAGATAGGATTTCTGGAAACAGCCAGAAAACATCTGACCTAAGGGTAAAGTAAAGGTAAAGGTAAAGGACAAGGACCCCTGGATGGTTAATTCCAGTCAAAGGTGATTATGGAGTTGCGGTGCTCATCTTGCTTCAGACTGAGGGAGCCGGCGTTTGACCACAAACAGCTTTCGGGTCATGTGGCCAGCATGACTAAACTGCTTCTGGCACAACGGAACACCGTGACATAAACCAGAGTGCACAGAAACACCATTTACCTTCCCATCACCTGTTTATCTACTTGCACTGGTATGCTTTTGAACTGCTAGGTTGGCAGAAGCTGAATCAGAGCAATGGGAGCTCACCCTGCCGGGCGGATTCAAAACACCAATCTTCTGATCAGTAAGCCCAAGAGGCTCAGTGGTTTAGACCACAGGACACCCTCCAGCCTAAAAGGAAGATTCGGTGTCCAACCAGCCAACAACCCAAATTTCTCTTAGCAGTATTTGACTGTTGTGATCAAATTTGCTATCAGTTATCTATGTTGACACATTCTGTTTCTGACCTGGAAAGCAGTACCTAGTTAAATGGATTCATACAATGACAGATCTGAGCCCAAACTAATGCCCATCAAGTCATGCCAAATCCAGATTATTTAGATGTATGGAGTATATTTCATACTCCAAATGAAGAGAACCCAAGTTTAACAGGCTCAATAATCACACAAAAAAATCACAAAAGAGTATTTAAAACACTACTGGGAGGAGAAAAGCGTATGTTGTGCAACACTGACTATATTAGCCAGAACCTCAGAATTCATATCTGCTGGAGGCTGGATGAGCCTATAAAAAGTTCATTTGTTTCTACCTTTTTAATCCCTCCTAGTGAACTCAT
Source organism: Podarcis melisellensis (assembly GCF_964234715.1). Taxonomy (NCBI): domain Eukaryota; kingdom Metazoa; phylum Chordata; class Lepidosauria; order Squamata; family Lacertidae; genus Podarcis; species Podarcis melisellensis. The sequence continues at coordinate 40,074,908 of NC_138537.1, forward strand.
ATGAAGAGCACTATCATAAAAATAACATTCCACACCCAATATGACCTGTATAATTTATGAACCCCTCAAAGGTAGATCCTGCATGTACCATTTAGTCTAACAATGAGGGTGCTACTACCTTAAACATCTCTTCAGTCTGGCTTTCAGACTTTCTAGTTTCAGGGAACCCCTTCCACATCAACTTTTGTGCCAAGGAACCACTGTGCATTGTAGAGGATTCTTGAAAGTGTTTTAGAGCACATACTTGATACATGAAGCATGTTGGTCAAATCTAGTGGGTCCCACCATCGCCTTGTATAAAATGACAAGTGACAGCAGAGAAAGGTGAGTGGCAAGTAGTGGGCATGGCATCTTTCAAAGGACCTGGCTGATAATGTCTGAGGAATCTCAACAAATTTCTGAGAAAACAGGTTTTCTGGGCACAGCTTGAAATTCATTGCCTTAAATCAGCAGCAATGCATTTACTAACTCCCCATAATGAATTATTG